>NC_142362.1:36976654-37641154 GCF_059441175.1 Urocampus carinirostris | reverse complement strand
GGAGGTTTAATGATCAAAATATCCTTTTAAAGAGTTTAGGACAAATGGGCACAGGTTGTGATAATAGGACACACTTGTGACCAGTTCAAATCCCGGTTGGGGCGAGCTCTTGGTAGGAGGCATGTCAGAACCTTACATTAGGTCCTTGTTTTAATCACTTGAGGTAATTTGATATTTAGTTTTGTAGCATTACTGTAGTTGTATTTTATGTAGTGTTTTTGTCGTCATTCTGTATTGTATTTCTGCAGTAGGATTTTTGTAGTATTTCCATAGTAGTATATGTGTTTCTGTAGTTTTTTTGGTAGTATAATTGTAGTTGTTGAGTTTGGCAAGGCAATGGAAGGCGACTTTGGGGAAATTCTGGTCCACCATTCAGCGTCTTAGGGGAAGAAAGCGTTGTGCCATCAACATTGTATTTTGTGGAAATATGGCGCTGCTGACCTCGACACATGATGTGGTAAAGCGTTGGGCTGAATACTTCAAACATCCCCTCAATCCCACCGACACATATTCAAAGTCAAAGTCAGATTTGTTGTCAATTCTGCACCAAAAACTGAGAATTGAAATTGTGTTTCCCTCAGCCTTCGGTGTCTAGAAAATAAAAACAAACACAAAAACACAATGCTAGGACACATTTCACTAATACACACTTGTAGACAGTACAACAGATATATACAGACATTGCACACATACGTCTTCTTCCTCAGAGGAAGCAGAGCCTGGGAACTTTAGCGTGAGCTCTCATATCACTGGGGTTAAAGTCACTGAAGTGGTCAAAAAGCTCCTTGATGGCAAGGCCCATGGAGTTGATGAGATCTGTCCAGAGTTCATTAAGGCTCTGAATGTTGTGGGCGTGACATGATTGACACACCTCTGCAACATCACATGAACACCGAGGAGAGTACTTCTGAACTAGCAGACTGGGGTGGTGGTCCCCCTTTGCAGAGCAATCACACCTCTTAGCCTCTCTGGTAAGATCTATTCAAGAGTACTGCAGAGGAGGGTCCGTCAGGAAATCGGATCACAGATTAAAGAGGAGCAATGTGTTTTTTGTCCAGGCTGTGGAACAGTGGACCAGCTGTACATACTCTGCAGGGTCTTCGAGATTGCGTGGGAATTTGCCTATCCACATGTGTTTTGTGGAGTTGGAGAGGGCATTCGACCGTGTTCCTCGGGAAGCTCCCTGACACCCCTTTGGGGTACTACAGTCTTATCCAAGCTGTGCAGTACCTGTCTACCCGGTGCCAGAGTTTGGTCCGAATTGCTGGCAGTAAGTCAGATTAATTTCCAATGAAAGTTGGACCCGACCAGGCACTGATTCTGATCATAACTTTTATAGACATAATATCTAGGCGTAGCATTGGTGGGTAGGGCTCTGGTTTGAAAACCTTAGAATTGTATCTCTGCTTTTTCAGATGATCTGGTGCTGCTGGCTTCCTCAAATCGTGATCATCAACTCTCACTGGAACAGTTCATAGTCAAGATTCAAGCAGCCAGGATGAAGATTAGCACCTCCAAGTCAGAGACCATGGCCACGAAAAAGTTTGGAATGCTGCTTTCGGGTTAAAGAAGAGATCCCGCCCCAATAAAGAAGTTCAAGTAACTTTGGGTTTTGTTCACGAGTGAGGGAAGGATGGAACGAGAGATGAACGGACAGATCGGTGCAGCGTCCACCGTCATGCAGACCCTGTACCGGTCTTTCATGGTGAAGAAGGAGCTGAGCTGAAAGGTAAAGCTCTCGATTTACGGGTCGATCTACATTCTTACCATCACCCATGGTCATAAACTGGGGGTCGTGCCACAAAGAGCAATATCCCGCAATATATAGCAATGTATGTGGCTGAAAAAAGTTTCCTCCGGGTGGCTGGTCTTTCCCTGAAAGATAAGGTAAGGGAGTGTAAAGCCGCTGCTCCTCCGCATTGAGTGGATCCAGCTGAGGTGGCTCGGACATCTGATAGGGAATATGAATGCGTCCTTGGCGCCTACCAAGGTCAGAGGGCGCATGAGGACACGTTGGAGAGACCATGTCTCTAGGCTGGCCTAGGAACGCCTCGGGATCCCGTTGGATGAGAAGAAAAAAAAAAAAAAAAAAAAAAATATATATATATATATATATATATATATATAAATATATATATATATAAATATATAAATATATATATATATATATATATATATATATATATATATATATATATATATATATATATATATATATATATATATATATATATATATATATTTATATATATATTTATATATATATATCCATCCATTATCATTATCCATCCATTATCTGCACCACTTATCCTCAGTAGGGTCGCGGGGGTGCTGGAGCCCATCCCAGCTGTCTTCGGGCAGTGGACAGGGGACACCCTGAACTCGTTGCCAGCCAGTTGCAGGGCACACATAGACAGACAACTCACTCGCTCATTCACACCTAGGGACAATTTGGACCAGCCAATTAACCTGACATGCATGGGGAAACCGGAGTAACAGGAGGAAACCCACACAAGCACGGGGAGAACATGCAAACTCCACACAGAACGGTTCGATCCCTTGACCTCAGAACTGTGCCGCACACTGGCTAACCATTGCGCCTCCGTGCTGCCATATTTTTATATATATATAAATATATATATACATATATATATATATATATATATATATATATATATACTCACCAGCCACTTTATTAGGTACACCTGTCCAACTACTCATTAACATTTAATTTCTAAACAGCCAATCACATGGCGGCAACTTTACAAAGAAAATCTCCACCTGTTCAAAAAGAGCATCACTATGGGGAAGAAAAGTGATTTGATTGACTTTGAACATGGCATGGTTGTTGGGGCCAGGAGGGCTTGTCTGAGTATCTCAGTAACTGTTGCTATACTGGGATTTTCACGCAAAATCATCTTGAGATTTTACAGAGAATGGTCGTAAAAATAAATAAATATCCAGTGCACGGCAGTTCTTTGTGCAGAAATGCCTTGTTGATGCTAGAGGTCAGAGGGGAATGGCCAGACTGCTTTCAGCTGATAGGCAACAGTGACTCGATTAACCACCGGTAACATCCAAGAGAGGCAGAAGAGTATCTCTGAACGTACAGTACATCAAGCTTTGACGCAGATGGGCGATAGCAGCAACTTCTTTGAATACCACGCAGGGTGCCACTCCTTTCAGCTAAGTACAGAAAACTAAGGCTACAGTTTGCTCAAGCTCATCAAAATTGGACAATATATTGGAAAAAGGTTGCCTGGTTTGATGAGTCTCGATTTCTGCTGAGACATTTGGATGGTATGATCAGAATTTGGCATTCAACAACATGAACTCATGAATCGACACCAGGCCATAAAGTTGCCTGCCCCATTTTTCACAACTCGAAATGCAATAAGACGACTAATCGCAAAAAAACCCGTATTAAGGATTGATAATCAGAATATATAACAGAACAACACTTTAAATTTCATTGCATGTATATGACATCGCTGTTTTCCATCTGTCATCAGTATTTACTCATCTTTATTGATGCAATGTTTGCGTTGCGTCGTCTGCTACAAGTCACGTCAACTCCTCTTTCCACGATGCTTTTAATGTACGTTTACGTTTTGTAGCGTCATACATTTTGTTTTCTTATATATTTATATATATATATATATATATATATATATATATATATATATATATATATATATATATATATATATTGTATTTGTTTGTTATCTTTCTTCTGGGGCTGAGGTTTTGGCTTGACTCCTAACCACTTATCTTATCTTACCTTATTTTTCTTGTGTTCTCTGTTGCGTCTACTTTGGAAAATGATACGCAAAGGCACGACCTTATAACGCTCGGGAAAGTCCGGAAGCAAGAAGATATTCGATGCATGCTTCTGATTGGCTGCCGAGGATGCAAATCGCCTAACGAACCGAAATTCCGAAATTTCCAAACCGAACGAAGATTTCGAAATCATAATAAAGCAAACGTTTGATTTTAAAAAACATATAAATAAATAAAAAATTAAAAATAAAGATTTTTTTTTTTCTTGAAAAAGTTGTCGGCCACCCAGGCAGAGACATTGTGGAAGTTGTACGCCCGACGCAAAAGATGCACGCCCCGGGCGTCCGGGCACATGTTATTTCAGACACTGCATTTATATTTGGCTGGGCTGATTAAAACCCCTGCCGGGGTTGATGTGGCCTGTGGGCCGTAGTTTGCACGCCACTACCATAGGGATTGCAAGCAAGAGAGTCTCGTCTTTTCTTTTTCTTCTTAATTTTTAGTTAGCCATCCTGACATTAAGAGTGTGCAGGTATAACTGATAAATACTTTAATTAAGATAAACACTAATCAATCAAGACCACAACCTTAATGAGGACATGGTGTCATCAATCAGGAGAGCAATCAGTTGGGACTTGATTTGTACGCATTTTTCATCAGTAGCGACAGCAAGACAACATTTGCACTTCAAGAGAAATTGCCAATAAACACTTGGAGTTGTGCTGACAAAAAAGAAATCGTCAACAGGAAGCCTAATGATTACTGACACGGACAACTTTGGTTTGATCACTAAGCTTAGAAAGTAGAAGAATTATTTTGAAAGATTTTGGATCAAAGTAAAATAATATTAATAATAAATAGGATACTAACTATGCCTACTAAGAGGTGTTGAAATAGTTAAATATGTTACCCTTGCATGATCAAAACCGATTGTCTCCTTAATTTGAGTGTATATTAAACATAAACTTACTTGAATTATCTTTTTATTGTTTACCTCACGTATTATGACTTTAATCATTCAGTTGTAATTATTGAAGTTTATGTACATAACCGTAAAATCTGGACCTGATTATAAGCTGCACCCAGTACACTTTAAAGGAAAAACCACAGTGTACATACATATATAAGCCCCACTTGACTAAAGGCTGCATGCGCCCACATTGAAACATGAGATATTTACAAATAAAGACGGTACATTAACCCCTTAACATTCCTCCAGACTTTTGATTAAAAATACGTGTCTGTACAAAGTCACCAGTCACCGAAAATGTCATGCCACATATCATTTGAAAGCTTAAACTTTTTAGATTCATGATATTCAAAATATACTCATCAGAGAAACATCATGAGCAGTCTGAAACAAGATACCCAAAAACTATAAAGCCTGCGTAACTTACCAGTACGTCCCCTGGGCCTTCTTCAACTTCTTTGAATGTCTACGAAAGTGGCTTCCTTACATCAAGGACAATCCTTACAATCCAAACGTGTAAAATCTCATCTCATCTCATCTCATCAGCTGCACCGCTTATCCTCAGTAGGCTCGCGGGGGTGCTGGAGCCCATCCCAGTAATCATCGGGCAGTGGGCAGGGGACACCCTGAACTGGTTGCCAGCCAATCGCAGGGTACACGGGGACAACTCACTCGCTCAGTCACACTTAGGGAAAATTTGGACCGGCCAATTCACCTGAAATGCATGTCTTTGGAAAATATTTACTCCAAAACACACTATAAAGCCGATAGATACATAGGAATCTGCCTTAAACATTTATGCTTTGTTGGATGTTGCCTCTTGTAATCCATTAATTTCGCCATATTTTTTCTGTTTACAAATAAACAGACTTGTAAAATTATCCCCAATATGGTAGTTAGCTCTCCCCCAAAGCACAAAGTTACATTAAACATTGTTGTGGTCACTTGATGTATCATTCAGTCTTTTAAAATCCTTCCAGGGTCAGAGGTTTATGAGGATTCTCTACCAACATTGATGGATTTGTTCTTTCAGACCCCGCCCATTTTTCATTAAAAAAAAAAAAAAAAAAAAAAACAGTCGTCATTTCAGGAATGCTTTTGTGAAAAACACATAAAAGTCTGTCTGTTCACAAGACCAGCATGTAATTCTGTTTTTTGTTTTGTTTTTGTAAAAACCTCCAAAAATTGCTCCATTCCAGGATTTTTCTTATTGCCTAGTCTCCTAACCCGGATGTTGATTGGAACATGCGGAGGAGAAAAACCTATCCTCCTTCAAAGGCATAGGAACCCTTTGAAATTAGCCTAAAATCACACCAATGCTGTTGTTTGGAAAGTTTCTGTCACGCTTGTGCCCTAAAGGTGGTTGCTGTATATTCTGTATTCAGTGTCCAGTGGTTTCCGGTGCCACTGCTGAGTAACATTGCTGTTAGTCGTCTTTTTAAGGCATGACACCATTAATACTTTTAATGCACACTGCATCTGCAACGAATGCGGTCTGGCATCTGTACGGACGAAGCAACAAATAGATATATTATTCTTGGGGTGTTGATGTGCATATTGTTATCTTGCCCAATAATAAGTGAACAACAAGAAAAAAAATGAGTGTAAATACATGCATCTTATCCTACGTAAAAGCCAAATGAAACATTATCAAGTATCTTTTGGAGTCTCAAAATCGATTTTAATAATAGGACAAAATCTGATACGGAATGGAAAACTACATTTGTTTTTATATTTGTACAACTATTTATTTGGTGGGAACTGTTCACATGCAGTGGTTGTATTCAAGGACATTGGAATTTTATAGAGTAGCATTGTCCTGGTGGGCATAACCTACCTTAACGGAATATTTATTGTTTCTTTTACAGTATTTTACAAAAAAAAGGAACATTGCATTGAAATATTCTTGAATTTGTAATTTGATAATGAGATAAATAGATTAAAATGATGGCTTGGCAGTCTTGAGTAAACCCTAGAGAGCAATCATTTTTAATAAGTAGGAATATTCATTTTTGTTTTTACCCAACACAGTTTTTCAGTGAAACGGTAGAGTAAAATGATCATCACACATGAATTTGGGCCAATTTAGGGATTGGCAAATAAAGGTTGCAAATTCACAACATTGGCCTGGAGAGGGTTATGTGGCCAGAGCAACATCTTTTAGACTCTATTAGAAATAAAAAATGACACTTTTTATTTAGCTCTCACGTACCACAATGGACTTTCGAAGGAAGAAAGCAATTAGTATTCGCCCAAAAGTGAATATAATGCCTAATGTTTTCACCCCAGAATAATTTTTCTTCAAATAAAATGAGAAAAGAAACCCATTTATTCTCTTAGATGTTTTTTTTTCCTTGCAAATTTCCATTAATCAAGTCGATGGCATTGCCAAATGTACGACCGATCTATATCATTTTTTAACAATAATGATTTCGTTATTTTAGGAAATGTGCTATTGAAAATGGTGTCTTTGGTTTCTCTAGTTTCACTGACCAATAAACTGGTTTCACCTTTTAGAGAAAAATACATTTCGAATACATTTTGAATCTTGGGTTTAAAAAAGTCTGTTTCGTTTAGGTTGTAGTTGTTTTCTTGCAAGCAAAGGGAGGAAATTGGCTTGGATGAGGAGGATGGATGAGCTGATGTCATGAGCATGAATGAAGATCAAGTCCTCCATGTCTTGCAGCGCGTCACTTAGACAAGGAGCCAGGAATGAGATCACCAACTCTGTTGTCAGAGAGAAGAGGATTGCATTTCTCACAGAGCATTTTATCCAAAGCTTGGGGAGGCAGTGCACCACAGAGCTGTCTGACAAGGAGATGGGAAAAAACATGAAACAGCTCTGTGATCGCCTGGCAGGGATCAACCAAATCCAACTTCCCAGGAAGTACAAAGTCTGGTGCTACCATTTTACACCTTATTGTAGGATACATTTGCCCCAGAAAAGGACTGATCACTCTGATCACGCTGGATTTTTTTTTCCTTTGAAGGTACTGGAAAAATTGGCTTTAAAAGTGCATGAAAAGTGCTTTCATTTGGCCATGAATAAGGTGTACGAAGCAAATATATGTTTATTGCTACTGTCTGTGGAGTAAAAGCACCTGTGCTGATGTACAGTGCAAAGCGCAGTAATTAAGGTCAGACAGCCTTTAAAAATATCTGCACTCTCTCCTGCTTCTCCCTTGACCATTTTGCCATTGTTTCACATTTTCGAAAAAGTAACCTGGCACATTATTATTCTTTGTGTATTTACAGTTTTCTCTTGTCCTGCGTCCGAAGATGTTCAGCATTTAATCGCTTGCAGCATGGGTGGGAGTCACCAACAGTCATTTCTTCCACCAAAACCCATTCCAGTCGGGTAAGACTTTGGCGGGCATACGTCAGATGGATATCTGTTAAGTAGGGGTGAGCAGATCAATCCAAATATTGTTATTATAGATGCTAAGTAAGTACAGAGATCCCCTGGTTTTTGCACTTAGTGGGGATCAGAACCACCCGCGAAAATAGAAAATCCGCAAAGTAGCGTCACAAATTCATAAAAGCCCCCAAAGGGTTAGACTTACCCACAGAGAGTATGCGACTTTAACAAAATAACTACAGATCTACAAATAATAACACACAACAGATTGTTGCAGTTAAATGGATGGTTTCATCGTCGTCATACACAAATTAATCAAGCAGCTGGCGAGCTGCATGCTAGCATCAAGTGTTCTCGATTTGAGCGCAGTCTCTGCAATACTTAAAATAATTGTCCTAAAAGTAGCACCTTCAAGAAAACCCCCAAAGGTTAAAACTTACCTCAGGATTACGTCATTACCAAATGAGAGTATATGACTGTAACACAATAATTAAAGTTTTAAAAAGAATAACACACAACACATAATTTCTGTTGAATTGATGTTTTATTGACATTATACAAGAGTAAAAAAAATAGTCCTTTCCTTTCCTTGTGCATATCCGACCCCGCTGTTTGACTGTCAGCATACACCAGCCTATCATAGACGCATACGCAAACAGTAACACCAAAAAGAAACACGCACACACAACAATGTTCCTTCTAAGCTGCGTGTGTGCGCAATTGCGCACTGCCCAGAGCTTTTCCGGGCACAAGAAAATCTAGCCAGCTCACAAAAATCAGGGCTCGAAATTGCAATTAAGAAGCGAATTAAGTCAAAGTTACAGTGCATATAGGTAAAAATACAAGGGTTCCCCTGACGTTGTGTTCTAAATGCTGTACAGTGAGACCTCGCTACTTCGCGGTTCGACGTTCGCGGTTCGACGTTCGCGGTTCGACGTTCGCGGATTCAGAGCTTCGCGGTCTGTAATGGTAAAAAAAATAAAAAATAAAATTGTTTTTTTTTAAGGGGCGTCGCTACTTTTTGCGGGAGTCCCTCTCGGCCGACGACCCTAGCACGGCGCGCCGTTCTCGTTTCCCGGTGTTGTGCCCAAATCAGACTCCCGTACAGAATCCTCCCCCCCTCGCGTGAACGCGCATTCTGCTGCGCTTCCGACAAAAGCGATCGTATTCTATATAATATGCTTATTGAAACCATAAAGCGAGCTAATTAAAATAATCGTAGTCTATATAATGCGTTTATTTAAGCAATAAAGCGCGATCGTATTCTACAAAATGCGTTTGTCAACGCGGATGAAAAAGTCACCAACGTCACGTCTCCCGCTTGGGCCTCGATGGCTCTACATGGCGCTACACGGCCCTCGATGGGGGGGAAATGGGTAGTTGGGACCTGTGGGGGTTAGGGGGCGGTGAAGCGGAAGCCGCGTGGACCCAGCAGTGGCAGCCGTGGGCTACCAGTACACTCAGTACGGCCAGAGTAAGTCGAGAGCCTTCCCGGCTTAGCATGGTGCTCGTGGCGCACGTTAAAGCTTTTGTTTGCTGACGGGATCTCAAAAATTATTATGCATTACGGCGGTGAAGCGGAAGCCGCACCAAAACCGCGCGCCGGTGTTGTGGCCAAATCCGACTCCCGTACAAATTCTGCGCTTCCGACAGGCCGGCCTCCGCGCGGAGAGCCCGACCCGCTCGGCTTGTCGCAGTGTCGTGCGTATCGCGCCCGAAAGTACCCACGCCGCGGGTTAGGGGCTCGCTCGCGAATAATAAGGATTAACGGTGCAGATAATGAGATGAGATGAGATTTTTTTTTTCTTTTTGAAGTGCCGTTGCTACTTCGCAGATTTTCTATTGTTCGGGTGGTTTTGGTCCCCATTAACCGGGTCTAAAAAATAATAATTAAAAAAAAAATGTATATATATTTTTTTTTTGAAGGTGCGCCGCTCCTTTGCAGATTTTCACTTATCGCGGGTGGTTTTGGTCCCCGTTAACCGCGATAACCAAGGTCTTACTGTATTTGGAAGTCAAGGTCGAAGTAGAACGAAGTTGAGTAAAGTCAGTAGAGTTTTTCGAAAACTGGCTTCTTCGGCTCGGCTCACTAAAAAGAACCGGCTCTATCGAGTCCCAAACGGCTCTTTGGGTTATTTTGCTTCTTTAATCCCAACATGACCAATTATCGTGTAAAATTATGCACAAAATGACTTAAAAGAAAGGGGGAATAGAACAGAAAAGAAAAAAATACCAAAATGAAAAAGTTGTGAAAAGCTGAGAAAAAAAAACAAATGAGAGGAAAAGAGAAAAAAGAGCAAGAAAATTTCAGAAAAAAAGCCATAAATAAAGAAAATAAACAAATAAAGGAAAGAAGTAATAGAGAACAAAAAAGCAAGATAAAATTAACAGCTAGGAAAAAATAAACACAATGAGATTTTTTTAAAGGAATTTTAAAAAAGTAGAAAAAACAGGGAAAAAGAAGAAAAGTTTGCGTTGCATTCAAATAATTTTTGATTTTAGTTTTTTATATCAAGTCAATCTTGTTGCAAACATTGTACTTCCACTATAAAATGTGATTAAATGCAGTTCTGACTAAATAAGCCCCCAAAAATGTAATGCGACAAAAGATATCAGGAAAAAAAAGAAATGGAAATCTTGTGAAAGAATTGTAAAAACAAACGACGTTTGTAGGCCATACAAGCTTTGCAATCGTACATTAGTCAATTCACGCAAAAGTGAAAAATAATTTTGCATTGCCGGAAACTCAGAAAAATTTAACTTGATGTCAAGTTTTGGACATGTTTGATAATGATTTAGTTTCCACGTTTGGGATTGCTGTTGCTCACTGTTGGTTCAAGTGTTGCTCACAGACTTTGTGTGAAAGTGGAAAATTAGAGGGAACATTGACACACAATCTGCCCCGTGCAGAACTTGCTGTGTGCTCTCTCTGACCACAATGAACTAATATATATGCTGTGGAATGCTCTTCCCCCTGAGATTCGATCTGCAACCTCAGTGGAAATGTTTAAATCTAAGCTTAAAACACACTCCTATTCTATAGCATATGAATAACCTATATTTTATGATGACAATATCTGTGTATCATTTGCCCTCATGTAGGATTTAGATCAGGGGATGGTGTCATAATAGTCTGTGGTTTGCAATAATTTGTGGTCTGTGCAGCCCTTTAAAACTTTGTGATTAAGGGCTTTACATATAAACATGACTTGACATACAAATGACAATAAAGCCAATTAAATTAAAATCTGCAAAGGAGTGAACCAGCAATAACCAAAGTAGAGAGAGGGCATTGCTGTAAGTTAGATTTTGTATTGTGTGCACCTTTTTCCGAGAACAGGACATTACTGTAGTGCTTCTTTACGGCGTGCGGTGGCGCTGTCAGAAGTCACCCAGCATTCACTCCGAAGAAGAAATCTGACCCCGATCTGTCCTTTCAAACACACAGAACATTACAAGAACAGCTTTTTTCCATCTTGGCAACATTGCTAAAATTCGCCCTATGCTGTCTGAGTCGGATGCGGGGATTATAATTCATGCGTTTGTTACCTCCCATCTCGATTACTGTAATGCACTACTCTCCGGTCTCCCGAAGTCCAAAATCAAGAGCTTTCAGCTGGTACAAAATGCTGCAGCGAGGCTTTTAACTAAGACAAGAAGGTTTGTTCACATTATCCTGATTTTAGCTAACCTGCATTGGCTCCCTGTAATCTTAAAATGTGATTTTAAGGTTATTTTGGTAGTATATTTTGGTAGTAAAATCGTGCATAGACTTGCTTCCTTATATCTTTCGGATATAATCTCCTCCTATTTTCCGGTCCGGAGCCTTCGCTCTGAAAATGCTGGTCTACTAGTGATCCCAAGAGCCAAGAAGAGATCCGCAGGTTCGAGAGCGTTCTCCATTCGGGCCCCGGTGCTGTGGAATACTCTTCTCCCTGAGATTCGATCTGCAACCTCAGTGGAAATGTTTAAATCTAAGCTTAAAACACACTTCTACAGCATATGAATAACCTATATTTTATGTTGACAATATCTGTGTATCTGTGTATTATTTGCCCTTGTGTAGGTTTTGGATCAGGGGATGGTGTCATAATAGTCTGTGGTTTGAAATAATCTGTGGTCTACGCAGCCCTTTGAGACTCTTTGTGATTAAGGGCTATACAAATAAACATGACTTGACTTGAATTGACTTCCTCTAGTTTGTGAGTAAACATTCTGTACTGTATTTCCAGCGTGCTGAGAAGTTTGACATTTTTATTGTTTAATATCTCGTGACTCCATTCAATATGGTTGGTGTGACGTGTAAAGAAGAGCCAATCTGTTCCATTTGAAATGAAAGTGGAATATGGAAGCTTGATACTGTTGAGAAAATGGTTTGATCGCTATTTTACGTCCACTTTTTACCACGAAAGGAGAACGTTGCCTAACTGTTAAACTCAACTTCATTTATCTTTTATAGAGCATATTATTTTATATTTTATTTTTTAGTTCAAAACAATACAGGTTCCTTTTACAAGCCTTAAACATACTTATATAGACCTTAAACATACAAAATCTAGCACTCAAGCAACTTACGAACAAATTAAACTTACGAACGATCGTCCGGAAAAGGGCTCGTTCGTAAAAATTGTTGTAGTTAAAGCATTTATTCAAACTGTTTTAGATTGTATTGTTTCCACAATTATTTGCAATTTTTGACTTTATTTTAAAAATATAGTGAAATGGAAGGTATAGTTTAAGTGTTGACATTGTTATATTAGTATTTTGGTTGGATTGCTGTTTTTTATTTGACTTTCTTGGCTTATGTTCTGAAACAAATATTTCTATTTAGTTTTTATACTGGTAAAGTTTGTATTGTAGCCATTAAATACAAAATGAAACCTTTTATTGCATACATTCTGTGTGCTGTGCTTGTTGCAAATATAAACAAACTCAAGATGAATGATCATTTCCAGGCAATAAGTATCAGGATCGAATCAATATCGATTAATCCTAGCATGAGTTTACTTGTATCGAATACGAAAATTCCCAGTATCATCTGCCCCTAAACTCAAGTAGTTTATCCTTAATACAGCTAATTAATTTACAACCCTGCAATGAAAACATAAGCTCATTGGTGGATGTGATAAACGAGAAAAGGAGGATGTGTTGCAGACTAATTAAAACCATAAAAAGACAAAAACAAGATAAAAGTGAGGAACATTAAAGGGGGTGGGGGAGATTCAGGGGAATGGAAGTAGATGAGATGAAAGGAGAGCAACATGTTTTAATAAAAAGATAAATTGGATTGGATCTGCATAATACGCATCAAGCTAATGGTATCTATTACATCATTCTGCCTACGTGTTCTATTTTATTTTACAAAAAAAGGAAAACACAATGCTGTGTTGGGGCGGCATGGCAACATGGGTAAAAAACGAGCAAAGATTCAACTCGCTGAAAAATTAGCTCTTTAGCTCAATAGGGAGACCAAGAATATTTCATAAAGCACCTCCTGCGCTAACGCCAAACAACACCCTTCTACCCCCTCACCTCTCTCAACACGCTTGTTTACAGTAATAGCATCCCAGGAAGTGATTGGAAATGGCGCCTGCAGCGGCAGTTTTTATCTGGAGGCCCCATGTTCTTATAAATATGCAGCCATCTCCCTCTCGTAAGGCCGATTAGCCAGATGCACAATTTACTAGCGCTGGGTTGTCGATGGCCTGGGCGGCACTTGGCATCGAGTTGGGGTATGAGATATTCTCGTTGACTTAGCAGCGTTTACCTGTTTTTGATTGATGAATATCCGTAGTGGGGCGCCAGGTCTTTCTCTGCTGGCCTAAAAAATATCCAAATCATGTGATGTTTTTTATATTTTGTCCATGAATAATCAGTAAAAATCAGTCAACGGGAACAAAACCACCTGCGAAAAGTAAGATTCACAAAGTACTGTTACACCTTTATAAAAGCCCCCAAAGGGTTAAATTTACCTCTAGATGATGTCATTACTAACTCAGAGTATATGTCTGTAACAAAATAACAATTATAGATGTACAAATAATAACACACAACACTTGATTACAGTTGATTATTTTGGTATTATTGTCATACAAAAGTAAAACACAATTTGAATGCTTTTCCTTTCAGTTTAAGAAAGCAATTTAGAGAGCGGCTGCCAGCATTGGGTGTCCTCTAATTGAGCCGCATCTCTACGATGATTAAAAACAAATTGTCACAAATGTAGCGGTTTCAACTTCTGTAGCTCCAGATCATTCGTTTCATGGCTAATGGACCTGCTTTTAGAAAGATACAGGGTCCGCAGCAGTGGCTTAGCAGAGTAGCTAGCCTAACTGTTAGCAGTAGGCCCGACCTGGAGCCAGGCAATTATGATCCAGGACGCGATAATAATCCACAAAGAACCCGCTGGCAAGTCTTTGCACTCTTCTGACTTTCCTTAAAGTCTGATTTAATTGATGAATTTATTTCAAAGTAACGAGCCGCTAAAAGCTAGAACTCGCTTTGCCTTCCACTTTGTTAATAGAGGCCGCGCCTGCCTGCTGTTTGATTGACACCATACACCAGCCTATCACAGTCCTGCACACAGTCATACATGACTATCACAGTCTCGGACAAAGACAGTCACACACACCCAAACAGAATGCCCTCCTTAATCAGTCCTTGCCTTCTGCAGAACACAATATGTTGATATCAATACAATAAAGACAATAAATTCAATTCAATATCCGCAAAGCATTGAACCCTAAATAACTGAACCAGGAAGTAGCGACAGGTCACTGTAATTCCAAACTGTCTGTCAGCTTCCTTTCATTGCTTTTCCATTGATTGCGCTGCTTCAAGATGTGTGCTTTTATTTTGAAGCATTTAACAAAACACATTTTATCCATTACTGTTGCCAGGGTCCGTCATCTGCCCGGAGGCCTTCTCAAAGACTTTTGAGGGATCTGAGACACAATATTTATGATGTTGGTTTAGCCCCAGGGTCAGCGATCCGCGGCTTAGGGAGCCATATGCAGCTCTATAGCGCTGCGGAGCGTCATCCTGGCACTTTTCCAAAAAGTTTTACAAATTAATTTAATTTAAATTTAGTATTGTTTCTGTAGGAGGACAAATATGACACAAACTAACATTTTCCAATGCCGTAAAAATGTGTAGAATAAATGCTCCATTTCAACTCCCTTTGATACTACATAACCATGAGACCAGAGGGATATCAGTTCCTCCGCTCGTTTTCCTATCTCCCGTCTTTCCTGTTTGAGCCCTGCGCCAGTTTTGGAGTGCAGCATCAAATTGTGACGCTACACTGTAAAAGGGGCGGAGCTTGCTGTTCCTGGGTTCAATTTGACGCTGCACTCAATTCGAACACATAAGCACAAAGCTGTCATAAGCCCTATTTAGTAAGAAAGTAGCTGTTTTTATCAAGTGATTTCTGATTTTTGTCGATATATATATTCTGAATGACACTTGGGAATATTAATTAATGTTTTGTTGCACAGGCCAAAGGATGGCTTCTTCTAATATAAAAAAGGAGGGGAAAGGAGGCTGCTGTGTTTTATCAGTATTATACAAAATTATGCATGGACTTGCCCCCTCATTTCTTTCAGATTTAATTTGCATCTATATTCCTTGCTTGGTGCTTGCTTGGAAAATGCAAGTCTTCTAGTGATCTCAAGAGCCAAGAAGAAATCGTCAGGTTTTAGAGTGTTCTCCGTCCGGACCCCGGTGCTGTGGAATGCTCGCCCCTCTGCTACACCCAGAGAGCCGCAACCTCACTTCCTTTGTAACACACATGGGCGTTCTCTGGGTGTTCTCAGGTACACCTGCATGTATTTTGGACTTACCTTCGCCCAAAGCTTCTTCCAGAAAATCATGAGCACCATCCTTACTGGCATCCCTGACGTAGACGTGTACCTGGACGACATAGCGATGCGCAGTGCGACAGCAGTCCCACATGACAACCAGGATGCTTGAAGTGCTCAACCAACACAACTTCAAGCTCAATTGCCTCCTGCGAAATGTCTCTCACTGTGACACTTGCCATCTAAGTTTGTGGAATGTTTGTCTAATCGAGTAAAGAGGGCGGGGCTAAGCCATAGTTCAATGGACACTTTATTTACATTACTGATTCTATGTTCAAAATATTGTGCAATGAAAGCTATTTTTGTCATGATTACTGATGCGAGGCACCTGAGTCTGATCCTTTGGCGCCAACTGCCTCGGATGCTGATTGGCTGCTTGTCGCTTTTTTAACCTCCGTCTTCCTGTCACCCGTTTTCAGTCTGTCTGCGAACCTCAGCTACGCTAGGCAAGCAATTTTAGTATTTTAGATAACATTGTTAACCAAAATTATAATTGTATTTTTGTTACATTGCTGCTTTTTTGGTTTGACTCACTTTGCTTTTGTTCTAAAACAGTTGTAATAGAAAAGTTTAAATTGTATTATACTGCTAACCTTTGCAATGGAGTTATTTAATAAAAAAATAAAATAAAATGTTGTGCCCAAATTCTTTGTGCGGTTTCTATTGTCAATATAGACTAACTCAGGAAGGAACGGTTTAATTATTAAATGATATTCCAAGCAAAAAGTATCAGTATTGGATCAGTATATATTGATACTACCGTTAATTTACTTGTATCACATCAATAAGGAAATTCCCAGTATCGCCCACTCTTGCTATTCAGAGAGGGGAGCCCTCTATTCATTTGTGAAGAGTCTACTCTTTAAAGTGGCAGGGCGATTGCTTCTCCACATCAAAGTGAGAACTCTAACCTTGAGCGCACACTTTTATTTCAGAGTGAATTCAAATGTTTTTAAAAAGCAATTATTTGCACGTTTTCTCTTTTCTTTTGGCATCAGGGTGCTCCATAAATATGCTGACATGATAGCCTCTATATTAACTTTGAAGTACAAAACAAAGCAACGCAAAACTTTCAGAAAAAAACAACTTGCATTTAAAATTTAGAGCAAATTTTATTACTATTTTGTCCAAATAAATCACATTAGATACAAAGTAACAATGTATTGGAGCCATATCTTCTGCTAAAGTGTGGATAAATCAATTCTCAGGGATTTCATTTCAGACAAATAGCTAGTGTGCATGCAATAGGCCTACTTTACAACAGGGCATTGCTTCCACAAAGGCTGGTTGCATATTAAGACTGTTTTGTGGGTCACTGTTGCAATGTTGTTATGAATGGATTGTTATGCATAAAAGAGACTGTTTAATATTCAATCATAAATATGTTTCTTTATAAAGTTTTTTAATGGAGTGTATGATAATATTTGGATTATTGAAGTTTACGTCAATGTCACTCAATGGCCCAAGTGCATATTAGACCGTTTTGTGCGTCAATGTGTGACTCAAAGCTATTAGGACTATATTGTTGAGCATGAAAGATGTAAAATATCCAAAGGTAAATATGTTTCTATACTTACTCCCATCTACCTACAGCATCTATGAGCACAAACATATTAACACATGGTCCCAATACATTGTATTGTATTGTTGCAGTTTTCACCATCCTGAGAAGGAAATTAAAGCTTCAATAACATGTCCCTTGTGGTAACGGTCATCAACTACAATAATATTTGGACTATTGAAATTGTTTACATTATTGTCACTCACAAAATTGTTTATTACTTCTATTTTTTTAAATTAATGACTAACAGTATTATATAACTACTTTTACCTATAATTTTCAGCACATCACTATTATAGTCATATTGTCAAGCAAATTCGAACAATTTGAAAATTCTCAACAGCATCAGTTTGTGCAACGCAGGAATGTCTTTCCTTAAGTGTTGAAGGTGTTAAAATGATTTGACTTGACAAACATTCAGGTATGTTTACTTTTCCAAAAATGAAAAATATATGTATAGATATTTTTTTAAACTAAACCTCAACAAACTGTTGCATTTGATCAATTTTAACAAAGCAATGTGAGCAGGACATTGTACCTTGAAATAGCAACTGTAGTTTTAGGCAGGATAACGTCATATGATATTAATATAATAATAATAATAATGCATTTTATTTAAAAGCGCCTTTCAGGCCACCCAAGGACACTGTACAAACAATGAAAGAAAAAAAATACAATTTAAAAAGTTGTAAACGAAATAATAAATAAAAACAAGACATAAAATCGTAAAAACATAAGAAATGGAGAAGCTATGTGTTGTAGGCAGTCCTGAACAGGTGTGTTTTTAGACGGGACTTAAAAGTGGAGAGAGGTGTGCAGTTTTGGAGGTCCGGAGGTAGATTGTTCCAAAGCTTGGGAGCAGCGCGACTGAAGGCTCTGGCTCCCATGGTGCTCAGATGGGCAGGGAGCACTGACAGTCGGAGGGAGGACGAGGATCTGAGGGAGCGAGTGGGGACGTGCACCTGGAGAAGGTCGGACAGGTAAGGAGGAGCCAGGTTGTGAATGGCCATATATGTATATAAGATGAGTTTGTAGCTGATGCGATGCTGAACAGGAAGCCAGTGTAGCTGTTGGAGAACGGGGGTGATGTGCTGCTGGGAAGATGTTTTTGTGATGATGCGAGCAGAGGCGTTTTGAACCAGCTGAATTTTATGGAGGGACTTTTGGGGAAGGCCGAAGAGGAGAGCATTGCAGTAGTCAAGGCGGGATGTGACAAGACTGTGGACGAGAATAGCAGTAGTGCGGGGGGTGAGGGAAGGGCGGAGTCTGGTAATATTGCGAAGATGGAAATAAGCAGTGCGGGTGATGGTGTTGATATGTGAGTGGAAGGTAAGCATGCTATCCAGGATGACACCCAGACTCTTGACCTGGGGGGAGGGGGACACTAAGGAGCTGTCGATGTTGAGAGAGAAGTTGTTTACTTTGGATAAAGTGGATTTGGTGCCAAGAAGGAGGAATTCTGTTTTATTGGCATTTAATTTAAGAAAGTTTGTTGTGAACCATGTTTTGAGTTCGGAAAGGCAAGAGGTGAGGGAGGGAGGTGGGAGTGTGGAGTTTGGTTTGCAGGAGAGGTAGTTTTTGTCTGGTAGAAATATTAGGTTGGTAAATGGTGTGTAGACACATATCCAGAGGGATTGTTTAAGAGGACATTCATTTTTGAACGACACTAGATGACAAACTTAAAGTGTTAAACACCAATTAGTTTGACAAGTGTCAAGGGTCACGTCACTGACAATCACATCATAATGACAGTTGTAAATGTTTATCTGACATAATTTGTTTTCTTAACCATATTTCTATTTATTTATCTTTTACACATACCAGGTGCAATACCGTTTGCCTTTTATTCATTTTTTGGCTTTCTCAGAGATTTTTCAGTTTTGATGCTATTTCAGGCGTTTGGGATATTTGGATTAGTTTAGTTTGAACTTTGTCTGCAATATGACCTGTGCGTTTTTGTAGTGTAACCTAAAAAAGGTGGTCATATTCAGTCTCAAATCCTGCATGGATCAGGCATTTCCCTCTCCCAACACACTTGCAGTCAAGTCAAGTCAAGTCACATTTATTTATATAGCCCTTAATCTCAAAAATGTCTCAAAGGACTGCACAGGATTACAATGACACAATTACCTTAAACCAGCATGCGGGCAAGGAACAATTCAAAAACCTCAGTGTGAGGAGAAAAGAGAAACCTAGAGAAAGGACCCCACGTGTGGTAATCCCCCTTCCAGGATTGACCAGGGAGAATCACAATTAGCATTACTGTACACAGAATAGTAAACACTAGGTAAGATGTTGAAAATGTCCGGCAAGAGCATGACACCAACGACGCCCCCAGCCTGTAAACTAGTCCAGAAAGTCTATGACGGCCACGACGCAGCTTCCCATTTCTGCCAGCTGGTAAATGCAGGGGTTGACATGCTTCAGGTCAGACACTGGTCCGCTGACTCATCTCCAATCGTCCTTCTCCTTGGTATCAGCCAGGCAGGCAGCCGGTAAAAGACAGGACAATACAGAATATGACGTGGGCATCAATCATAAGCTTTGGAATAGAAGTGTGTCTTTATATGTTAATAAGATAGACCAGCATTTTCCGAGCGCAGACTCCATGCAGGAACATAAGGGGAAATCAAATCAGGAAGATAAGAGGGTGCACATCTTAAGTGGACTGGGAACCAGTGCAAGTTGGCCAATACAGGAGTAATATGCTCAAACTTTTTGGTCTTAGTCAAAAGTCTAGCTGCCGCATTCTGAACCATCTGCAAACTTTTAATGCTAGACATCGGGAGACCAGAAAGCAATACATTACAGTAATCAAGCCGAGAAGTAATAAACACATGAATTAAAACCTCTGCATCTGATTGGGACAGCATCGAACGAATCTTCGCGATATTAAGGAGGTGGTAGAAAGCTATTCTAGTAATATTTTTCACGTGTGACTGAAACGACAGATTAGGATCAAATATAACACCTAGATTTTTGACCGAGTCACTATGGGTGATATTACATTTGTCTAGGTTCAGGGTAGTGTTTGAAAACAAGTGACGACAGTGAGCTGGACCAATAATAAACATTTCAGGTTTTTCTGGGTTAAGGCGGAAACAATTAAGTGACATCCATCTTTGAATCTCAGTAAGGCAAGCCTCCAGATTTCAACAACTTAAATGTCCAGTTTTTTCCAGTGGCACATACAGTTGAGTGTCATCTGCATAGCAATGGAAATTAATATTATACTTGCGGATAATGTCACCAAGCAGGATCATATAAATACTAAAAAGAAGGGGGCCAAGTGCAGAGCCTTGAGGAACACCACAGGGGACTTTAGATTGCCATGGTTAACACATTGCATCCTGTCTGACAGGTAGGACCTTAACCACGAGAGTACAGTTCCTGAGATACCAATGCGTTCTAGACGAACCAATAATATGTTGTGGTCGACAGTATCAAAAGCAGCGCTGAGATCCAGCAGCAGTAACATTGATGAGGCACCGGAATCTATTGCTAAAAGGAGATCATTGGTTACTTTAGCCAGGGCTGTCTCAGTAGAGTAATTTTCCCTAAATGCTGACTGGACAGTTTCAAAGAGGTTATTTTCTGACACGAAGTCATTTAGCTGCTGTGCAACGACCTTTTCAAGTTTTTTGCAAAAAATGGCAGATTTGACACTGGCCTATAATTACCTAGGCTTTCTGGGTCAAGGTTAGGTCGCTTAAGAGTGGGTTTAATGACGGCAGACTTGAAGGCTAAAGGGACAATACCCAAGGATAGCGATATATTAATAATATTTAAAACTGATGGTCCTAAGATCCCAAACAGATCCTTCACCAGTGAAGCTGGAAACGAATCGAGCAGGCATGTAGTTTGTTTGGCCCTACTGACCATCTGTGCTAGATTATCAAGGGACAAATCATTGAAACTGGAGAATGTATCTGAACATCCGCCGTCACGGTCCTTACCTAAAACCACCACATCTTTGAGATAGGAGGAGGTTACAGAGCGTTCTTTTAAAATTTCATTCCTGATTAGTTGAATATTTTTATTTAAAAATTCCATAATGTCGTTAGCAGAATAAGTACAACTATTTGGGTTAAGTTGTTGTCTGGTAAGTTTCGTCACTGTGTCAAACAAAAATTTCGGATTATTCTTATGTTCAACAATAATTTTAGAGAAAAACGATGCTTTAGCTGAGGCAAGAGCTACTTTATATTTCAGCAAGCTGTCACACCAGGCCAGTCGGAAGACCTCCAGCTTAGTAGTGCGCCATTTTCGTTCAAGTTTTCTGCAACCTTGTTTGAGTAACCTGGTTTCTTCAGTAAACCAAGGTGTATTCTTCTTAGGTCGAAATTTATGCCTTAGGGGCGCCACAGAATCAAGAACATTAACCAAAGCAGTATTGAAGTTGTTTGTAAGTGAGTCAACAGACCCAGTGTACGAAGGGAAGGCTGCAGTTACCGTAGGTAATAGTTCTTTTAAGGTTAATACCGCTTTAGGGCGGATATTGCGACTGCTAAAGCCTAAATTTTCCTTATCACAGTAAACATTAAACAGCACCTCACACTTAACAAGCTAGTGATCAGAGATGGCATTAGGATACGGTAATTAGGGTATTAGGGGCTACTACGTCACGGGTCAGAACGAGATCTAGGGTGTTTCCATCTTTATGAGTGGGCACATCAACTATTTGATTGAAACCAAATTTATCAATCAGTGACTTAAAAGTAATTGCAAGTGAATTTGATGGGGAGTTTATGTGAACATTAAAATCATCAATAATTACAACATTGTCCACATAAGTTACTAAGTCTGTTAACAGTTCCAAAAACTCATCCAAAAAATTTGACTATGGTCCAGGTGGTCCGATACACAACAACTACATAAATTGGCGTTGACATTAAGGACCTCATAACTAGTGCTTCAAACGTTTTAAAAACAGTAGGGGTACCAGGAGTAAATTTCAACTTACCTTCCGATATGAGAACAACACCTTCACCTTTTTTCCATGGTCGTGCCAAGTGCGAACTCACAAAGTTAGGGGGAGAAGCCTCATTTAACACTACAAACTCATTTGGTTTTAACCAGGTCTCACAAAGGCCAATAAAGTTAAGCTTGTGTTCATTAATAAGGTCATTGACAAGTAAAGCTTTGGAGGCTAGTAATCTAATATTCAGAAGGCCAAGCTTCATCGCTGTGGACTGAGCTGAAACCTTTCGCGAGTTTTGAACCTTAATGGCAACCTTAGTGGTAACCTCCACAGGATTATACTGCTGGTCCCAGGTCTTGTGCCTTGCATGACGGCAGATGCGGCCCGAATATCATACCACGGGAATATTGTTGACAGGTGGAGTAGCAGGATGACTATTGGTAGAAAATAATGTTATTTCTTCTCCTTCCTCACCTAACAAGGGAGAAACAGAGGAAAGAAGCACAGAAGAAGATGCTTCGAAGAGAACAGATCAGGGTGTATGGTGCAGTCAATAGAACGCTCTAAACTACAAAAACTATGTGAATTGCATGAATCTAGCATAGCTCTAGCGTTACAGACTCCACACCCGTGGTTACAGGTTCACTAATCACCTGTGACCTGGCCTGGACTGGTGTACCCTGTCATGGAAGGCTTAAACAGTTATCTATATATTTTTAGAAAGAGTGAGAGCACCTTCCCAGTTAGGGTGAAGGCCGCCTCTCCTCAGCAGGTCAGGTCGGCCCCAGAAAGCGGGCCAGTTATCCACAAACCAGCCACCGGTTTAGCGAGACTAGTCTGCTAAACCTCTCATCATTGCCTCTCGCAGGCAAGGGGCCAGAGACAATTACTCGATGCCGACTCATCTTTCTGGCGAGATTACAGGTCCTAGCAATATTTTTCTTTGTAATCTCAGATTGCCTCATTTTAGTATCATTAGAGCCGACGTGAATGACTATATCGGTGTCGCTAGCCCTGTCCTGGTGTCTAGTTTTGCATGTCAGCTCCCTCAAATTAGCCTCAATTTCGGGTGCTCTGGCCCCAGAAATACACATAACCGTGGCTGGGGTGCTAAGGCTAAGCTTTAAGTTACGGGTGATGGAGTCACCTATCACTAGGGTGCGGGAGCCAGTAGACCGGGGTGGAGTGGGACTAGCTAGGGGGCTGAACTTGTTATGCGTCTGAATTGGCTCACCGTGATTAGCATGCCGTTTAGGGCTAGTGCTAACCGGATTAGCAGGTTCGCTACAACCCACGCTAGAAGTGGTGTCCGAGGCACCTAACATTTTCCGTTTAAACTGCTCTAGCTCACGGACACGTCCCTCTAGAAGGGCTACTTGCCTACGGAAGCGGGAGCAACCTTTACAGCAACGCATACTCACTTGTGAGCAGTCGGATGCCGAAAGAGCGTCTTAGCAGCTGTGCGAGGGGATGCCCTTCAACAGCGATCGGCAGCAGCTTCCGACTGTAAAACAATTGTGAGCGGCACTTACCTTGCGTCAATCATCCGAGATACTTACTTGAAACTTTTCAACTGTTCGAGATAAAAGGTCTCAGTCCAGAATTCTGCTATAGTAGGAATCTGAATCAATCTTGTAGTCGCGACGACGTGAGCAACACAAAACACCCGCCACTCGATAACCTGGAACCGGAAATGGAAAGGTCTGCACAAACAACCCTCACTAAACTTGTAACAATCTGATCGGACATCAACACTGGCACACCACAGGGATGTGTGTTGAGTTGTCTGCTGTAAAACTTCTACACATACGATTGCACCCCTGATAACCATCTTTGTTATGTCAGCTAATGACGCCACTGCGGTGGGGCTCATTTCTGAGGGAGACAAGTAGGCCTACAGAGAAGACATGGAACACCTGGCTGCATGGTGCAGCCAGCACAACTTAAGGCTCAACACAGCAAAGACTAAGGAGATAGTGGTGGAGGTCAAAAACTGACATTCCACCATTTTGGTGCCAGTGCCCAGCTTCCGTTTCCTTGGAAACCTCATAGAGGAGGGTTAAACCTGAACACTTACAGCACACAGGTCCTTAAAAGGGTACAGAAATGACTCAACTTCCTGAGAGTGCTTAGGAAGAGCAACACCAGGTAATACCTCCTTGTGTCCTTTTATTGATGCTGTGTTGAGTCCATCCCTACATTCTGTCTGTTTATGTATACCCATCTGCAAAGATCCAAAGAGAACTTGCACTTCACAAGGTTTGAGCACAGCACAGAAAATTGTGGACGGCCCCTTTTTATTACTTAACCCGTACAGAGCTCACTGTCGAGAGAACTAAAAAAAAGGACACTTTTTTCACCCCGGACATTAGTTGTTTGAACTGTTGCCTTCAGGTAGACAATACAGGACCACGAAGTCAAGAGCTAATCTAATCCCAAAAACTTTCAAAATCCTGATTTGTGTGTGTGTAGGTATGTTTTTGTATGCGACTTTTTGGCTCAGAAATGGCTGAATCAATTTTTGTGAAAATTTACACTGTCGTACATTAAGCTACAGCAATTGTTTCTAGCTTGGTCCCGTTTTAGGGTATCCCCATAAAATATCAACAAAATTGATAAACATCTGCTTTTGTGTAGTCTGTTTTCATGGGTCTCTAACACCGTCTGACGGCCAAAGGTGGTACTTCAGCTCCACCGACCATTCCAAGCAGCCGAAGCCAATCTTTTATCGGCTCGGCAATGCCGGGCTATTATTCTAGTAGATTGAGAAACAGCTTGTACCCTAAGGCAATAATCACCCTATACACTGCAAAATGAAATACTGGTTACCATGCTTGGACGAGAATGTGCAACAATTTAAAGGGATGATTCCTTCTTTATTAAAAAAAAAAACATTAATTATTTTTACACTACTAACCTATTAACTTATTGTTTTAAACAATGAATGAATGCATAAATGAATGAATGCATGGCCTTTATTGTAATTTTTCAACAGTATGGAAAAATATTTGTATTCGAACCATCATCAGGCTGGCCCCTTTTCAATCTTCTGAACCATAAGTCAAAAGAAAATGTAAATACAAAATATTTAAAAGAAAAAATAACAGTTTCTACCTAAATAAAGCTGTTTTCTGGAAGGAAAAAAAATTTGACTTATATTTTCATATGTGCACTAATGTTAACAACATGTTTTACTTTGTTACATTTCCAGCCTTAGAGATATTGCGTCTTTTGTGGGTTTGCTCAAAGAATTTTATTAACAACTACTCAGTTAGTAATTATTGATTTGAGACAAGAGGGAATAAAAACAGCGTTCTTAAAAAGGACTTTATTGATGCCTAGTATTGACATACTTTACAAAGATGACGTGAATGACAGACATTTGCCAGTCTTTTTCGATTCACAGATTCCCCCTAAGACCTCAAAGACTTCTTGTTTTCCTCACGTCCCTCCAGACTTGCCGTCGAGTGTCGCCGCTACACGCAGAGATCTTCATCAACAACTATCGAGCGCTCTGACCCTGCTTCGCATGCAGACGGGGGGATTTGCCGTAATTGCCTTCCTGCGTGTTGCGTGACAACTTTGGCCAAGCTTGTGCTTTCCAGCGGCGTCCATCAGAGTGCCAGTCGATTTTCCCGCTTTGCTGTGTATTTACACCAGGCAGGGTATAAGAAATAGGAAGAAAATAAGAGGATACTTCCACTTTTTCTTCATCATTGTCGCCCAAAAAAGACTTGGGATCCTTGGAGAGGGAGGATTTGTTGCATCAATCCCCTTCTTGGTATAGCCAGTGAGTCGGAATAGAAGCCAGACAAGTGAACCATAACATCCAGACAAAAACATGTACAGTGGGTCTTTTTTATACAAGCTACTTGACGTACAAAAAATTTGAAATATGATATGCCTTTCAAGTAAAAATATTTCAGTTAATGGTTCACAAAATTGTTTTTGTTCAAGTCAAGTCAGATTTATTTGTACAGTCCTTAATCAGTGTTTTAAAAACCCTTTATTGACCGAGTGTTATACAGGCTGCTTTCAATATTTTTGTGAACAATCCGAAGTTTCAATATCTGGCAATATCAACCGGAAATATGTGTTAAGGCAATGAAAAAACAGTTTAAAATGAATAACAAAAGAAAAAAA
This sequence comes from Urocampus carinirostris, assembly GCF_059441175.1. Classification (NCBI taxonomy): domain Eukaryota; kingdom Metazoa; phylum Chordata; class Actinopteri; order Syngnathiformes; family Syngnathidae; genus Urocampus; species Urocampus carinirostris. The sequence continues at coordinate 37,614,562 of NC_142362.1, read as the reverse complement.
ACTGACTTGGATTTCTCAGGATTATAATGGGCTGGAGACTCAAACTTAACATAAACACATTGTAATACAACATAAACTGGAAATATTAACTGTTATAAATATATACTAAATAGTTTTTGAGTCTTTCTCTCTTAGTTGTCCGTATATTGAGAACTATTTTTAGTTCAGTTGGGTCAAGTTAGACTTATTCGTACAACCCTTAATCACATTGTCTTGAAGGCTGCACAGGCCCACTGATAAGATAATTACAACATCCATTGAGCTCAAACCTACACTACATGAGGGCAGTGAAACAAAAAAAATAATAAGGGAATGGAAACCTATAAGGACCACGCTTGAGGTAATCATCCTGCCAGGAAAACCAGACTTAAATGGATGCTAAGTGGGCACCAATACACGTAGCTTCACAACTCAATAGGCTGAGAGACAGGTGAACCCTTACTTCCAGAAAAAAACATGAATAGTGGCCCCCTTTACATATGAGCTACTCGGGATATGAGCTATTCTTGATTGAATTGCCTGACACACAAGGAAAAAAAATCAAGTGACGAGCATTTCCAGATGCTACGGCTTAAAAAAAGCCCAGAAGAGTGCAAACAAATGCTGGTCAACAGCAGGTGCTGCGGGGATTGTTCTCGGGTCCGTAAAGCGCATAAGGGCGGCATCAGGAGAGAAGCGAGTAGATACTTTCATTTGTTTTTAAACATTGTAACTAATCCAGTAGGCGGGGCTTAGCCTGGAGGCAAAAGAGTACTTGCGCTGGTTAGAAAACAGAATAATAAAATGCTGTTGTAGCTGCCAGTTGTCGTCATGTTGTGCACTTGTGTGCCAGAATTGGAGAGACAACGTTAAGGATCGTAAGTTTAAAGACACTCCTAATCAAAGAAAAAGAAAAGAGTTGTGCATTGGACTAAAGCACAGAATGCACTCATGTCAAGTCAAGTCAAGTCATTTTTATTTGTATAGCCCTTAATCACAAATAGTCTCAAGGGGCTTCACAGGTTATTACACATAAGCAGTTTAGGTTATTCATATGCTATAGAGTAGAAGTGAGTTTTAAGCTTAGATTTAAACATTTCCACTGAGGTTGCAGATCGGATCTCAGGGGTAAGAGCATTCCACAACACCGGGGCCCGGATGGAGAACGCCAGCGGAACACTTCTTGGCTCTTGGGATCACCAGAAGACCGGCGCTCTCGGAACGAAGGCTTCGGGCCGGAACATAGGGGCAAATCAGATCTGAAAGATATGAGGGGGAAAATCCATGTATAATTTTGTATAATAATAAGAGAACCGTGAAATCACATCTTAGGCTAACAGGGAGCCAATGCAGGTTAGCCAAAATTGGGGTGATGTGATCGGACTTTTTTTGTCCTAGTTAAAAGCCCACTGCGGCATTTTGTACTCATCAAAAATGCTTGGGTTTGGAGCTCTAAATTCAATTACTCTAAATTAAACTTGAATTTGAGGACATTTGTCAAAAGTATGCACAGCTTCCGGTATGAGCGAATAACCCCCACTTACTTCAACACACACAGACACCCTGTCCACCACTCTGTGGTCCGGGCTTTATCACCCCCTGACTCCCTCGAGGAAATCGGAACACTCGGACTATCGCCACACCATCATAGACATTGAAGTATCTCTGCCTGTGTGGGTACAGAGCCGAGCGCCTGGCTAGTTGCGCACTAGCATCGGGTGTTAGCGTTGGCAAGCAGTAGGCTGGACCAGCAGCCAGGCTATTGCTTGCCTTCCAACATCACCTCAGTTGATTTCCTGACGCGATAACAATCCACACGGAATACACTAATGATCAGCATTTCTTTGCGTTCTTTTGACTTTCCTTTGTGTATGATTGAATAAATAAATCCCTTTTCAATGTAACAAGACACTAAAACTGGCCGCGGATATCTTTCGCAATTTGTTTTGATTCGGATATGTTTACTGTGCGTGCCTCGGCTGTTTGAGCCTATCACAGTCGGCCAAAAACTGATATCAATGACAAAAATGACAATTTCATTATATATTCGCAAAGGAGTGAGCCAGCGATTACCGAAGTAGCAGGAGGTCTGTGTACTTCACCTCAAGGTAAGTTTAACAATGGGGGCTGATACGAAAGTGCGACCCTACTTCGCAGCTTTTCACTTTTCCGGTGGGGTTCTGGCCCCCATGTACTATGATAACTGAGGGATTACTGTTTACCTATGTTCTGGTTGTATAATGGTTTTCATCATGAGGACACCATTATCAAAACATCTCAGAGTTCATAACTGACTCTTCTAACTTGTCGTTACGCAAGCTTCCTTTGTCCACTAAGATAGGAGTTTCATTACATTAATGCGCAATCCTTAAACGTTCATACAAAGTTGTTTTTTTCTTTTCAACAGGAATTACTTTATTTTTATGTTCAATTACGATTTAAATGTTATATCATTGATCAGGAAAATGTGTTTTTTAGGAATTTAGGGTTAACCCGGATGCTTTGGGGAGGCTGGGTTTAATTACTTTTTAACTTTCATATCTGAAACTTTTGCTGAAGATGTGAGAAATTCTACATACAAGCCTATTCCAGCAAATACTGTATGTGAGGTATCAGTGTACATGAAAATTATACTCATATTTTGATTAGGGTCAAAGAGTTTCTATGCTGTAAAAAAAAAGGATTTGTTTGTGTTTCAGAAGCCAACACCACTTCACATAAAAACTTTTTATCTTTTAAAGGATAGTGGGATTGTGGACGCGTTCTTAAGGATGGGCTGGGCACCCGTATGATGCGGCAGGGGTAAACCAGTGAAAGCTGTTGGGCCCTGCTGTTGAACAAAAGAGTGTGTTGTGTCACCCTGACCCGAGTGACATGGCCGCTTTCTGGTGTCCCATTTCATCTGGAGAGACGAAAGCATGACCAACTTAGGTGCCGAGGTGCCTAACTTGTTTGGGTGTTTGCCATGGTCCAAAAATGTTTGTGTGTGTTTTTTTTTTTTTTTTGCTATTTTTTTTCCTTTTTATTTTCTTTGTTATTGTATGTGTTTGTCTTGCCGGTCACCCCTCTTGAGGGATATGACCAAGGTAGATAGATAGATAGATAAATGATGCTGAACTGATTTTTTGCCTGTTTGATGTGGTATTTTATTTTTGTATGGAAAATGGTTTAAAAGTCAATTAAAACAATGAGCTAAACCAGAAAGGCTTTATTTTCAATGATGCTCAATTGAAATACTTTTTTTCTTTGTCAACGTCTTTCGGATGAATAGCGACGGGTTAATGTATCGGTTTCTATTTGTTCTTGATAAAAAAGGGGGGGGGAAAGCCTGCAGAACTATTTAATGTTGACCCTTTTCACTCATCTTCATCACAGTTGCATTTTCAAGAAAATTGACTGAAAACGAACAACATTGTTTATATACCGATTTTGGCTAACCTGCATTGGCTCCCAGTTAGCCATAGATGTGACTTCAAGGTTCTCTTAGTATTGTACAAAATCATACATGGACTTGCTCCCTCTTATCTTTCAGATCTGATTTGCCCCTATGTCCCGGTCCGAAGCCTACGATCTGAGAGTGCCGGTCTTCTGGTGATCCCAAGAGCAAAGAAGTGTTCTGCTGGTTCGAGAGCGTTCTCCATCCGGGCACCGGTGCTGTGGAATGCTCTTCCCCCTGAGATCCGATCTGCAACCTCAGTGGAAATGTTTAAATCTAAGCTTAAAACTCACTTCTACTCCATAGCATATGAATAACCTACTCTTCTCGTCGGCTGAAAAATAGTCTGTGTAATATAGTGTAATAATCTGTGAAGCTCTTTGAGACTCTTCGTGATTTAGGGCTATACAAATAAAGATGACTTGACTTGACTTGACTTGAATTTATTTAGTGACTGGTGGTGTCAGGAAAAATTGAGAATAATTCAGGTTATGGTAATTGCTATTTATTCAAGCACATACATTGAAAGTAAACATTATGTGTCCATCCCAGCTTTCTTCGGGCAGTGGGCAGAGGCCATTTTACAACAGAAAGGTGGACTTTCACCAAAAAAGCGTCTTTACTTTTTAAAAAGGGATCTAAACTTTAAACATTTTGAACAAAAAAGAAATACAACTGGTTTATGCCGGACCTACCTTTTCATGTAAATAAGATTTTTACTGCAGATTTTTTTTAATCGTGTCTCATGTTTTCTTTTGCCTGAGGTAGAAGTTATTTTTCTCGAGACAAATGTTGCGACACATACTAAAACACATTGAGAAACACATTCTTTATATTTTTGTCAACCCTGCCACTAATTTTCTTTTACAGCGTCCTAATTTGGTGTAATAGCAGGCCCTAAGGGTGCTGTTGCACAAAATTGAAATAAAGAAATCCAAGCTAGTCTGGCCGACACATTTTGGCTTATTTGGTTACACATTTGCCGATCCTGGGTGGAAACATGTTGCTAGGTCAAGGCATTCTCAAACAGACCTCTCAATCAAACCTCCATCTCTGAATCACGGATCAGAAAATCAAAAAATGTTTTTACAGCTGCTGACCAACAGCTCCCTGATGAATTTTATGAAGAAATAAGAAGACATTTATGAAGAGAGAATGCAACGCACGCATTGTTATTAAAGGAGATGAACGGAAGTTTTAACTTTTTTTAATCATGCCCTGATGGGTCTCTGTGCTGAGCACTGTTGAACTGGCCTCTCAAGAAGACACAGATATAGACAACTCCAAACTGACTATGGCAAACACTGTGAATACAGAACCTTCAATGGGTCCAGTATTGTCCCATAGGAAATACGGCACAGGCTAAATATTGGTCCACACTATCATGACAGATTTTGCTGACAGCCACACTATGATCAAAACAAGAGAGCTGACATCATATGAAGTGGAAAAGAGCATGTGATGGAAGTGCGGGGTTGGACACAGGCCATCACTTGGTCTCATTCATTAATTCATAAAATAATTGTTTAATTCATTCATTCCAGGCAGTAACATTCCCTGTAAACACAAATAATTTTACTGTAACTTCAATCATAACAGAATGACTAATATATATATATATATATATATATATATATATATATATATATATATATATATATATGTATATATATATATATATATATAAATATATATTTATATATATCCATTATCTGTATCTTCAGTAGGGAAAACTCCTGTGTGGAGTTTGCATGTTCTCCCCGTGCTTGTGTGGGTTTCCTCCGGGCACCTGGTTTCCTCCCACATTCCAAAAACACGAATTTCAGGTAAACCAGTTCAGGGTGTCCCCTACCCACTGCCTGAAGATAGCTGGGATGGGATCCAGCAGCACCCCCGCGACCCTACTGAGGATAAGCGGTGCAGCTAATGAGATGATATATATATATATATATATATATATATATATATACATATATACATATATATATATATATATATATATATATATGTCTAAATGGAAAAACAAATGAGGGCAGCACGGCGGCGCAGTGGTTAGCGCTTGTGCGGCACAGTTCATGTCATGGGAACCTGTCGTGGGTTCAAATCCAGCTCCAGACTTCCTGTGCGGAGTTTGTATGTTCTCCCCGTGCTTGCGTGGGTTTCCTCCGGGCACTCCGGTTTCCTCCCACGTTCCAAAAACATGCATTTCAGGTGAATTGGCCGGTCCAAATTGCCAAATTGTCCCTAGGTGTGAATGAGCAAATGAGTTGTCTGTCCCTGTGTGCCCTGCGATTGGCTGGCAACCAGTTCAGGGTGTCCCCTGCCCACTGCCCGGAGATGGCTGGGATGGGCTCCAGCCCCCCCACGACCCCAATGAGGATAAGCGGTACGGCTGATGAGATGAGATGAGAAAAACAAATGATTCTTTTAATGTTGTAAGATATATTAAGTTATTTTGGCGTCGCCAATATTTAGCTTTGACCTGTGATCTGATTTGTTCATTTTCTGATGTGATGTTTGTTACTGTTTTTCGTTATAATACCTAACCGTTCCTAGTGCATTGGAAGTATTAAGTTACATCGTGAGAGAAAGGAGAGCAGGTACAATTCAGAGATTTTAATTTATGAACTGATTGAAATATGTAGTAGAGTGATGTAGCATTTTGTATTGACAGTTATATCGATAACGTGTATTGATACTCGTGACAGCAAAAAAGTTCCTCTGTAGCTCATTTTTACTTACACATTTAAGTGTCGTCTGTAACCAAACTAATAAATTATCATCACAAACATATTTTGTAACACAGTTGGAGCGATTCTACGTTATGCTGTTGAGTAGTTGTTTGCTAATAGTCATTCATCCAAGCGCTAACCTTTACCGCTGGCAAAGCTCTTTATCAATCCAAATTTCCAATTTTTTTACACTGAGAACTCATCTTAAAAATTCAAATAGCGTCTATATTCTCTTATTTAACAAATAAATTAAAGTCTTGTAATTCAAGGGCTTTTTATTGTTATTTCCGTTTGAATTACCGTTGCAGTGCAATGCAATAAATGCACATTTGGCAAGCTGAATGAGCAGAGGAAGACTAAAAAGGCTGGGGGTAGGGACAGGTTCTGTGAAGGAACAGGTTCACATTAAATTATTGATAAGTAATGAATTAAAGTTTAACTACAAAACTCTGGGGAGAGACGACGTGTCGCTTTGTTGAAACTACAGCTGCTAAAGAAGCACTCTGCATGCTCACGGCTCAGGGTTTTGAAGATAAAAACAACACTTATTTTGCATACTTATGCTATACACGGGCATCTTTTTAAAGTGTTGGAAGGAGGAAAAAGAAGCTCACGCCAGCAAGGTCGCTGAGTGTGTTCAATATGTGAGGAGTACACGTTGTGTGCAATTTCATAAGTGTAAAAGTGTGTTGTTGGCATCCCTCGGGATGCTATTGGATCCCGTGTGCGACACCAAAGTGGCGATCAGCAAGGCCGGCCCACATTAATGGCGGCGCTCGGTCTGCGTCGTGCACCGCTCCCATATGCACGAGTCAGCTCATTATCAGCCACACTGTTCTCTTCCACACGTGAATTATTCAGCCACGTTTCTTTTGACATGCTGTGCTCTCTTGCTCGTTACATTACATCCATTCAGTTTTAATTGCACTAAATTAATCATCCTGCGTTTTTGCTCGTTTAGTTCACTTACCCTCATTAGGTCCGCAAGGTAATCGATTACCACAAAGGCAGTTGGCAGGAAAAAAAAAGAAAACATCAGGCAGTGGCACAGTTGCTTCTGCATATGGATGTTATTTTTGGTCAAAACAACACATTCACCCGAGCAGCGTGAGACCTCCGCACTTGCAAACTTTCTTTGGCAGAGCACACATGGATCAAAAGGGGGCTCTATTCTTATTGACACTGATGCTAGCAGAAAATTAATATTTTTTTGCGAGCACACATCTTAGTAAACGTTAAAGGTGCTTTCTGTAATTTGATCATTTTCTACTCACTGACATCATATTCTGGTTAAAGTCATCATTACTGTCAAGCTGCTTGAGTGGCGCGTGCAAGTACCTGTATTTCTTATACATGCTCGAATACACCCTTTTTCCCCGCTTCATTTTTCTGGGTTTGGGCTGGCATTTTTACTGTATTTAAAACAGTCCTTTTCTTACTTTCACCATTTTCATACTACATGAACAAAAAAACACAAGGACAAGCATACAATTAAGCTCCACCCCTCCTCCTTTCCTGCTTCTTAATGTTTTCTGTTTTCCGAACAGCCCTGATAAGAGTAACATTAAAGAAGATAAGTACAGTGGAAAAAATAAAAATAAAAATATATGTTATATATATATATATATATATATATATATATATAATAATAGCCCCGCGACCCTACTGAGGATAAGCGGTGCAGCTAATGAGATGAGATGAGATATAATAATAGTAGTAATAATAATAATAATAATAATTATAATACATAAAGACTTTTTAAACTCAGTTGGGCATTATTACCACATACTTATACAGAGAAAAATAATTCACTTTCAACAAAACAGCTCACATCCCTAAAGGTTTGATGGTGATCGTTTATCCACAGCATTTTTCAGATCTTTCGACAAATGCTCTACGCAACCCCTGGCAAAAAGGAAGGAATCACCAGTCTTGGACAAATACTCACTCTGACATTTTATTCTGTAGAACAAACTCGGATAAAAGCACGTTTTTTTTTTTTTTTTTTTTTTTTAAGCGCAACTCCTTGACATTCAGAAACACTAAAAGAAATGAACAAAAACATTTGTAAATGCTAGTTATATGGACCAAGCACGGGAAAAAATATGGAACCATAAAAAACAGACAAATAAAAAACAAAAACAAAACATATCACTAGTATTTAGTTGCAGCACCATTGGCTTTTATGACAGCTTGGAGTCTCTGACGCATGGACTTAATGGGTGACAAACTATTCTTCATCAATCTGGTGCCAACTCTCTTTGATCTTAGGTCGAAGCCTTGCTGTTGTAGGGATTTTTCTAGCTTTCATTTTGAAAATCGTTAGGATTTTAACAAATTATTCTTTACTGCAATCAGTAAACAAATTTGCCTCTAGTTGTTGCTTGTGCTCCATCAATTTTTCTTTATCTGAGGGATGCTACAAGTTCCTACTCTGATAAAAAAACCATTGAATTACGTTATTACTTTGAGTTCTTTGAGTTCTGATTTTAATGACTCATTCCAAGAAAATGGATTCAATGAACCAAGCCGATTAAAATGGTACACACAATTTCTTAACACAGATAATTAATGATAGGGGGAAAAAGAGAGGGGAAGCACCAGTTTTCGACCACTGTTACCATCACAAAAATAAAGTTTCCGCTATAATGCTAGTTCATTTGGGGAGATTCCCTCGTACAGAAAAAAACGTTCATTCCAAAGAACCAGCAAACATGTTAAATCTAAAACTGTCATCTTACTTGAGGTTGTGGAGGGATTTGGTCTTGTGCTCCAAATGTTAGAGACGTATGGCTCACGTGCTGTACTCAAGGCCTCAGTGCAGGCCCGCACAGCCGCGTCATGCGGCCGTTGTGCGATGAGTAGGTCAAGTGGGAGAAAAAGAGAATGAGCCATTGATCAGCAACTCTTTTTAGATGGACCAGGGAGGCTTGACCAGATCATGCCTGGGCGTGGTCTCAGATAACTGAGACCACCAGGATCGGACGACAGTGTTTGAGGTTACTAACACTTGTTAGAAAGCCAAAGAAGTGTGTCATGTTCTGTACTTGGAAATTTCCCTCCAATCGACATAATTACGTATGGTGAGAACATTATTTTATCAATACATTGACTTGGATGTTTTTATTACATTCAAAACTTCACGTTATCAGATTTCAAAATGGTACATGGTGAATTGATACGTACAGGAACCGTCCAAGAGGGTACACAGTTGTTCCATCGATTACAAAATTAGTTATTTGAAACAAAGAATGTGGAAGTCATTTTGGTGCTGGGCTGATGTGCTCTACACTGTGGCCATGACATTGACTGGATGAGTCTTTCTCCAAGAAATGCTTTCACAGTTTTTGCTCTGTGGCATGATACATGATCATCTTGGAAAATGAGTTAATCATCCCCAAACATTTTTTTTTCAATTGAAAGGAAAAGAAAGCTGTCCAAAATGTCAATGTAAACTTGTGCATTTATAGCAGATTTGACCACAGCAATAAATCCCCATCTCATTAGGGCCTGTGGGAATTTTGATTCTTTTCTTTAGGCAGTCCTCTTTGTAAATCTCGCCGGAACGGCACTAAGCAAATGTTACAGCATTATCACCTTGTCCAATGCAGATTCGTGGCTCATCACCGGAGCTAATCTTCATCCAGTCATCCACAGTCCATGATTGCCTTTCTTTAGCCCAATGCAGTCCTGTTTTATTGTTATTGTATTCAAGCGTCAACAATGTTTTCCTTTTAGATTTCCTTAATAAAAATCCTATTTCCTTCTATGCAATTTTGCACAGTTCTGTCACATACATTCACTTCCTCGCATTTCCTCTTCATCTGTCTCGGGCATTTTCTGTTTTCAAGACATATGGCCTTTAATTATTTGTCTTGACTTCTACATGTCTTCTTTGGCATATCAGCATACTTGACTTTAACAACCTTCCCATGCTGTTCGTACTTGCTCCAAAAATGTGATAACTGCTGACTAACGAGCAGACTTAATCCAGGCCAGGTGTCCAATGAAGGAAAGGAAATGTTTTGGGTGTGTCCTTATTTTCTACTCAAAATGCACAATTCCATATTTTTTCCTCAGAATGGAGTGATTCCAATTTTTTTTCCGGTGCTTGGTCTATTAAAGTAGCATTCACTGACCAACACATTTGTTTTAGTATTTCTGAATGCCAAGGAGTTGCACTTTTAAAAATTTGGCCTTCAGCCATCCCTAGTTCCAGTGAAGGTTTCTTTTTATTTAAAAATATTTTGGGCCTGGACAGAATCTGGCCCTTGTAGGTTAAGTAATGTCATGATCCGGCTACCTTCCTCCAGAAGGCTACAAGCAGGTTTGGAACTAGGCCCAGTTGTGTCAGATTTTCACCCACTTGTCCCTAATCATCTTAACCCATATAATGATAAGAATAATTTTGCTTGGCACTGTTCACAAAAATGATTGACCAAGTCCAAGAAAAGCCCAAACTCAATTTAAAGGTCCATGTGGTGACTCTCTTGTCGACGTCTCGCCAGGCTGTTGGGGAGAAGAGTCGGAGAGTGTACACAACATTGCTGAGAAGGAGCACAAGCTTTTGCAGATGTGGGAAGAGTCACAATAGAGACATTCAAGCAAATATTCAAAAATAAGAAACTTTTGAGGTTTCTGTTCAGCTGCCATGGGCCTTGTAACAGATTCCTTGACAGGTTTACTTTTCATCATTTTATCCATTTTGAAGGGACATGCAATTTTTGATAAAGTTGCATTTACACCACATGGCATTTTTGCCTCATTTATATACCTGAAAGGGATAGTTTTGTATGGTCCTTTTGTCATGGTTTTCTGTGAAAAGGTTCTTCATTGCTGATCACAGTACCTGCTTTATGATTGTGATACGGTAGGGCTAGCAGCCTACCAAGATGGTCACAGTATGCTTTTGCCCGCGGTGTACGACGGATGACAGACGGTTTCCTCTTGACCCGTCACGTTCTGATTGGTTCTTTTGCTCTTGTCATGTTCTGTCATCATTAAAGCATGCATGCATGAACAATCCTGAGTGAGTCTGGTTGCCAATCATACCCCTTTGAGAGGATGTCTTGGCATGCACTGAAGAAAAAAAACGGTGCATTAAATGTGGCACGCTAAAAAAGCTTGGCGCTAAGATTATGTATCGCTGCCCTTTAATCCGGCCCTATAATCTGGTCTTTTTTTTGCCCCTGTCCCGCAGCAATCTTCCAATTCCACCGAGAGGGAATTACGAGAGATTGACAAGAAGAGCGAGTGAGAGGGAAAAGCAGGGTTTTAAAACAAAGGAGATTTAGGCGTTATTTCAGACACTGGTATTTGTAACTAAATGTTTTCAATGGCGCGGAAATGCGGCGGGTCCGAAATGCCGTATTTTGAAGTCGAGTCGAAGTTTTTGTTTTGTTTTACTCAATAATTGAACTGAGTTTTTGATTTATTTGATATGGCGCCTAGAAAGGCAGTTTCTAAACCATGTTTTTACGGTGCCGTGGACCATGGAGCAATGATCCAGTGCAGTCACTGCAAACACTTTATTCACTATGAGTGCTCTGGACTGTCAGTTCAGGACCTAAGCCTCGCGATACAGGATAAGCAAGTTACTTACATCTGCAAGTCCTGCGTCCCCGGCTTATCCGCTGATGATAAGGATTCTTACGCCTCTCTGAGTAGCTCTGGAACGGTGTTCACCTACATGGATAGCACTCCGGTGCCTCTATCCGGGTCGTCTGGGCCGTGCGGTGCCCTGAACTCTGCTGATTTGGTCTCCACTGTCCGCGAAACCGTGAAGGCCATGGTACCAACTTTGGTCCGAGAGATCATGACGCAGATGATGCCAGAAGTTGCCAGAATGTCGACTAGCCTAATGGAGGAAATGCTAGCAAAGGAGGCTAGGAAGCATAATCTCGTGGTGGTTGGAGTAAAGACACATCAAGAAAATGGGGAAGCTGTCCAGGATACCCAGCTCTTTCAGGAAGTCGCCGAAGCAGTCCCGGGAGTAGAGAAACAGGACATTCTGGAAGTTTTTCGTGATGGAAGGCTGAGGAATGATGGTAAACCCAGGATTGTGAAGATCCGATTCCAGAATACAAGATCAAGGCTGGCGTTTCTCCGTGGATTCAATCGGGTGAAAAGTACCTTCCCGACGTTGTCTTCTGGATTTGTTCGTCCAGATATGACACCAAAAGAAAGGGAACGCGACAGGGAACTACAGGACGAACTTAAGCGCCGTCGGGACGAAGGTGAAGTAAACATTATTATACGGGACGGGAAAATTATTGTCAAGCCGGGAAATGCCTAAGGTCGCCTTCGCCTTTATTGAACAGCCCCTTGATTCATCTCATTAATGCCCAATGTTTGACTTCTAAGGCAGATGACTTGGTCTCGTACATCAATTTCTACACCCCTGATATTTTGGCAATTACAGAAACTTGGTACTCCGCTGGTGACACAGGGCCAACTATAGAGAAATATCAGTCCATTAGAACTGACCGTAAAAATGCCCAACATGGAGGAGTTTTGCTCATGGTTTCTCATGGTATAACTGTGTTTTCTGTCGCTAATTATCAATTCGATAGAATTGAGTTATTAAGATGTGATATTCTTATTTCTGGGGTGAAGCTGAGAATAGTGCTTGTATATCGCTCTGGTCTGAGCTCTTTTCAGGCCAACGTCGCTATGTTCGAACATCTAAATTCTATTTTTGATACTAAATTGCAAATTCTACTTATGGGTGATTTTAACTTTCCTGACCTTCACCACAGTTTTCTTAAAAATTCTGATACTAATCTAACTTCAATGTTCAAAAACTTGGTTTCAAATGCAGGTTTCTTTCAGCATGTCGATAAACCAACCAGGGGGTCCAACATATTAGACCTTGTGTTTTCCACTGACAGATATCTGATTAAAAACATTGACGTTGGGCCGAGTTTCTCTACCAGTGATCACGATTCTGTTACTTTCCAACTTAACCTGGCTCTTAAAAAAGATACCGCTGCTCAGAACTACATACATTTTAAAGACTGTGATCTACATGGCATGAGATACTTTCTCTCTAGTGTCAACTGGTACCTCTTATTTGATAATTGTGGGAATATTGAAGAAATGTGGGCAATATTTAAATCTGTTGTTTACACTTTGATATCTGTATACGTACCCTCAGTTGCTGTTACACCTCACGTCAACCGTGATATAGCTGAATTGCATAGGCGAAAGCAGTTTATTCACAAGCTTTATAAACGTGATCAGTTGGCATACTTTGAAAGTTATCAAGATGCTTCAAGGGAACTGCGGAGGGCCATCAGGCGGGAAAGGGTGGCTGAGGAAAATAAAGTTTTAGAGTCTAATAATACTCGTAAATTCTTTTCATACATCAACCGTAAACTAATTTCTAGGGCATCTATTCCCAACCTGAAGGCATCTGACGGTACCGTTGCTACAGATAATGCTGACAATGTCCGTATATTAAATGATCAGTATGCCAGTGTTTTTGGTCGTGACAATGGGGTTTCACCCGACTTTCCCAGCAGAACTTCAGCTGTTCTAAATTCTGTGGAACTTTCAAAGGAGTTAATTCATAGATACTTGATAAAACTTCCCAGCAAATTTTCAGCCGGCCCTGACAAAATTCCAAATTTCTTGCTTAAAAAGCTAGCTGACTTTTTATGTGAACCATTATTTTACCTGTTCTCTAGATCTTTTGAGGATTCACAGCTGCCTGAGGACTGGCTTAGTGCTATTGTCATACCGATTTTTAAAGGGGGGATCACAACAAGTGCAGCCAACTATACAGTAGACCAGTTAGCTTGACTAGCTGCGTCTGTAAAGTGTTTGAGAAAATTATCTCAGATGCCATATGGAAATTTATACAGGAGCACAATCTTTTTACGTTTAAACAACATGGGTTTAGGTCCGGACATTCTACCATGACTAACTTAATAGCTCATTTGAATAATATTACCAGTATGTTTTTTGTTCACAATATGGCTGGTCATGTTGTTTACTTAGACTTTTGCAAGGCTTTTGATAAAGTGTCTCATAACAAGCTTTTACAAAAACTGAAATGCTATGGTATTAGGGGAAAACTGCTTGAATGGATAACAGCATATTTGTCAAATCGTAAACAATGCGTAAAAATTGATGATGTTCTTTCAGCGTGGTCGGAAGTTTGTAGTGGGGTACCGCAGGGCTCAGTACTAGGACCATTATTATTTCTGTTTTTTGTGAACGACCTACCTGAGGCCATTCAAAGTAGTGACATCTCAATTTTTGCCGATGATGCTAAACTGTCGGCTTTCTTACCAAAAACCCAGGTGACAGGAACAATTGATTCTCTCCAAAATGACATTAAATCAGTTTTTCTTTGGTCCGAAAAGTGGCAACTGCAATTATCATCTCATAAATGCTTAGCACAGTCGTTTTTACATGGTTCTGTTCCGCTGTATAACATTAATGATCATGATTTGCATGTTGTTACTGAACATAAGGATCTGGGTGTCACTCTTACTTCAAACTTAAAGTTTATCACGCATATCGCCAAAATTACCAACAAAGCCAATAACATAGCATCAAACATTTACAGAAACTTTTACAACAAGAACCCAGCATTCTTAGTTCGAATGTTTTGCGTTTATGTTAGACCCGGGTTAGAATATAACAGCGTTGTGTGGAACCCTTACTTACTCAAGGACATTAACCTACTGGAAGGAGTTCAACGACGGTATACGAAGCGGATACCTGGGATGTACAGCTTGTCATATCCGAAGAGACTACAAAGACTGAACTTGGACTTTTTGGAGCTCCATAGAATTTGATTTGATTTAATTTTTGTATTCAAAGTACTGCATGGAATGATCGATGTGCCTTTTGATCAATTTTTTGAGTTCTGTCGTGTTGATGGTTTACGTGGTCACAGATATGTTACGGGTGCCTAGACCTACCAACTTGCACGGAAACTTTATTTCTTTCAGGATACCAAAAATTTGGAATTTTTTGCCTGACCGGGTTATGAGTGCAAATACAATGCAAACCTTTAAGCAAAGGTTGGCAGAAACAGATCTGTCAAATTTCCTTAGGGGAGGGGGCGTAAGGTGACCATATTTGGCCATGCTCACTCTCAGCATTAGTTTTTCTTTTTGTGTCATGTTTTGATTAATGTATCCAACAATACCTTCAATAAACATTTCATTTATAAATCTAAATTTCATCTACATATTTTAAGTACCATATTTTCCAGAGATTGAATCGCTCTGGAGTATAAATCGTACTGGGTATTGTCATCTTGGAAAATGACTTAATCATCTTCTATTTTTTTCAATTGAAGGGATAAGAAAGCATTTGACCTGCCAAAATCTGACTCCCCTGCTAATATGGACCCTGTTTGAGATATAGACTTATGACTTCTAGGGTAACCTTCTGTGACATAAACATGTCAGCACAGTGATTTTGAAGAGCTTCAGAACGTTTCTCATAATATTACCGTTATTACTAAAAATAACAGTATTAATAAAACAAACTAAATTTGTCGAACACCTATTCAGTAACACATCACAAAGTGGGGGTATTCCTCTGTAGTTGGATCCCAAAGCCAAAAAAACACAATAGGTTTGAGGTGTGTCTTATTTTGCAGTATAGACAGGGAAGTCTGATTTTAAATGGAAAGAAAAACGATTTGTTCACACAGCATATCCAATGCAACCAGGGTTTCATTCACAATAAAAATACATTACAAATGGCTATTATAGTACATCAGATAAAAGCTAATTGTGTACAATTAGTTGTGATCGTGGATATCATAGCGTACATTGATTTGTCTCCGGTGTTGGTGACTTTTTCTTCCGCCTTAAAAATTTTGTAGAATACGATCGCGCTTTATTGTTTTAATAAACAGACTACGATCGCTTATTTTTTTTAATTAGCACGCTTTATTGTTTTAATAAACTTATTATATAGAATGCGATAGCTTTTGTCGGAGTGCAGCAGAATGCGTGTTCATGCGAGGGGGGAAAGGATTTTGCAGGGGAGTCTGTACCTGGACACAGCGCTTTTTAATGTATCCGCCTTTTCAGACTCGTCCTTGAATTCATGTTCATATTTCGTCTCGTAATGACGTTTAACACTTGACTTGCGAGATACAACGCTCTCGAGGCATAATGCACAAACAGCACGGTCATTATTGTACAAAGCCCGATTCGTCTGTCCACGCTGGCTGGAAAGAATGAGATTTTTCCGCTCGAGGAGCAGTCATGTTTTGGCTGTCGTGATTCGTTCATTTATTGCGCGCCGGTGTTTATGTGGGAGAGTTAAAAGTTAAAAAAGATCTAGATAGATCGATAGATCGATAGATAGATAGATAGATAGATAGATAGATAGATAGATAGATAGATAGATAGATAGATAGATAGATAGATAGATAGATAGATACTTTATTCATCCCCGAAGGGAAATTCACATTTCCAGCAGCATCCCTGAGCTGAGAACAATACAATAATAAAGCAAAAAGAATACAATATACAAATACCCAGTGTGACATGCAAATGCCCACTGTAGTGTGTTATATAGAATAACTAAATAGTGCTACACAGAATACATATTGCAATAAGATTCGGTGATATGCAATGTAGGTGGTGTGGTTTACTGTGGGCTTTTACTCTGCCGGGTAGAGTTAAAGAGCCTCATGGCATGAGGAAGAAAAGATCTCTTCAGTCTGTCCGTGGAACAAGACAGTGACAGCAGTCTGTCGCTGAAACTGCTCTTCTGTCTGGAGATAATGCTGTGTAGTGGATGCGATGGATTGTCCATGATTGACCGCAGCTTTTCCAGTGCCCGTCTCTCAGCTACTGTTGTTAGGCTGTCCAGCTCTTTGCCCACAACAGAGCTCGCTTTCCTAGCCAGTTTATTGAGACAAGAGGCATCCTTCTTCTTGACGCTGCCTCCCCAACACGCTGTCGCATAGAAGAGGGCGCTTGCCACTACTGTCTCATAGAATATTTTCAGGAGCTTTTTGCAGATTTTGAAGGAGGCCAGCCTTCTGAGGAAGTAAAGTCGGCTTTGCCCTTTCCTACATACCTGTAGAGCTTCTGTGTTGGCAGTCCAGTCCAGTTTGTTGTCCAGCTGCACACCCATGTATTTGTAGGTCTGGACAAATTCTACACATTCTCCTTTGATGGTGGCGCGCAGACACACGCTCTACGTAAAGCCGCTAAACAATGAAAGCACGTCTAAATTTCAGGTAAAAATGAGCATTTAAAAAAAAATCATTATTACTTTGTCGTGCGCTCGCGTGCCACTGGTTAACTCCGCGTGCCATAGGTTGCCGACCCCTGCTATAGCATATAAATGATGCTGACCTCTTACTCTCGTCTTCTTGTCCTTGACGGAGAAGGATGAACCTGGTTGTTGCCACTCGAGCCGTTATCTCGGCACTCGGACCTGATTTACGCCATCACCTAGAACCTACTAAATCAGTCAAGATTCTTGGGCGGGAAGGTGGACATTCTTTGATTACCTATATTGAATAGTGATAATGTCTGTGTATTGTCTGTTGATGCCCGTGCAGCATCCATTGCAGCCCGGTCATCATGGAAAGGGTAATTACCTCATGTTCAGCCCCCTTTGGCATTTTCCTCATCATGTTTTTTGAGACAGACAACTCACTGTCTCCTGCCCACTGCCCGAGGAAAGCTGGGATGGGCTACAGCACCCCTGCAACCCTACTAAATGGTTCATTTTAATTATTTGTGCAGTCTTTTGATAATTTTGTGATTAAGGGCTATACAAATAAACATGACTTCACTATAGAACATGGTGTTTCCATTAGGTTGAAACAAATGTACCTCTAGGTAACCAAAACTTTTAAAACAATCATGAAATTGAAAAAAAAGGTTGGTGATTCTTATCAGGAGATGCAGTAATAAATACGGTATTTACCACATCCCAATCAAATTGTTTTTTTTACCTGCAAAGCAACAATTTACTACAACAAAGCTTTCATTTTATGTGGTTTATATTTGATGAGATTATTTTTGAACATGAATACAACTGGAACAATCTTTCAATTACGCCACAAAAATAGCTAGCTGTAAACTCGTGTGCGTGCGTTTTAGTAGTTATCAGAGAAAAAGCTTCAACAAGAGCATTTTTAAAATATTTGTGACCTCTCTTCAGTCTTCAAAGACATACAACATCCTTGTTTTATTTATCATGCGGAGTGCACAATATTAGAGTCCATCTGCCAGAGATTGCAAACACTGCTGGAGATTGAATGCAATGCAGTGAAGAGAAAAAAATGGAGGACTGCTAGAGAAGTTTTGCAAGGAATGTGACGTCATTATGCCGACTCTTAGTCACTTTCCAACTGCATCTATATTCCGACTACCCATATTGGCTTGTGGAATAGGAGGTAAACAAATCAATAATTAAAGCTAAAGTGAGATTAATAATGTTTTATTATTTAGTTGCCCATGGCAATTTCAACAGAGCTAAAAGCAATACTGAAAGGGTACGGGAGCACGGAAGTACAAGCAGAACCACATATGGCGGCTTTTTGTTTGATTAGGTTCCTTTTTCAGACTTGACTTCCAAGCAAGGGCATAGTTTCGGCATGGACAGGGGGGACATCTCCCTACCACTTTCAAGCAATCATTGTTTTGTCCCCACCAAAATGCACGACCCCATCCAAGGCTAAAGCCAAAAAACCACCCTTTCAATTTGCGTTTCACAGACCACAGACATTTCACTTAACAGACCAGAATTCTACACCAACCTTTTTTTTAGAACAACTCTGAAATATCTGAACAAGTCCCAGTGGTGGGCCGTGCACTTCAGTAATGGTCTTCGGTGAAGTGTCAGCTCCCCATCAATCAAAAGCCGGTATGCTTTTTTTCTCTAGAAATTGGTTGATATGTATGCTTTTATTTTCATGGATTGCCTTTGTTGAGCATAAAAAAGATAAAAAATATTTTGAATTTTACAATTTTTTCGTATAGCTGTAAATATTTTATTGTATGTCATTTTTCAGGGATAATGTGTTTTTCATAACTCATTACAAGTTTATTCTTGTATTTCATAGTTTATTTGCTGTAACACTCAAAAGTCAATTTTCTAATTAATATTTTGTTTCGTGTATTTCAGAGATTCTGAGTTGCTTGACGTTAAAGTTACTTAGTATACAAATGGTTTGGTTAAAAATTCACTGTAGATTAAAAAAAAGAATGCTATTATCAAACATTGGTGCATTACCAGCCTCTAGCAGACATTTCCTGAGGCCTCCCTCATAACTTGAAAACTGATTGGCTAAACCAGGGGTCGGGAAATTTCGGACACAAACAGCCATAATAGAAAAATATTTGTTTTTTGCGGGTAAATCAATAAACATACCACTGCACTGACAGATTAATTGACAACTAATAATTAGAAGTTTGCTGCTTTTGTGGTGGGTTGGAATGTGACACTGGGTTTGGGTGCAGGGCCATTGGCGGGCTTTGTGTTGAGCATGAACTGGCCTCCAAGAAGATACAATACTGATGTCCTGATTGAACTGTAAATACAGTATTCTCATCAAAGCAAAATTTGTCAAGTCAAGTCATTTTTATTTGTATAGCCCTTAATCACAATAAGTCTCTAAGGAATTCACAGATTAGTACACTATGTTACACAGACTATTTTTCAGCCGACAAGAAGAGTAGGTTATTACTCATATGCAATGGAGTAGAAGTGAGTTTTAAGTTTAGATTTAAACATTTCCACTGAGGTTGCAGATCGGATCTCAGGGGGAAGAGCATTCCACAGCACCGGTGCCTGGATGGAGAACGCTCTCGAACCAGCAGAACACTTCTTTGCTCTCGGGATCACCAGAAGACCGGCACTCTCAGATCGTAGGCTTCGGACCGGGACGTAGGGGCAGATCAGATCTGAAAGATAAGAGGGAGCAAGTCCATGTATGATTTTGTACAATACTAAGAGAACTTTGAAGTCACATCTTTGGCTAACTGGGAGCCAGTGCAAGTTAGCCAAAATCGGTGTTATGTGATCGTACTTTTTTGTCCTAGTTAAAAGCCTCGCTGCAGCATTTTGTACTAGCTGAAGAGACTTGATTCTGGACTTCGGGACGCCAAGATGGCTCACAATATGTGTAATATAGAGATGCCATGGTCCAGTTTGCCACAAAACAGACAACAACTGGAGAATACCATTGATCAGGCTGAAGTCATCTGAGCTGCAAAAAACGATGGAACAGGCACGGGGCAGCGTTCACTTGGTCTGGTCGGACTCTTGTGGTTCCCACTTTAAAAACCTTAATAGTTTCCACTAAAAAACACGTATCGGATTAACAAATGATATAATGATTTATTGAAGAAGCGTCCACAGTTTTTATGTCTCTTATAGGCCTTCAACTTGTTATCTTTTTTCTTTTAAGGTTATTTGTTCATTCTGTGATGTGATGTTTGTTGCTGCATGACTAAAAAGAAAATCAATCAGGTCAATGCTGGTATGAGGCCCAAAACTTTGACTCCCAAAATTCCACGTTTTCCTAAGAAACGCTAATTTATTCAACTATTGATATGTTTTGAAAGCTGAACAAGGAAATGAAAACTGGACCAAAAGAATGTGAAAATATTTAATGTTGAGAAGGCAGACGTCTGAGGATTTGGATGATTTTTAATTCAAAATGAATTATCGCTCATACAATATAGATTGAAGTATAATAAAATAGTTGCAGATTCATTGACAACTAACAATTTATAAAATGAATCAAATACTTGATGCACCTTTAATTGTATCCTTATTAGTAAAATACTTCCCCACCCTTCTTGGCGAACAATAATCTGTACCATATTCTATAGAAATGTATATGGTGAGGAATCTAAACTAGTGTAAAATAATTGTGTTATTCTTATTTCAATATTATTTATTTCCTCACATAGTTTTTGTGTAAATATCACTGGCTTATTCTTTAGTGTTGCTATTCATTCATGTTTGTGTGCAAAGGTTGTGTAAGCTGCATTCTGGACATTTTATTTGGGCACTAATATTAGTTTTTGGGTAATTAATCAGAGCACACTTGCAATTACAGCAATAAAAAGAAAATGAATAACAAGTAGCTGAAACAAGAGTGCTTGGGACATGACAGGGAAGACACCTTACTAGAGCCAAGGAGAAAGAGTGTTTAAATAGTGATGAAGAAGAGTTGTTATAGGAGGGAAATCAAGACAAGTGACTGCAGCAGTGAGAAGGATTTTGGAACCCAGAATGAATTGACCACCTGCCTACAATATTCCTGCGGTATGGAACCCGGGCTGCACCTGCTGCCATTCAAGGCACAAGATCCGTGACTAGCAGCAAAATCTTGTGGAGGTTACCACCAAGGTTCGATATTCGGTAAAGGGTTTAGTTCGGTCCACAGTGCCGAAGCTTGGTCTTCTGAAGATTGAATCACTAGCTTCTAAAGCTTTACTTGTCAATGACCTTATTAGTGATCACAATCTTAACCTAATTGTCCTTTGTGAGACCTGGTTAAAACCAAATTAGTTTGTATCGCTAAAACATTGTGAGTTTGCATTTGTCACGACTGTGCAAGAAAGGCGGGGATGTTGCTCTTACATCTGAAAGTATGCTGCAATTTACTCCCGGTACCTCTACTGTTTGAAGCACTTATTATGAGGTCCTCAATGTCACCACCAATGTATGTAGATGTTGTGTATCGCCAAACTGGACCATATTAAAAATTTTCGGATGAATTTTCTGAACTGTTAACTGACTTAGTAACTTATGAGGGCAAGGTTATAAGTATTGGTGATTTTAATGTGCCCACAAACTCCCCATCTAATCCACTTACTGTTGTTTTAAGTCACTGATTGATGCATTTGGTTTTAATCAAATAGTTAATGTGCCCACCCATCAAGATGGGAATACTCTAGACAAGGGGTGGCGAACACGTGGCTCTAGAGCCGCATGCGGCTTTTGCCAATGAGAATGCAGCTCTTTGCCTCATCATATTTTCTATATACTGTGGCTCTTTGCCTTGTTTTATGTTTAGTTTTTTTGTGGGTATTGAGGGTGGACACTTTCCTTGAAATCAACACAAGAACAATACTTGTATTGTAAGGAGAGGAGTGTGTTATGGGAAATAATATGTTTTTAATTGTGCCTGTCATGGCAGGTCATTGTGTGGTGTGGCTCTTTGACTCTCACAGTTAAAATTTTCGTCTCTTTGTGTCAAACTTGTTCGCCACCCCTGCTCTAGACCTTGTTCTGACCAGGGGTGTGGGAGCCTCAATTTTTTCAGTGTTCCCAATGCTATCTCAGATCATTATCTTGTTAAGTGTGAGGTGCTGTTTAATGTTTAGTGTGATAAGGAAAATGTAAGTTTTAGTAGCCGCAATATTTGCCGTGCATCGGCATCAGCCTTAAAATAACTATTACCTGCGGAAACTGCGGACTTCCCTTCATGTATTAGGCCTGTTGACTCACTTACATTTTTAATACTGCTTTGGTTTATACTCTTTACTCGGTGGCGCCTCTCCAGCATAAATTTCGACCAAAGAAGCATACACCTTGGTTTACTGAAGAAGCCATCTCTCTCAAACAATGTTGCAGGAAACTTGAACAAACATGGCGCACGACAAAGCTTGAGGTTTTCCGACTGGCCTGGGGTGACAGTTTGCTGAAATATAAAGTAGCTCTTGCCTTGGCTAAAGTATCATTTTTCTCTGCCTTACATAGAAATAAAAATAATCAGACACAATGCCAAAACTTACTAGACAGCAACTTAACCCGAATAGTTCCACCTATTCTGCTAATTTAACTCATCCGGAATGAAATTTTGAATTCAGATTCTTCAACCTAGTCCTACCTTCAAGATACGGGATTTTGGGTCAGGTCCATGCTGTTCAGAAAGGTTTTCCAGTTTTAATGATTTGTCCCTTGATAGTCTTACACAGATAGACAGTAGGGCCAAACGACTACTTGCCTGCTTGAACCATTTCCGGCCTTACTGCTTAAAGATCTGTTTGGGATTTTAGGACCTAGAGTTTTAAATATTATTAATATATCGCTATCCTCTGGTATTGTTCCGGGAGCCTTCAAGTCTGAAGTCATTAAACCTATGCTTAAGCGACCTAACCTTGACCCGGAAAGCCTATGTAATTATAGGCCAGTGAAATTTACCATTTTTTGCTAAATTACTTGAAAAGGTCACAGCAGCTGAACGACTTTATGTCGGAAAATAATCTATTTGAAACTGTCCAGTCAGCATTCAGAGCAAATCACTCTACTGAGGCAGCCCTGGCTAAAGCTACCAATGATCTCTTCTTAGCAATAGATTCTGGTGCCTCGTCAATGCTACTGCTGCTGGACCTCAGTGCTTTTTTTGATACTGTGGACCACAACATATAACTTGTTTGTCTGGAAAAATGCTGCAGTAATTTAGGAACCGTACACTCGGGGTTTGGGTCCTACCTGTCATACAAGACGCAATTCAGATTCAGATTCAGATTCAGATCTACTTTATTGTCATTCTAGTACACGTGTATACAGAACGAAATGTCGATGGATCTGACTCCCACAGTTTCCCTCAGTGTCCTTCAGTGTACAGATATAAATAAAGCTGTATTGTGTTATTTACCATAGTGCCGATAGTGCAAGAAGAGACGCTAACCAGATGTGCAAGATGGGCAGTCAGGTTAACAAGTCAGGTACACAGTACCATTATATTGTAAACAATAACACTGTAAGTAATAACACTGTAAGTAACAATAGTGCAGAGATCAAATGTGCAAGGAGTGGCAAGCTATAAAAAAACTGCCACTAGTGCAAAAGTCAAATTAGCAGCCGTTTAGATTTTAGTTAACTATATGTTAGATTGACCATTTAACAGTCTAATGGCCAGGGGGACTAGACTATTGCGGAGCCTGGTGGTCCTGCACCGCACACTGCAGTACCTCTTCCCAGAGGCTAGCAGAGTGAATAGTCCATGATGGGGGTGAGAGGGGTCCCCGGTAATGTTCTTAGCATGGGATAAGCAGCGCTTCTGGCCAATGTCCTGAATGGAGGGAAGTGTAGTCCCGATTATTTTCTCCGCTGTCCTCGTTACCCTCCTCACACTACCCCAGTCGGTAGCGCTGCAGCCTCCACACCACACAGAGATACAGCTGGTCAGGATACTCTCTATGGTGCCCCTGTAGAATGTGATGAGGGATGGTGGGGGCAGGTGGGCTCTCCTCATCCTCCGCAGGAAGTACAGGCGCTGCTGTGCCCTCTTAACCAGAGATGCAGTGTTCACGGACCAGGTGAGTTTGTTTGTGATGTGCACCCCTAGGAACTTGATACTGCTGACAACCTCCACAGCCTTGTTGTTGATGCAAAGTGGGGCATGGTTGGGCTGGTTTTTCCTAAAGTCGACAATGATCTCTTTAGTCTTGTCAACATTCAGGACCAGGCTGTTGTCCTTGCACCAGCCCACCATCTGCTCCACTTCCTCTCTGTAGGCCAGGTCGTTGTCATCCCTGATGAGGCCCACCACCGTTGTGTCGTCAGCATACTTCACGATGTGGTTTGTGGCGGACCTAGGGGCGCAGTCGTGTGTCATCAAGGTGAACAGCAAGGGGCTTAGGACGCAGCCTTGGGGGGAGCCCGTGCTGAGGTAGATGACATCTGAACTGTTCTGACCTATCCGCACAGATTGGGGTCTGTCACAGAGGAAGTCCAGCAGCCAGTTCCGCAGGGGGGTGTTGAAACCCAGAAGCCCCATTTTGTCTACCAGATGTTGTGGGATGATGGTGTTGAATGCTGAACTGAAGTCCAGGAACAGCATCCGCACATGGGTGTTCTTCTCCTCTAGGTGTGTCAGGCTCAGGTGAAGCGCAGAGGAGATGGCATCCCTGGTGGAGCGGTTTGTCCTGTAGGCAAACTGAAAGGGGTCGAATGATGAGGGGAGACTGGAGGTGATGTGCTCTTTAACCAGTCTCTCGAAGCACTTCATTATGATAGGAGTCAGTGCAACGGGCCGGTAATCGTTGAGTGATAAGATCTGGGTTTTCTTTGGCACTGGGATGATGTTGGCAAATTTGAAGCATGATGGTACTTTGGCTTGGTCTAGCGAGGTGTTGAAAATGTCTGTTAGTACACAAGCCAGCTGATCGGCGCACTCCCTAAGTACCCGCCCCGGAATGTTGTCCGGGCCTGGAGCCTTCCTTGTGTTGACCCTTCTCAGGGTCTTCCTCACGTCAGATGAGTCCAGGTGGAGTGCTCTTTCGTCCTGATTTGGAGCCGCTTTCAC
Source organism: Urocampus carinirostris (assembly GCF_059441175.1). Classification (NCBI taxonomy): domain Eukaryota; kingdom Metazoa; phylum Chordata; class Actinopteri; order Syngnathiformes; family Syngnathidae; genus Urocampus; species Urocampus carinirostris. The sequence goes on along the minus strand of NC_142362.1, from coordinate 37,589,145 downwards.
TGCAGGGGTGCTGTTTTGTGCCTCGAACCTACCAAAGAAATTGTTGAGGTCATTCAGAAAGTCCATGCTAGTGTTCTGCACTGGGGTGGTGTTTGGCTTGTAACTGGTGATGGCCTGGATGCCTTTCCACATATCCCTGGTGTTGGTTGTGCTGAGGAAACGTTCCTGAATCTTTTGACTGTACGTTCGCTTTGCTAGTCTGATGGCACGGTTCAGGTTAGCCCTCGCTGATAACAGCGCCTCCTTGTCACCAGATCTAAAGGCAAGGTTACGTACTTTTAGTTGATTGCGTATTTCAGCAGTCATCCAGGGCTTCTGATTGGCACGGGTGCATATAGTTTTGTTATTGCTGACGTCTTCTGCGCATTTACTGATGTAGGCTGACACAGAAATGGCGTACTCATCTATATTTATTTTGTTGTTGTAAGTGGCAGCCGATTTAAACATGTCCCAATCAGTGCACTCAAAGCAGTCCTGTAGTGCCTCCATAGCCCCCTCAGACCACACCCTCACCTGCTTCACTGTTGGTGTGCTAATGTGCTAAGTATGGCAATCTGACCTCTGAACATTCTGATGTCCTCTGTGGTCTTCCACAGGGCTCTGTACTTGCCCCTCCTTTTTAGTATTTATATGCTTCCGCTTGGTGATATTATCCACGAGTTTAATATTAGTTTCCATTGCTATGCAGATGACACTCAACTGTATCTGCCAGTGGAGGCAATCCTGAGGCCTGCCTTACTGATATACAAAGATGGATGTCACTTATTTTTTTGTGCCTTAACAAAGAAAAATATGATATGTTGATTGTTGGTCCAGCTCATGGTCGTGATTTGTTCTCAAACACTGCTCTGAACCTAGACAAATGTAATATTACCCATAGTGAATAGATCAAATTTCCAGGTGTTATATTTGATCCTAATCCTAATTATAATTTATGCGTTTATTACTTTTATTGCATTGTCATCCTGGAAGGGGGGTTACCACTCCTGAGGCGCCTTCTCAAAGTTTCTTATTTTCCTCATGCTGAGGTTTTGAGTTTTTTTCTTGCTAGCGTGTTGGTTTAATATCAGGGGATGGTGTAATTGTGACCTGTGCAGTCCTTTGAGACATCTTGTGATTAAGGGCTATACAAATAAATGTGACTTGACTTGACCAAATAAGGTAAGGTGGAAAAAGATGGAGACGGAGAGAGGAGACAGAAGTGATAGAGAGGGAACCAACAGAGAAATGGGAACTTGAGTGCTGCTTTGTGACACTATTTATTTCACCCTGGTCATCCTGGAAGGGGGGATTACCACTTGTATGGCGCCTTCTCAAGATTTCTTTTTTCCTCACGCTGAGGTTTTGAGTTGTTCCTTGCCCGCATGTTGGATTAAGATCAGGTAATTGTGTAATTGTAATCCTGTGCAATCCTTTGAGACATTTTTGTGATTTCGGGCTATATAAATAAATGTGACTTGACTTGACTTGACTATTTAGTTACAAATCAGCACTCTGCATTTGTGAGGAATGCAAAATATATTATTCAATGTAGCTAAGGAGTAGGTTTACTTTCAACATTTTTCCCAAGCAAAAATACTGTCCATTTAGCAAGAATGCTTGGCACACAGCATGACTCCTTCCACGGCTCCTTTGTGGCCTGCAGCAGATCACAGCAAGAGACACCTTAAACGCAGCTCTGCTTTGCCTTTGAAAAACTCATTTTCATCCTTTTATCGGTTTTAGCAGGAAGCTTTCACAAGTGCCAGAGTGCTTCCCCAAATTAAAATATCCTGGTCGGCTGCTCGCAACGATGACTCACCCTTACTGGGCGCTATTCAGTAGACCTAGACAAAGCCGCAATCAGAGCGGCGTTGAGAGATTATGGTGTTCCGTGAGCTCTCAACCCTCAAAATAAGGCAAAGAAAGAGACGCTTGTACTTAAGCATGAATGGGCGTCAAGAAGACAAACGCTCTCTATTGCAGTACTGAAGCATTAATTAGAATCAACTTCAATTGGCCTAATAGGAGCCCAAAGCTTCCATTACGACTTCTTTTTATAAGACACATTTGTAGCTCCTTTTGAAATTGCGTAAAGCTGGATTTACTGTACAGCAATAGCTCGCTGTATGACGGTTTACTTTTCGCGGTTTCCATATTGCACCGGATTTTTATTGCGCACCGCATTGTCTTCACCTGTAGACAACACACAGCAAAAGCTATAGTGGGGCATGTTGCAGAGGACTGTTTGTGTGTGTGTGTGTGTGTGTGTGTGTGTGTGTGTGTGTGTGTGTGTGTGTGTGTGTGTGTGTGTGTGTGTGTTTGTGTGTGTCTTGAGGGGGAATGGCTGGCTGTGTATGCATATGTGATAGGGTTGTGTATGCTGTCAGTCAAACGGTGTGGCAGGTGTATGAGTCAACATATCCATCAAAACCAACTGCAAAGAACAGCAACAGCTAGCATTTAGCAGCTCGTTACATTTAAATTAAATTTATCAATTAAATCGGACTCTGAAGGAGGTCAGAGTAGCGCAAAAGTATTCTGTCACCACAGGGTGATCTGTGAATTGTTATCGGGTCCAGGAAGACACTAAGGCGGCATCGGGAGTAAAAGCAGTAGGTCCAGCCTACTGCTACGTGACAAGCAGCACCTGCTAAGCCCGTATTTCACCAACATCTTACCCATAAGAAGGGATGACCTGGAGCTACAACTTGTGGGAAACCACTACATTTGTGACTCAAGTATTTTAATCACGCAGACCTGGCACACTCCGAGGATCCCCGATGCTAGCTTGCAGCTAGCCAGCCATTTTCTCCATCACTTTCTTACACTGAAAGTTGAAGCCCTCCATTTTTTTTTAATTATTATATAATGACAATAAAGACCATTCATTCTACTGCAGTCTAGTGTTAGTTGTAGATCCATATTTGTTTTTTTGCAAAATGCGGCTGATGATCAAATATTATCCAGCCTGCAGCCTTTGTCATAAAATGTGTGGCCCTAAGCCAAGTTGAGCAGCATCTAAAATACATGTTGAATGCAATTGAGCATTAAGCCACAAAAGGGCAAAGGTCCCATGTACAGCTTGGTAATCAACAGAGTTGGGCGAGTAACTGAAAATAAAAGCAGTTACAGTTACTAGTTCACAGTTAACATATCACTCAACTGCCTGTGATGTATCTTTGGCAAGTACTGCCTGTCAGTGCCCATCCTTCCCCAGGTCGGGTAGGGGTTTGATCCCCCCACATGAAAAAGCTAGTACTGGTTTCCAAGGTAACAAGGGCAGGTGAAGGCTCCTGATCTGACTCAGATACAGCTCCTTCAAAATCTGGTGGCCGTTGTTTTTCGGTGTAATGCCTCATCTCGCCTCAGAGGTGAGTCGTACCTCGGCACTGATGGGCAGCAGCATGTGACAATACTGATGCAAAATTGTAAAACACTGGGGAAAACGACTTAGTTTAAAAAAGTACTTCAGTTACCCCCCCAGATTATCCACCAAAAAGTAGTGCGAACTCTTCGAATGTAAAAAACATGCCCTGCCTCAAAACAGATTGAAAAACACTGCACTAGACCTTTTGATTGTCATCTGACTTCGGGACCCAATGTGCCAGTCTAACTTTGGCACCCACTTTCCTGGTCTGAATTAGGACCCACAGTCCTTGTCTGACTCCGGGTCACATCATCCCGGTCTGACGTCAAGGCCCGTTGCCCTGGTCTAACTTCAGGACCCGGCGGTCCTTATACAATTTCAGGGAACCCCTGTCCTGGTCGACTTTTGAAAGTGCCACACAAGAAAATAAATATGATAAATTGGGTGGACCAATAAATTAAAATAAACATTAATTCAAGAGTGAACAATAATAATCCAGCAAAGCAGAGATGGATGCAAGTTAGGTTACCCTTGGCTTGAAGTGAGCATCATAGGACGGATGTTTTCTTTTTTCCCCAAGCGCGGTGCATTGCCAACATATAAAATTAGACCAAAATTCAACACACTTTTCCCATAAATTTGTGCTTATCTTTGCTCTAATGGTTTCTCTTATTTAACCTGTGGTTAGATATATACATGCCCACGCTACATTGCAAGTGACTGTTGGATTGATGATTGTATGAGTCAACGTGAGTGATGCAGGCATAATAAGCGATCAGTGATCGGCATTAAATAAATTACTTAAGTGCCACACTATATAAAAAAGACAATTAAATGACGAGTAACAGTATTAATGTAATAGTTTTATTCCAGGGATCTCCAATGTGGTGCTTGCAGGCCTCGCGTAGCTCCTCCCAGAACGCATACCTGAGTAACCTGCTGACATGTTCTGTACGTAGCTCACCAGTGATAGGTCATTATGATATTAAATTTTTAACTGGCATGGTGTTTTATCAATTGAACAAGCCTATTGTAACTCTACGTCTAAAAAATCATAACCTGGTTCTTACATAGTAGGAACATAGTCATAACATGGCAAGTTTTTGGTTTAGAAATGCATATCAAACTGGTAGCCTTTGAACCAATAGGTATCAAAAAGTAGCTCTTAGCTTTAAAATGGTTTGTTTCCCCTGCTTTAAGTTCCAACACTGGTACTAAACAACTCCTTCAGACCAGACATTTCCTGTTTTCTTCACAGCTGCATTTTTGCCCATCAGCATTCCGGGATTGGTTTACATATTCACCGGAAGAAATAATTGTGATCGGAAAATATCAGGGGGTTTATGACATCATAAATATCGTAGGAATCTAACTTGCAGCCAATGCTAAATCACTGCAACAATAAATTTGGAAAATAGCAAATTTGACAGCAGCTTGTTTTGATCACTGTATACGTGGGAAGTAGGAACAAGCCAACATGACTGCTACACTTGGACAACGTCAATGCATCAATTGCATTTGAGCCAGACTTGAAGGAGGCCCAGGATAGGGGTTCCCTGAAATTGTATAAGGACCGCCGGGTCCTGAAGTGAGACCAAGTCGACGGGCCTTGACGTCAGACCGGGATGATGCGCCCTACCGGGATGATGCGCCCTGAAGTCAGACAAGGACTGTGGGTCCTAATTCAGACCAGGACAGTGGGTGCCAAAGTCAGATGAGGTCTAGTGCAGTGTTTTTCAACCATTTTTGAGCCAGAGCATATTTTTTACATTCCAAACATTTTGCGGCACACCACTACCCAAAAATGTTATAAATGACACTGAACAGTATGTTTAATTACAATATAATTTATAATACCCCCAGTTTTTACAGCACAGACACATGACAATGACATATTTGCAGAAAATGATTCATAAATGTTTTATAAAATTTTCAATTTTAATGAAATGAAATGAAATTATCTTTTATATAGCGCTTTTCAAGTCAATGACTTCCCAAAGCGCTTTACATTGTGCTTCACATTTCCCAACAGCGGCCGTGATCTGTGCAGCCATGTAAGGCGCTAACCTGCTTATTGGGGGTATTGGGGGGTTCAGTGTCTTACCCAAGGACACTTCGACATGTAACACGGACAAGCCGGGATTCGAACTGGGATCCCTTAATCCTAAAACGATCGCTCTACCTCCTGAGCTACTGCCGCCCCGAAAAAAAAAGTGACACTGGATAATTTTTCACGGCACACCTGACAATCTGTCACGACACACTACTCTATTGTGGCAGTGGTTGAAAATCACTGGTCTAGTGAGCCTGATTCAGGGATCTCAAACGCAATTTACTTGGGGGCAGAGGTGTATGGTAACGGAGTACATTTACTCTGTTACATTTACTTGAGTAAGTTTTGGGGCATTTTGTACTTCTAGGAGTATTTTGATATCCCTATATTTTTACTTTTACTTGAGTAAATTTGTGAAAAAAAAACAGTACTTTTACTCCACTACGTTGCACAAAATTACTTTGTCACTTAATAATGCCCTCCAAGTAAGTACACGTCTGTCTGTCTCCGCTAAGGGTTTGTTATTTGACGCAGAACTCCGCCAGGTTCTACCATGTTTAACCAATCAAATGTAGCACGTCACGTGACCATATTCAACTTTAGAGGGGAAAAGTTATTTACGGATGAAACAAATGGAAAATGATACTTAACAATACCGACTATGAAAACACAGAAAAGGAGTGATCCTATTGGTTGTTAAAAAAAAAAATCATAAATACAACATTGCTATATTTACTCAGTACTTGAGAATTTTTTTTCACCAAGTACTTTTTTACCTTTACTTAAGTATTTGGATGACTACTTTTACTTCTACTTGAGTAATATTATTCTGAAGTAACAGTACATTTATTTGAATAAAATCTTTGGCTACTCTAGCCACCTCTGCTTCGGGGCCACTGGGGCTAGGGTCTAGTGAGGTTATGTCGAATCAAGTTTTCCCCTAAAAGTGAAAAAAAAAATAACCCCACTGCTCACAACTATTGTTTTCTTTTAAATTATTAACTCAGTTCTAAAAAAAAAAACATGAAGAATAATAAGAAAATAAAGCAATCATTAACACATTAATAAATAATTGCATTAAATGGACAGTGTGTGTTATTAGTTTCCTACTAGTTGCAAGAAAACAATTTTATTTATCAGAAGAATATCGATTTAAATAATTGGCAGGAATGCATAATCTATGTATAAATGTGATTTTTTTCAAAAACGTTAAGAGCATTATATTTATTTTACACAAGATGAGCGTCACTTAGATAGAGAATACACGATTGTCTGGTATCTCGCTACTACAGGTACCTGAAAAACCAAAAACATGACAAATTGCTGCACAAAAAATAAAAGAAAATGGTGCTTTATGGTCACTTTCAGTCTCTGTAGTTTGTATTCTTACTTGTGATTTTTAGCACTTTTCAAGATGGCGGCTGCGCATGGATACATGCTTGCGGTGAGCTCTCCAGCTAATCTTCTATTTATTGCCGTTCTCTTGTCTTTTTTGCTTTCACTTTTGGACACATGTGTGGCCAAAAACACTTACAGTAGGGACGAACTTATTCGGTTGGGTGGGCGTCTAAATTTCGATTATTCGGGCACTTTTTATACCGCCCATGATATACCGAGCGAACTTCAAAGAGACCCGGCATCCTTGTGGACAGCTATTCCTCTTAATAAACGGCGGCGGCGGCCCCGTAAAGAAAGGAAACAGAAACGTGGTTGCCGTGCAGGTAGATGTGTGAAGCGTGTGAAGTCCAAGCAGCAAGATGGACGCGAGGATGGACGCGAGGATGTAACTAATTCCACCATTCATTCCTCGCCGGACAACCGACGCTTTAAACTCAGCGCTCACAAACGGCCACAACGCCGGGAGCTTTTGAAGATCTCGACAAAGACTACAAAGAGTTCAGCTAAGTCAAATGATTCAGCAAAGCTGAAATTTGGTCTGTTAAATATTAGATCGCTTGCTCCAAAAGCTTTACTTGTTGATAACATTATTCGTGATTATAAACTTAACTGTATGGGTCTTTGTGAAACGTGGTTACGCCCGGATGAGCACTTAGCGCTAAATTATGCCTCTCCCCCAGACTACGAGAGTAGTCATATAGCACGCACGCTGAAAAGGGGTGGTGGTGTTGCGCTAATCTCTGAAAAATCGCTCAAATTTAATACACGTACCTCTAATAATTACAAAACGTTTGAGGCTCTTGTGATGCGGTCCCCTCAATTGTCAATTGATGTAATAACTATCTATCGTGCACCTGGGCCATACACAACTTTCTTAGACGAATTTGCTGAACTTTTGTCTGAACTAGTAACCTATGCAGACAAAATTATAATTATGGGAGACTTTAAAATTCATATGAACTCCCCACACAGTTCACTTACTATTGCGTTTAGTTCTCTAATTGATGCATTTGGTTTTACTCAACTGGTTGACTTGCCAACCCATAAAAATGGGAACACGCTAGACTTGATTCTGACTCGAGGAGTTTTAACCTCAAACATTATGGTGCTACCGTGTACTACTGTTATCTCTGATCATTATTTAGTGACATTTGAGGTGCTAACTAAATGTAGAGTTAATAAAGCTGAGGGATTTAGCGGACGCAATATAAGCACTGGCACAGTTTCTGAGCTCTTTGAACTCCTTCCTGGAGCAGTTGCGTCCTTTCCTAAATACAATGGCTCGATTGACTCACTCATGAATGAGTTCAATACCACCCTGACTAGTGTGCTGGATTCAATAGCGCCCATAAAACTAAAATCACGTCCTAAAAGACGCACACCTTGGTTTACTGATGAAACTAGAACCCTTAAAAAAGAATGCAGGAAATGGGAGAGAAAATGGCGCGCTACCAAGCTTGAGGTTTTCCATCAAACCTGGTGTGACAGCTTGTTAAAGTATAAAGCGGCCCTTGCCTCTGCAAAATCGGCCTACCTTTCGAAGGTGATTGCGTCTCAAAAGAACAACCCCAAAGCCCTTTTTGACACTGTAGCATCGCTTACAAGGCAACAGTCTATCGCAGACAGTTCGACACACTCTGCTCAGGACTTAATGGTCTTCTTCACTAAGAAGATTCAATGCATACAGGAAGAAATTGCAAAAGATATTGTTAGTACCACACGTATTAAAGGACTGAAATTTACAGATGCACGACAGGGTGGCTGCCCTGGGAAAATGGCCGGTTTTAGTGAACTGTCACTTGATGATCTCAAACAAGTGGTGAATGCGGCCAAACCGACAACTTGCCAGTTCGACCCGCTCCCAGGTTCACTTATTAAAAGTCTTTTTAGCGTCCTTGGGCCTTCAGTTCTAAATATTATAAATACATCACTCTCCTCAGGTGTAGTTCCAGCAGCTTTTAAGTCCGCCGTTATTAAACCCACACTGAAACGACCCAACCTTGATCCAGAAATATTAAGTAATTACAGACCTGTGTCAAACCTACCTTTCCTCTCTAAAGTACTCGAAAGAGTAGTGGCACAGCAGCTGAATGCTTTCATATCGGAGAATAACCTTTTTGAATCCATGCAATCAGGATTCAGGGCTAACCACTCTACTGAGACAGCTCTGATCAAGGTAACAAATGATCTCCTAATGTCAATGGATTCTGGCGCTTCATCACTTTTGCTGCTGCTGGATCTTAGTGCTGCTTTTGACACAGTGCGCCACAATATCCTACTAGAACGGTTGGAAAAATGGATTGGTCTCTCAGGAGCTGTCCTCTCGTGGTTCAAATCCTACCTCTCAGATAGGACACACTGTGTTAAATATGGTGAAACGTCATCTGAGCCCTTTAATGTTACCTGCGGTGTTCCGCAGGGTTCAGTGCTCGGCCCCCTACTTTTCAACATTTACATGCTTCCATTAGGTGATATTATTCGCAAGTACAATATCAGCTTCCATTGCTATGCAGACGACACTCAACTATATCTTCCGTTGGAGGAATCTTCCACACTAAACTGTGGAAATTTGGAGGCCTGTCTCACTGAGATAAAAGAGTGGATGTCACTCAATTTCTTGCGTCTTAACTCTGAAAAGACTGAAATGTTAGTCATTGGTCCTTCTAAATGCCGGGACTTATTCTCAAAAACTGCTGTGAACATTGACAAATGTCACATCACACAGAGTGACTCAGTTAAAAATTTAGGTGTCATATTTGACCCTGATCTATCCTTTGAGATGCATGTAAAGCAAATTACTAGAACTGCCTTCTTCCATCTTCGCAACATTGCTAAAATCCGTTCAATACTGTCTCAGTCTGATGCGGAAACAATAATTCATGCATTTGTTACCTCCCGTCTCGATTACTGCAATGCACTACTCTCCGGTCTCCCGAAGTCCAGAATCAAGTCTCTTCAGCTAGTACAAAATGCCGCAGCGAGGCTCTTAACCAGGACAAAAAAGTACGATCACATAACACCGATTTTGGCTAACCTGCATTGGCTCCCAGTTAGCCAAAGATGTGACTTCAAAGTTCTCTTAGTATTGTACAAAATCATATATGGACTTGCTCCCTCTTATCTTTCAGATCTGATCTGCCACTATGTCCCGGTCCGAAGCCTACGATCTGAGAGTGCTGGTCTTCTGATGATCCCGAGAGCAAAGAAGTCTTCTGCTGGTTCGAGAGCGTTCTCCATCCGGGCACCGGTGCTGTGGAATGCTCTTCCCCCTGAGATTCGATCTGCAACCTCAGTGGAAATGTTTAAATCTAAACTTAAAACTCACTTCTACTCCATTGCATACGAATAACCTACTCCTCTTGTCGGTTGAAAATAGTTTGTGTAATATAGTGTAACAATCTGTGAAGCCCTTTGAGACTCTTCGTGATTTAGGGCTATACAAATAAAAATGACTTGACTTGACTTGACTTGACATTTTCGGTTACCCAACAAAACACAGTGATATATAGTAATCAAATAATACGCACTGTTTTATTTTCATATTAAGGCGCAGGTCTCAAACTATTATTTTAAGGGCCGCAAAAAAAAAAACAAAAAAAACAATGTCGATGTAAATGGCCATATGCCCCAAATTAACCATTAAGGCATCAGGTTAACTCCCCACTCTCCAAAGTAAGTTTAGTACTTGCGAACCTAACGTCAGCCAGTGAACATACGTTACTTGTCAGCTAAGTTCCCAACTTGGCCCTATTAACATAAACTTGAGTATTATTCTTTTTTAGCTACAGTATTACTAGCTACACTATTGGCAGCTACATTGGGTGTCTTTGACGTTACTCGTATCTACTTAACATAAAATTGCTCGGAAATACATAAAATGCACCTTCTAAAATATGCTCGCTGCAAATCCTGGACTACTTTGGGGGCTACCAGTCACTCCAAATGATTACAGATCTCCATCACCTTCTTCTGTTTTCATCACAAGGGGACGATAAAATGCTAAATTGGACTTGGAACCTTGCTTGTTCTCACAGCACACAGCACAGCAAGAAATCACCATCGTTAAAAAATCGTCGTTATATTCGTCTTTTGTGATTATTGATATTTGTTTTAGTTCAACTGCTTATTCAACCAGTATATTCCACTGCCGTCCGCTCAAGTGCTTTTGGCTTAGCCTCATGGCACTCGCAAATCCTACAAATACAACGTGACGTCACGTTAAAAAAGGTCGATACAAAAGGGGGCATTATGAGAGAAAAAATATGGTAAGTTACAACTCAAAAGCAAAAGAAGCAACCAAAAAACACAACAAAAACAAAACACTGACTTTTGTTGTCGAGTAACAAAACAAGGGAATGGACTCTTTAAAGCTGCAGTGGCTCAAGGAGGTGACGAGTGACAAGAAGAACTGATGGAGTAGCATTGAGGCAAACAATTTCAGGGCAAAATGGGCAGAAGTGGAAACAATCAACTTTATGAGGAACAAAGGAAGTGAATGAGGAACTGAGGCCACAAAATAAAAGCTGACAGGACAGGACAAATAGACTCAAACAAATAAAAAACAAACAAGTAAAACGTCGTTTCTACAGAAATAAACTAAAAAAACTATTGAAAACCCAACAAAAAGAAAAGCAAGGCAAAGCAGATGCGTGAGCTTTTTAATATATATTTTTGTGGGGTGAGTTTTACCCCATTAGTTATTTTTCCATAGAATTAAAACCCTTCTCATCTCATTATGTATATCAATTATACCAAACATTTTAAAGTTATTAAACACTCTACAAATACAGAATTACTAGTAGAGCTCGTACAAGTCCGTAAAACCATTTGTGTGAGCTATGATTCTAGGCTTTCCGGGTGGACCCAAAGTTAATTTAAGCAGTTACTGAGGCATGGGTGCTCAAAAAATGGATAGCATTTAATAACAGGACAAGGAACGAAGTAACAAACACACAAGAATATACAAAACAAATAACATGGCCAAACAAAATCAAAACCAACAACATCCACACCAGGAACAGCGACCAAACCAGAAATGGAAGTGCAAGGAAGAAAGTGACAAATAAACAAGGGGTCACAAATAACATGTCCAAACAAAGTCAAACCTGACAACATCCAAACCACAAAGAAAGACCAAAACCAGAAATGCAGGGAACAAAGTAACAAACAAACAAGGAGTCACGGAACAAATACCATGTCCAGTTAAAATCAAACCTGATGTAGCGAATATGGGTAGTAAGTAGATTATTTTAACAAACAAATTATTGACCAAATGAAATAAAGAGCCGATTTTATTCTTGTTTAGTTACTCTGAAGGATGACTACACACATTTTAGGTAAATTCTTTTTACGGTTTTTGATAGTTCAATTTACTTTAATCAAGACACACAAACTCTTGAGTTTATGGACTTGTCTTTTACTAATCATCCACTGAAGAAGCTTGAATAGTACACAAAACAATAAGAAGAAAATAAAACAGAGATAACTAGATGTTGAGAACTTAAACTGGCACAATTTAGATAGACAACAACGTTGTGGTGGGATTTGTCAGGGCAAACTTTGATGCGCACATGCCAGCCTGGTTAATTATGCTTCCCACGCTTAAGTGATTTGGATTGGCTGCTCCTAAATGGGCTACTTAGCTACATTAGATTCCCTTCATGTGCACGTTGTGGCTATTATTTTCCAGAATGTGGCTCATCTACCATGGTGAAGCATGTTCAGATTTTAAAATTGTGTCACTCACTTTCTTAATTTCAGTAGTTTATTGCCTTTAAAATGCCATACTTGCCAACCTTATGTAACTAAAGATTGCAGAGGTCAAGCTAAAAGAAAAGGAACTGCTTATCGTTTAAATTTTAGTAAACACTCCAGATAGGGAGAGAAGACATAGATGGATTTTGAAAGAGTACAGGGAGAGAGTCCTTCAGATTAGAAAGTCCAACTAGTTCTAAAACCCTCCCCTGAGCCCTTTCTTTTTATTACATCTCCTAGGTTACAAAAGCAAATCCGCCCTGGAGCGTGACAAGATCAAAGAACAGCAACATTATTGACAGACAATTATGTAAGAGTTAAAACAATGAACAATAATGCTCAATAATAAACAAAATAACACACTGGCATCCTATGAAATTATAATGGACGGTGTCAAATTTTCAAATCAGAATACACATATCTGTATTTTCTAGGTGCTTTGTAACTCTAGTTTTGGGTTGAGCAATGCAAAACAATGATATCTATTGGTCAAATATTATACAGAGTACCTTTAAGGTAAGCATGTAAAATCAAAATTATATACACATATTTTAGCAAATCTGCATAAGAAATACAATAGCATTGTATGGGTTGGCACGTACAGACTGATATTAAGCCGTTCACTTAGAGCCATTTGCAGAACGAGCTATTATAAAATATAACAGATATGACTCTTCATTTGACGCCTGACTTCCTGCTTGCCTCATGTAATTTTTTCAGCTTAATAAAAGTCCATAATTGCGTCTGGAAGAAATAAAAAGCTTGTGTAGCGTTGCTGTATAATTGCAATGGCCGGTTCTGTTCCATCAGACCATGTCTGTACCATAGTATGTACCGTAGTCTGTGTAAATTAGGTTTAACGTTGCACTGGCTGTTAGGAACTTAGCTACAAAGTCAAATGCATACTTTTTTATTTAATAATGTTGTCACATGTTGAAATACACAAGGGTAAAGGTTGATAGTAATTCTCCACTGTTTTCAGACATTATTCGTCAAAAGAATATATAAAACAATGCTTAACCTTCCTTTTGTGTAAGAAATTGGAACCACTAACTGTTGTTCGTGGGTCAATTTTGACACATTGTCTAACTCAGTCCTGACCACTAACAGAAAAAGGAGGATCGCTCAGTATACAACAAATACAACATCCTAGCAAACGTTATATGCATCCATAACCATATACTGTATTTGCATTTTATAGCTTTTATAGCCCCTGAGACATCAGTTGTTACATTTCATAACCTTGAAACTGTTCACTGAAGACTCCAACACAACACATAAGGGTTAAGCTAGTGGGTTTATTGCAGTGGTGTCAAACATACGGCCGCTTGGTTGGAATCGGGGGCATTTAATGGGGGCGGCATTAGCTCAGGAGGTAGAATGCTCGTCTGGGGATCAAGAGATCGCAGGTTCGAATCAGTGTTACATGTCGTGTCCTTGGGCAAGACACTGAACCCCTAATGCCCCCAATAAGCAGGTTGGCGCCTTGCATGGCTGCACGGCTGCTATTGGTTTGTGAGTATGTGTGAATGTGAAGCACATTGTAAAGCGCTTTGGGAAGTCTTGAAAAGCGCTATATAAATGCAGATCATTTCATTTCATTTCATCAGGCCTGCTAAGACGATCCTGAAAAAAAGTAGAAGAGAAAAACGAGATACATTACGTCAAAAAGTGACCAGCAATCTTAAACTAGAAACCAGAGTACATTTACGGTAAAACCTGTTCTGTTACTATTTTGCCTAAAATAGAAGTCACCAGAGCTCTGTTTAAAGCAATTCACCTGTGGTGCGTGGACGTATCTCTTAGAATTGAGAATTAGAATTTGAATTGTTTTTATTGTCATTGATATCAACGTTGCGAAGCATTGTGCGCAACAATATTAGACATGGCACTCCAGGGTAAAAAATGTATATGGAGACTTTGAAGAAAGAAAATACAAAAGACTATCAGGATCAATAGGTTAAAAATAAAATAAAAAATAAATAAAAAAAATGACAGCACCGTGCTTAAAAAAACTGACCTTAGTTATAACTATAACAATGGAGTGAAAAATAGTCTGTCGTACCAGTACTGCAATGTTGTTTTGTCCCCACTAATATTATGTGCTCGCTTTAAAAAAATACACTATGTCTCCAACAATGCCAGGACAAAACCTACACTCTTGCCTATATCATAATCGTACTTTAATTGGGAGCCTCCAAACGATCTCCAGCCTTACAGTTAAGGCACTTTCCATGTCATTGATTTAATTGTCTGGCCCAGATCAGAGGGTTTTGTCGACCACAAGCCCCCTGACTAAAATTAGTTTGACACCCCTGTTTTAATGGATTCACAAACACTAAACAAATAAAATAAAAAAGCGGGTGGGACAAGAAAAGTTGAATTCAAATATGCAAAACGTAAACAATTAAAAATGAATGAATTAATTAGTTCATACTGTTATTTTTGAGGAGTAAATGTGAGCAAGGCGTGCACTGACACAATTTTTACCTACAGTGTTAAAATAAAACACATATTGCTTTTAAAAAAAGGGCTGAGTGCAAAACAAGTAGAAGAGCTCCCCTTACAAAAACATAACACCGTTTTTCTAATTAACATTTAAGATCAACTGCTGCAACTTTACATTACAAACTGCATACAATTGATGCAAAATGTCCCTTTTCTTTTTATGGACCAAATAAAGAGGCACTTACTGCTGTGTGCATTGTCTGTCAGAGTATGATTGCATCATTCATTTTCCATGATAAAACCATTCCATTTTGTCACAAGTGAATGGGAAATAACCTCGTGAAGTGTTGAACTAAACAATTAGAGCTTGAGACGTGATTAGCATAACAATAACACGACTGACAAATAAGCCACTCATCAAGCCACACACCTCGTCAACACAAAAACCCACTAAGAAGATAAAAGTTTTAGTAAAGGCCCTGCAACGAAAATATCAATAAAATGCATTTAGGGGTGTTGCAAATTAACCTATCCATCTCTCCATTGTTGTGTGTCTTAAAGTACTTTGAGTATATTCTGGTAAAATAATAATAATAAATAAAAAAAAAACACTCAACAGGTTTCTAAAAAATATTTATTTTGTAAGTGACCTTGACATGATGGACTTCCGCAATTGCCTCCAGCAGATCAAAAAGTCATGGAATTTATGGATTAAGTTTGACCTTAAGCGACTGAAAGACCCACAGGTGGTTGAGAGATTCCAGGCCTTTATTGGCACGGAGTCTGCTCCTTTGCCCACCTTGGACAAAGTTGTCGAAACACTTACCAACAAGTTCTCAGAGACAATGCCTGGAGCAGCATTGTGAGGAAATGAAGATAGGGCGGTGGGGCACAAACTAAACTCTCGAAAAGTGCATCACAAGGCGAGAACTCAAGAGAGAAAGAAACAGCCATGAAGGAGCAGCAAAGAGTCATAGAGCAGCCAACGAGAACATTTAAAAAAAATTGAAAAACCAAAGAAGAAATGGATACAAGACCTATTTTAGAATAATGCATCAACAAGAACAATTCAAAGCAAGCCTTCCAAATTGTAAGATCTTACTCCATCAAAAAAGGTAAAACAACAAGCCAACAGAGGTAGACCCCAGGTCTTTATGAATTCTGGCACAGAAGAAAGTGACGACTACCCTATCGTCTGAGAAAAACTAGAGGCAAGAATTACCTTGCAAAAGAATGGAAAGTCTCTAAGATCTGACAATTTCATGTCAGAACTCATACAAAATGGTGGAGAATTAACTAGAGACTTATTGGCAAAGATTTGCAAAACTATCTGGTCAAACCGACAATGACCATCTGTATGGACAAAACCGCTAGTAATTATGCTACCTAAGAAAGAAATCCTCCAACAATGTTCCAACTACAGAACTATCAGTCAGATTAACCATGCAATTAGAAGAGGGGTAAGAACCATAAATCGGGGTCAGGATAGCTAAAACCATATGTCAAGTCAAGTCAAATTTATTTATATAGCCCTTAATCACAAAAATGTCTCAAAGGACTGCACAGGATTACAATGACACAAAACCCTGATCTTAAACCAACATGCGGGCAAGGAACAACTCAAAACCTCAGCGGGAGGAAATAGAGAAACCTTGAGAAGGGACCTCACAAGTGGTATCCCCCTTTCAGGATGACCAGGGTGAATTACATTTAGCATTACAGTACACAATCATAGTAAACACTTGGTAACATGTTGAAAATGTGTCCGAAAAGTGCATGACAGCAGCGACGCCCCAGCCTGTAAACTAGTCCAGAAAGTCTATGACGGCCACGACGCAGCTTCCCATCTCTGCCAGCTGGTCCATGCAGGCGTTCACATGCCTCAGGTCAAATGCTGGTCCGCTGACTCATCTCAAATCGTCCTTCTCCTTCGTATCACCACCAGGAAGGCAGTCGGAAAAAGACAGGACAATACACAATATGAGGTGGGCATCAATCATGAGCTTTGGAATAGAAGTGTGTCTTAAGCCTTGATTTAAAAACTTCCATTGAGGTTGCAGATCTTATCTCCGGAGGCAGGGCATTCCATAGCACCAGGGCCCGGATGAGAACGCTCTCAAGCCTGCTGACTTCTTGGCTCTCGGAGTCACAAGTAGACCGGCATTTTCCGAGCGCAGACTCCATGCAGGAACATAGGGGGAAATCAAATCAGAAAGATAAGAGGGTGCAAGTCCATGCAAACATTTATATGTCAATGAGAGAACCTTAAAGTCACATCTTAAGTGGACTGGGAGCCAGTGCAAGTTGGCCAATACAGGAGTAATATGCTCAAACTTTTTGGTCTTAGTCAAAAGTCTAGCTGCTGCATTCTGAACCAGCTGCAAACTTTTGATGCTAGACATCGGGAGACCAGAAAGCAATACGTTACAGTAATCAAGCCGAGAAGAAATAAATGCACGAATTAAAACCTCTGCATCTGATTGGGACAGCATCGACCGAATCTTCGCAATATTACGGAAGTGGTAGAAAGCTTTTCTAGTAATATTTTTCACGTATGACTGAAACGACTGATTACAATTGTCTAGGTTCAGGGTAGTGTTTGAAAACAAGTCATGACAGTGAGCTGGACCAATAATCAACATTTCAGTTTTTCCTGGGTTAAGGCACAAAAAATTAAGTGACATCCATCTTTGAATCTCAGTAAGGCAAGCCTCCAGATTTCTGCAACTTAACTGTCCAGTTGTCTCCAGTGGCACATGCAGTTGAGTGTCGTCTGCATAGCAATGGAAACTAATATTATACTTGCAGATAATGTCACCAAGCGGGATCATATAAATACTAAAAAGAAGGGGGCCAAGTACAGAGCCCTGTGGAACACCACAGGGGACTTTAGATTGTTTAGAGGTCAGATTGCCATAGTTAACACATTGCATCCTATGCATCCTAACTGACAGGTAGGACCTAAACCATGAGAGTACAGTTCCTGAGAGACCAATGCATTCCAGACGAACAAGTAATATGTTGTGGTCGACAGTATGAAAAGCAGCACTGAGATCCAGCAGCAGTAACATTGATGAGGCACCGGAATCTATTGCTAAAAGGAGATCATTGGTTACTTTAGCCAGGGCTGTCTCAGTAGAGTGATTTGCCCTAAATGCTGACTGGACAGTTTCAAAGAGGTTATTTTCTGACATGAAGTCACTTAACTGCTATGCAACGACCTTTTCAAGTATTTTTGCAAAAAATGGCAGATTTGACACCGGCCTATAATTACCTAGGCTTTCTGGGTCAAGGTTAGGTCGCTTAAGCGTGGGTTTAATGACGGCAGACTTGAAGTCTACAGGAACAATTCCCGAGGATAGCGATATATTAATAATATTTAAAACTGATGGTCCTAAGATCCCAAACAGATCCTTCACCAGTGAAGCTGGAAACAGATCAAGCAGGCAAGTAGTTTGTTTGGCCCTACTGACCATCTGTGTTAGACTATCACGGGACAAATCATTGAAACTGGACAGTGTTTCTGAACAACCGCCGACATGGTCTTTACTTAACACCTCCACATATTTGAGATAGGGGGAGGTTACAGACCGTTCTTTTAAAATTTAATTCCTGATTAGTTGAATCTTTTTATTAAAAAAATCCATAATGTCATTAGGAGAATAAGTAGAACTATTTGGGTCAAGTTGTTGTCTGGTAAGTTTCGCCATTGTGTCAAACAAAAATGTAGGATTATTCTTATGTTTAACAATAATCTTAGAGAAAAACGATGCTTCAGCTGAGGCAAGAGCTACTTTATATTTCAGCAAGCTGTCACGCCAGGCCAGTTGGAAGACCTCCAGCTTTGTAGTGCGCCATTTTCGTTCAAGTTTTCTGCAACCTTGTTTGAGTGACCTGGTTTCTTCAGAAAACCAAGGTGTATGCTTTTTAGGTCAAAATGTATGCCTTAGGGGCGCCACAGAATCGAGAACATTAACCAAAGCAGTATAAAAGTTGTTTGCAAGTGAGTCAACAGACCCAGTGTACGGAGGGAAGGCTGCAGTTACCATAGGTAATAGTTATTTTAAAACTAATGACGTTGTAGGGCGGATATTGCGACTGCTAGAGCCTAAATTTTCCTTATCACAGTAAACATTAAACAGCACCTCACACTTAACAAGATAGTGATCAGAGATGGCATCAGGATACGGTTGCACTGAAACATTTGAGGCTACTACGCCACGGGTCAAAACAAGATCTAGAATGTTCCCATCTTTATGAGTGGGCACATCAACTATTTGATTGAACCTTAATGTATCAATCAGTGACTTAAAAGCAATTGCAAGTGATTTTGATGGGGAGTTTATGTGAACATTAAAATCACCAATAATTACAACATTGTCCGCATAAGTTACTAAGTCTGTTAACAGTTCCGAAAATTCATCCAAAAAAATTGAATATGGTCCAGATGGGCGATACACAACAACTACATAAATTGGTGTTGACATTAAGGACGTCATAACAAGTGCTTCAAACGTTTTAAAAACAGTAGGGGTACCAGGAGTAAATTTCAACTTACCTTCTAATATAAGAGCAACGCCTCCACCTTTTTTGCATGGTCGTGCCAAGTGCAAACTCACAAAGTTAGGGGGAGAAGCCTCATTTAACACTACAAACTCATTTGGTTTTAACCAGATCTCACAAAGGCCAATAAGGTTAATATTTTGTTCATTAATAAGGTCATTGACAAGTAAAGCTTTGGAGGCTAGTGATCTAATATTCAGAAGGCCAAGCTTCAGCACTGTGGACTGAGCTAAACCCTTTTCCAAGTTTTGAACCTTAATGGCAACCTTAGTGGTAACCTCCACAGGATTATACTGCCAGTCCCGGGTCTTGTGCCTTGCATGATGGCAGATGCGGCCCGAATTCCATACCACAGGAACATTGTTGACAGGTGGAGTAGCAGGATAACTAGTGGTAGAAAATAATGTTATTTCATCTCCCTCCTCACCTAATAAGGGAGAATCAGAGGTAAGAAGCACAGAAGAAGATGCTATAGAAGAGTACAGATCAGGGTGTGTGGTTCAGGCAATGGAACACTCTACAGGTAAACTACAAAAACTGAATTGCATGAATCTAGCATAACGCTAGTTAGCTCTAGCATTACAGACTCCACACCAGTGGTTACAGGTTTACCGATCACCTGTGACCTGCCTTCTTCCATCTTCGCAACATTGCTAAAATCCGTTCAATACTGTCTCAGTCTGATGCGGAAACAATAATTCATGCATTTGTTACCTCCCGTCTCGATTACTGCAATGCACTACTCTCCGGTCTCCCGAAGTCCAGAATCAAGTCTCTTCAGCTAGTACAAAATGCCGCAGCGAGGCTTTTAACTAGGACAAAAAAGTACGATCACATAACACCGATTATGGCTAACCTGCATTGGCTCCCAGTTAGCCAAAGATGTGACTTCAAAGTTCTCTTAGTATTGTACAAAATCATACATGGACTTGCTCCCTCTTATCTTTCAGATCTGATCTGCCACTATGTCCCGGTCCGAAGCCTACGATCTGAGAGTGCTGGTCTTCTGATGATCCCGAGAGCAAAGAAGTCTTCTGCTGGTTCGAGAGCGTTCTCCATCCGGGCACCGGTGCTGTGGAATGCTCTTCCCCCTGAGATTCGATCTGCAACCTCAGTGGAAATGTTTAAATCTAAACTTAAAACTCACTTCTACTCCATTGCATACGAATAACCTACTCCTCTTGTCGGTTGAAAATAGTTTGTGTAATATAGTGTAACAATCTGTGAAGCCCTTTGAGACTCTTCGTGATTTAGGGCTATACAAATAAAAATGACTTGACTTGACTTTACTTGACCTGGCCTGCACTAGTGTACACTCTCATGGAAGGCTTAAACAGTAATCTATATTTTTAGAAAGAGTGAGAGCACCTTCCCAGTTAGGGTGAAGGCTGTCTCTCCTCAGCAGGTCAGGTGAGCCCCAGAAAGCAGGCCAGTTATCCACATACCTAAATCCCTGCTGACTACAGAAACTTGCCAGCCACCGGTTTAGCAAGACTAGTCTGCTAAACCTCTCATCATTGCCTCTCGCAGGCAAGGGGCCAGAGACAATTACTCGATCTTGCGGGCGAGATTACAGGTTCTAGAGATATTTTTCTTTGTAATCTCAGATTGCCTCATTTTAGTATCATTAGACCCGACGTGAATGACTGTATCAATGTAGCTAGCCCTGTCCTGGTGTCTAGATTTGCATGTCAGCTCCCTCAAATTAGCCTCAATGTTGGGTGCTCTCGCCCCAGAAACACACATAACCGTGGCTGGGGTGCTAAGCTTTATGTTACGGGTGATGGAGTCACCTATAACTAGGGTGCGGGACCCAGTAGACCGGGGTGGAGTGGGACTAGCTAGGGGGCTGAACTTATTATGTGTCTGAATCTGCTCACCGTGATTAGCATGCCGTTTAGGGCTAGTGCTAACCGGATTAGCAGGTTCGCTAGCAGTGGTGTCCGCGGCACCTAACATTTTCCTTTTAAACTGCTCTAGCTCACGGACACGTCTCTCTAGAAGGGCTACTTGCCTACAACACAAAAACATCTGCACTTGCCAGACTTCAACCCATCTGGGGGAACAAGAACACAACAGTAAAATCAAAGATCAGACTCATGCAAGCACTAGTTACTTTTTCCTCCCTCTACGCTTGCGATACATGAACCCTGATAGCAAAGCTGTAAATGAAAATCCGGGCCATGGAAATGTGATGCTACAGGAAACTTCTAAGTATCAGATACATAGCCCTTGTGACAAACCAAATGGTGCGCGACACCATCCTTCAAAAGAAAGTTGTGGTATGGTCAGGGCACAAGATCATCAGGAACGGCCAAGATTATTCTCCAGGGCACAGTCCAAAAGGGCATGAGCAAAAACCGAAAACACAACCAAAAACATGAAGGAATGGACTGTTTCCAACCCCAAATTAGGCCAGGAAACATCAGCAGACGAGAAGTCTTTCTACTCTTCAGTGCTACCCACGCCTTAAGGGATCCAGGAACTGAACTATTTATAACTGTGTTTTTGGCCCAACTTGCTGAGTAAGATTTGTCAACTAAGGCACATTTTAGGAAACATCTATCATGTTTTTTTACTTATATAGTAAAAACGCTTTATTTAAAGCCCCATTGTGTAATATTTGACGACTGGATGGGTCGGTGTTGTCTGGTGCGAACGAGGGCCAGTCTCACCAAGCACAAAATGGCGGCTGAATGGGGAACAAACATGGCGGCGATCTAAGTGTGGATTCCATTGTACAAAAAAAATAAAGATATCTCGACTTGCTTTATTGTAATTAATTTAACATTGGCATGTTTGTTAATGTATTTTCGTGTCTATGGTTTCAATAGTGCAGTGGTAAGCACATTCTGTTGGCCTGGATTGGGTGCCACCAGGCTGTACTTGCTTCCAACATGAAATATTGATATTACCTGACATTTTAAAAGGGACAGTGTGTATTAATTTTCCACTAGATGGCACTGCAGTGTGTAGTGCATCTGCAAACGCGTGCTACTACTCACAAGGAAATATACAAACTACAAAGTAAGAGATAGATAGATAGATAGATAGATAGATAGATAAATTCACACTTCCAGCAGTCTCCCTTGTTGTTTATTAACAGATTAACATTATGCCCTCGGGGTGTTTGTTGTAGTTTAGCGGAGTGGATGACGTCACACGCTAGTCCAAAAGTTTGACGTCCCTGCGGCAGATGGAAATCTTTGTTCCCAGGGATACACCACCTCTGTCAGCGAGTCCATCTCCTCTCCGCTTCCCGCAGGCTTTCGTGTCTCTGTCTAACAGCGCTGAAGCCGGGTAGCTCCGGATAGCAGCTCTGGTCCGGGTAGCTCCGGGTGGCTCCACGTTAGCGTTAGCGTCCAGGATGCTAGACGCGAGCCATATTTCCGTAAAACACAGTAACTGCACTCTCTGTGCGCTTTGATGTTTTTCACCAGCACAGTTGTTCTTGAATGTTTTTTCATGACTTGAATGCACTTAATACAACAAACTGTCCCTTTAATACAGAATGCGTGTGATTGTATGCATGTTTGTGTCCACCTTTGCTGGAAAGCCTATCTCAATTTCTTTGAAGTATATAGCTCATACACCCTTGGCAAAGTCACTTAAGGGTGTCTGTCATTGACAGAGCACAGTGGCTTTGTGTTATGGCTTTGTCTAGCAGCTTGATACTGAAAATTGACTGCAAGAGTTTTTCTCATCCGACATTCACAAACGTACACAGTAACCACTTACATACACACAGTACTTTTACTCATTTTCCAATAGATGTCATAAAACGCTCAAAATGGCAACAAGATGGCAAAGTATTTTTGGATCCATTCACCTTACCGGGGTGGATTACGGCCACCATTGTTACCTTTGCAATTGTTAGATTTAACAACACCAATGTTTTTCTCCTGCTTTTTCTGCTTGTTGTCCGCCTTAATATTTTGACAAAAAATCCAGATTGTCACAAGCAAACATTTACATTAAAACTAATCAATACAAACAAAAACGCCTCTCCAGTAAAACATTATAAGCTCCTCTAACCACCTTGGTTGTCGGGGACGCAACTCTGGACAGCTGGGTTGTGGAAAGTTGGCAACAAAGTTGTGTTGTCAACCCAGTTTTTTTTCTAACCACCTCTCCTCCTGCCTCCTTGGACTGTAGAATTATCTTGCCATGGTGATCTTGTGACATGACCATACCACTGCAGATTTCGTCTGCACAAAGTTGACAACAGTTCTTCATAAGGTCCAATGTGCCCTCTAATGTTGTTTATAAATCCCCATCTGTGTGTGTGTGTCTTTGTATGTGCTTTATAGGTTTCACGTCAAGGCACCCCTAATAAATACCAACAAAATCGATAAACATCTATTTCGTGTTGTCTGCTTTTGTGAGGTCTCTAATGCTTTCTGGTGACCAAATTGGGTAATGCAGCTCCCTGGCAACGACAACTCCAAGCAGCCGAACACAATCTTCTATCTGCATGGCAACGGCAGGCCTTTTTATATATATTTAAATATAAGTAGCGAAGCAGCCAACATTGCAGCAACTCAGAAAACAAAAGCCACCTTTAATCGACTTTTGCCGCTGCAGGTTGTCTTCAGTATTTGGAGATAATTGACTTGAGCCCGACACATTCCATTTGCATTGTTAAGCATCTGTGATAAATTCAGCTTAAGACTCAGATAACGGCAGGTAGGTGAGCACACTGCAGTGATCCAATCTTGTAATATATGGCAAGCTCGCTCTTATCGTGAGGGACATTTGTCATAATTGTGATGGCATCTGCAGCATGCGGCGGCAGACGCTTATAAGAGCGCCTCCTCCCTCGCTACTGGGTGACCCTGTCAGACACAGAGGAAAATGCTCTTTGTCATACTTGAACATTCCACATTACACACAAACAGAGGAGCAGGACCTTCCTGGACCTCACAAACAAGCATCTGTTCATGTGTAACCATCAAGACACAAAAATGTCCTCCTTAAGTGGAAACAGACACCGTTTTGCCACAACAAACTTAAAATTTAGCTGGATCATTAAGGAAAAAATAAATTAAAAAAATATATAATTTGCAAATAATTCTAGAGAAAATTGCTTTAAATTATATTTATTTGGTTTAGAATCAAATTCAGTGGTTAACGGTTTCTGCCAGCAAGTAGTGCTCACGGTTTCCACACGAATTAGTTCCCTACATAGCCTTATATACTGGTATTGTCTAGCATTTGTCATACTTACTTACTTACTTACTTACTTCCGGCGCCGTCACGAATGGCAGCCACTCCAGCAAGCTCCCGTGTATTTTCGCTACTTTTGTGATTTATTTATTTGTTTAGTTATTTTTGCTTACTTTATCAGTGCCTTGCAACACTTGGATTACTTTCTATCCTATGGATATGGGTTTCAACTCGCAAAAATACGTATATTCAAGAAACCTACTCCTCGACCTGAGGAACTCTCGAGCCGGCACGGTCCCTTTTTTACCTACCGAGGTAAGGCGACCCTACCGGGGTTGCAGAGCCGGTGCTAAAGTAAAGGCTAAGCGGCTAGCGGCGAAGTGGCGATATAAGCCCACGGTACCGTCTATAATCATGGGGAATGTCAACTCCCTACCGAATAAGATCGACGAACTGGCTGTGCTTGTGAAAGACATCAAAGCATACAGGGAGTGCAGCTTGCTTTGCTTTACGGAAACGTGGCTCACGCCTAGCATCACGGACGCTAACATCGCGCTAAACGGCTTCTGCGCTGTTCGGGCTGACAGAGGGACAAAAGTCAGTGGGAAGCGCAAAGGAGGGGGACTGGCTATCTACGTGAACTCGAGGTGGTGTAACCCCGGGCATGTAAAAACCAAGATTTCTATCTGCTGCCGTGATGTCGAACTTTTGGCTGTAAGTCTCCGTCCCTATTACATGCCCAGAGAGTTCGGACACGCCATTGCTGTCATTGTTTACATCCCACCGCGCGCTGATGCGGAAGTAGCGTGTGACGTCATCCACTCCGCGGTGGCAAAACTCCAGACACAACACCCGGAGGCTGCAATGTTAATCTCAGGGGACTTCAACCACGTGACTCTTGATAAGACACTGCCCTCTTTCGTCCAGTATGTGAACTGCAAGACCAGGGGAAATAGGACTATTGACCTTCTGTATGCGAATATAAAAAATGCATACAGCGCTAAACCACTGCCTGCCCTTGGAAAAGGAGACCACAACCTCATTCTGCTTAAACCACAGTACAAACCAAGAGTGAGGAGGCTACCAACAACCACACGCTCATTTAGAAAATGGTCCACCGAGGCAGAGCAGGCTCTGAGAGACTGCTTTGGATGTACGGACTGGGATGTCCTGCTAGGGTCCAGCAGTGGTGACATTGAGGAGATGGCAAACTGCACTACTGACTACATTAAGTTCTGCATGGACAATGTTGTTCCGACAAAGACTGTACGCTGCTATGCCAACAACAAGCCCTGGATCACGAGAGACATCAAGTGCCTTCTGAACCAAAAGAAGAGGGCCTTTAAAAATGGTGATCATCAGGAGCTAAAACGAGTACAGAAGGAGCTCAAAGTCCAGCTCCGGAAAGGGAAGGAGCAGTACAGGAGGAAGTTGGAGAAAAAGCTGCTGAACAACAACATGAAGGAGGTGTGGGAAGGGATGAAAACAATTACTGGCTGCAGCACCAAGCAGGGAGTGGCTGTGGATATAGATGTGGGGCGAGTCAACCAGTTGAACAACTTTTTCAACAGGTTTGACCACTCCGCCTCATCCTCACCCCTGAGTTGTGCAGCTGTCCTTCCCCCTCCCCCTCTGCACACTAGCATGGAAGACATCCCCCCACTAAAAATAACTTCAGCCCAGGTGTGTGGGGAGCTGAGAAGGCTACGAACCAGCAAGGCAGCTGGTCCGGATGGAATATCCCCCCGACTGCTGAAAGCCTGTGCGTCTGAGCTGGGAGACCCTCTACAGCGCATCTTCAACCTGAGCCTTGAACAGGGGAGGGTCCCTCAGCTGTGGAAAACATCCTGCATCATCCCAGTCCCAAAGAAATCAAGACCAGAGGAACTCAACGACTTCAGGCCAGTCGCCCTGACATCACATGTGATGAAGACCATGGAGCGGCTGCTGCTGCACCACCTGAGGCTACAGGTCCGTCACGCCATCGACCCACTGCAATTTGCTTACCAGGAGAAGGTGGGAGTGGAGGATGCTATATTATACATGTTACACCGATCCCTCTCTCACCTGGATAGGGCGAAGGGGGCTGTGAGGATTACATTTTTGGACTTCTCTAGTGCCTTCAATACCATACAGCCTCTGCTACTGAGTAGGAAATTGACAGAGATGGGAGTTAGCTCACACCTTGTAGAATGGATTACTGACTACCTGACAGGCAGACCGCAGTATGTGAAACAGGGGGGCTGTACATCGGACACCGTGGTTAGCAGCACAGGATCTCCGCAGGGGACCGTTCTCTCTCCGTTCCTATTCATTCTATATACATCGGACTTTAAGTACAACTCTGAGTCCTGCCATGTGCAAAAGTTTGCCGATGACACTGCGATCGTGGGATGTATCAGAAACGGGCAGGAGGAGGAGTACAGGAAATTGATTCAGGACTTTGTCCGATGGAGCGACGCAAACCACCTGCACCTAAACACCACCAAGACCAGAGAGATGGTGGTGGACTTCAGGAGAACCAGAACTCACCCGGTTCCTGTAACCATCAAGGGAGAATGTGTAGAATTTGTCCAGACCTACAAATACCTGGGTGTGCAGCTGGACAACAAACTGGACTGGACTGCCAACACAGAAGCTCTATGTAGGAAAGGGCAAAGCCGACTTTACTTCCTCAGAAGGCTGGCCTCCTTCAACATCTGCAAAAAGCTCCTGAAAATATTCTATGAGACAGTAGTGGCAAGCGCCCTCTTCTATGCGGCAGCGTGTTGGGGAGGCAGCATCAAGAAGAAGGATGCCTCTCGTCTCAATAAACTGGCTAGGAAAGCGAGCTCTGTTGTGGGCAAAGAGCTGGACAGCCTAACAACAGCAGCTGAGAGACAGGCACTGAAAAAGCTGAGGTCAATCATGGACAATCCATCGCATCCGCTTCACAGCATTATCTCCGGACAGAAGAGCAGTTTCAGTGACAGACTGCTGTCACTGTCTTGTACTACGGACAGACTGAAGAGTTCTTTTCTTCCTCATGCCATGAGGCTCTTTAACTCCACCCGGCAGAGTAAAGGCCCACATTAAACCACACCACCTACATTGGATCTTACTGCATTATGTGTAGCACTATTTAGTTAATCTATATAACATGCTAAAGTGGGCATTTGCACGTCACACTGGGTATTTGTATATTGTTTTCTTTTGGCTTTATTATTGTATTGTTCTCAGCTCAGGGATGCTGCTGGAAATGTGAATTTCCCTTAGGGGATGAATAAAGTATCTATCTATCTATCTATCTATCTATCTATCTAAGGGAATCAATTACTCAACCTTATTTTTGCTTGAAATCATTTATTTTGTAGTTATTTGATCTTGATTAAAATATTTCAAATCCGAAGAAAAATAGAGAAACTCGGGGAAAAAAAAGACAAAGTCGCCTCTAAAAACTAAGGTTTATTAACAAATAATACAAGAAAATAAATCAATAAATAAAAGAAACATTGTTGGCAGGAGACAATAGAACCCGTGTCAAGGAGGGGAAAAGGGGTGGGAGGCGGAATTTTGTTGCAATTGGCAGTACTGATTAATATGCCTGATTTTAAAAGTAATCAATTTATTTTAAAGATTAGGATTAATTTCATAATGTGTTTTCCCAAAACACCAAAATGGTTCGTTGTGAATTGTTTTCTTGTTAGATATTTGATCAAACTGTTTTTAGGGAATAATCATTTTTTTGCTTTTTTTGGTCATTGGTAGCAGACATCAACATCATCATAGATTATTTATTTAACGAATAGGTGCCACATTGGTTCCAAGGTTCATTATCGCTGAATAAGGAGAATTTCAATTACTAAAATGGGAAGCAAATGGTTGAGATTGCAGTTTCACACCTAAACAAACTCACGACGCTATACAAATTCAACACTCCCCTCTAGCGGATGGAGAGAGCATTTGGTTGAAAAATGTATTTTAACAAAACAATCATAACTTTTAATAATAATGACTGAGAGCAGGGGTTGGCTACCCAAAATGTTGAAAGAGCTATATTGAACCACAAAAAAAGATTTGTTTTTGGGAGCCGCGAAAAAAAGCCCCTAACACTGTATGCCATACGCATTTATGTCAGCTATATCAGCCTACTATCAAAATGACTACGATGGATGCAGCACGTCCTGTGGAGAATGAAACACCATATTATATATATACAGTGCATCCGGAAAGTATTCACAGCGCTTCACTTTTTCCACATTTTGTTATGTTACAGCCTCATTCCAAATTGTATTAATTTAATCTCTTATCTCAAAATTCTACACAAAATACTCCATTATGACAATGTGAAAATGTTTTTTTTTTACTATTTTTGAATTTATTAAAAATAGAAAACTAAGAAATCACATGTACATAAGTATTCACAGCCTTTGCCTAATACTTTGTTGATTCACCTTTGGCAGCAAACACAGCCTCAAGTCTTTTTGAATATGGTCCCACAAGTTTAGCACACCTATCTTTAGGCAGTTTTGCCCAATCTTCTTTGCAATAAGTCTCAAGCTCAATCAGGTTGGATGGGAGACGTTTGTGCACAGCCATTCTCTCCAGAGATGTTCGATCGGATTCAAGTCTGGACTCTGGCTGGGCCACTCCAGGACATTCACGGAGTGGTTCTGAAGCCAATATTTTGAGATCTTGGCTGTGTGCTTTGGGTCGTTGTCCTGCTGAAAACTGAACCTTCACCCCAGCCTGAGGTCAAGAGCGCCCTGGAGCAGGTTTTCATCCAGGATATCTCTATATATTGCTGCATTCATTTTTCCTTCTATCCTGACTAGTATGCCAGTTCCTGCTGCTGAAAAACATCCCCACAGCATGATGCTGCCACCACCATGCTTCACTATAGGGATGGTATTGGCCTGGTGATGAGCGGTGCCTGCTTTCCTCCAAACATGGCGCCTGGCATTCACACAAAATAGTTTAATCTTTGTCTCATCAGACCAGATAATTTTGTTTCTCATGGTCTGAGAGTCATTCAGGTGCTTTTTGGCAAATTCCAGACGGGCTTCCATGTTCCTTTTACTAAGGAGTGGCTTTCGTCTGGCCACTCTACCATACAGGCCTGATTGGTGGATTGCTGCAGAGATGGTTGTCCTTCTGGAAGGCTCTCCTCTCTCCACAGAGGAACGCTGGAGCTCTGACAGAGTGACCATCGGGTTCTTGGTCACCTCCCTGACTAAGGCCCTTCCTCCCCGATCGCTCAGATTAGAAGGCCGGCCAGCTCTAGGAAGAGTCCTGGTGGTTCCAAATGTCTTCCATTTACGAATAATGGAGGCCACTGTGCTCATTGGGACCTTCAAAGCAGCAGACATTTTTTTCTGTATCCTTTTTCTGTATCCTTCCCCAGACAGTTCTTTGGACTTCATGCT
This sequence comes from Urocampus carinirostris, assembly GCF_059441175.1. Lineage (NCBI taxonomy): Eukaryota > Metazoa > Chordata > Actinopteri > Syngnathiformes > Syngnathidae > Urocampus > Urocampus carinirostris. The sequence continues at coordinate 37,559,009 of NC_142362.1, read as the reverse complement.
TGGTGTTTGTGCTCTGACATGCACACTCAACTGTGGGACCTTATATAGACAGGCTGTGAATACTTATGTAAATTTGATTTCTTAGTTGGCAGCACGGCGGCGCAGTGGTTAGCGCATGTGCGGCACAGTTCATGTCTTGGGAACCTCCTGCGTGGGTTCAAATCCAGCTCCAGACTTCCTGTGCGGAGTTTGTATGTTCTCCCCGTGCTTGCGTGGGTTTCCTCCGGGCACTCCGGTTTCCTCCCACATTCCAAAAAACATGCATTTCAGGTGAATTGGCCGGTCCAAATTGTCCCTAGGTGTGAATGAGCGAGCGAGTTGTCTGTCACTGTGTGCCCTGTGATTGGCTGGCAACCAGTTCAGGGTGTCCCCTGCCCACTGCCCGATGATTGCTGGGATGGGCTCCAGCACCCCCGTGACCCTACTGAGGATAAGCGGTGTAGCTAATGAGATGAGATTTCTTAGTTTTCTATTTTTAATAAATTCAAAAAAAGTTTAAAAAACTTTTTCACATTGTCATAATGGAGTATTTTGTGTAGAATTTTGAGATAAGAGATTAAATTAATACAATTTGGAATGAGGCTGTAACATAACAAAATGTGGAAAAAGTGAATACTTTCCGGATGCACTGTATATATACAGATATATACATATATACATATAGTGTGGCAACTGACGGGTTTGACTGCCGCTATCTCACCTGTATCAAGTTCTAAAAACACCAGGTTGTCACCTCAAATGCAGCAAAGTCATATACTGTGACATGAAGTCATGGCTCTCAGGCTTCAACTCCAACCTGGAGAACTGCAATGTAAATCTCCGGCGCATTTTTCCTCGCTTTTTCCACTTTCTCAGCTGTTCCATGTGTTAGAAGAACATCACAACAACCACTGATTACCCCTAATGATCCCTTTCCCTATTTTAGTGCTTCCTTTCCGATCACTCTTTGTCAGTCAGTAAGCGAGCTGTCCGCCTCGCCACCGTTCATCGGCCGCAGGGGCTTCCTGTTCCACCTGCCCAGCGAGCACCAGATCGCTGTTTTTTTCCTCTCCCCCTGATCCCCCGATTCCTTAATAAAGTGTTGTGTGAAACGTTACGCATTTGTGTCCACTGTTTTTTTCGGCACTGACAACGAATATGGGCTATTGCCGCGAGCTGCATGTTTGTCATGGACACGCTTTATCCTGGAACAAGTCTTTTTTTAGAAACACTAAAATGTGCCAATCATCAGGAAGTGTGACATGATGAGCAATATCATAATCAGCAATCATCTTGTTGAGAAGCTTTCGCCCTTAGTGTGTGTGCGTGCAATGTGTAGGTTGGCTGTTGCCCGGCAACATTGCATCCACTGCTCTTTAATCTTCTTCTTAAAAAGAATCCCTTGAAGACACAAACTGATTGGTGTTGCTCTAATTTCAAGCCTTTTGCTCTCTAATAACGCTAAGAATAAAAAAGCAATTGTTCTTCAAAGTAAAGCAAGAAAAAAAAGAAACATGACAAGGAACAAAAAAAATTCTATTTCAGGCCTCACATTGCACAAAAGTGTCTCAAAGAGGCGTCTGTCTTTTCATTCCTGCCCTCTGCTGCAATTTGAGGTCACAGTCAGTGCGTTTGCCATTGACTGACTGTGCAAGCAAGCTTTCAACATCAGCTGCTAATTGACGGCGCTCCGTCTATTTTATTTAGCGATCAATCAGAAGCTTCAAAAATACATGTAAAAGAATCCATCGTCTTTTTGGTGTGTGTCTCAATGCTTGTCCTAATAACTGCTATTTTATTAAAATTTTTAGAAAATATACAATTATTTAATGTATTTATTTGTGTAAAAAGTTAGAATTAAAAGCAAACTCAAAGTTTGGGTGCGCACTTTATAGTCGTCAATTACCGTATTTGTGCAATGTTAGATCGTCAAAAAATATTGCTGAACGCAAAACATTGGATGCAACAGGAATGCACCCCGGGTTGCGGCGGAGAAAGCACCAAAATCTAATCACTAGATCACCAGTGATGTAGAGAACATGAAAAGACCTTTCCATTTCATCTCATTATCACATTATTTTCAGTCACACTACCAGCCTTTTTTTTTGGTCCAATCTGGATAATGCAGTGCTTCTCAATTTTTTTTTGTCTCAGCAAGCCCCTACCATTCAGCCCCACCCCCATACCCAAGAAGAAGAATTCGTCTCCAATCTTATTTCAAAAAATATTTAAAAACAGATATAGTTTTGAATATAGATACAAAAAATATAGAAAATAAAAGTCCTCTAAGAGTCAAAGAGTATAAGACACGTATATGTCAAAAATCAAATGAGGTAACATCATCGCCACTACCTTTGTTTTTCAACAAAAATATGATTGTGGTACAAACTTGTTCTTCCCCAGCATCAGCATTGTCACACACTCCTGACCATCGGGATGGCCTTTTACACCAAGAATCAAGAGCGACCAGCTGATAAAGGTGCTGTATCTTAGTCCGATCAGGCTTCACATGCTTTTGGTAACCATGGAAACTAGCACTGTTTCATTAGGGGGAGGAAATACCTCCCCAAAAACACGGCCTGGAGTGGAATGGGCATCTACAGGCTCTATTTGGTAAAGACACAACACAGAAAGTGGTAACCTGATGACCCAGGCAGTTAAGGGACCAGAGATGAATGTTAGAGAATGGAGAAAACAGAAAAAAGCCGCACGCATTAACAACGCTTGTCACTTCCAATGCTTAGTCTGATCCGAGAAAAGGTGAAACACAACTTCATACCAATTTTTAACGGAGAACTAGGGTTACATATGGTATGTATTTACAGATCTATTTATTTTTTTATGTAATATTGGTGTGTGGGGAATTCAGTATTGTTTCCATCCAAGGGTAGTATCGATTGATACCCATTAAATTACTTTTTGCTTGGAAATGTTATGATTACTTGTTGTGGCATGTTCAGGGGGCACTCTCTTTGCTTTTTGTTTTTCACATCTCAAGACTTTCTTTTTCTGCACTGTTGCTGTCCTTGATCCTGATAGTTCTGTTTCTAAAACTCTGCAGTATTTTCCCTGATGGAGACAAACTTAAGAGGCTGTCAAATGGTTGGGTAGGGTCACCTGCAATTCTAGTGGCTTTGTAGGTGAGTCGTGAATTTTAGATTTCCAGAAGGGACGAGGGTGACATCAACGACCAACATTTCTGAACTTACAATTTTTTTTAGTATCATTTATATTTTAGAATAAGAACAGAGGAATAAAACAATGATCGCTCATCTACTAGCGCACTGGTGTTCATTTCAGTAATGTTGTGACTTTCACATTTATAATGTTATATAAAACTGGAATTTGAATGGTACACCAATAAGTTGACTAGAAAATGAAAATCTTTGCTATTGCAAAATTAAGACTTTCAATTACTCAGCTGGAGACTGAAAATTCATTTACACCTATATTCACACCGTTAAAGTGGGAATTGGCTTCAGCCTGCCTGCACACGCCACATCATCTATGACTACGATGCTATTCGGTGTCATGCGGTTCACGATCCCAAAAAAGCCCAGGTCATAGAGGCACCAATTAATGTGGTGTGTCTTGGGTAGATAAAGCATGGCCGCGCCCGTCCCTCTCCAGGTCTTTTTTTGGGGGGTAGGGTTTATGACTCCACGTAAAATAGATAATACTGGTTCCCATTGTTTCCAGTAACATGAGAAGCCTCCTGATGGAGCACCTTTATCATCTGGTTGCCATTGTTGTTGGTGTAAAGCATACACCTACTTTTCAGAAAAACATATTTTTCCAACTGTAACGAAGGGGCAAAAAAAGCTTTATTCTGTTCCCAATGTTCCTGTTTGTCCCTTTTCACATTGCATCACTTGTGGCTTTCTTACTTTTGTTGAAAAACAAACTTAGTGTCAATTAAGTTATGTCATTTGTTTTTGTGACATTTTAAAGGCCATTTGTCTGAAAAAGGCATTTGAGTTTTTTATATGCTCATGGTTCACGTGTCCCTTAACCACTTGGGTCGTAGGGCCACCACATCCTATGGTGTGCCTTGAGGTACAACCTGGCCGCACCCATCCCTCTCAAGGCTGTTTTTTTAATGAAGAAAAAAAAAAGTACCCAACACATTATATAAAACCAATCAGTTCAATCCTAGAATAACAATAGACTTCCTTAATTGAAAGAAGAAAAAAAAAGAAATCTACAGACTAGGTCAAGAGTCAAAATAGAGTTAACATCAACAAACTAAAAAAAAATAAAAACATGTGAGTCTGAGAGTTCCTTGAAAAGGAAATCTAATGTTAAAAATAGATGGGATTAAAATAATTAAATTGAACATTTTGGAAATGTGTTCTTTTATGCGTAACATATCATATTAAGACGCGACCAGATGCTTCAAACATGAATTATCAATTTGGAGGAATCTGGCGTCAAGTGTGGCCAAGCGGTGAAATTAAATCACTAATGAAGCATAAAATTGTGTATAAATGAATTAAATAGCTCGTAATGCAATCTAAAATGGGAGCATGAACCGGCCACACGTTATAAGGATTGGGTCGAATATGAAAAAGCGAGGATTTGAATAAAAATACTCATATCTATGGTAACAATTATGAAACATGTTAATAACAAACCGATTTGCCACTTCAAAGGAGACATACTTCGGAAATAAAAGTAACAAGGTTATAAAAGCAAGAATTTGGACAAAAAAGTATTATTGGATTACAAGATGAAGAACAGTGTTTAAATTCACCCTTGAAATGTGCTGTTCAGTGTTTACCCAATAAGGAGGGGGCAAAGTTTGACTGGTTGGAGTCTACAGTAATACCTCCATTATTGCTGGTAATTGGGCCTGGAAAGAAGTAAAAATCCGATGATTAAAATACAACCGAGTGTAGCGGTTTCCCACGAGCTGTTGCTCCAGGTCATCTGTTTCATGGGTAATAGATCTGGTGTTGCTTGTTGAGAGTTGTTACAAAACTTAGCCATATCAGTAGGCCAAACCTGCAGCCTTGCTAATGCCTTCTCTCCTGACATGTCTTCCCGACACGATAACAATCCACAAGGCACCCGCTGGTGATCAGTGTCTCGTTATGCTCCTCCTACTTTGAATCTGATTTAATAGATTGATTTCTTTCCAACGAACCGCTCAAAACAAGTTGTGACCATGCTTTGCATTTTGTTTTGGTAGACACATTAACTTGTGCGCCCGCGGTTTGACAGATAACAAACACCAGCCTATCACAGTTGAGCACACATACAGGCAACCCAACCCAACACACAAAGCACTCCCCAACCTTCCCACATGATTGCAATTGCTATGTGCTGTCTGCTCAAAACACGATGCACGATACGCTAAAATCAATGCTGACTGCCTTTCAATAAAGGTCAAATAGAGTGCTATTCGATTGGACACGTATGAATACAGCTCAGTAGAAATGGGCCCTGTCTACCAAATAGTCTAGGCCAGGGGTGGCCAACCCGCGGCTCTCGAGCCGCATGCGGCTCTTGAACTAGTTTCATGCGGCTCTTTAGGAGCTGTTATAAACTGGTTTAATGCGGCTCTTTCGAAGCTGTAACATGACATGCATCAAGAATGTTTAGCCGGCACTGTAATTTGCCTTCCCTACAGCTAGATGGCACTCCGACAATGAATGTCTGTTTTAGTGACGTAAAACGAGCGACGAGAAAATATTTGTTTGACAAATGTATTGTAGTCAATTTATGTGAAATTACCTCTTGAAATGGCAGGTAAAAAGGCACAGCCAAACTAAAATATGAAGAAGAACACAGGACGTTTTTGCCAGAATAGGAGAGTTTATATTATTTTATTGAACGTAATGGCAAGCCTATCTGCCTTATACGTAATGCGGCATTAGCACATTTCAAAGCTTCAAATCTTCAGCGTCAATTCAGCGCACTCCACCCTAACATCGAACAGGAATTTCCAAAAGGGACTGAACTTAGTAAGAAAAAGTTGTTGACTACGAAAAGCAAAGCAGAAAAACAGTTGCATTTCTTTAAAAAAAAATATGAAACACTCTGAGACCGTAACGCTTGCTTCTTATCAGTTAGCTTGGAACATAGCACGGGCTAAAAAGCTATACAACGAAAGAGAATTCATTAAAAATGCGTCATTGACGCCTTTGAAATCTTGGCTCCTGTAGACAACAAACTAAAACAGAGCAAATCAGATGTTCAACTGTCTCGCCACAGTATGGAACGAAGAATATCCAATATTAATGCAGCTGTTGAATAACAGTTGCACACTGACCTGCAAACAAACTAACTGCAAGAGCTACGGATGGAGCGCCAGCCATCATCGGATCAATGAACAGGCTTGTGGGACTGTACAAAGCTGATCAAACATTTCCAGACTTTTGGGATTTCCACTGCATCATCCACAGGGAGCAACTCGTGTCTAAATCACTCAAATTTGACAACGTCATGAAACCTGTGATGGAAATCGTCAACTTCATCTGCACACATAGAATAGAATAGAATATGCCTTTATTGTCATTGTTACAACATGGGATATGCTCTGACATGCGCTTAACCGGAGGATATTCAGGAATATCATCGCTGAACTGGACCAAGGACTTCCAGGTGACCTGCCGCTGCACTGCACTGTGAGGTGGCTGTCAAAAAGCCAGGTACTATCTTGCTTCTTTGAGCTTTTGGATCCAGTGAAACTTCATGGAAGAGAAGGACAAGGACTATCCCAAGCTCTCAGACCTCAAGTCGATAATGGATCTGGAACAGTGCTCACAATGTTAACTGTTGAAAATTATTGATATTATCATGTTTGTGTGGTTATTTTCATCAGATCTAGTCGAGTAGAGATTTGTGTATGCGTGCGTACATGATTAAAAGATGTTTATGTGTATAATGTGGCTTTTTAGTAACAAAGAAAAAAAATAATCAACTCGCCCCCGTTAACAACTATGATGTGGCTCTTTGTAGTAACACAGACGAAAAATTGGCTCTTAGTCGCTGAATGGTTGGCCACCCCTGGTCTAGGCCATCCAAACAAGGCTTTTGTTTTCTGTGCCTGGACCTTTGCTCATGGACAAAACTGGTCATGGGTCCTGAGAGTATAATGAAAGAAATGTTTTACCGTTTCTTCCTTGCCTTATTGTCACACTCTATAAAGTCTGTACTTGCCGTAACGACAAGGCCCCGAGATGTCTTTACTTAAATCCACAGCCTCGGGATCGATGTCTGGAACGGCGAAGCCCAGAGGGCTGTTTTGGAAGCGTTACGATATTTCAAGCTGGCATCGCCGTTGTTGGCCAAGCTCGAGGGTGTTGGCTGGTGTTGTTGTCGCCAGGGTGATATCTAACATGAGGGATCTTTCTATTGGTACTTTTCAAATATAATTAATACGTTGTGTTCATTCTGTGATCAGGGTTTAAATATCTCTCTATGTTTGAAAAATAAGCCTGATGGTTAGGGGTTAGCGCATGTGCGGCACAGTTCTGAGGTCATGAGATCAAACCTTCCTGTGTGGAGTTGCATGTTCTCCCTGTGCTTGCGTGGGATTCCTCTGGGCACTCGGGTTTCCTCCCACATTCCAAAAACATGCATGTCATGTTAATTGGCCTGTCCAAACTGTCCCTAGGTGTGAATAAGTGTGCTGATGGTTGTCTGTCTCTGTGTGCCCTGCGACTGGCTGGCAACCAGTTCGAGGTGTCCCCGGCCCACTGCCCGAAGATAGCTGGGATAGGCCCCAGCACCCCCACAACCCTACTGAGGATAAGGGGTGCAGATAATGGATGGATAATGGAGGGTTGGGGGTTATCACTTTCAAGCAAGTACGTTGAGCTATTTGGATCGATTCTTCACCCCTCAAACAATTTCCTCAAATTGTGGTTCTACTGTATCAAATTGTGCTTGAACTATATTGTGCAAATTGTGCAGCTTTGCTCTCTCTCACCCCTTGCCTTTGGTCTCTCTCTAAGTTTATGCCTGTTTGTGTGAATGACAGGAACATTTGTAGCACCTCTTCCTATTTGGGCTGCTGATACATTTTGCCTTCCAGACAGAAGAAAGAGCCACGTGTGTCCTTATCGGAAGCTAAATATGACAGAGGCAACTTTGAAACGGAACGCGGTGGTACTTTTTTCCCCCTAACAACAGAAACGGACAATGCTAGGTGTAATTTGTGTGGTAAGGTTGTCTGCTACTTAATCACATGAAAAAAAAAGGTTTACTCTGCAGAGAACGAGCTGCAACAAAAAATGTAAACACGTTACTGTTTCTGAACAAAATCTGTAAATCCATTGTCAATCTGGCTACAAAACCTTGTTACATTGCTAATCATTTGGTTTAATTTTCTTGATTTTTGCTCTGTAACAGTTGCTGTGGGTTTTTTTATATAATAAAAAAATATGTTATATTGTAATGTTTACACTATTTGCACTTTCTGACTTTTTATTAATTTACTATGAAATGGAAGGTATAGTTAAATGGACTAAATGGTCTTCATTTACATAGCACCTTTTGGGTCGCGTGAGACCTACCAAAGTTCTTTACAATGTACTTCACTCTTACCCCAAACAAGCACACACTCACACACCAATTGCGGCGTCAGCCATACAAGCCGCCTACCTGCTTAACAGGGGCATTAGGGGATCAGTGTCTTGCCTAAGGACATTTAACATTTTAACTATAAGGAGTCGGGAATCTAACCTGCAACCCTTTGGTCGCAAGGTGAGCACTCTACCTTCTGAACTGCCTCAGCAAATTTGGACAATATTGTATTTGTTTTTTTACATTGACACCTTTGGCATTTGCCCTGGAACAGTTTTGATTATATATATATATATATATATATATATATATATACATTTTTATACTTTTTATTTGAAAGTTTGAATTGTAGTTATTAATTGAAAAAAATGAAACATTTTAGTGCTTAAATTCGGAGCTGTGTTTTTCGTCAATATAAAATAACTGAAGGGGGAGGGTTCAATTATCCAATGATCTTGACTTTTCTGTCGAAAAACGTTTCGGTAACGGGATCAATTGAAACTACAATGTATTTACTTAGACCGGATAGATGCGGAAATTCCTGGTTTCAACCAACCTTAATATTGGTACCCGGCAAAGAGATTATATTAAGCCGTGAAAATGTGCAATCAAAATGTGCAAACGATGTCCGAATTGTCACACATGACTGCAAACTGTTCTGCAGCAATCTGGGTCGTTTATTGATAAAACATTTGTCCACCAGCATAATTAAACTAAATTAATTGTTGCAGACTTGGAGGCAATAAGATATAAATCAGTGTATTGATTAGGTCAATGTTAATGATGATGAACAAGTGTCTGCTTTTTTTTTTTTCAAAAGGAGCATTTATTTCGGAAGCCCATTAAAAATAAAGTGTCTTCATTGAACTTTTCATTATTTTAATGAAGCCATACATCCAGCGCACTCCTTGTGACAGGTTCTACTAACGTCTCGGAAGTTTTGCACAAGACAAATCCTAACAACCTGACTCCCTGAGAAAATAGGAATATTGTGTTACGTTTCGGTAATGTAACTAAAAATCCATAATGTGATACATTCTGGAAGCATTACAAATTAACTAAAATATTGCAAGACTTTTATTGTTTTGGTTTGCAGCCTGTTATTATAAATGAGTTGGTGGCTGTTGAAGCCAGGGACCGGGTGAGGTTGGGCTAAATGGCGTTTTCTGCAAAGACAGCGCTGACAAATACATTCATCTGTTCTTAAAGGGACAGTGTTTTATATGTGTGCACTAGATGTCGCTGTAATGTGCAGTGCAACCAAAAATGAGTCCAAGGAAGACTAAAAGCTATGGAGACTGAAATCGAGCAAAAAGCCCCCTTTTTTAAAAGTTTTACAAGACAAAAGAGAAAACAAGAAATGCTATTTTGTCAGTTTCTTGTAATTTTAATTTCTCTCTGTTTTATTTTTATTTTCCTTTTTTTACTTTTTTCTTGTCTTCCTTTTTTTCATTTTTTCATTTCTTTTTTTCGCTTTTTTCCTTTTTGTCCTTTTATTCTTTTCTTTTTTTCTTTTCTTATCAAGTAATGAAGTACATTTTGATTACTATGACTATCCATATTTTGTGTTCTTCTGTTGTGCACAATAAAAAACGGTCTCTTTAACTTTCATATTAAGGCTAGGGCCTTAAACTGTTATCTGCAATTTGGCTTGGGCCGCTAGTTTGAGACCCCTGGTTTACAACAAGATTATAAGTGGTACGCCAGGATACATGTGTGTTTAAAGAATAAAAATAAAAATTGAAAATAAAATAGAATGTCAGAGTAAATAGGCAAATATTTACAAGTTAGTGCTTGGAGAATGGTCAAAGAGTGCCCCAGAACCACGATGCAATAAAAATAATGCAATGAAATTATCAGCAAAATATTTTCTGAATAGTTGTAAAAATAAATTACGTACAACAAATATTACTCTGATATGTGCAGCTTTAAGTGTAAGTGTCACATGACTAGCTAGGACAGGATTGGGCTATGAGCAATGTAAAAAAATGCATGGACAGATGCCTTTCGTTTTGATTTTGTCACTTAGACTATAACTTATGACTTATTTACTGTGTTTTCTCTTTCTGCACAAACTGGCAAAAGCTCTGATGTTGATTCATGACACAACGTTCTACGTTGTCCCACTGAAGACTTTATAACTTCCCTTGATCGATTCATGAGACTCAGTCGCTGCATCATAATCAAAGTTGCCTGCAAACTTCTCAATGCTTTGCAGTTGTTGTGTTTTTTGCGTTGCTGGTCAGGACGCCGTGACTCATTAGCTTTAAGAGGAGCAGTAAACAAAGTCGGGTGGCAGAAACAGCTCTGCAGGGTCGCTTGGCGTGGGCGAAGATGTCCCTTTCAATCAGTGGTTCTGTCAGCGATCTCGCTAATTGAAATCCACACCTTTGTTGGCTCCAATCTGCACACAAGTCACACACTTTTTTGCCTCAGCTTTAAAAGTGTCACATCTTGTGCTACTGTCTACCCTGCTGATTTTTATATGAAAGTATTTGATCTTTGACTTTGGCCACAATGTATCTAGTAATCAGACTTATAACAAAGAAAAGATAAAAGATGCGATTGGCTGATAACCTGACCAGGGTGTTCCCAGGGAGGACGGACTCCAGCACCCCTCAACCCTTGTAAAGATAAGTGGTTGGAAAAACAAGGAATGAAAAACTAAACAATATAAGGTAATTAAGAGGCAAGTGGGTTTGGATGGGGTGTTGGATGAATGGATGGATGGATGGATGGAGGAAGAATGGGTAAATAGATGAACTAATGGAGGATGAACAGATGGCTTCATAGGAGAATGGATAAACTTGGATGATAGAATAGAATAGAATAGAATAGACCTTTATTATCATTGTTACAAAATGGGTTGAACATATTGTGACAACGAAATTGGACGTAGCACTCCAGTATCACATTTTACCGAGAGAATAAAAAAAGACAAAAATAATAAAAGATAATTGACACAATATTTACACAAGAAAGTGTGGGCATGTAGAGGCAGCAAATATTTATATTGGGTGTTTACATACAGTTTTGCGGTAGTGCAAAATAGGACATTGCGCATGTAAGCATAGGACTGAATACTGTAGTGTGTTTGCAAGAGCTTCGGTTTTTTGTGCAGTGTGAGTTAAGGGTGGTGATGGCTTTGGGCAAGAAACTGTCTCTGAGCCTGCTTGTTTTTGTTTTGTTCGACCTGTAGCGTCTGCCCAAAGGCAGCTGGTCAAAGAGGTGGTGGCCGTAGTGAGAAGAGTCCTTGATGATGTCTTTTGCTCTGCTGAGTTAGCGAGAGCAGGCAATGTCCTCCAGACTGGGCAGAGAGCAACCAACGATTCTCTGGGCTGTGTTGATGACCCTCTGAAGTGTTTTCCTGTCTGCTGCCATGCACCCAGCATGCCACACCGTAATTCAGTATGTCACAATGCTCTCCACTGTGTCTCTGTAGAAGGACACCAGCAGCTGCTGTTTCAGATGATTTTTCCTGAGAACTCTTAGGAAATGGAGTCGCTGCTGGTCCTTCCCTACCACTGCTCTGGTGTGAAAAAAGTTGCTGTCATGTCGGACTGCACGCCAATTCTGAAATGAGAATGGCATGCATGATTTTTTGACTTGTAGCTCCAAGTCATCCGTTTAATGGGCAATTGACCTGGCATTGGTGAGATACAGGTTTGGCAGGTGTGCCTTAAGAGAATTGTTAGCTTAGGCGTAACAGTACGTCACCTCAGTTGCTTCCCGGAGCCAATAACGATAACGGACCACCCCTGCTAATCAGCATTTCTTTGCTCAAAGTTCGATTTTATTGAAAATGTTCTTTTTAATGTAACAAGCCACTTAAAGCCATGCTCTACAATTTCTATTTTGGGCGGGGTTGGGTTTGGACACATTGACCCATCTCTGCTGTTTGACTCACAACAATCACCCGCCTATCAGAGTTGCAAGCACAGATAATCACGCCCAACCAGCACACGTGATAGCATTTATTATGTGCTTTTAGCTGCACATAATTTACAATATCAATGACAATAAAAACAATTCAATTCAAAATCCGCAAAGGAGTAAACCAGCAATAATCGAAGGATGAAGTAGCAAGTCGTTTCTGTATTTTGGTATCCATCTTCTGCATCCACTGCTGTAGATTTATCGAGAAAGTAATATAGCTGACTGCGTCAGTGCAGTAGCCTCTGCAACTTAAGTGTTGTTCTGGGGGTCACAACGCGGAAGAAGCACGCTTTGCTCCCTCTCCCCTTCTTTTGTTTTGATGTAGTGCCGCCATTCAATTGAGCAGGGCCTGCTTTAAGCAGCCTAGGTCAGCTTTATTCAGCCAACTGCTGACACATGCTCATTAAACAAACATACAGAGTAGTGTTGCACTGGATTCAAAGTAGTATGTTATAAAATCCCTAAATATTCGTCACAATGGTTAAAAAAAACATTATGAAGGTACAACTAATTTATTTGAAGCTCCATTTTAAAGGTAAAAGGCATTAGAAGGCAAAAATACAGAAGATACATTCTCCAATTCTTACGACACATTTCCCCTGTGGCAGAGCTTAACAAGGTATTTCAGTCTGGCATACAACGTTCATATCATTAATAATCGTCAAAATAATAGCTTGCACTCATTCATTGGCATGGATGTGAAAAGACGTTTTTATTTCCTTCTCGATGAGAGATAAGAAGCATATGTCAAAGTTAAAGTAGCTAAAAAACAAGGGCTGGCCTTTTTGTATATGAAATCTTGTGAACGTAGTTGAACCTACAGAAAAACTAAAACACAAACAGTAATCCCTTGCTTATCGCTGTTAATGAGGACCAGAACACCGCATGAGAACGTGAAAATCCGGCAAATTAGTGATGCCCTTAAGGGTCAAACTTACCTCAAGATAACATCCTTAACAACTGACAGTATAGGACTGTAACAAAATATCAACTATAGAAATACTTGTTTTAGCTATGGAAAACATTACTTCAAACAAAAACAATTGATGTTATTCAGTAAGAAAAAACACAACTGTTCTGAATGACAAAATAATGATCATCTCAGGCAACGAAAATATCTTCTCAGGGGCCAGATTTGGCCGGAAGGTCTTAACCTCGACATGTGTTTTCTATGAGGTGTATTTGCGTGTATCACAACATTGTAATTCCACATAGCGTCTGTATGATCATATTCTCTGAAGCGTTAAGCAAGTCCAGAAAAGGGTGAGACCAAAACCTAATAGCTGACAGTTAATATTTTTTCACTGGGAAACTATAATATATATATATATATATATATATATATATATATATATATATGTATATTTCTAATCTACTCAAGGGCAGCACGGAGGCGCAGTGGTTAGCGCGTGTGCGGCACAGTTATGAGGTCATGAGATTAAACCTTCCTGTGTGGAGTTTGCATGTTCTCCCCGTGCTTGATTGAGTTTCCTTTGGGCACTCCAGTTACTTCCCACATTCCAAAAACATGCATGTCAGGTTAATTGGTCGGTCCAAACTGTCCCTTAGGTTTGAATGAGCAAGTGAGTTGTCTGTCTCTGTGTGCCCTGCGACTAGCTGGCAACCAGTTCAGGGTGTCCCATGCCCACTGCTTAAAGATAGCTGGCATTCGTGACCCTACCGAGGATAAAAAGTACAGATAATGGATGAATGGATGGATATATCTAGTCAGAACCTCTAAGCCTCACACACCAGCCCGGGCTTCTTTACCAACGCGGGAGATGACATTCCATGACCCTAGAACCATCTTTTGTAACCTGGGATCGGCCCACCGAGGTCCCCTCTTCTTTACACCTGACCCCAGGTGGTAATCCAGTAGGGAAGGGGAAACATGGAGTCCTTTTGGGCTGAGCCTGGACGGACCCCTTGGGCATAGGGCTGGGGACTGTGCGCTTGCCAGTGGACCTCAACCCCTGGGCCTGGCTGGTAACCTGAATCCAGGCAAGAAAAATAAATGACCAAGATTTGTAAACATATGAAAGGCTCCGGTAGCTCTACTACAACCCCAAGCAAAAAGTATGAAATCACCAGTCTTGGGCAAGCCCTCACTCAGACATTTTATTTTGTAGAAAAAACTCAGATCACAAACATGAAACAATCATAAGGTCATTCCAAAGAGCAACATGTTGGGATTCAGAAACACTGAAATAAATAAAGAAAAAACATTTCAATGTTCAATAAATGTTACTTTTATGGAGCAAGTGCAGGGAAATAATTATGGAATCACTCAATCCTGGGGAATCCAAATATAGTTTTATTGGATTTTGATAAGAAAATAAGGACACAGTAGATTTCCTTTTCCTAATTGGGCATCTGGCTTAGATTAAGTCTGCCCGTTAGCAAGCAGATAAACATAGTGCAGTTATCACACCTTGGAGGGCTCTCCAATTATGTACATTGGCAATAATTATGTCTCTAAGAGGGATGTCTTTTAAGACCAAAGACAGGATCGTCAAACTTCTTAAAAAAGGTAACTCTACTCGTACGGTTGCAAAAGATGTGGGCTGTTCACAGTCAGCTGTATCAAATATTTGGACCACGAAAAAACAGTATTTGAAGGTTGTTAAAGTCAAGCACACTGGTAGGCCAAGGAAGACATGTAGGTGTCAAGAGAAACAACTAAAGGCCACATGTCTTGAAAACAGAATATACTCAAGAAGACAAATGAAGAGGAAATGGGAGGAAGTTGGAGTCAATCCATGTGACAGAACTGTGCAAAATTGCCTAGAGAAAATAGGATTTTTTATTTAGGAAATCTAAAAGGAAACCATCCTTGACGCTTAAACACAATTAAACAAGACATTGCTTTGGGCTAAGGAAATGCAATCATGGACCGTGGATGACTGGATGAAGGTTATCTCCAGTGATGAGCCAAAAAATTGCATTGGACAAGGTGATAATGCTTTAACATCTGCTTAGTGCCGTTTCGGCGAGATTTACGAGGTATGCCTAAACAAAAAAATCAAAATTCCCACAGGCCCTAATGATATGGGGCTTTATGTCGGGCAAAGGCACTAGGGAGATTGCTTGGGTGAAATCTGCAATAAATGCACAAGTTTACATTTAAACTTTGGACAGCTGTTTTATTCCTTCAATTAAAATATTTTGGGGGGATGATGAACTCCTTTTCCAAGATGACAATGCATCATGCCACAAAGCAAAAAATGTGAAATAGACACATCCAGTCAATGTCATGGCCAGCAAATAGCCCAGATCTCAACCCAATTGAAAACCTGTGGTGGAAATTGAAAAAAAAAAATGACCAAGGCAAGGCTCTGCCCTGCAAAGATGATCTGACAACTGCAATCAAAGAGAGTTGGCACCAGATGGATATTGTTTGTCACTCATCAAGTCCATGCCTCAGAGACTGCGAGCCATCATTGAAGTCAAAGATGGTGCAGCCAAATACTAGTGATACGTTATTTTTTCATTTCTTTGTCTGTTATTCATAATTCCATTTTTTTTCCAAAGAATGGAGTGATTCCATGTTTTGTTCCCTGTGCTTTATCTTTAAAAGTAGCATTTACTGACCACCAAGTTTTTTTATTCATTTATTTTAATGTTTCTTAATGCTAAGGTGTTGCGCTATTGAAAAACATTATTATTTTTTCATGTGTTTTATCTGAGTTTGTCTACAGAATAAAATGTTAGCGTGAGTACTTGTCCAAGACTGATGATTCCATTCTTTTTGCAAGGGGTTATAAATATGGCCCATAACTTAGGGTCATGGTTGACCCTACCTAGGCCTTGAAGCACCAGACATCAAGCTCATAGGATAGTTGCGACACGCAAAACCCTTCCCCATGGTAAGCTGACAACTCACAAAGGAAGCAACATTATCCGCCAATAGAGATAGAACATTTTGGGTTTTGTTCCATTTTATTTCTAAATGGAAAAAAAAAACATATAAATAAAACTACAAAGCTTTATAAATCATATTATTAATTTTGTATACAGTATTTGTCTTTATTATTAAGTTTATCTTTTTTTTAAATAATACAAATCTACCACTTTTGCAAATATATATATATATATATATATATATATATATAAACAAAATAAATCTTGAATTTTGACCATTGTTTTAGTCTCCGGCTGCTTTATTTTGGATATATACCAAGTCTTTATGCATGACAATCACAATCACATTCAATTTAAGTTTTGGTAAAAGTGAATTACCTATGGTTAATCTAGTCATAATCCATTGTCATAGTGACATCAGGTATTCAGTCAGCATGTTTGCATTTTTGGTTGAAGCTCGTTGCTATCTGTAGGATGAACTTTAATCATGTTTAGACTACTTTACCACCCAGATGGGACCTGGCTAGAACTTTTCTGATTAGGGAGCACGGGTAGATTTGGCTCGCTCTCCAGCCTGGCAGGCAAGATCCAACAGCAAGCCAGGTAGGGATAGGTGCTTAAAGTGTGCCTGTCAGTCACACAAACTTGAAGAGTGTCCAAAGGTGCTAGGTGAGAGTCAGGATTCCGCTATCTACATAAAGAAGCGGCATTGGTTCATAGTTGAAGTATCATTCCCAGGACAATAGCATTGACCTGATCCAAGTACTTGCTTTGTATCGATAATATTGATATTTGCATCAGCGTGCCCAGCCCTATTCTGCTGGTCTAGAAAAACAACTCTTTTACATTAATCCAGCAGGGTTATAAGTATCGGTAAATAAGGCTCAGGATTTGATTTTTTTGCCTCTGTGGCCAGGAAAGATACAAAACATTAGAATTATAAATAAATTGAGAAGGTAAAGCTTTGTACAATGGACTCTGTTACATTACATTACCCCATATGTGGAAATATAACATTGTGATATTGTGCATCTGTGTGTGAACGGGTCTCACGAAAGAGGGTAAGAAACTGTCCATGTGGTGTGAGGTTTTGATCTGAACAGACCTTGACCTCCTGCCTGAGGGGAGACGGTCAAACAAGCTGTGTTCAGGGTCAGTACAGTCAGCTGTAATCTGACCGGCACACCCTTGGGCGTCGCAGATGTACGGATCGTAAATGAACCGGAGCAAACAGGCCATCAATTTCCTCCCAGGACACACACCACACTAGGGTCTGGCACAAGCATACAATGTGGTGATGAAAACTATGCGAATGCTCTGTGAAGAAAAGGGATTATCTCATGTGTGGCCCCTTCTCAAAATTTCAGATTTTCCTCATGCTGAGGTTTTTGAGTTTTTCTTTACCTGCATGCAGGTTTAAGATCAGAAGATATTGTTATTGTAGCTTATCCAACCATTTGAGACTATCTGTGATCAGGAATAATGCCGTCATAAATAATACCGGTACTTAACGGTGTTACTGTTTTTTCCGTAATGGTGTTATTATTTTTTTCCACCGTTACAATGCTGTTACCGTTACTGGCGGTCAAAAGCGGTGTGTTACTTTGGCTGCAGAACGCCAACTGTGGCGTGCCCTCGCAAAACTTACTCCGCGGTTTTCCACCCGCTTTAGAGTTTTTTTTCATGTCACGTCTTTTGGAATATTGTACTATTTACTGTTGCTGCCAAAGAAAAGCAAAATAAGGGCTGAGTTTTGACTGCACCCGGCTCGGTATGATCGCGAACAAAACTATGACCGAAGGGAGCCGGCCCCCCACCAATCAACCCCTGGTTCCTTCCGGGATGCCTTTTTTCTCTTATGATAGGTAACGATGCAATTTTTGGGATTCTGTGTTGTTGACTTTAAATCTGTTGAGCAAAAAAAGGTAAAAAATGTTTTGTATTTTATCTTTCTTATAGATATGTAAAAAATATTATTATTATTAAAAAATATAATTACAACAATGCATTTTATTTAAAAGCGCCTTTCAGGCCACCCAAGGACACTGTACAGACAATGGAAAAAAATACAATTTAAAAAGTTGTAAGCGAAATAATAAATAAAAACAAGACATAAAATCATAAAAACATAGGAAATGGAGAAGCTATGTGTTGTAAGCAGTCCTGAACAGGTGTGTTTTTAGACGGGACTTAAAAGTGGAGAGAGGTGTGCAGTTTTGGAGGTCCGGAGGTAGATTGTTCCAAAGCTTGGGAGCAGCGCAACTGAAGGCTCTGGCTCCCATGGTGCTCAGATGGGCAGGGGGCACTGACAGTCGGAGGGAGGACGAGGATCTGAGGGAGCGAGTGGGGACGTGCACCTGGAGAAGGTCGGACAGGTAAGGAGGAGCCAGGTTGTGAATGGCCATATATGTATATAAGATCAGTTTGTAGCTGATGCGATGCTGAATAGGAAGCCAGTGTAGCTGTTGGAGAACGGGGGTGATGTGCTGCTGGGAAGATGTTTTTGTGATGATGCGAGCAGAGGCGTTTTGAACCAGCTGAATTTTATGGAGGGACTTTTGAGGAAGGCCGAAGAGGAGAGCATTGCAGTAGTCAAGGCGGGATGTGACAAGACTGTGGACGAGAATAGCAGTGGTGCAGGGGGTGAGGGAAGGGCGGAGTCTGGTAATATTGCGGAGGTGGAAATAAGCAGTGCGGGTGATGGTGTTGATATGTGAGTGGAAGGTAAGCATGCTATCCAGGATGACACCCAGGCTCTTGACCTGGGGGTAGGGGGACACTAAGGAGCTGTCGATGTTGAGAGAGAAATTGTTTACTTTGGGTAAAGTGGATTTGGTGCCAAGAAGGAGGAATTCTGTTTTATTGGCATTTAATTTAAGAAAGTTTGTTGTGAACCATGTTTTGAGTTCGGAAAGGCAAGAGGTGAGGGAGGGAGGTGGGAGTAGGGAGTTTGGTTTGCAGGAGAGGTAGAGTTGGGTGTCATCAGCAAAGCAGTGAAAGTGGATATTAAATTTGCGGAGGATATGACCAAGAGGCAAGAGGTAGACGATGAAGAGAAGAGGACCTAAGACAGATCCCTGGGGAACACCTGTGGTGACTAGGGAGGGCTTTGAGGTGAAGGATTTCAGCTGGACAAACTGAGTGCGGCCAGTGAGGTAGGAATGGAACCAACTGAGGGGAGTATGGGTGAGCCCAATGGAGGAGAGTCTATTGAGGAGGATAGGGTGAGAGATTGTGTCGAAGGCGGCGCTCAAGTCTAGGAGGATGAGGATGGAGACTAAACCAGAGTCAGATGCTATGAGGAGATCATTTACAATACGGATTAGGGCAGTCTCTGTGCTGTGGCGGGGGCGGAAACCAGACTGAAAGGGCTCATAGAGAGAGTGGAGGGACAGGTGCGAGTGGAGTTAAGCAGCAACAGTTTTTTCAAGGATTTTTGAAATAAATGGAAGGTTGGAGATGGGGCGGAGGTTGTCAAAGTTGTTGGGGTCAGCACCATGTTTTTTCAGCGTAGGGGTAACAGCAGCGGTTTTGAAAAGTGATGGGACAATACCAGAAGAGAGTGAGGAGTGGATAATGGCAGATATGAGAGGAAGCAGGGAAGGGAGGCAGGATTTAACAAGGGAGGAAGGGAGGGGATCGAGCTGGCAAGTGGTGGGCTTGGATTAGAGTATGAGGTTGGATAATTCAGCAGTCGTGGGTGGAGCAAAACTGGAGAAGAAGTGACAAGGAGAAGGAAATTCAGATGGGGAGGGAGCAGACAGGTTTTGATGGAGTTGGTGATGAATCTTAAGGATTTTATGATTGAAGTACTCCATTATGGAGTTGCAGGTTGCTGTGGAGTACAGGTGGAGGGGGAGAGAATTTGGTGGCTGGAGGATTTTGTTCATGACAGAGAAGAGAGTTCTTGAATTTCCTTCGTTGGAAAGGATGAGGCCGGAGTAGTAGCTGGATTTGGTTTGTGCAATTTGGTCCTTGTATTTAGCAGTATGGGTAATGTACATGTCCTTATGGATGGTGAGGCCGGTTTTCTTATAGAGTCGCTCGAGTTGGCGGTTCTTTGATTTCATTGACCGAAGAGCGGGTGTATACCAGGGGGCAGATGTGGAGAATGAGGCAGTCCTGGTTTTCAGGGGGGCAAGAGAATTTAGAATATTTGTGAGGCAGGCATTGTAGTGAGTGGTGAGGTCATCCGGGCTTGAGAGAGCTTCTGGGGGTGGGGAACGGTCAATAATGGAGCAGAGGGTGTCAATGTTGATATTTTTGGTATTACGAAAAGAAATGAGACGGGAGGTTTTGACAGTAGAGAGACAGAGTACGGTGTTAAAAGTGAGGAGGACATGATCAGATTCAGGAAAAACGTCGGCAGTGGGCTTGGAAGTAGAGAGGCCAGAGCAGCAGACCAAGTCCAATGTGTGGCCTTTAATGTGGGTGGGGAAGTCAATAAGGCTGTGTATCCCGAGACTCTCCAGGCAGGATGTGAAGTCTCTGGTGAGTGGCAGGTTGGGGTTGTCCATGTGAATATTGAAATCTCCCAATAAAATTAAATTTGGCGAGAGAGTGGATAAATGTGTAATTAAGCTGGAGAATTTATTGATGAAATCACTATGTGGCTTTGGGGGGCGATAAATTGTAGCAATAATGGTTGGCGTGGGTCCGGGGAGCTTAAACACCAGGCATTCAAAGGAAGTCGATGCAGTGACGGAGACAGGCAAGACTTTCCACTTCTCGCGGTGAATTACCGCGAGACCTCCTCCACGGCCGTTGCCACGGGGACGGCAGATGTAAACAAAGCCGGGAGGAGTGGAGTCATTCAGAGCAGCGAAGTCGTTTGTTTGTTGCCAGGTTTCTGTTAAAATGAGGAAGTCGAGTTTTCGTTCGGCGAGGACGTCTTGGATGAGGTGGCCCTTGTTCCTGAGTGAGCGGACGTTCAGTAATCCAAAGTTGACGGCGGAGGTGTCTTGTTTGACGGCGGCAGTGCGGTTAGCCGACCTAGCTAGGCGGGCTAATGTATGGCAGTTAGCCCTACGGCCACAGTTTATGGGAGGGCGTCGAGATGTGGACCAGGTCGAGGTGAATGAGCCAGGGATTTTATACTCGGCGTGCCTGCACGAGCCGCGGTGAATGTAGCGGCGTCGGGGCAGGCGAGCGATGTCAGGATGGTGGAGCAGCTCCGGTGGCGGAGGCCCCAGTGCAATCCACCGGATCCGGAGAAGATCCGCGACAAAATAATGGAGCAATCCTGTCGCTGGATGATGGCAGAACGTCAGGAGTATCAGAAATAGTCCAAAGGCGGCGAGGTTTTGGCACGCCATGATGAGGGAGAGAGGCCGGTGCAGTGACAGCTGGTATGTTTAAGCTACCGGCGTTAGCCCGTGGGCTAAGTTACGAGGGTTTGATTGATCAGGTTACATCAACCAAAGTACCCACAGTCCAAAACAGAAGGGCAAAAGAAAGATCAGAAAAGTATCTGAGCTTCGAAAAAGTTTTGGAAAAGTTTTGGAGTGAGAAGCGGCGACATACACGCCAGCGTCCTCTCACCCCGGAAGTTTTTTCTTCTTTTTGTGTTTTTCAGTTTAACGTCTTTATTGTTTTGAGGTCATTCCATGCATAATGTTACATATAAATTGGTAATGTAGGGATTAAAGAGACAATAACAACCTGAAGTGCCATTTGGGAAACGAAAGAGTGCTCTCGTTAGTGAGCTGAGCCAAAAAAGCCTGTTCTACAAAAATAATTGGAATTACCATCTTAACAAGTAAAATTATTTGACATACAACTTTTTTTTAAAGTAAAGGAAGTTGTTACTTTCCCTGTTAACTAGTTACTTTTACAACAGAGTAATTAATTCAGTTACAAACTTGGTTACTTTTTGGAAGAAGTAGTGAGTAATTATAACTAATTCCTTTTTTTTTATTAACGTGTCCAACACTGTCAGTGATTAAGGACCAGACAGATAAATGTGAAGCAGAAATGATTAACGCGTATTCCTATACATCTGCATTATTGTGTGTTTTGGAGTAAATATTTTACACCGTTCAATGCATTGTCCTTGATGTAACGGAAACATTTTTTGTAGACATTCAAAGAAGTTGAAGACGGCCAGGGGAAAGTACTGGTGAGTTCCGACGGCTTTTAGAACTTTCGGGTGTCCTGTTTCAGACTAATACCGAAGTTCCTTTGATGAGTATATTTTGAAATATCTTGAATTCCAAGAGTTTAAGCTTTCCAATGTGGCATGACATATTTTAGTGACTGGTGAAATCCTTCAAACAGGTATTTGTTTATCAAAAGTCTGGCGGCCTTCCGGCGGTCAGTCAGAACGTTAAGGGGTTCAGGTACCATATAATATCAAAACTCTTTGTATAAACATGTGTGGCTTATAGTCAGGTGCGGCTTATGCATGTAGAGAATGTTTTGCCTTGAAAAATATTATGGCTGCGGCTTATAATCAGGTGCGCCTTATACACTAAATTTTATATCTATCTATCTATCTATCTATCTATCTATCTATCTATATATATATATATATATATATATATATATATATATATATATATATATATATATATATATATATATATATATATATATATATATATATATATATATATATATATATATATATATATATATATATATATATAGTTTTTAAATCGAGGCTTAAAACACACTTCTATTCCAAAGTTTATGATTGAGGCCCACCTCATATTCTGTATTGCCCTGTCTTTTTCCGACTGCCTGCCTGGCTAATACGAAGGAGAAGGACGATTTGAGATGAGTCAGCGGACCAGCGTCTGACCTGAAGCATGTCAACCCCTGCATTTACCAGCTGGCAGAGATGGGAAGCTGCATCCTGGCCGTCATAGACTTTCTGGACTAGTTTACAGGCTGGGGGCGTCGTTGGTGTCATGCTTTTTCCGGACATCTTCAACAGCTTACCTAATGTTTACTATTCTGTGTACATTAATGCTAATTGTAATACACCCTGGTCAATCCTGGAAGGGGGATTCCCACATGTGAGGTCCTTTCTCAAGGTTTCTCTTTTTTCCTCCACTGAGGTTTTTGAGTTGTTCCTTGCCTGCATGCTGGTTTAAGATCAGGTAATTGTGCAATTTTGTAATTGTAATCCTGTGCAGTCCTTCGAGACATTTTTGTGATTAAGGGCTATATAAATAAATGTGACTTGACTTGACTAATTATATTATATATATATA
Organism: Urocampus carinirostris; assembly: GCF_059441175.1. Classification (NCBI taxonomy): domain Eukaryota; kingdom Metazoa; phylum Chordata; class Actinopteri; order Syngnathiformes; family Syngnathidae; genus Urocampus; species Urocampus carinirostris. The sequence goes on along the minus strand of NC_142362.1, from coordinate 37,535,484 downwards.
TATATATATATATATATATATATATATATATATATATTGTGTGTGAAAAAGTTATTATTATAAAGTTGTATTTTTATCTAATAAACAACACAAACAATTATTTCAGCATGCTTTCCCCATCCATCCATCCATCATTCATTCATTGTCTGCACTGCCTAACATCACTAGGGCCCATCCTAGCCATATTCGGGCAGTGGGGAGGGGACAGCCTGAACTGGTTGCAAGCCATCTACAGAGCACACAACTATTGAGCAGTCATGGCTCTCCTCCATTCTAGCTCTCCTTTAGAAGTCTGGTAAACTATGATTGGTCGTAAGGTGAAATTGTCATCTTCACTCAATAGCTTTCTCAAAAGGGGCACCTCCAGTGATGGATAAAAACAAGTGAATATTGCTTCTTAGATCATATTGTACAAATTCGAAATGTTATGTTTTGACGAAATGTGACCGTTCTTGTCAGGCCTAGATATAGTCAGAACCTACAATCAAATCAGCATTATTTTATTTTATCTGTCCACCAACAATCACCATCCATCATGACAGAACTGGAAAATATCTGCAAAGAAGAACGCCAGAGGCTTTTTGACTTGTACTTGTAGTTTATTGACTGACACTCATTGTTTTTTGACATGAATTGGCATTTATGGTTTTGTGGCGGTTTGCCATAGCAACATCAAATTCTTAAACCATAATTTTTTTTTTACAACAGCAATAGGAATATTTTAATTAACACACTAATCAATGCCTCCTCCTTGATCTGCTACCTTATCGTGGTGGAGGAGTTTGTGTGTCCCAATGATCCTAGGAGCTATGTTGTCGGGGGCTTAAAGCCCCTGTTAGGGTCACCCATGGCAAACAGGTCCTAGGTGAGTGGCCAGACAAAACGAGGATCAGAAGACCCCTTATGATGAAACAAAACGTTGGTCCTCATTTTCCCTCGCCCGGACACGGGTTACCAGGGCCCCCTTCTGGAGCCAGGCCTGGAGGTGGGGTCCGCTGGCGAGCGCCTGGTGTCCGGACCCTTACCCACGGGGGCCGGCCGGGCACAGCCCGAAGGGACGACGTGGGACCCTCTTTCCATGGGCTCACTACCTGTAAGAGGGGCCAAAGGGGTCGGGTGCGTAGAGAGCTGGATAGCGGCCAAGGGAGGGGTCCTTGGCGCGACGATCCCCGGCTACAGAAACTGGCTTTTGGGACATGGAACGTTACCTCTCTGGCAAGGAAGGAGCCCGAGTTGGTGCGTGAGGTTAAGAAATTCTGACTAGATATAGTCGGACTCACCTCCACGCACGGCTTGGGCTCTGGTAGCAGTCCTCTCCAGAGGGGTTGGACTCTCTTCCACTCTGGAGTTGCCCGTGGTGAGAGGCGCAGAGCCGGTGTGGGCATATTAGTTGCTCGATGGCTCGGCGCCTGTACGTTGGGGTTCACCCCAGTAGACGAGAGGGTAGCCTCCCTCCGCCTTTGCGTGGGGGGAAAGGTCCTGACTGTTGTTTGTGCTTATGCACCAAATAGCAGTTCGGAGTACCCACCCTTCTTGGAGTCCTTAGAGAGTGTGCTTGAGAGCGCGCCCCCTGGGGACTCCCTCGTACTGCTGGGAGACTTCAACGCGCATGTGGGCAATGACAGTGAGACCTGGAGGGGCGTGGTTGGGAAGAACGGCCCCCCTGACCTGAACCCGAGTGGTGTTTCGTTATTGGACTTCTGTGCCCATCATGGTTTCTCCATAATGAACACCATGTTCAGACATAAAGGTGTCCATATGTGCACTTGGCACCAGGACACCGTAGGCCGTAGTTCGATGAGCGACTTTGTCGTCGTTTCGTCGGACCTACGGCCGCATGTTCTGGACACTCGGCTGAAGAGAGGGGCGGAGCTGTCAACTGATCACCACCTGGTAGTGAGTTGGCTTCGATGGTGGGGGAAGATACCGGCCCGACCCGGCAGACCCAAGCGTGTTGTGAGGGTCTGTTGGGAACGGCTGGCAGAATCTCCTGTCAGAAGAAGTTTCAATTCACACCTCCGGCAGAACTTTGCCCATGACCTGAAGGAGGCGGGGGACATTGAGTCCGTGTGGACCATGTTCCGCGCCTCCATTGTCGAAGCGGCTGATCGGAGCTGTGGCCGTAACGTAGTCGGTGCCTGCTGCGGCGGCAACCTTCAGACCCGTTGGTGGTCACCGGCGGTGAGGGATGCCGTCAAGCTGAAGAAGGAGTCTTATCGGGCCTTCCTGGCCTGTGGGACTCTGGAAGCAGCTGGCAGGTATCGGCTGGCCAAGCGGAATGCGGCTTCGGCGGTTGCCTAGCTAAAAACTCGGGCATGGTAGGAGTTTGGCGAGGCCATGGAAGCCGACTTCGAGGAAATTCTGGTCCACCATCCGGCGTCTTAGGGGGGAAGCGGTGTGCCATCGACACTGTGTATAGTGCCGATGGAGCGCCGCTGACCTCGACCCGGGACGTTGTGAATCGGTGGGCGGAATACTTCGAAAACCTCCTCAATCCCACCGACACATCTTCCTCTGGGGAAGCAGAGCCTGAGGACTCTGGGTTGGGCTCTCGTATCACTGGGGTTGAAGTCACCGAGGTGGTCAAAAAACTCCTCTGTGGCAGGGCCCCAAGGGTCGATGAGATCCGCCCGGAGTTCATTAGGGCTCTGGATGTTGTGGGCGTGTCATGGTTGACACACCTCTGTAACATCGCGTGGACATCGGGGACAGTGTCTCTGGACTGGCAATCTGGGGTGGTGGTTCCCGTCTTTAAGAAGGGGGACCGGAGAGTGTGTTCCAACTACAGGGGAATCACACTTCTCTGCCTTCCTGGTAAGGTCTTCGGGAGTATGGGATACCGCACAGTCTTATCCGGGCTGTGCGGTCCCTGTTTGCCCGGTGCCAGTCTGGTCCGCATTGCCTGCAGTAAGGCGCTTCTGTTCATTACTTTTATGGACAGAATTTCTAGGCGCAGCCTTGGCGGGGATTGATTCCGGTTTGGGGGCCTCAGCATTGCATCACTGCTTTTTGCAGATGACGTGGTGCTGTTGGCTTCCTCAGGCCGTTGGAGCGAGCGATTCACAGCCGAGTGTGAAGCGGCTGGGATGAGGATCAGCACCTCCAAGTCCGAGGCCATGGTTCTCAGTCAGAAAAGGGTGGTATGCTCCCTCCAGGTCGGGGAGGAGGTCTTGCCCCAAGTGGAGGAGTTCAAGTATCTTGGGGTTTTGTTCACGAGTGAGGGAAGGATGGAACGGGAGATCGACAGACGGGTCGGTGCAGCGTCTGCCTTCATTCGGACCCTGTACCGGTCAGTCATGGTGAAGAGGAAGCTGAGCCGAAAGGCAAAGCTCTCGATCTACCGGTCGATCTACGTTCCTACCCTCACCTATGGTCATGAACTTTCGGTCATGACCGAAAGAACACGATCCCGGATACAAGTGGCCGAAATTTGTGGGTGGCTGGGTTCTCCCTTAGAGATAAGGTGAGAAGCTCAGTTATCCGGGGGGGGACTCGGTGTAGAGCCACTGCTCCTCCGCGTTGAGAGGAGCCAGTTGAGGTGGCTCTGGCATCTAACAAGGATGCCTCCTGGACGCCTCCCTCGGGAGGTGTTCCGGGCATGTCTCACCGGTAGGAGGCCCCGGGGGCGACCCAGGACACGTTGGAGAGACTATGTCTCTTGGCTGGCTTGGGAACGCCTTTTACAGTCATCTCATTCCATATAGTTTCAGTCAGGCTTGAGGAGTAACAGAAGACATTCAACAGTGTTACGTAATCAGGATACCAAAAAAAATGTAATTGTATTCTGTTGCAATTATGTAAAAAGAGAGGTAATCAAATTACAGGTATATTTTGAAAAAATAATGTGACATGTGTCTTACATTTACATATAGAATATGCACTCATGGATGAAATGTGTCCATCATAATTTCAATTACTGATATTGGAGAGACAGAGAGAGATTACAAGAAGTCCCAGAGTGTGTTGGAAATTTAGAAAGTGAACACTTGCTGTGTTTGAAGCAATATTGGGTTCTTTATGTGCTTTTATTGTGAACTAAAACAAAGCATATCTTATTCACCATGTGAATGAGAATGTTTTATTTTTGCTCAATACACTCTACTAAACATTTTTTGATTGACTAAAAGAAACTACCTGATCTTTGTTTCCTTTATTTCTTTTTCAAGGTTACATTGTTTATCTTAAACAATTTAGTAATTGTATTTGTTTTACATGTTTTGGTCTTTTGTTAGAATATTTGGTATTAACGTAACCCAAAAATGATCAAGTTACATTACTTGATAATGATACTGATTTCATTTTTCAACAGGTAATTAGTAACTGTATTGAAATATATTTTAAAAGACATCTTCCCAAACCTGGATTCAGTCCACTGTATCCGGGGCCCTTTAAATTCCCTTCTCAAGGTTTCTTCATTTTACTCATCTTGAGGTCTTTGAGTTGTTCCTTGCCCTCATTTAGGTTTTAGATCAGGGGATGGTGTAATAATAGTCTGTGGTTTGCTGTAATCTGTGGCCTCTGCAGCCCTTTGAGACTCCTTGTGATTAAGGGCTATACAAAAAAACATGACTTGACTTGACTTGACATGACATAGCTGGGCTCATCCGACACTAAGAAGGACAGTCTTTTACATGAGCCACTCTTTCATAAAGGGCGCTCTGTAATCATCTCAATCAACAGACATAGGTGGTGTCCAATAATAACGCATTTGGGTAAAGGAGGGCACCAACCAGTGACAGATTTGCTGGGCTCTGAAATTAAAATCACTTGAGACCAGGGATGGGCAAATGGTCCACCAGGGTCTATGTCCTGCTTTTTGGGGAAAATGTGTCTCCTTCAGGTAATACACACTATAATCTTAATAGTAAGCTGTGCAAGCTCTTAATGAGATCACAGTGATTGAAATCAAATGTTTTAAAGTTGAGCAACTCAGAAAACATGCAGGACATGCGGCCCCTTAAGGGCCGCGTTCCTGCCCAATAGAATTAATGTTAACAGATAACAAAAGACACAAAGACCACCCCCCCCCCCCTCCTCTGTTTTCTCACAGGACTGGATGATAACATTTCTTAAAGTGGGTTCTAAAAACGCTTCTTTTTGAAATAACTATACATTTACATAATCTAACATAATTAGCCTTATTTCTTGGTATTTTTACCCGTTTTGGGTATTGTAAAGCCCTGTTGTTATTTTATGTTATCTTGTGTTGGTATTGCACAATTTATCCATCCATCCATCCATTGTCTTCCGCTTATCCGAGGTCGGGTCGCGGGGGCAGCAGCGTTAAAAGGGAAGCCCAGACGTCCCTATCCCCAGCCACCTCCTCCAGCTCATCCGACGGGACCCCGAGGCGTTCCCAAGCCAGCCAATAGAGTACCATAAATTCCGGACTATAAGCCGCTACTTTTTCCCCAAACCTTCAACCCTGCAACTTATTCAGTCATGCGGCCGATTTATGTAATTTTTCTAACGGCCGCCAGCGGCGCTCGAGTACAAAAGGTAAGATTTAGACCGGTGGAATATATGTGACGAGGAAGAGTGGCCGCAAGCGAAAGGCAACTTTTTCGCAAGTCTGCCAGTGGATCCTGACAGCGTGGGGCAGCATAAAAAAAATCCACCATCACCAACGGGTTCCGAAAAGACGGTGTTATGCCGAGAAATGCATCCCTGCCGAGAATTGCATCCCCTGTCGCTGGAGCGCGCACACGTCACTCCCGCTACTACAACCACTTTTACCTCGTTTTATCTCACTTTTATATCACTTTTCGGGAATGTAATGGCGGACGTATAGCCAAGACCACTTCGTTTTGCATTTGTTGGGAATGTAATCGAACGGTAATGCACACCGTATATAAACCACTTTTGAGCAGGTAACGTGTTTATTTTGCCTTTTTCGACTCAAATCGCTCGTATTTAAACTGTTATGCACTCTACCATAAAGCGTATTATGCTTAAACAAACTGTCAAATCATAAACAGATTTAAAAGTGAGATAAAATGAGGTACGTAAAAGTGGTTGTAGTAACGGGAGTGACGTGTGTGCGCTCCCGCGACAGGGGATGCAATTCTCGGTAGGGATGCATTTCTCGGCATAACACCGGCTGCGGGAGCGTGGGACGACGTCTATACGACAAAGTTTCTTTCTGACACTGAGGAAGACGACTTTGATGGCTTCAGTTCTAAGGAGGAAGATGAGGACGGTTTACCATGATTTTTACAAGTACGGTATGTTTTTTTTGAACAGACCCGTTTACTGTGTTGCGAATGTGTTGCTAGCGTGTTGCTACCATTAACTGCCCGGATGAAAGTTATATTATTATTATTAAAGCTTTGAAAACTCTCTTGGTGTACCGTCTTTCTTTGTAAATATGTGTAACCATGTATAATATGTATTTGCAACTGTATATTTATGTAATGTCTCTCATTAGCCGTACCGCTTATCCTCATTAGGGTCCCTGGGGGGCTGGAGCCCATCCCAGCCATCTCCGGGCAGTGGGCAGGGGACACCCTAAACTGGTTGCCAGCCAATCGCAGGGCACACAGGGACAGACAACTCATTCGCTCATTCACACCTAGGGACTATTTGGACCGGCCAATTCACCTGAAATGCATGTTTTTGGAACGTGGGAGGAAACCGGAGTGCCCGGAGGAAACCCACGCAAGCACGGGGAGAACATACAAACTCCGCACAGGAAGACTGGAGCTGGATTTGAACCCACAACAGGTTCCCATGACATGAACTGTGCCGCACAAGCGCTAACCACTGCGCCACCGTGCTGCCCCTTTATTATTATTATTTATTTATGTAATGTATTTATTTGTATTTATTTTGGACACTTATTCTGATATATTTTGGACAGGCGAATTAAAAAGAAGGGCTGACGGGAAGTGGGGACCGGTAAAGGTGAGCGTTTGTGGACACGGCGGACAATAGTGGATATATATTTTTCCCACCTTTACCTTTGGAAATATACACTTTTTTCTTTGGATTACTTTCAACGGGACCCGGACTCTGCCGGTCTGCATCAAACCTTAAGTACCAGTATCATTTTCCGTTAATTTTGCCGGCTGTGTTTTTTGGACTCTGTATTGAAAGTCGGGTTAGGGTTAATTTTGTGTTTGTGTTATATTTTTTAATGTGGGCGTATGCGGCTTATATACAGGTGTGGCTTGTGTAAGTACAAAATCGGTTTTCTTCTTAAAATGTGGTGGGTGTGCGGCTTATAACCAGGTGCGCTCTATAGTCCGGAATTTACAGTACTCATAAAAGTATCCAATTTTCTTTAAATTGTGCGACTGGCCATATTGTGCGGTGAGCCCTGTCTGTGACGTAAATCGGCCGACAAGGACCAGCTCGGTGGCCTTTGGGTTGGGCACCCACTCCCGAGACTAGGAGGTCACAGGTTTGAACCTTGACCAAGTCCAGACTCAACAATTTTTGATGAAATATCATGTTTTTGTGGGATTGTTCACATTTCCACCAAAATGCGACATGTAAGTGATCTCCCTTGTGTTTTATACCTTCTACTGTGTGAACGCCACAAGTTTCCAACAAGGAGAAGAGGACACGTGACGTCACACACAATTAATGCTTAGCAGAAACGCCCATTAACGCCAACGCCGTCGCATATCTAGCAATGTAAAAGTAATTGTTATTGTCTTGGTGCTTTCGTTTCATAAAACGTCATTTTTCCAAACAGACAAGGACTACGAAGACACAGAAACTTCCAGTGGACTACAATGAAAAGAATAGATGGTCTACGCTTTAGTTAATGTGTCTGCCAAGACTTTTGTTTGAGCTTCCGGAAAGTGACTCTGAAATTGAAAAAGTGAAATTTAGCAAAGCTGTACTAGGGACAAAGATTTTGACAGTTATGTTATGGATTAAAGGTAAAAAAAATTTGTGCTAAACTGTTTTGCACCAGCTCTTTTTTTAGAATGTTGTTTTATCAGCGTGTTTTACTTTGTAATCAATACTTAAACCACAACAGAACTTAGTTGTGCTTTAGTTGTATTTTTGAATGTGCACACTTGCATGCTTGTCTGTGTGGTTGTAACGCGGCCGCAAGCAGAGGGCACCTGCGCCCTATCGTGCGATGCGCCTTGTGTTGTGTTTACTACAGAAGAGAACCAGCTACAGAGACTGCGCCTTTCAACACGCCGTGTCCCATGGTCGTAAAAATACAGTGTATACTGTAAACTATTGGTTCTCAAATATATGTTTTTGAGGGCACTTTGAGGAGCACTTGAAATTGTATAATGTCTTTAAATGTAGCATAAATACAAAATCAAATCCCTTGCCTCTCTTGCCTACATTTCAAGAAAAATAGTCTCCTGGCAGTGTCTTGTTTTGAACTGGAAGTAAGTTTAAAGACATTAAATGCCTGTTTCAAATCAAAAGTGACCTGCTTTCAACACTAAGTTAGTTGAAAATAACCGAGTAGCAAATGCAGGGGTCAATAAATCCATCCGTCCATTATCTGCACCATTTTCCTCAGTAGGTCGCGGGGTGCTGGAGCCCATCCCAGCTATCTTTGGGCAGTGGGCAGGGCACACCCTGAACTGGTGGCCAGCTAGTCGCAGCGCACACAGAGACAGACCACCCACTCGCTCATTCACACCTAGGGACAATTGGACCGGCCAATTAACCTGACATCCATGTTTTTGGAATGTGGGAGGAAACCGGAGTGCGTGGAGTAAATTTACGCAAGCACGGGGAGAACATGTAAACTCCACACCGGAAGGTTTGATCCCATGACATGCGCTAACCACTGCGCTGCCGTGCTGCCAGGGTCAATAAATAATTTGAATACATAATCGATTTTGAATCGATTGAGTTTTTCAATGCAAATTTAGTGGTTAAAAAAAGAGAGCTATCATATTACTTTGCTTCAATTACCTTTAATCCAAATTATATTTATAAATGAATGAAACTAGATAATATGGTCCCTTTACAAACGAATATACCATGAATCTTAAATGCAAACTTACGTGATATTTTTTTCTCATGTATTGCTGAGGTATCAGGTTCAAGACTCAGTATCAGCACATACAAACAAACACATCAATTAGCCATCTTTCATCTTTGTCTGGCCCTTTTCCAAAATATTTTAACCAAGTGATGTAATGTAATGTTTATTGAAAGTATTGCTAGATACATTAATCAAAACATGACACAAAACTAATGCTGAGAGTGACCATGGCCAAATTTGGTCACCCTACGCCCCCTCCCCTAAGAAAATTGGAAAAATCTATCTCTGCCAACCTTTGCTTAAAAGTTTGCACCAAATTTGCACTAACAACCCGGTCAGGCAAGTGAGGCCCGCAAATGTCAAAGTTTGCCTGTCATGAAATTGGAGTTGGCCCTAAATGCAGAGAGGCAGGTGTGCTCAACAAGGGATCATTAACAACAACAACAAAAAAAACAGGATCAACAAACCACGCTTTAAAACTAGAAAACTGTCCAAACAATAAAACAAATACAGAACCTGACATGGTAACAGCAGGTAGGAGAAAAGCAATGTGGATGGGTTTTGACCCGGCAAAGAATGGAGTCCAAACAGATATATATGAAGGGCTAAGGTGATCAGGAAAATGTATGTGGAGATTTGACACACCTGTGCCCAGTTCCAAACCTGATTGGGGCCCTCTAAGAAGGTAGCGCACCGAATTGTGTGTCATAACCTTCCCTTCAAGGGAATGTTAGATGGACCAAAAAAAAAACAAATGACGGAGGCTGCTTTAAAGAGACCTTCACTAGAGCATGGAACGACTGACGGTCCTCGTCCTACCTCAACAAAACAGGGCCAGAAGCAGCCAAGGACTCCTCTCCTCGCTCCGAGAGAGATATTTTCTAGCCCCTGGGACTTGGGCAGTCGAGGGTCTTCATCTTTCCTTGCTGAGGCAGGGACCAGAAGCCTCCAGGTGACCTTCACCGCACCGCCAGGACAACGACCTTCTCGCTGCCGGGACAAGGACCAGAAGTGACCAAGGGACGTTATCCTTGCTGCCGGGACAGGAAACAGATGTGGCAGATAGTCCTTTGATGCCCAAAAATAAAAAGAGACATACAGTAAATGTATGCTGATAATATTTGATATTTTGATATTTATTAACAAAAAAAACAGGATAAACAAAGCAAGTCTTAAAACTAGAAAGTGTCCAAACCATGAACAAAAATCAAACCTAACATGGTAACGGCAGGTAGGACATAAGTAATTTAGAATGACAATGACCCAACAAAGAATAGAGTCCAAGCAATCAGCTATAAAGTGTTACGCTGATTAGATAAAGGTGTTTGGAGATCTGACACACCTGTGCCCAGTCTCAAACCTCATTGGGGCCCTCTTGAGGAAGGTAGTGCACCGGATTGTGACATTGCCCACCCCTGAATTCAAGGGTACTTTATTAAAATAATTCTACCAGGGTACCTCAGTGAAAAGCGGTTTACAATCACTTACAGTACATTGACTACAGCTTGTGTGCATGTTTTCTTGAACGATACAGTTAATGAGGCAAGGATTTTATAAACAAAGACCGTTCAAGACCCCAATTCAATAGGCAAAGATAGCAGATGTTTACTCACTACATGACCTTCTGAACCGCACTGCAGATGTGTCAACCCAAGATGATTATGCTGCCCTATAGAAAAATCATTTCAGAACCTGTAAGACCAGTTAAATATACAGTACGTATAAATATTTACCATCTATATTTGACCTTATCTACAGTAATAAATAGCACAATTTGTAAAACATCATTCAATATCAAAACCTTCCCATCCCAAAGCAGGAAATATGGGAAATATAATAAGATTATGAGCATCAATTTAACCCATGACCGCCAGGCTTCCAAACATCTAATTTTCAATATAATGCAAAAGCAATACCACTTGAAATGATTTTTTTCTCCTTGGAATCCTGCTATCTGATGCTTCTGTTCTAAATAACAATAAATGATATTGTTTTTCAGTCTGATAGTTATGTTAATCTTTGAAGACATTTTCACATATCCATAATAATGGGCAGACTTGGGACAAATATGTTAAAAAAAAGACTTTTTTTCCCCAGGAAAGAAGAACGGTAACGCGTTATTTATACCATTTTGTAACTCTATTGTAGTTACAACATGGTAGGTGACTGCATCATTCCGTAGTTAGGTATTCCTTTTGCTTTGTAGGACTCATTTTCGGTCACACTAAATGATACAGTGACCCCCTGTGGTCAAATATTACAAAATGCACCTTTTAATCACACAGTGTTCGGCACAGACTTTAAAAAAAGCATTTGGTATACAGTGGGACCTCGCTACTTCGCGGTTCGACGTTCGCGGCTTCAGAGCTTCGCGGTCTGTAATGGTTAAAAAAAAAATAAAAACAAATTTAAGGGGTGTCGCTACTTCGCAGATTTTCACTTTTAGCGGGTGGTTTTGTTCCTCATTAACCGGGTCTAAATAATAATTAAAAAAAAAAAATTTTTTATATATATATATATATATATATATATATATATATATATATATATATATATATAGAGAGAGAGAGAGAGAGAGAGAGAGAGAGAGAGAGAGAGAGAGAGAGAGAGAGAGAGAGAGAGAGAGAGAGATTTTTTTTAACTATGACCATTTTTTAACCATTTTTCTTTTTGAAGGTGCGCCGCTACTTCGCGGATTTTCACTCATCGCGGGTGGTTTTGGTCCCCATTAACCGCGATAACCGAGGTCTTACTGTCGTTACTCACTACTTCTTCCAAAAGGTAACTGAGTTATTAACTGACTTACTCCATAGTACAGGAAACTAGTTACCAGGGAAAGTAACTATTTCTGTTATTTTAAAATTAAGTTGTTGGTTGTCAAATAATTTTAATATTTCTGAGCAGTATTTGAACAAGTTGAATAGAGAAGACCAGACGGGTGTTACAAAACCTTGTAATATTTATTGCACCTTACCAGCAACATATTAATCCTACACTTGAAATGTGACAAAAATAAAGAGTAAAATTACAGTAAAATAACAATCAGCAGTAAACTTGAATTAATTAATTAAATCACACTCGTCGAACCTGACACCATTGGTCAAGCAGACACAGCCTACTGTACTTCAAGTATTTTGTTCACATTGTATAACAAAATAAAGTGAGTTTCATTCCATAGAATAAATCAATCTAGTCAGACAATTGCTCAAGTAGAGATATGCTACTGTAGCTTAAGTATATTTACAGAAAAAGTACACAAAAGTCAACAGTTCAATATAAGGTGCGTTTAACACTGCTGTGTTAAATAAATAAATTAAACTTCTACAACCTGGGACCACTGGTTGAGTAGAAACAAGTAACTGCACTAGGAATATTTTGTTTGCAACATTGGTCAACAGTAAAACGATATAAAGTGACCATCCAATCCCTCTTTGTCACTCCTTCCATCCCCTCTGTTGTTCATCTCTAGCCCCCCTCTATCTATAACACTTGACAAAACTCTCAGTGAAGAGAGAGCAGCAGGTTAGTGTTTAAAGACACGGGAACCACTGAGAAAGAATCCTAGACTACTTTACCCAAATAAGACGTTTATTATTGTAAATATAATAGTGCTCCTACTCGTCATATTAAGGTAGTACGTTCTCTACTGTGTGACACCATCACCGCAATGTTTTGAGTTATTTTGGGAGGCTGCCGTACTGGGTTGAATGAGGGTTGTGTTCACGTTTGCATGTTCTTGGTGAATAAGTATGCTAAAAGGCTGACTGTGGATGTCCTGCTTATCTTCCTTGCACTCAAGAAGAGACAAAGTAACGCACAACTTCAGTAAATCGGTCATGATTTGCCCATTGCTCTCACCTGCGCCCACTCGTTTAGCCCCAGCTCCCCTCCGATTTAAAAACGTTGTTCTCATTCACTCCTGGTCAGTCCGTCTGCCAACCTCAGTGCATGCAAGGCAAGCACTTTTGACTCTGGCTCCCGTTTTGATCCCGACCTGTTTCCTGTATGGATCCCCGGTACAAGCTCCGTCTACCCGTATCCTGCCCGATTCCAGTTCCTGTATCGATCCCCGATCCTTGACTGCCCGCTCGCCCCGGCTACCCGACTTATTCTGATCTCGGATCACGCTCCGTCTCCCGTCCCGGCTGCTCGACTTGTTCCAATCTCCAACCACGCTTCGTTCGCAAGGGCTTCCCAATCCTCCTGCCCAGCGAGTACAATATTGCTGTCTTCTTCCTCTCTCCCTGACTTCCCCGATTCCTTAATAAAGCATTGTGTGAAACATTACGCATTTGGGTCCCCTGCTTGTACCGGTTGTAAGGGCGAAAAAATAGTAAGGTGGACTACCCCTTTACTGAAAAAAAAAGGGCGTTATTCCCAACACTGTACATAATAAATGCAGATCATGAATTGCAATTTCCTCTGATTGCTGAATGCTAGTGCGTAACATTTTTAAATGGTGGGTAAACTTTTATTAGTTACAATGTACAACTCAATTACTTTTTTAAAAAAAAGTGTATAGAAACCGTGATCAATTACTGTTCTCAGTATCACGTTCAACACGGGATGCACGGGTGTTCTAGTCAATCATCTCAATTCTGTAAGATATATACATTGTAAAGCTTTCGTTTTAGATAGATAACAAGTGTTCTCTGATGTGCTAATTGCTAATCGATGCCTCCCGAGTGCTGTGTGCAAAGGATCAAATTCCGTCCTTGCAGGACGAACAAGCTTTAATCATTTAGATTCTTTCTACATTAGCATTGTTGAAAGATCAATTCACTCGTTTCCTATTGAAAAACGCTCCACTTAAGCCTAAATACCTAATTAAAATATTGTTTTCGTATTTTTCGATAAGGGGAGTTTTCTAAATCAGTATGATACGTTACATGACAAGTGAGTTTAACGGATGCTGAGGGGCAAGGGTGTTTCTTAAGGCCAATAATATTCCTGGTTTGGCAAAAACCCGTTTTTAACTTTAGAATACAGCATTATAATACTCCAATGATGTCTTCTCTACTTATTTTGAGTGACATAATCATTTGCGTACTTATTACTTATTTTTTAAACCAAATCTGGCCAGTAATCCCAATTGACCAAGTGATGCCAAAAACAAACATCTGAGCTGGGCTGCCTATACAATATATGTTATCATTATTGTAATGAATCAATGTATGTATGATAGAACACATTAGGGTGACACGACGGGTGAGTGGTTAGCACTTCCGCGGCACGGTGCTGAGGTAATGGGATCAAATCCATCTACCAGCCTTCCAGTGCCGAGTTTGCATTGTCATCTCATCATCCAATCATATTGCTTGCATTACATTTCTACATCCTTTAGGGTTGATCTGCTTTTTTAAACCAAATATATTGCAATAAAAAGAGATGGCTCATGGAGTACCTTTAAAAAACTCCCCAGGAACTGTATTTTTTTTGACTGACAGCTCTATCTTCTTATGATAATGATAAATTACCTGGGCACCATAAACAAGATTGTCTTAACGAAAAAGGGTGTGCAAACTAAGGCAGGGGGGTTAATTGTAACCCACCGACAATTCTTCAGCAGTGCGTAGTTAAGTCATAGAATTAGGGAATAGTAAAATACCATTAAACGAGGGGTGGGCAAACATTTTGAGTCGCTGGCCACATTGGGGTTCAACATTTAGCAAAAGGGCTAGAGCTAAGAGGGAAAAAAAAGATGTATTCAATTTTTTTGTTTCTGACAATAAAGGTCCAGTTCCAGTCCGGAGCCTTCGCTCTGAAAATGATGGTCTACTAGTGATCCCAAGAGCCAAGAAGAGAGGGCATTTTCTATTCATGTCCCAGTGCTGTGGAATGCTCTTCCCTCTGTGATTCGATCTGCAACCTCAGTGAAACTCAATTTTTCTTATATGCCTTCATGAATAAATATACTTGCAGATGTTGTATTTGATAGCATAACAGCCCGAAAACGCTTTTAACAATTTTGACCCCCAGCTGGTATCTTAGCATCTCACTCTTACACAGAAATCTACCAATACACTCAGTAACTAGAAGCCAACGTAAAATATATAGACATACGTCCAATTTGACTCACGGCTCGTTTGTTGGAATAGATCTTGGTCCTAAATTGGATGTTATTTATGGTAATATCCCAATCAATTTTACCACTGAAGAGAATGAGCTTGACTTGTTATGTGTCGCTAAGTCTTCATCAGCCCTTGTCATGCTAGCTCATGCGGATAAACGCGTTAACGTTTTGGATTTTTCGAGGGAGTGCTCAGTTATGCAGTAACAAGCACAAATACGGTGCTCGCTGGCATCCGGTTAACCCAAAACAACATGAAGAGGCTTCTGGCCATTTTGTTTCTTGTTTTTTCATTCCTGAAAAGTGCAGTGTTCCAGATTTGTATTAGCTTTTTAAAGCGTCATCGCCCCTAATTTATTTTGTGTATGCGTGTGCACACTTTTTCCATTTCTGCGTACTTTCCATTACTTGAAAATTAATGTACTTCCAAGATGACCAGAAGAGACCAGTGTGGTATTCCAAGATGCCCATCCCTATCAGCTCAGCATCCTGAAGAAGGAAAAAGAAAATAAAGAAACAGAAAGAAAAATTCAATTTGAGAGGCTGAAATGGTGGGTCTGGCACGCATGATATCTTCACCAACTTTGTAAAATTATTATAAAATTATTATTCACTACTGTAGTGTCATTTATATCACAACGGGCTAAACCCACCAAAGGAGGTCCTTGACCACTGGGGACATTCTATTGAAGCTTTAATTCCCTTGTCTGGACGGTGAAAACTGCAACAGTGGAATATAATACATTGAGAAAATGTGCCAATAAGTTTGTGAAAATAATGTGGATGAACTTAACATTTGTCCAAACTATTACAATAAATAGCAAAATATAATGTTAATACATCACATAAACTTATGAAACTTACTGCTTTGCCTTGTTAACAGAGCTTGAAAATAGTTATTGTTACTTGATAAAAAAAAATCTGCAAAAAGAATTATTTAATATTTGACTTTGCGCGGAAATAACAAAAACATGGTGTAATTTAATCAATTGTTCATTGGAATACTTCTACAAGTGATATTGTTTCGGGCATCAGCGCTTTTCCTCACAAATTATCTTCCCACACACTCATGTGAGAATTTTACTAATTTTGCTGATGATTAGATGCGCAGCAAAACGATTGATTTTTGCAGGAAAACAACTTACCAGGACAATACACCATGATTTCAATTCCAACATTCTTACAGTTCTTTACTGCTTTGCAGCGAGTTATTATATTATTGCGGTCAAAGAAAGAGAAATAAAATGACAGGATTGTCTTGAAACATCTTCCTACCAAATCCCATCAAATAGACTTCAATGGTTTCCAAAGGATTGTTTCTTACCAATAACAGAATACTCTTACAAATTCCTGGCAAGCAATTTTAAGCATTTTCTCAAAAATAACATAAATACAGTGCCTTGCGAAGTATTTTTAACATAAAACCCACAAACACAAAATATCTTTGTAGCACATTTGTAAACACATTTTGATGAACTTCGAACATTCGTTTTTAGTCTTGCATTACATTTTAAACACAGTAACTTATTTACTGAAGAAAAATAGTTGCCGTAAGGGAAACACGACTACTGTCACCGTGTTGGGCATGCTACTGAAAAAAGTAATTAGTTGCGGTTGCTAGTTACTTCATTTAAAAATTAATTCTGCTACTCCAAGATTACTGACACCAAAAGTAGCGCGTTATTCTGAAAGTAATTACAGATTTACAAGTGACTGCATACACTCGCATAGAAGCCAAATCCGTAAAACTGCTTTAAAATAACCTCCGAATGAAATAATTAAAAGATATTTCAAACACAGAACTGTGGAAGCAGTGAACCCCTCTTATTTTTTGATTTGTGCAATCTTCTCCATATCCATTTTGAATATGGCCTTTCAACCTATCGAAGGTCTTCTTCTCCATTTCTAAATACTGTTAAAAAACAGTTTTTTTTTCCCTCCGGGCATGGTCTATTGCAAAAATAACTTTAAAAATAAAAAGAAAACAAATTCAGCATACTTTCACCGTACCAAATGTGCCCATGTTTGGCAAACAAATTACTTGATTTCTTATTGGTTTGTTGTTCCTGTATGTGCCATGCCCCCTTTCCCACATGCTGCCAACCAGTCGCTACAGGTGACACACAACCAAATATTTGCATACAAGCTGAATTACTGATTTCAGTATTTTATTTCATAGTTGTAAGTTGAGCTAAGATTGGGAGTATGTCAGGTAAGGAGAATATCTCTATGAGGAGAAATTCACTCTCCTAGTACACTCTGTGCTTGAGACAACGCTGCTACTATTGTATTTAGTTGTACTTTATAGGTCAAAATAAACATAGCCACATTTCACAGAATGTTGCTGGCAGATCAATTGTATGTGACAATGTGAAATAAAGAAACATTAAATAACGTGCATTTAGTTGGGGAGGAATGCAATATAAGTCTATGTAGTAATGCCAGTAGAGTTACAAAATTGTATTAACATGTGACAGAAAAAAATGCTTTCCAGCAACGTGTTCCAAGCTTCTACTTCGCGGGTTTTGACCATAGCAGCACATTTTTCAAAGACAACCCTTGCAAAAGATGATGGATTACTCTATTAGTAAAATAACTAAAAGTACATGTTAAAGGCACGGCGGCGCAGTGGTTAGCGCGTGTGCGGCACAGTTCTGAGGTCGTGGGAACCTCCTGCGTGGGTTCAAATCCAGCTCCCGGCCTTACTGTGCGGAGTTTGTATGTTCTCCCCGTGCTTGCGTGGGTTTCCTCCGGGCACTCCGGTTTCCTCCCACATTCCAAAGACATGCATTTCAGGTGAATTGGCCTGTCCAAATTGTCCCTAGGTGTGACTGAGCGAGTGGGTTGTCTGTCCCAGTGCCCTGCGATTGTCTGGCAACCAGTTCAGGGTGTCCCCTGCCCACTGCCCGATGATTGCCTACTGAGGATAAGCGGTGCAGCTTATGAGATGAGACATGTTAAAGGCATAGTGTTTATCTGGTTTCAATGTATTTAACTGTACAAAAATAAAACAAATTATTCTTTAGGAATTTTGCCTATCACTGTTTCTTTTTGTAACATAACTGCCTTGATAAACAAGGGCTCACAGTATATTATTTTTTTCATGAAACTGAAGCTGATATCATAATTTCCAATTAACTCTGTACTTAAAAGTACAACAACCAGAAAAATTGCAGTCCACTTCCCTGCTGTAAATTAACGTTGTGGCAATGGCAACTCATTAATTACACTGTATTTGACATTATTTCTGACGTGTCAAGCTAAAGTTCATAGAATAAATGTTATTTTCTCCTTTAAAAAGTTATCTTGTGATTAGCAACGAATCAAAAAATCATATACTTGAAAAGCATATTTAAAAAAAATGATATCAACTGATGAATATAAATGTGAAAAAACAAAGAAAGAAGCGGCATCCTCCTAGTGTGAACCTGAGCCTATGAGCTGATTATCAGTTGCTTCCAGATGTTCCCCTCACTGCAGGCTTTAAAGAAGTAAAATACAGGTGAGGAGCAGCCTACAGCAAAAATCAAAAGACTAAATAGACACTGAATAATGCATTTCTGCCTGCCATGCCTGCACCCAAAACACGCCTTCGCGTAGCACTCCCTCAACTCCATAGGGCAAATGGTCATGGATTTCAGTTCAAGACTTCCTGTTAAAAACAGTCATCTTCATAATGTCAGAGTATTTATCCAAACCAGAGGTCTCCAACCTTTTTATATCTGAGAGCTACCTTTTGTTACTAATAAGCACAAAGGGCAGACAGTTGATAAAAACTTGCATGTTATTACTATGTTGTTACTTAAAAACAAAAGGAAAAAAAAGGCTAACATAAGAAAGCCGGAGCTTATCTGAGTCCCGCCGCCTTAACACTTTTCATGTTATTCAGATCATTTAATCAAATTTCTATGACAACAGATTTTATATGATATGAATCACATCTCATCATCAAACAAAGTAAATAGTCATAAGCAGATTCTAAAAAAATAAATCTATAACTATCTATTTTTGTTATCACTTTATTTAATTAAATATGATCTCAAAAATTAGATTGAATAATTTCAATAATATTTTGTGAATTTATTGATGGTTGAACGTGTGTTAATGAAGTCAATATGAACTCAGGTACGTTCCTTTCAGTAAGCATTTTCATTATTTTCAACTCTTCTGGTCGAATATATTCATTTGAATTGAATGCCCAATTTAAGAATTCTATTTTGGCTGCAACAGTGTTTACTTCCTCTTAGAGGCAGAATATACAGGGAGTGCAGAATTATTAGGCAAATGAGTATTTTGACCACATCATCCTCTTTATGCATGTTGTCTTACTCCAAGCTGTATAGGCTCGAAAGCCTACTACCAATTAAGCATATCAGGTGATGTGCATCTCTGTAATGAGAAGGGGTGTGGTCTAATGACATCAACACCCTATATCAGGTGTGCATAATTATTAGGCAACTTCCTTTCCTTTGGCAAAATGGGTCAGAAGAGGGACTTGACAGGCTCTGAAAAGTCAAAAATAGTGAGATATCTTGCAGAGGGATGCAGCACTCTTAAAATTGCCAAGCTTCTGAAGCGTGATCATCGAACAATCAAGCGTTACATTCAAAATAGTCAACAGGGTCGCAAGAAGCGTGTAGAAAAACCAAGGCGCAAAATAACTGCCCGTGAACTGAGAAAAGTCAAGCGTACAGCTGCCAAGATGCCACTTGCCACCAGTTTTGCCATATTTCAGAGCTGCAACATCACTGGAGTGCCCAAAAGCACAAGGTGTGCAATACTCAGAGACATGGCCAAGGTAAGAAAGGCTGAAAAACGACCACCACTGAACAAGACACACAAGCTGAAACGTCAAGACTGGGCCAAGAAAAATCTCAAGACGGATTTTTCTAAGGTTTTATGGACTGATGAAATGAGAGTGAGTCTTGATGGGCCAGATGGATCGGTAAAGGGCAGAGAGCTCCAGTCCGCCTCAGACGCCAGCAAGGTGGAGGTGGGGTACTGGTATGGGCTGGTATCATCAAAGATGAGCTTGTGGGGCCTTTTCGGGTTAAGGATGGACTCAAGCTCAACTCCCAGTCCTACTGCCAGTTTCTGGAAGACACCTTCTTCAAGCAGTGGTACAGGAAGAAGTCCGCATCCTTCAAGAAAAACATGATTTTCATGCAGGACAACGCTCCATCACACGCATCCAAGTACTCCACAGCGTGGCTGGCAAGAAAGGGTCTAAAAGAAGAAAAACTAATGACATGGCCTCCTTGTTCACCTGATCTGAACCCCATAGAGAACCTGTGGTCCCTCATCAAATGTGAGATTTACAAGGAGGGAAAACAGTACACCTCTCTGAACAGTGTCTGGGAGGCTGTGGTTGCTGCTGCACGCAATGTTGATCGTGAACAGATCAAAGCACTGACAGAATCCATGGATGGCAGGCTTTTGAGTGTCCTTGCAAAGAAAGGTGGCTATATTGGTCACTGATTTGTTTTTGTTTTGTTTTTGAATGTCAGAAATGTATATTTGTGAATGTTGAGCTGTTATATTGGTTTCCCTGATGAAAATAAATAATTGAAATGGGTATACATTTGTTTTTTGTTAAGTTGCCTAATAATTATGCACAGTAATAGTCACCTGCACACACAGATATCCTCCTAAAATAGCTAAAACTAAAAAAGCCCCACTCCAACTTCCAAAATATTCAGCTTTGATATTAATGAGACTTTTGGGTTCATTAAGAACATTGTTGTTCAATAATAAAATTAATCCTCAAAAATACAACTTGCCTAATAATTATGCACTCCCTGTAGCAAGAATCGACTCAGTCAACCAGTAAAAAAATAATTTTACTAGAAAACCACAATGACCCGGCACTGGTTAACTATTTTCAGAACAGGTCCGCGAGCACCTCAGCCGTCCTTATGGGGCATCCAGGTGCCTGCGAGCACCACCTTGGAGAGCCCTGGTCTAAACTGTACTTCCTCACCCATATAAATAATTAAGATATATTTTTTTTAATATCCAATTTAAATGTTTTGTATTTAGGTTATTCATAGATACGTTTAAAGTTTAGTAAACACTCAAAATAAGTAGAGAAGTCATAAATGTATTTTTAACTTACAAAGAGAACAGGGGAAACCAAACATCTGATAAGAAATTCCAACCTGTTCCACAGGCCCTACAGGAGCCATTCCTTTTATTAAATATCCTAGGTGATGAAGGCAGATCTGCTCTATAAGTTGTGAAAATCAAAGAATAGCAATACAATTGGCCGATAGTGACAATGATGTAAACCAGGGCCCCTGAAACTAGGGTCTGGGTGAGGTTAAGCCAACTTTTTCCCCAAAACAGCGCTAGTAACAAAATTAACTTTCTTATTTTTAATTTGTAATTTTCTTCCTTTTTTTCTTTTAAAAAATAGTACAGTGTGTTTTGGTCTCTTTGTAGTTGTGAAGGTGTTTGTTCTGTTGAGGTATTGCAAGTCGGCTGTGTCCTCCAGAGAGCAGCCTTTGACATTCTTGGCTGTGTTGATTACTCTGTCAGGTAAATTCAATCATTTGACCTTTTAAAGCTAGCCATTACTTTCACACTTATTTTAAAAAATTGCCATGCAGCAGAAAACAAAAAAACAAAAAACTGAATAATTTCTTAGTTGAAATAGCCTTTTTAGGGGCGGCATTAGCTTAGGAGGTAGAGCGCTCATCTTGGGATCAAGAGATCGGCTCCTCCGTGTTACATGTCAAAGTGTCCTTGGGTAAGACACTGAACCCCCAATGCCCCCAAAGAGCAGGTTGGCGCCTTGCATGGCTGCATGGCCGCTATTGGTTGGGAGTGTGTGTGTTTGAATGGGTAAGTGTGATGCACATTGTAAAGCGCCTTGGGAGGTCTTCATTGACTTGAAAAGCGCTATATAATTGCAGACCATTTAACATTTAGTTTTATTTTTGCAGTTCAGTGACAAGGGTTGAAAGTTGGCTATAGAGACAAGTGGCACATGACGAACCCAACTGATTTCACATCTGTTTAACTGGCATTGTCAAATGATATTAGAGAGAAACTGTCTCGTTGCAACAGACTTTTACCCTCAAAGATGGAGCACAAAGGATGTTGCAGCCAAGAAAGAAAAATCACAGCCCTCATCTTTGGCAACCACACGAGTAGAGTTACCTTCTTCAAGAAGTTTCACGGTCCTATCTTTGACCTCAAGAGACAGGATACTTGCCAATCCACTCAGTCCATGATCCCTCCAAGGTGTGATAACTCCACTGTTTTTAACTGCTGAATAACAAGCAGACTCAATCTAAGCCAGGTGCCCAATTAAGTAAAATAAATTGACTGGGTGTGTCCTTATTTTCTATTTAAAATGCACTGACTCCATATGTTTTCCTCAGAATGGAGTGATTCCATATTTACTACCTTGCACTTGCTCTTCAAAAGTAACATTTACTGACCATTGCAATGTATTTTCTTAATTTATTTGTGTGTTTCTGAATGCCAATATGTTCCACTTCAAAGTGACCTTATGATTGTTTCATTTTTGTGAACTGAGTTATTTCTTCAGAATAAAATGTTTGAATGAGGGCCTGCCCAAGATGTATTCCATACATTTTGCCAGGGGTTGTAATAATTGCAAGACAAAAGACAAAAACACGAAAGGAAAAGTCTCATTCACATACCTAAAATGAGACAAAGTCAAAAAAAGGAACACAGGCTGTAACCGACAGCAGGTAAACTTACACCTTGCTGATCAATTCGGACAAAACAGTCAATAGTCACCCAGCGATATGGTAAGCAATGTTCCAATGACTCAAGGCTGAAATGTGCGCTGTGTATTCACTGATTACTACAACTGCTACTCATCGGAATTTAAAAGGGTCAGCAGGGAACACCTGCTTTCTATATGTTTACCCATTAAATTGATTTAATTGTCCTTTCCTTGTAAATAAACCTTAGTTGATAAAAGCAACTACATGGTTCTTTCTGTGTATATTTTTCTGAATAATTATTATCAGAATCAATGATCAAAAAAAAATCAATGATTTAAAGCTAAAGTACAATACTGCATGTTATTAGGATTGCTTCCTTCATGATAACACAGAGACAAAAATAGGCTATTAAACGTTGCTGTACAATTCGCCTAAAATCCCAATCCAAGACATACCCAAAGTAAATGGAATGCTGTTTTTGAACCATTTGGAGAATACGGACGGTGTTGGTCCCTTTTGAAATGGTAAACTAAAATAATCACTGCAAATGCTAGTAGCATTGAGTAATTTGAGTTGAAACGGACAGAAATAGAAGGTTTTTATTTTTGCCTCAATTTATTTTTGTAATCAAAAGTCTTCAGACCGTTGTGTGTTGTGTAACTAGAAAACAGGTGGGACAATATATTGAAGCCTTACCTGGTAACTTGTCAAAATTTATTAAAATCTGAAAAACTAAACATTGTATTTTACTCATTTTTCTCAGGGTAAGTTTAGGCGATTCGAAACGTGGGCCCTTGGAGACGACCACTTTACTACACTGAAACATTTGCAAGTATGTATTTTACTTTAGCCAAACTTTTAGATATTGTGAACGAGTAGTAAATGTTGACTTGTCTTTCCAGATGTCAAATCAATGATTGTCCACACTCACCATAATAATGGTGCGTAAATGAATCATAGATTGGAACCTTAAGGGGTTAAATCAATACTCCCTACAATTATATGAATAATGTTGGCAACATGGACTAATTTCTCTCGTCACTGTGGTGTTTTGTTATTGAGAGCGCGTGCATTGTAAAAAAGAAAACGGAAAAAAAAAGAAAAAGCCACACCATTTTCAAAGACGCACTGTTAAAAATGTAGCCATTTGTAGTCCAAGATTTACAGTACATTATTGCCCAACTTGATGGCAAGCCCAAAATCATTCATTACAGCTTCAGTGAACCATGCTGTTCCTGTGCCATTTTTACCTCAGCTCTATTCCGAACAACATTGAGCTTGTGTGTGTGTGTGTGTGTGTGTGTGTGTGTGTTGGTTGCTTGCACCTGTTTAATGAAGTTCGTGAGAGAATGAAGAGCGTAGAGGCGTTGGCCGCCGTTGGGTTCCGACCTCTGCAGCAATTGCAATGTGATGTTGATTTAGCCGTGCCCCCAGAGTCTCACCACTCATCTCATTAATTCGGCGCGGCCTTTAAAGAGCGTCCTCTGGAGCAACTTGGCTGAGGCCAGACGTCCCACTGAGGGGCTTTATCGGCACGGGCAGCTGGAGCATATCTTTCGATAACATTTGGCCCGTCCCTCATAGTTCGTTTTTGGATTTGTCTTCTGGAGAACAAGACAAACAATGTATTTGATCGACTTTTCATATTGTTGAGATTCTTAACGAAGTTATAGCGACTAAATTCTGAATCATACTTTTTGTATGGGCCTCTACTATTTTTAAAATGGTATTCTATGTTTTGAGGATATGAGTTAAAGCAAGGGTCTCCAACCTTTTTCAAGCTGAGAGCTACTTTTGCTACTGACTCAAATGGCACCCAGTTTTATGGGAATTTACGAAATAGCAACTTAGCTAGATGGCTTGCTAAATAGCTATAAAGTAGCTTGATAGTTAGCTATAAAAGTAAACAGGTAAAAAAACTAAAAGGGAGCTAAATGAGTAAAAAAAAGCAACTCAATAGCCAGATAAGAAGCTAAAACAAGCCCAGCAGCTAGCCAGAAAGGAGGCCAATATTTATCTTGATAATCGGCAAAAAGAATTATAAAATGGTGGCTAGAAAGCAGGCAAGAAATGTAAAACGTTATCTAGATAACTTGCTTATCAGCTAAAAATGTAGAAAGACAACTAGCTATGAAGCTAAAAAGCTAGCCAGATTGCTAGCTAAATAAATTATGCGCAATATTTTGCTAATTTGCTTTATAAACCCCATAATTTGGAATCGAGTTTTTGTACTTCCAGTAAAATAAATGAATAGAAAGATGAATATAATATATTTGTGTCGAGTTTATAAAGATAAAAACCCATTGCTGGTCATAGCATTCAGACAAAAGCATTAACTAAGTTTTACTACTTCGCGAATAAAGGAGCCCGGCCCGGGCCGGCCGCTATCTTGCTTGGCCGCCCAGGCCGATCTGACAACATCCGGGAGAGTAGGGGTGTTTATTGAGGGTTCACGCATGCGCAGTGAATGGATGGAGTCGCGCATGCGTATTACATTACATACAACAGAAAAACATTGAAAAAAACGTGGATAAAACCGTGTATCTTTGAAATGTGACTATCAGTGTGTGTATTAAAAATAGAAAAACAGGTTAAACAAGTTAATTTCATAGCATGGGAGTCCGAGAAATACACAACTAAAAGTAGCTTACTTTACATTTCCCCCCTGTTGTGAATTTTAAAGAACATCAATAAAAAGAATACCAGCGGTTTCAAATTAAAACATCATTAAAAAAGAACATCAGATTGGTAATTTCATGGAGAAGCGAAAACCTTCAAAAAGGAAAAAATGTCTCTCCTCCCAGGAATGTTTTTTTCTGGAAAAACAAGGGGAAAAACAAAACAACAACAAAAATTGGACAACTAAAATGAAAAGAAAAAAAAACAAAAACAAAACGCTTATTTTTCAGTGTAGTTCATTCTTCTCAAAAATGAAGACAAATCTCTAGTTAAGCAATCGTTAACTAAAAGGGTCATTGATGGAGACCGCGAGAAATAAAACAAACAAAAAATAAAAATAAAAGAACCCCAAAATCCTTTTTGAAACTGTAGCATCGCTAACCAGGCAACAGATTATTGCAGATAGTTCTACCCATTCAGCCCATGACTTTATGGCCTTCTTAAAGAAGAAGATTCAACGAGTACAGGAAGACATTTCTAAAGACATTGTTAATTAATCACACATTAAAGGGCTGAAATCTATAGATGGCCATGTGGAGTCTAGTGGGTATTAGTTTGTAATGTTACATATGGGCAACAAAAATACTCACTTCGCCACACACCAACTTCCGTGATCTCTTAACAAATCGATAATGACAAGATACTAAAACGGATGAGTTTGTTTGTTAACGAAGAGTAAAAATAAAAAACTAGAATCTCGTTCCTGCCATTGCTTAGAAGAGTTTTGGCGTCGTTTTGTTGGCATCGCAGGTTGAGGAAACTGAAGCGAGCCTCCAGGTTGAAGGTCCGCTTGCTGCCGCTGTTTTGGTTCCGGTCGTTGTTGTTGAGAATAACCTACCCGTTGTCCAACACCACTTCGGCACCCTCTGCTCGCTCACCTCTTTCCAGGTGATGAGGCCTCGCTACATTCGCTGCGAGGGCCAAGCACTGGCGAGATGAGGCCGAAATCAGACAGGGAGACTGTGCCGGGCAGGTCCAGGCTGCAGGACCCGGATGGATGCGAGGACGAGGAGGAGCCGCTGGACGGGTTCGGTGACGGACAGGAAGAGGTGTGGGCTGAGGGCTGCTGGGTGAAGAACCGAGATGACATCATTTCTTGACACAATCCTGAGACCAACTGCCAGAGTACAGCCAGTCAAGCCATCCCCTTTGCACACCTCCCTCCTGGGCCACGGTGCTTGTCAGGCTCCCCATGGTGGCAAGGGCATCGCTGATTGTCTCATTTTCATCCCCCTGCAGTGGCCCTGGTGAATCCAGGCACCCCAACAACCGTGGGAGGGCGACGAGCAGAACCCTGCAAGGGCCGTCCCAACGTGGACTGGACCAGGTTTTTCGTTTTACCAGTATCAGATCACCAGGGGTCACTGTCTCCTGTGTGGATGAGATAAATAGAGAGAAATTGAGATAGAGAGAAAGAGAGAGGGATATAGATTTAGAGAGAGAGACCTAAAAAAAAAAAAATTATTAGGTTATCCTGATTAGATGTTTATTTATCCCCCGTGTTGAGACATTTCCTTATGGCTCAATTTAACCTGAAAAACAACTAATTCATATTTATATATTCGTATATTTTCTTAAATTATCTTTATATTTATTATTAGTGAAGACAAAATCCAAGTTGCCACATCGACTCCGAGCACCACATCCCAAGACTCCAATTAAAAAATCAACTATTTATTTTTCAAAATTGTTAGCTATTAATCTCATAATTGGCTTTTTACTAATTTCAGTCACTGTTTTTTTTTTTTACTATTAATATCATCAGAATTACTCACCCTGATTTGAGTGACATGGTGTTTTCTTGTTTGTGGATTTTTCATTGTCCAAAAATTCTGTGTGTAAGCCTTTCTGTTTTCCCTTATTTTTATTTTCTTCTCTTAATTTTTATATGTGTTATCTTGCTGTTGGCCATCCTTCTCGAAGTAAATGACCAGGGTAGATCATTAAATCATCAACTTAGCCAAATAAAACGCTTTTACTGTTATGATTCACTCTTTGTTAGCTTTTTGTAAAAATCATAACAGATGCATTATCCTCTTAGTAAGTAAGTTTGTTTAAGATAACAATATTTTACAAGGAAGGCAGGTAATTAACGCTCAAGGTGAATGACTGCCAATATGAAAAATGCCATCCAAAAATGTCCTCAATGTGGGCAACACTCCAACGGTGTATGGTCACTCCAATTGATTACCGTTAAGCTATTTGACAAACATCTGAACTGTTTTATTGTTTTATATTATAGCGTATTATTTTTGTGTAATACCTTTCGATCTGTCCAAAACTTCATAATTTGAATTTCAAAAAACAGTTATATGGAGAGCTTATTCGGAAGACAATTTTTCTCAATTGCGGACAAAACTAGTGTACAATTTTAACCTTTATTATATTGAAGTCTGACCAAAAACATTTCACGTGTCTTGTTCTGAAGTTAGAATTTACCAGCTTCTTAAAAACTTCCCCCCAAATGAAAACTCAGCTCAACTTTAATGAATACAAGTGAAATAAAACAGCGTATATAATTTTTCAGGATAAATTTATCAATTTCCCTCATGTACATATACACTTTTTATTAACACGACTCTATGTAACTTCAAGCAGACGTATTCTTGAAGTTTCTTGTGTTCCAGGCCTTGATTAGCGTATTCCACAGTACATTCACCGTTTGAATGTTGCTATTGGCCCATCAAAAGTACTTTTTCAAAATGTGTCCATCTCAAAAACGAAATGAAATGACTTTATTGTCTTTTTGTCAGTTCCACTGACAATCAGTTCAGGTATCTCCTGTTACCTGTCCGAAAAGCAGCTGGGGTGTGCTCCAACACCCCCGTGACCTAGCTGTTGATAAGTGGCGCAGACAATGGATAAATGGATGTTTTTGTTCATTTTTCTCAACTGTGTTCCCCATTACAGAAAATAACATTTTGTCATTCTTCATTCGGATGTGGCCCCTTTTTGACAGTTTGATATGTCCTTTGGAGAGTCCATTGAGTTTCAAACAATGTATTTTCTCTTTAGTGGAACTCAGTAAAACTTAGAGTCTTGCTAAGTCAATCGTGCTTACGTACTGGGATGTTTTAGTAAATTATCTGGACTATTCAATGGCCTAATTTTTTCTCTAAATTAAAGTACTAGTAGACATTATCTTAGTTTAATTAATTTCTATCCATTTATTTCCCATGCAGTTATATTTTTAAATTATCATGATCTTTCTTGAAATCAATTAATCCGTTATTTTTAAATTCTTATGATCTTTTCTAGGATTGATCAATCTGTTTCTCATTGTCTTCTAAAAATGCTCTTTCTATAGAAAGTGTTTCCTTTTAATTTAACCAAAACTATAAGTCAGCATTTGTTACATATTTATAAATCATTTGTCAATCGTTACGCGCTCATTCATAAAAAAATTAAATATGGAATCAGTTGTCCTCCTATAAGGGATCTTGTCCTTTGGGCTAAACTCATCAACATACCAAAACATCACACTGCCTAAACATCAAACATCTCAAAAATGCCAAATGGAACTCAATGTCAAAACTTTTTAATTGTCATTTCCTCTCTCTATAATCATAATCATTATTTTCTCATTGATTTAATATAAAACAATGCATACTTGTCACTTGTGAATTATCTTGTTGACTCGCATTTATATTATTTTATTATCATAATCTTTGTTCTGTGCAATAGTCTTTGTTCGGTGCAATAGTCTTTGTTCTGTGCAGCCCTTCGAGATCCTTTGTGATTAAGGCTATACATGTACAAATAAACCTGACCTGACCTGACTATTAACACTTTGTGTGTGTGTGTGTGTGTGTGTACTTTTTTCTCTTTTAAAAGGAAAACACATTTTATTCAGTGACTGAAACAGCTTTAGCTACGTTATTAATGATTTCTAATCTCAAATTTTCTTTTCTGTGTTAATACGTCGTTATTTTCGAACTTGTTTCAAAATTTTGATCATTTGAGACGATTCAGATCATCTGCTCTTTTTTGTGCAATATTCTATTGAGAGTAATCTGTTATTGAATATGGGTAAAAACTAAGGAAATAATATATATCCGTATTACGCCTCTCCCGAACTGGTCCATTTACAAACGAACGAGAAAATGGACACTAAAATTAAGGACATTCCCAGTCACCGTCTTTGCAAAACTACACGTCTTAAGTTTTTACCCTTCCTCTATTGACATGTCCAACGAGAAATGATTAGTCTTGTTATTTACATATTTTTTCTTTGTAAACTATTCTGTATAATTACCTTGTATTATACACTCAGTGTTCTCGTTTGCCCACGTCCCTGGGTCCTAGACACATCATTTTTGCTGGGGACGCATAGTCTCAAATCAATGTGTGTCCCAGGAAGGCAACTTTTTTCCACAAAATTGTCATTCTTACCTAATTACTCTTTAACAAATATTTACTGCACTCCAAACTTTTCATCGTTGTTTGGGTTTTGCGGTTTGAGTTTTTATTTTTCTGCATGCCGATCTTGGCTAACGAGATCTCGTCGCTTCGAGATTACACCATTGTTGTTGTACTTGTCGTCGAGCGAAGGTTAAGTTCGTCTTTTTTTTTTTCAGAAAACCGGCTTTTTTGGCTCAACTCATTACTCAAACGGCTCACTTGTTTTGACGATTGACATTACGAATTATGTTGTACAAAGAAGTTAAGGAAAAAAGGAAGTATAAAAGGAGAAAATGAAAAAAGACTGGCCCGTGGCCATCTCCCCGATCAGTACACTACCAATAACAATTCGATGGAGAAAATGAATTCATAATTTAATGATTAAAACTGAATAAATATATAGATTTCTGCTATATATTTGTCACCGATTTACAACCTCAACCTCGATAACACTAAACCCTGGAGGCCCATAGATCTCTGCCGGGACCCACAGATCCCCGAGCATGCGAGTCCCCTCAGGGGCAAAATGAACACTGTACACTACAATATCTCTATTACTCCATTCTTTCACATCTATCATATTATCATTATTGAATGTTCAGATGTCAACCGATTTTCAAATATATACGTACATATATATATATATACATACATACATACATACATACATACATACATACATATATATATATATATATATATATATATATATATATATATATATATATATATATATATATATGTATATATATATATATATATATATATATATATATATATATATATATATATATATATATATATATATATATATATATATATATAGGGCAGCACGGCGGCGCAGTGGTTAGCGCTTGTGCGGCACAGTTCATGTCATGGGAACCTGTCGTGGGTTCAAATCCAGCTCCAGACTTCCTGTGCGGAGTTTGTATGTTCTCCCCGTGCTTGCATGGGTTTCCTCCGGGCACTCCGGTTTCCTCCCATGTTCCAAAAACATGCATTTCAGGTGAATTGGCCGGTCCAAATTGTCCCTAGGTATGAATGAGCGAATGAGTTGTCTGTCCTTTTGTGCCCTGCGATTGGCTGGCAACCAGTTCAGGGTGTCCCCTGCCCACTGCCCGGAGATGGCTGGGATGGGCTCCAGCCCCCCCGCAACCCTAATGAGGATAAGCGGTGTAGCTGATGAGATGAGATGAGATATATATATATATATATATATATATATATATATATATATATATATATATATATATATATATATATATATATATATAAATTACCTGGAAATTTTAAAGACAAGCACCTGCATGTTGACGGCCGCAACTGTTACAATGGTACATAAATTTCACCATACATGAAAAATGTAAATTCCTTCGGGGATGAATAAAGTATCTATCTAGCTATCTATCTAATATTGCTTCCATAAGATTTAAGATGGTTTGTTTCCTCTCTGGCCTGGTGCAAGGGTTTTAAAATGGATGTAGTAGTACCTTTGGGGGCACTTGAAGGTACTCCAAGGGGTAGTTGGGATTTGTTTAGGTCATAAAAATGGCATTGGCTTCCTTTCTAATTACTATGCACACCGTGATAATAAAACTTAAGCAGATAATGATACTCACTTTAATTTTTTCTTATTTTGCTCTATTTCCCAACGTTTTTCCTTTTTCTTGGAATTTTTTTTGTTAGTATTTTTGATTTTTTTGACTGTAAAACTATATACATGTATATATATACACATACACACACATATATATATATATACGTATATATATATATATGTATATATGTATATATATATATATATATATATGTATATATATACTGTATTTTCCGCACTATAGGGCGCAAAGGAATATAATTTTTGGTCCTTTATTTTCCATACATAAGGCGCACCGGATTATAAGGCACTACAATGGGAACGTCGACAAAACAGTTAGATAGTTCAGTCAAACTTATTACCCCCTTAACATTCCGAAAGCTTGCAACGAAGCAAACACGTGTCGTAGACACGTGCAGATGCGGATGTGGTGTACGATGTCACCAAACAAACATTTCTTAGTTTCCATTTTATTTTTTGCTGGCAACTGTGTGGACAGCAAAGTAAGAAATTTATCGTGCAGGGAAACGGGGTTCTTTACTGTGCATACGACAATAAACACTTTGAATTGAATTTAGTTTAAAAATAGACTCTTCACAGAAACATCAAGATCGTTCTAAAACAAGATACAGGGAAAATATAAATCCGCATAGCTCACCTAAGTTCTCTTGCAGCCTTCACGTTCATTAATGATACGTAACCATGGTCTTCTTACAACCGTGAGTGTAGTAAATCCAGGGGAGTAGAATATTTACAAATACAGAATAGTAAAACATGTTTTCTCTATGCCGTAGTGCAACCGAACAGGTGATTCACATTCATCTTTTTCGGCCAATTGCAGGCTTTGTTTCGCCCCTTTAGCCTATGCGAGCCTGTAAATGATAAAAAGGATCCGCCCCCTTTACCTCCAAATAACTTTAGCCAATAGTGACTGATTCAAATGATGATTGACACATTGGTTAGGAAAAGAAACGCCGGTACATAAATCCCAGCATACACCATGGACTACTTCGCCTTCGGGGGAAAATCTAGTCGGCGGCTGCTTGCTTTAGTTGCAAGACTTTGCGACTTAATGATCCATATATAAGACGTACCGTATTATAAGGCGCATGGTCAGCTTTTGAAAAAAATAAAATAAAGGCTTTTAGGTGCGCCTTACAGTGCGGAAAATACGGTATATTTTATATATATATATATATAGGGCAGCACGGCGGCGCAGTGGTTAGCGCATGTGCGGCACAGTTCATGTCTTGGGAACCTCCTGCGTGGGTTCAAATCCAGCTCCAGACTTCCTGTGTGGAGTTTGTATGTTCTCCCCGTGCTTGCGTGGGTTTCCTCCGGGCACTTCGGTTTCCTCCCACATTCCAAAAACATGCATTTCAGGTGAATTGGCCGGTCCAAATTGTCCCTAGGTGTGAATGAGCGAGTGAGTTGTCTGTCCCCATGTGCCCTGCGATTGGCTGGCAACCAATTCAGGGTGTCCCCTGCCCACTGCCCGATGATTGCTGGGATGGGCTCCAACACCCCCGCGACCCTACTGAGGATAAGCGGTGTAGCTAATGAGATGAGATGAGATATATATATATATATATATATATATATACATATATATTTGTACATGTAGGGATTACTGTACGTTTTTTGGGACAACTTGTATTTGACCCCTAAAAAAAGCAACAGGGAACATTTTTTCAGATAGAGAGTAAACATCATGGTGCTGGGGTGTCATTTTGGTTTCTGGGCGACAACCAATGTGCCTCGCACATAAATTTGCTGACTGACCAGATGTTATATTGCTGGGACACTCAGGAAGGGGAGGGGTTAGAACATGGGCTTGGATTGGCACAGCATACCTGACAGTGACAAAGAGCCGCAACTGAAGGTTACCACGGTCACCCCTATCAAAGGCCGCCATTCATCAAGCCTCAAAATAATCTCACTGTGGAAAACAACACAATGGTTATTTACACATTTAGACTTGATTCCTCTCAGAAATTCACAGAGCAGTTAAGTAGGATTCTGCAGGCTGTGGAGACGCTTTCCCCTCCTTTCATTGGGATCAATGTAAGAAACCATTTGGTGCCTGCAGTGGGGGTGGGGTGGCTCGGCAGGGCAATGTGGGGTGGTGTGTTGTGGTTTGGTAATCAAAGAAGTATGCTCAGATGCAATTAAGTATATTGTTTGCTCTTTTGCTTATGAGGCAGATTGGTGGCAATCTGCTCAGATAGCATGACAGCATTCAGCATTCAGACAGATTTTCTGCAGTAATGATTGAAAAACACTGTGCTTTGGAATCTTATTTGCTGAAAGTAAGATACATTCATTTTTAATCCTTACTTGGGGTTCAGGATTCTTAACCAAACATGTAAGACATCTCGGACATCGCTAACTAGATACAAATTTTAAAGGACATATTCGGTTAAGATTTCAGATGGACCCAAATGCAACAAAGCATAAACAGAGGCTGGGGTGCTCAAAAAATTCATGGTGTATAATAACAAAACACAGAAGCAAAGTAAATAAGAAACAAATGGTCAAAATGCAACAAAACTATCCAAAATAGCAAAAATCACCTAACATAGTTGTGGAAACCAGGATGGAACAGGATAAAATATAATGATTAGGACCAGACCCAGTATGTTGTGCAACCAGGTCTTTTAAAGGGTCGGGATAATCACAAGGTGTGGAATGATTAGGCACAGGCCACACGCGTTTAGTGCCCTCTGTTGGATAATTTTGTCTTGTAACTAACTCATGGCTTTATCTTCTTATGTTATTTTTTTTTCAATTTATTTTTCTGCTTCAATCATCGTCTCTGAGAACTTGGTGGTCCCAAGACAAGCGTATTGAGCTGATCTAAGTACTTGCCTAGCATCGATAATTTTGATATTTGAATTGATTCACCCACCCTTAAGCTAAACCCCAATATTTACTCTAGTCTCTCTACAAACATTGTTGAAAAAAATACAGCCCTTTTTTATACTTTTGTGGAAAACAGGCTATTAGAAATCTTTAAGATGGAAAATCAATCATAGCCTCTGGACAACGTTGGAAATGAATTGAGCTGGAATGTCTTAGCGTGCAGCTCCACATTGTGAAAGTCCAGGGTTCCGGCTACCGCAGCCTCCCCGTGCGGAGTTTTCAGTATCTCGCAATGGGTTTCCGGTTTGCTCCCACGTTTTAAAATCATGCATGTTAAGTTAAATAGCTGGTGTAAATGTGTGAGTTAGTTGTACGTGTGCCCTGCGACTGGCTGGCAACCAGTTTAGGGTGGCCACTGCCAGAAGAGGGCTAGGATGGGCTCCAGCACCACCAGTAAGGATAAGTGGAGCACAAAGTGGATTGATGGATATAATGTTTCAGAGAAAAATGAGTTATGATGTAATGGCGTATAATGTAAAAGGTGATGTGATGTATAATGGGTCAGCCAGTTATAGGGCCCGGTCACACAGCCTTTCACGGGCGTATCGAGGCTGAATCACGGCTAGAAATTTCTGCCCATGAAGCAGACGCTGGGAGATCGCGATACAGACGAGATACAGCCGTGCTTTACACGCGGCAAGAAATTCACACGCGGTTGGCCGTGCGAAAAAGTTTTGCGCTGCTCAAAACTTTAGACCACGGGTACCTGCGGGCGGCACACGTGGTACACACAAGGTAATGACGCGGTACAGACGCGGAACGACGTGCTACGGCAGCGGCCAGGGCGTGGTTACGCGCGGGTAAGACACGAAATTTTAGCGGGTAATTGCGGGTGGAGCACGGTCATAGCACGTTTGTTCTGCGCCTGTATTGCGGTGTTATCACCTGAATTAGCGTGTGTAACGCGTGTGACGGTCAAACGCCTTTCTCCGCGTATATACAGCGCGATTTGCCGAGAACATGTCAGTTGTGCTCGAGACGTCAAGGGGTGAACATGGATCCCCGTCACCGTAGTGACCTCGTCTTAATCCATTTTTATTTTTTGACATTTATTTTCATTTCATAACAAGATAATAAAATAAAAATGAAAAACTATTACAATAATAACATATTGGCTTCTTCTTCGGTGCCATAGCTTGAAATCTTGATCTTCACGGGACTGTGTCTTGAGCAGTTATGATTTCTACAGCCCAGCTCGGCATGTTGTTCCAAATCTGAGTGAGCACATTTTATTGTATTTCACACCGATCTGTCCTGAGACTAGAGGTACTACTCAGTTTATAATGGGCACAGTTTACAGTCAAGGTGTCACACCAAAAACCTTATTTCGGCACTACATTGCTGATGAAGCTCATTAAATAATCCATGTTCACTGTTGAGACACTTTTGAATGAAAATCCACAAAACAGAGAGCCACCCAGAGCAATTTGATTGGGTGAGTGATAGGGATGGGTGGAGCTTAGCAAAGGGCGCAAGAACTCCTCTCTCTTGCCCTGTGCCGTCCGTACCAAAAGTTAATATGTCGGCATCCTCATTTGCAGAATTTTGTGACGTTTTTACAAAATAATTGCTTGCACCTTGTTTTAAAAGCATTTTTATGAAAAAAAAAAAAAAAAAAAAAAACCTAAGTCAAAATGAGCCTCAACGATATTAAGTGATTGTAGGGGGGAGACAAATGTAAATTAGTATATTTGATGATATTTGGGACACAGACTCTGGCATTATTCTTATTTCGCAATGATCGCAACAAGGCTATAGGGCTAGGACTTTAGCTTAGCCTTTTGGCTGAGAGTAAGTGTCCCGGCTCCTAGGCTTTGTAGCGTATAATGAACTGACCGATAACGGATAATGGATAATGAATAACGAAGATAGATCAATAACCCTTAAAAACCCCAAACCCCTATTCTTATTTCGTAAATTTGATCTAATCATCAAATTTCACACAGAAAAAAAAATGTGTTGAAGAATAAGCTTTTGTCTGTAGAACGGGTTTAGTGGTTTTGTTGAATTTTGTCTCAAAATATATGGTGTGGATCTTTCCCAAAATAAAATCAAAATATTTTGGTATTATGGCTCTTTGAGTCAAAAAGGTCCCCAACCCCTGGTGTAAATAATCTAAAAAAGGAAACATGCTAAATGAATACCGAAGGCCAAAGGAAAAACAAGAAAGAATTTGGACGATAAAAGCAACTGTGGTGATGCTCATAGGGGCACTAGAACCAGTAAAAACAGAGCCATAGATTGTTTACAATGTAAATGTTACCCGTGTAAAAAACAGGGCTAGCAAAATATAATTATTTATTTGTATTGTGCTTTTGAGTCAAAGGTAATTGTATTTTTGAAACAGAAGGTTTTATTTTGGAGTGAAATCAGAAATTGCTTGCTATACTCACGCTTGCTTTTCGAAAGTTCTCCATGATTGTGTGTAGGAAACACCACAATCTGATGTAAAGCTAAGCTAATAAGATTTTACCGTGATTTCACAACAATAAGGCGCACATAAAAGTATCTGATTTTCTTCAAATTGTTCAGTGCTCTGACGTGCTGTACGCCCTGTGTGTGATGTAGAGTAGCGGCAAAAAGACCAGCTTGGTGACCTTAGAGTTAGGCGCTCGCCCTGAGCCTGAAAGTTCACAGGTTCAAGCCTTGGTGAAGTCATACCTTTGACTTACACCATGTTTGGGTGAAATATGATGGTTTTTGTAAGATCATTCAAATTTCCAACTAAATGTGCCTTATATGTGACTTCTATGCATCTCCTGTGTGAACGCAGCAAGTCTCCCGCTTGTGTAGAACAGGACATATATTAATATATCGCTATCCTCGGGTATTGTTCCTGTAGCCTTCAAGTCTGCCGTCATTAAACCCACGCTTAAGCGACCTAACCTTGACCCAGAAAGCCTAGGTAATTATAGGCCAGTGTCAAATCTGCCATTTTTTGCGAAATTACTTGAAAAGGTCGTTGCACAGCAGCTAAATGACTTCATGTCAGAAAATAACCTCTTTGAAACTGTCCAGTCAAAGGCAAATCACTCTACTGAGACAGCCCTGGCTAAAGTAACCAATGATCTCCTTTTAGCAATAGATTCCGGTGCCTCATCAATGTTACTGCTGCTGGATCTCAGCGCTGCTTTTGATACTGTCGACCACAACATATTCGGTTCGTCTAAAACGCATTGGTATCTCAGGAACTGTACTCTTGTGGTTTAGGTCCTACCTGTCAGACAGGATGCAATGTGTTAACTATGGCAATCTGACCTCTAAACAATCTAATGTCCCCTGTGGTGCTCCTCAAGGCTCTGTACTTGGCCCCCTTCTTTTTAGTATTTATATGATCCCGCTTGGTGTCATTATCCGCAAGTATAATATTAGTTTCCATTGCTATGCAGATGACAATCAACTGTATGTGCCACTGGAAAAAAACTGGACATTTAAGTTGTAGAAATCTGGAAGCTTGCCTTACTGAGATTCAAAGATGGATGTCACTTAATTTTTTACGCCTTAACCCAGAAAACCTGAAATGTTGATTATTGGTCCAGCTCACTGTCGTCAGTTGTTTTCAAACACCACCCTGAACCTAGACAAATGTAATATCACCCATAGTGACTCGGTCAAAAATCTAGGTGTTATATTTGATCCTAATCTGTCGTTTCAGTTACACGTGAAAAATATTACTAGAATAGCTATCTACCATCTCCCTAATATTGCGAAGATTCGTTCGATGCTGTCCCAATCAGATGCAGAGGTTTTAATTCATGCGTTTATTACTTCTCGGCTTGATTACTGTAATGTATTGCTTTCTGGTCTCCCGATGTCTAGCATTAAAAGTTTGCAGCTGGTTCAGAATGCGGCAGCTAGACTTTTGACTAAGACCAAAAAGTTTGAGCATACTACTCCTGTATTGGCCAACTTGCACTGTCTCCCAGTCCACTTAAGATGTGACTTTAAGGTTCTCTTATTAACATATAAATGTTTGCATGGGCATGCACCCTTTTATCTCTCCGATTTGATTTCCCCCTATGTTCCTGCACGGAGTCTGAGCTCGGAAAATGTCGGTCTACTTGTGACTCCGAGAGCCAAGAAGTCTGCCCTGCCTCTGGAGATAAGATCTGCAACCTCAACGGAAGTTTTTAAATCAAGGCTTAAGACACACTTCTATTCCAAAGCGTATGATTGATGCCCACCTCATATTCTGTTTTGTCCTGTATTTTTCCGACGCCTGCCTGGCTGATACGAAGGAGAAGGATGATTTGGGAAGGGTCAGCGGACCAGCGTCTGACCTGCAGCATGTCAACCCCTGCATTTACCAGCTGGCAGAGATGTGAGGCAGCGTCGTGGCCGTCATAGACTTTCTGGACTCGTTTGCAGGCTGGGGGCGTCGTTGATGTCATGCACTTTCCGGACATTTTCAACATCTTACCTAATGTTTACTATTATGTGTACAGTAATGCTAATTGTAATTCACCCTGGTCAATCCTGGAAGGGGGATTACCACATGTGAGGTCCTTTCTCAAGGTTTCTCTTTTCTCCTCACACTGAGGTTTTTGAGTTGTTCCTTGCCCGCATGCTGGTTTAAGATCCGGTAATTGTGTAATTTTGTAATTGTAATCCTGTGCAGTCCTTTGAGACACTTTTGTGATTAAGGGCTATATAAATAAATGTGACTTGACTTGACATCACACGCAGTGCATTGTTTTCTGAAGTACTCATGGATGCTAACGCCGTAGCTATAATTTAAAGGGAGTAAATGAAGAGAGGGCCGATGGAAGGAGGAAGGGAATTTTCAATAAAATGTTTGCTGGACTCGGACAACAGGCCTCAACGGAGGATTCTTTTACTTTTGTACGGGACTTTTAACAGGATTTGAGAAGTGAAATGGTGACGTGGATGTGGTGAAAGGGGGCGGTAATGCACCAAAGAGACCGATGCCAACCACCGTTAAACCCAGAGAAGAAGAAGGAGAAGAAGCCGTAGCATATCTGGCAATTTGAAGTTTATTTACTTTGGATTATTCCAATATTAAATATGCCAATAAAATACTAAATAAATTAAAAAAAATAAAATTACAACATTTTGTTTAGGATAAATGAACAATGTAACTGTAGGGCAGTTAGTAAAAAGTGTCAGTTGGTGTGTGTTTCACTGTCTATTGTTTTCTTTATTGTATTGTATTTATTGCATTATTTTTCAATGTAAGCAGGTCGTTTTATTTTGATTCAACACCACTTGTCTTACCTACACCAATTTCATGTCAGTGTTTATTTTGGTTTGATAAGGGAATTAAAAGTGAACATCTCAGCCGCATTTCAACTCTGTACTGGTTTCCTCCTCACGCCAAGTCAAATAAAGTCACATTTATTTCTATTGCCCTTAACCACAAAATGTCTCTAGGGAGGTTACAATTTCCCCATCCTCTGATCTTTAACCAACATGTGGGCAAGGAAAAACTCAAAACCTCAGCATGAAGAAAATAAGAACAAGTGGCAATCCTCCTTGATGACCATGGTGAAATAGATTTAGCATAGGGTGACACTACACAAAACATAGTGAACAGCGCACCAACATCACCATCCAGAAACACAACATAGACATGTCAAGTGTGCAGGTGGCCGCTGCAGCGCAACAGGGTTACATAGTAGTCCAACAAAAAGTGTTCACAATTAAACCATAAATTCCCCTACGACACTACAGTAGTGGTTAAAGGATACAAACAAAAAATCAAACAAACAAACACAAAAAAACACTATAGTGTATTAAGCAAAAATTAAAGGTTCTCTTTCACATGAGGGAAAAGATATGCTTTGTTTTAGTTCATATTAAGAACACATCAAGAACTTAATATTGTTTTAAAGACAGAAAGCGTTCAGTTTCGAAATTTCCAACACACTCTCGGGCTTCTTGTCATTTCTTTTTGCCTCTCTTGTGTCAGTAATTGAAATTATGATAGAGACAATTCATCTATGATTGCATTTTGTATATGTAAATGCAAGACACATGTGAATGAGTGCATGAAGTGAATAAATGGATGCATGAAAGGAGGCTGTGGAAGTGGAAAAAGGCTCCCAGGCCTTTTGAATGCGTTGCTCATATAATTTCATGTTATTTCATTTGTTCAGACTTGTTTGTTGGTGTTGACTCGTTAGTTGCACAATAATTAAATGGCACCTCCCGTCTCGATTACTGTAATGCACTACTCTCTGGTCTCCCGAAGTCTAGAATCAAGTCACTTCAGCTGGTACAAAATGCCGCAGCGAGGCTTTTAACTAGGACAAAAAAGTATGATCACATAACACCGATTTTGGCTAACCTGCATTGGCTCCCAGTTAGCCATAGATGTGATTTCAAGGTTCTCTTAGTATTGTACAAAATCATACATGGACTTGCTCCCTCCTTTCTTTCAGATCTGATTTGCCCCTAAGTCCCGGTCCGAAGCCTACGGTCTGAGAGTGCCGGTCTTCTGGTGATCCCAAGAGCAAAGAAGTGTTCTGCTGGTTCGAGAGCGTTCTCCATCCGGGCACCAGTGCTGTGGAATGCTCTTCCCCCTGAGATCCGATCTGCAACCTCAGTGGAAATGTTTAAATCTAAACTTAAAACTCACTTCTACTCCATAGCATATGAATAACCTACTCTTCTCGTCGGCTGAAAAATAGTCTGTGTAATATAGTGTAATAATCTGTGAAGCCCTTTGAGACTCTTTGTGATGTAGGGCTATACAAATAAAAATGACTTGACTTGACTCACTCTTCTGTTAGTTTTTGGTCGTATAGTCATGTTTTGTAGTCAGGCACTAAGGGCAGTTGTGCGGCTGGAGGGGGGTGTGGTCCTGAGTGTGCTGCGTGTGTGAATCTGAATGAGACCGCCAAGAGAAAGAGAGATAAAACATTTGCCCTGTCCGGGCGATCCTAACAAAATGTGAATGTGGGAAAAAAATAAATATAGATAAAACCAGTGCTCGCCGTACTTCAAAATTGTCCGCTGTAGCGTTCAGCAATAAAATGCTTTTAAACAAAATTGTAATCCTGCAAAAGAATCCTTTTTATACAAAATATTTCGGTAAAATATTCTTTATGGAACTGCAACGAAATACAGTTACATTTGTCCCTAATGAACTAATTACGTTACTTCTCAAGCCTGGGTATACATACCCTGAAGTGGGTAGCATAAACATTTCAGTATTTTGAAAAGGGAAAAATGGGACAGAGAGCGCAGTGGTTAGCGCGTGTGCGGCACAGTTCTGAGGTCTTGGGAACCTCCTGTGTGGGTTCAAATCCAGCTACCGGACTTACTGTGCGGAGTTCGTATGTTCTCCCCTTGCTTGCGTAGGTTTCCTTCGGGCACTCCGGTTTCCTCACACTGTCCAAATTGTCCCTAGGTGTGTAAATGAGCGAGCGAGTTGTCTGTCCCTGTGTGCCCTGCGATTGGCTGGCAACCAGTTCAGGGTGTCCCCTGCCCACTGCCCGATGATTGCTGGGATGGGCTCCAGCACCCCCGCGACCCTACTGAGGATAAGCGGTGAGATGAGATGAGATATGTGCTTTTTTTGTTCTTCTAGTGTTTTGCTGTTTAATGGTGCTTAGCTAGAAAGCTTCTGGACAGGATTCAAAATGTACATTCTGCAGTAGGAAAAACTACAAAGAACACACTAAAAATAATAAAAACCTACAGAATTCAATACTAATAGTTTATGTTAATAAGACAAATACCATGTTCGGTAATGTAAGGTAAAGTAAGATGAAAATAAAAATTGCAACTTCATTTTTGCGATGATCTGCTTTTAAAATATATTAAACTTATTAATCCCTTCAACTACAAATATATTGAAAGAAACTGACAAAGGTCAAACATATAATTTATTGGAATTTTATGAAAGAACAGTGCAAAATAATAGTCAAAATACCAAACTGCCATTTTGTGAAATTTTCTTTGAGGGTGTTCAATGTTAAAGCAGAATTAACTTACCAGAAACACTTAGCTACAGATTACCATAGGTTTTAAAAACCTGCCTTACAGGAATTTTAATTAGCAATTGCAACCTCAAAACAGGTTAATATCATATCCTGGGAGTTTACTGTGCATATTAAACCACATTGATATTCACACAGAGGTAGCGAAGAAGCGAGGAAACTTTTTAGCCAATCTGAATACGAAACTCAACACACAATGCAAATCAGTGAAGTAGCAAACAATCAAAAGTGAACCCCGTCATAGTGAAGGTACACTGTATTTTTATGTTATATTTCCTCATAAAAGTAGTTTTCCAAAATGAGTTGGTATTCAAAAAAAGACTTTATAATCCCCATGTCATTTTATTTTAATTTTCCCTTAAAAATACATCATTTCAGACTGTTCATTGGTCCCGATTAGAATTCTGTTATTTTGCATGGATAGAACATTATCGTAGCATAGACAAAATCTTTTTCTTTTTTGTACAAGCGCCCACGGATGAAATTGTGCGTAACCATGGTGACACAAACTATTACACTCCATTACAACAAATGAGCACAGTATTTACAGCTGACATGATAAGGGAAACCAGTGTGTCTGCAGAACTCTCTATTTCTTTCTCTCTTTCTACATATATCTTGATAGCAATATAATGTATATATACATTAACATATAACTCAGATAAAAAGCATGAACAAATGATAAACGTTTTTCAGAAGTGCAACTCCTTGGCATCTAGAAACACTAAATTAAATGAATAAAAACAAAACTCTTGGTGGTCAGTAAATGCTAGTTATGTGGACCAAGGACAAGGAAAAAAAATATGGAATCACACCTATATGGGGATAAAAAAACAGACAAAGAAATAACAATCATAAAATATCACCGGTATTTAGTTGACCTTTGGCTTGGACTTGATGAGTGACAGTATTATTCATCAATCTGGTGCCAACTTTCTGTGATTGCAGTTGCCAGATAATATTTGCAGGTCTGAGCCTTGTTGAGGAAATCTTTTTTCAATTTCTACCACATGTTTTCAATTTATTTTTAGGCCATGACATTGACTGCATGTGTCTTTTGTTGGAGGGATACTGTAAAAATTAGTTCATCATTCCCAACATTTTTTAATTGAAGGAATAAGAAAGCTGTCCAGAATGTCAATGTAAACTTGTGCATTTATTGCATATATGACTACAGCCATTTCCCCAGTGCCTTTGACTGACATGCAGCCCCATATCATTAAGGATTGTGTTAATTTTGATGTTTACTTTTAGGCAGTCCTCTTTGTATATCTCATCGGAACGGCACCAAACAAAAGTTCCAGCATCATCACCTTTTCCTATACGGATCCATAACTAATCACTGAAGGTAACCTTCATCCAGTCATCCACAATCCATGATTACCTCCCCTTAACCCATTGCAGTCTTGTTCTTTTGTGTTTAGGTGTCAACCATGGTTGCCTTTTAGCTTTCTTAGATGAAAAACCCTTAGATAATTTTACACAGTTCAGGTAGATACATTGACTCGAACTTCCTCCCATTTCCTCTTCATTTGTCTTGTTGAACATTTTCTGTTTTCAAGACATATGGCCTTTAGTTGTTTGTATTGACGCCTACATGACTCTCCTGGTCTACCAGTATGCTTGACTTTGACAACCTTTATATACTGTTTTACTTGGTCCAAA
This sequence comes from Urocampus carinirostris, assembly GCF_059441175.1. Lineage (NCBI taxonomy): Eukaryota > Metazoa > Chordata > Actinopteri > Syngnathiformes > Syngnathidae > Urocampus > Urocampus carinirostris. The sequence continues at coordinate 37,491,515 of NC_142362.1, read as the reverse complement.
TCTTTGATAGAGCTGACTGTGAACAGCCCACATCTTCGGCACTATACTAGTGGAGATACCTTCTTCAAGAAGATTAACCATCCTGTCTTTGGTCTCAAAAACATTTTTCTTGTTGGAGCCATGGTTCTTGCCAATCCACTTAGTCTGGGAGCCCTCCAAGGTGTGATAACTGTACTGTTTTTAACTGCTAATTGAAGAGACGACTTAATCTAAGCCAGGTGCCCAATTAAGGAAAGGAAATTGACTGGGTGTGTCGTAATTTTCTCCTCAAAAGGCACTGATTCCATTTTTTTTTCTTTAGAATGGAGTGATTCCATATTTATTTCCCTGCACTTGCTCTATAATGTTAACATTTACTGAAAAACATTTCAATGTTGTTGTCTTAATTTATTTCAGTGTTTCTGAATGCTAATATTTGGAATAACCTCACAATTGTTTCATGCTTGTGATCTGAGTTTCTCTACAGAATAAACCGTCTGTTGATTCCAAGACCGGTGATACTTTTGCTAGGGGTTTTATATATATATATATATATATATATATATATATATATATATATATATATATATATATATACACACAGTGGAACCTCGTTTTTCGAACGCCTCTCAGTTCGGAGAAATCGGTGTTCGACCAAAAATTGCGAGAAATTCTTGCTTCGCTGTTCGGTCAAAAAATCGGAGTTCGAACGCCGGTACGCTAGGGTGTGATGCTGAGCGGCGTACGGGTGTTTTAGCCCCTAATTATGCCTCGGAAGAAGGTCGGTGCAAGCAGGACAGGTGAAAAAAGACAAGTTGTTCGTACAACTATTGCCTTTAAGAAAGACATAATAGCTAAATATGAAAGGGGTGTACGAATTTCCGATCTTGCTAGTGAATACAGCATGGCTAAATCTACTATCAGTACGATAGTAAAGAATAAGGAGGCTGTGTAATCGAGTGATGCGGCTAAGGAAGTTAGCGCTATAAGCAAGCAACTGCCGCAAGTTTTGGAAGAGGTTGAAAAACTTTTAATGATTTTTCTCTCCCCACCGTCCACCACAAAGGTAAAAAATCCTATTCATAATCCTTTTTTTTTTTCAATTTTACACGTTCATGTTAGCGTAATCTTTCGTACGGAAAATTACAATAACGCTAACGTATGATTAGCCCTGGTTAGCTTTGTTTACGTAAAACATTCAGGGTGTTGGAACGGAGCCCCCTTTCCAATGAAGCGCTAGCCACTTGTTGTGGAGACCCGGGTGCTAAATGATGTGTAAACAACCTGATTTTTTTTATTTTTACACGTTCATGTTAGCGTAATCTTTCGTACGAAAAATTACGCTAACGTGAACGTACGATTAGCCTGGGTTAGCTTCAAATTTACGTTCATGGTAAACATTCAGGGTTTTGGAACGGATTAAAAGGATTTTACATTACTTATAATTGGAATAACGATTTCGGTGATTGAAAAAATCGGTTTTCGAACAGGGTTCTGGAACGGATTATGGTCGAAACCGAGGTTCCACTGTGTATATATATATATATATATATATATATATATATATGTAAAGAGACAGAGAGAGAGAGAGGGATTGATAGAGATGGACGGACGGACGGACGGACGGACGGACGGACGGACGGACGGACGGACGGACAGACAGACAGACAGACAGAGACAGAGAGAGAGACAGACAGACAGACAGACAGACAGACAGACAGACAGAGACAGAGAGAGAGATAGTTTATTGGCAGCACTGTGCACTTCCAGTGGTGAAAGATGAGCAAGGTAGGACACTTTGGTCCCGTGGAGGGAAAAACTAGGCAGAATTGCTGTTCCATCATTTCTGATGACCTTACATGCCTGATTATGCTGCCACACATCTCCTCTTGCCTTCATCCCACTATTTTCATTTGCATAAGTGTGTTTAATGATCACACTCTCTCAAGGTATGATTGCAAAGTTCAAATTTGGCATGACTCACCATCACCATGTATGAGATATAATGGTTTGTACACAAACTAAGCAGGAAGTCTGTGAAAATGCTCTACTTCCTATGATTTCATTTCAAGTGAGAAATGGAATAGAATATTATGGAGTTTTGTTTAAGGTTAATTGATAAGAACGTGAGCATTGTTTGTAACAGATAAGACGTGGCACTACAGGATAAACACATGATAAAGACCCAGATGATAAAAAGAATATCAGAATAAATAGGCAAATATCAACAATGTAGTGTTTGGAGACTGGCCTTATTTGTTTGTGCACCGTAACAGTAGACGCTAAGATGTAACAATGCTTGAATTTTATTGTTTTGTTTTCAAGGTCCGGAAAATGCTTAGATTTTTGTATGAAGTGCTTGAAAATGCTTGGAATTGTTGTCTTTGCCGTGTTTGACTTTATAGACCGGTCAATAAATTATTTTATTTTTTAAGTGCGTAAAAATGACGACGACACGCCTGCTTTGGTGGTTTGTCACTCTGTCGTTGTCATCTTAATTATCACCGCTCCCTACTGGTTGCACCCAAGAGGACAGGTCTATTTAGAACACCGGCTTATTTGACTAGGCTCCCAAATGGCTCCTAAGATGGTTTTTCTTTATGATGTATTATCAAAAATAAAATTATAACTTAATGCACCAAATTATTCAGTAATAGTAAAGTATTTACAAAAAATGTTTGAAATACAAAACAGTTTTACTTTTTTACGCACTGAACAGATTTAAAGTCGAACAACACAACATACTTAAAAATGCCAAACAATAAAAATAAACATTAACTCTTGAGTGCTATAAATAAATGATAAAATGCAAACATTTTTACAATTCTATTTCAACCATTTTAAACACAGATCCTCTGAAAAACATGCAAAAAATATATAAATTAAAATAAATAAAACATAAAGCAAACGATCAGCAGTCTTTCAGATTGAAATATTGTATGATTTCTGCTTTGGAGCAATCAATATCATCGAAATAGGTCAAAAAGTGTCTGAGTTGTCTGCTTTTTCTACATACAGTACTAATATTTTTTGTCTTCCAGGTACAACTCCATTATTACCCAACACCTATAGAACCCTCTCTGTGTTTTTTAACAAGTGTGACCTACCCAATCCGGTGTGCATTGTTGAAGCAGAATGCTAAAATTCACGTCAGTTTATAGACGTCCATTGACACGAAAAGATCGTAGATCATTGATAGGTACAGCTAAAAAACGATGTTCAAACCCTGCACAAAATGTTTGAAAAATAAACTGGGATGGTTTCGCCCAAGGGATTTTTTCCCGATCGTAACAGAAATGGTTTATTTCACACAGTGTGGTTGCTAAAATTGACTTTCAATTGTGGGATGACCCATATACATTATTGCACGCCTATCTCTGCCACAGAATGTCTTCCACTTGTCCAGCTTTATTCATGTGTTCAAATTTAGACTTTTATTAGGAATTAGCTCCTTGTACCCGAAGTCTAAATCCTGCCTGTAATGAACTGAACCACGGACCCGTACATGCAACACTCTGTTGTTAGTCGCTGCCCTCACACAGATAGTTAAAAAAGACTTTACATCATCGACGACACAAACCACAACCACTTCAAGCCACTGAAGATGTGCTTTAATTTCACACTGCATCATTATCAGCGCTCTAAATGCTAACTCACACAAATGCATCGCAATGTCTGCGGCCTTTTTCAAGTAGGGACATGATTGAGTCTAAATCCAATGAGTGATATGCGGGCTTAAAGGAAGCTGTGGAATAATAATAAGAGGCGAAATGAATATTTCGGACACTCATATTTTAGTGAAGCCTTTATCTTTGGGCCAAGTGCATTTGGTTATACCGTTAGTTGCAAATTTGCTGTCACTCAGCATTTACGCAACGACGGACAATTTTCTTTTCTTGAACAAATCATCTTGAGACAGGAGTAGCAAATAGCCATTTGAAATTTTACTAAATTAGGAAACAAAGGTCAACAAAGTCAGATTACTTTGTAAATTTTGGTTGCTCAAGTATTCACGCAGCAATGAATAGTGTCTGTCTGTCCAACGACAAGGCACTGCTGATATTTATATTTCCCTATTTGAGAATTAATCTTTATTTTTATTTCACTTAAAGGTGGTGTGTGTCACTTAAGGTGTCATTAAAAATGTGAAAATAAAATATTCTACCTAATGTGTTGCACATTATAGAACATCTTACAAGTAAGATAACATCAAATAGGCACAGTAGTAAATTTTTTAAAAAAAGGCTCTTTGAACTCAATTGGGCATTCTATTTTATATTAATCATCAAAGTTTCCACTTCAAGGATTTTGAAACTCCCGTGATAAACGAGGGATCACTGTATTTGAAAACAGTAAAATGCTTGAATCAAATATTTTTCGGGGAAAAGCCAGTTAGCCCCCACCCTATCCAGATCCTAGCTCCTGAGTTTGAGACCCCTGTATTAAAGGAACAATGTGTATTATCAAGTGTCTCCGAGTATAAAAAAACAACAACTATTCATTTTAAAAGACATTTTAAAAATATTTGTAGTTTTTTAAAATTGCATTTTTTTTTCATAACATGTCTTCACCTAGAGGGAGCTGACTTATTTTTAAATGGTGTCAGGTGTGTGGCGGCACGGTGTTATACAGCCAAAGTTGTCGACACCAAATGCCCAAGTGCTTCTTTCTCAATTTGTGCGTATCTGCAATCCGCTTCTGTCATGCTGCGGGATATGGAGGCAACTAGGCACCATTCACCTGATGGTTGCATCTGAGCCCACTACCTCTACAGTTTATAACTGCTAGTTAGTTAGCTTCTTACCTCCTCGCTGATCAGCACTCACTTGTCAGAACGTCCAGTCGTGCCTTGAGAGAACGTCTTCCGAATCGTGTTGATGGGACTCTACTTCTGACATCATGTAAAAATGTTCTATACATTGTCTGTATGACTAAGACGAGAGGAGAGAATATTCTCACGCTGCTTTAATCAAACATCCAAACTCACTGGCTTCTCACAACATACTGTCTCTGAGAATGGTTCTTACATTCAATGTCCCCTGTCAACTCCTAACATTGATTTTCCCCATTGGTTCCTACCAGTATTCCCACTGACCCAAGTGGAGGGAAAGGAAGGAAATTAGAAAAAGGTGATCAAAATAAGGATAGTATTTATTGGCAAAACCAGGGTCAAAGTAACAAACAAGACAAATGACCTTTCCAAACAAAATAAAACACAACAAAATCCAAACCAGATGCAAATACCAAACCAGAAAGGGAGATAAAAATAACAAAGTAACCAATGTCTAAAGAAGTGTCCCAACAAGAAACCTGAAATTAAGATTAAAAAAAAAACAAATTATATCAAATGGGCGCAAAACAACTAAAATAACGTGCAAACCACAAGCAAAAAAAACAAAAAAACAATAAAGAAATATGATGTAGCAACAACATTGGAAATGAATTCAACATTACAGCGTGAGCTGCCATAAATGTTATTTTAAAGTGTCAGGTTATTAGGGACAGGTGTGTGGTGACTGGACACAGTTCCAAACTTGGTTGGCGCTTTCAGGCGGAAATGAGGCGTACAAGACAATAACAAAAACAGTCTTCTCTGTTTTTTTTTTTAATTTTCTGGTCTTGTTATTAACACCCAACTCATTTTCTTTGTGACAATAAAAATGACAGAGAACCCAAAGGCACCATTCAAATAGTTGTAAATTGATATTTATTTAGCAAAACTGTGAAAAAAAAGTTTTAAATCGTTTTTGCTGTAATATTTTTTTTTTGTCATACAATTACAAAATAAAAATTACAGCTCATTTTTATCTTCATTTAAAAACAAATAATGGTTTCAAAACAAGGTGAAGGAGTTCTTTTGTAAAAATGTCTCAACATGCTGCAAACGAGGATACTGTATTTAACTTCAGTGCAAACGGCGTTGAGCACAGTCAAATTGCTTTGTTTGCTTGGCTGGCATTTCTGGGTGTTTAATTCTTCTTCTGTGGGTTTTCATCATAAAGTGCTTCAACAGTAAACCAATTTTTTTATAATGAACTTCCATATAAAGGATTTCTTTACGACGTATAGCCAAAATGGGTTCTGTAAGTGTGTCACCTTGACTGCAAAATGGAGTGGCAACTGTTTCCTATGTATACTGGACGAACCCTTCATTCTGTATTAGCATCAGAACACCGTAGATGTGATCTGCGTGATCCTGATTTTACCTCCCAACCAAATTTACATATGTAAAGAGCCATTTCTGGTTCGTGAGCCAAAGGTTCCCAACCCGTATCCTATAGTGTCGCCAGGGTATCGCCCCTAGCTGCGCAACTGTTTTTTTGTGCACACTAGAAAATGCTGGCCCTGTCTTTCCCCCTTCTTAATCGTTTTAAATATTTTTTTTTAAACCGTTCTATTTGTTTCTCACTCAGTTATAGTGTGTGTGTGTGTGTGCGTGCGTGCGTGCGTGCGTGTGTGTGTGTGTGATAATTAAAATCTCATGAACCATTAAAGGGTACAAAAAAGGCACCTTTATCTTATGCGTAGCCACCCTCAAGATTATGAGATTGATAACAAAGTTTATCAGCCAATAACCTCATAAAAATATCTGAATACAGTTGTGCTTCAAGAAAGGCAAAAATGGTCTGATAGAATTATTGAACTAGTGTCTTCTAATCAATTATATTATTGCCCACTTAATACACATTTTATCTGAAAAACTCATGCTTTATTTGACAGTTTGAAGAGGCAATGTCTTATTGGATAAATCAGACTTCCTTGAATACAGCGTAGACCATGACTAGCTGTGATGTGATTCTCAGGTGCCGGTCAGTGTCAAAAAGTCTGCCCCGCCAGAGTGAGTTGATTTTGCTGTTTGACTCATATTCTACAAAAAATAATAAGATTACCCTGTTTAGAATACTGAGGCCACATACAACATGTTATCTATCCTATTGTTAATACCACCTATGCTCTGCATGTACCTGTGTGTCATTTATGAGGAATTACTCTAATTTAGGCTGTAGTCAGTCTACATAAATCTTCTTTTAAATCCTAAATTGTATTTTCTTGTTATAGATTATTCTATAGTAAAATTATTCCTCACCTGTATCCCCACTTTCTCCTAGTTTGTATTATTGTTAGGGGGTGGGGGGCATCTAACCACATCCAACCATAGCATTGACTATGCAAAGTAGAACAACATTCTTCAATGAACAAACAGATGTGAGTCCTCTACAAATTTCTCCTTGCAAGAATGGTCGAGAATTGTCCTCCATGCAGGCTAATGCGAGACTGCAAGCCTTCAGAATATCCCGTATTGCACTATTCTAAGGAGCCTAGAGACACCAACAACTTCAAATTTTGGTTTGGTTTATGTGTCACATTTTTTTCTCCCAGTTCTAATACTGTTCCTAGGAAAATTGCACTGTTTAATGGTGCAATTGCCTTAGGAAAGGGCTGGAGCTCTGCATAGTTTAGACATTTCCCTTTCTAAACACCTTCTTCATGAGCAAGCTCTACTGAAACCTTAATAACAAACTTGCTGACGGGAAACCTCTAAAATGTGCAACTTTCTGGCTGAATCCTGACAAATGTGCACAATTCAATTTTCTAAATGTGTAATCTCCCTATGATTTTTTTTTCTGTTTTTGTGTATCATAAATCACAAATATTGTATGTGCCTATTTTGTACATTCAGCAGAGGGTTGGAACTGAGTCACATTTATTGAATATTATTTAAAAATACCTCCTGACTGTAAAGGGGGGTGCAAAACTCCTTTAAGGAGGGTGTGTTTGACCTCTGGGAACATTTTTTGCACTATGCTAGAACAAAGTGCAATTGCACCTCCATTACACTTGGGGCAGTGGCTCCCTCATTGGCAGAGTGCTTTATTTACATTTAGCACCCTTGCTTTGCGTATAGCACAGATTTTGAGGTGTAGATATGAAGAACAGCAGACCCTCAAATGACCCTAAAACATATTTAATAGGGATGAGAAAACAGGCGGGGAGGGACAGGATGAATGAAATTGAAAATTAATTGTCTTTGTTGTCATTAATATCGATGTTGTGTTTGATGTGTGTGTACACAACAAGATTGGACATGGCACTCCAGTGTGTGTCTTTTATCCTGATAGTCTTCTTTTCTCTTTGAAATTGGTATTAGATGTTTAACCTGGAGGGTCGCGGGGTGGCTGGAGCCTATCCCAGCTATCTTTGGGCAGTGCGAAGGAGACAAACTGAACTGGTTGCTAGCCAGGCGCAGGGCATACAGAGACAACCCACTTGCTCATTCACACCTAGGGGCTATTTGGACCGGCCAATTAACCTGACATGTATGTCTTTTGAAGATGGGAGGATACCGGAGTGCCCGGAAGAAACCCATGCAGGCACGGGGAGTACATGCAAAATCCGCACAGGAAGGCTGGTAGCTGGATTTGGATCTATGACTATGCCGTGGACGCGCTAACCACTCGGCTGCCATGCTGCACCAATTCGCAAAATTTCTATACCTAAACAGGGAACTATGGAATGTGTATTAGTAAAACAATTATATATCAATTATTGACATTCATTAAGGGCTATGTAAAAAAACTAAGGTAGTGTTTCTTAGTAGTAAATTATAATGGGAAGAACTCCATGCAACTGAGGATGGGGAGATGTCTTAAAAATATTTGCACACATATTGTTAAGATCCACAAATACATTCTAGATTTATTTAAGATCCGTGAAGCACATTGTAAAGCGCTTTGGGAGGTCTTCATTGACTTGAAAAGTGCTATACAAATGTAGACCATTTACCATTTATGTAAAACCCATTACTTTGATAATTGCACATACAAGACTAAAAATAGTGTATGCAAATTGCAGATATATTTGTTGCAGTGAAAAATGCAAGATAGACACTTGATTTTCTTTCAGTGGTACCGGGAAAAAAATGGAAAAGTGGCCTTAAAAGTGCCTAAAAAGTGGTATCATTTGACCTTAAAAAAGTTGTACGAAGCCTGTCTTACTATGTCTAAAATCTTTAGCAGCGGAGAGCATGGAGCCATTTACAGACATCACACCCCTATCAAACTGATACGCCGCTTCAGTTTGATATCAAATCAGTCATTGTTTTTTCCCAACAAATATTATAGGAAAAAAATTTGTTCAATGCTTTGTATAACTAGCAGCGCAGAGAGGGTTAAATCATATTCTCTGCTGAAGCGCTGACAAGTGGGAAAAATTTATTGGCAGTGCCGTTTCCGTGTTTCATTTGAGACTTGTGTCTCTTTTATGATTTAGTTACCACCAATGCCAAACCCAAACCTACATCCGTGCCTAAAATTTTCAATAATAATCCTGCATCCCATCCATCCATCATCTGCACCGCTTATCCTCAGTAAGGTCGCGGGGGTGCTGGAGCCCATCCCAGCTATCTTTGGGCAGTGGGCAGGGGACACCCTGAATTGGTTGCCAGCCAGTCGCAGGGCACACAGGGACAAACGATTCGCTTGCTTATTCACACCTAGGGACAATTTGGTAAGGCCAATTTACCTGACATGCATGTTTTTGGAATGTGGGAGGAAACCCACGCAAGCACGGGGAGAACATGCAAACTCCACACAGGAATGTTTGATCTCATGACCTCAGAACTGTGCCGCACACGCGCTAACCACTGCCCCACCGAATCCTGCATCCCTTCTTCAGTAAACTCATTGAGCATCTGAGAAGGAGCTGGGATTATAACATTCTTCAAACCCCGCTTGTGTACGGAAAAGTTGTATATGTATTGCAAACCGTGCTCAGTGTAGCCATTAATAGAGACAGCGTCTTTGATTAAAACAATCCGCACTTATTGTTTTATATGTTTTTGTATTGCAGGTTCACCCTGCTCTCGTGTTAAGGTCACCACCGACCCGTTATCATTTTAAATCCATATATAACCACTTGCATTTATTTATCAGTCAGTAATACCTATTTTAACAAAATCAAGTAAAAACATCACTATATTATAAAATGCTCTAAAACATTTATATTATCAGGATCAGTTTTGACCAAGCTATAAAAACAAGACTAAAAACACTTGCTACAGCCAAAACTGAAATTATACATGGACTAGTCATATGATGCGTCAACTGTTATAGCGTCAAAGTTATAGTTCTGCCAAAACAGATACTCAAAGTATAACTTTTTGCCCCACATGCACATACGCTATGTCACAAAAGTGAGTACACCCCTCACATTTCTGCAGAATTCGTCATCACAATTAATAGAACATCACTTGACACAATGAAAAGATGTCTGTCTACAAAGTCCATTGCTTACTGGAAAGATATCCTCTGGTCTGAAGAGACAAGGATTAATTTATTTGGCTCAGATGATGTGAACCATGTGTGACAGCAACCAGGTCAGGAGTACAAACATGTTGGTGTTGTGGCTAGTCAAGCATGGTGTTGGGAATGTCATGGTTTGGGGCTGCATGAGTGCACCTGGAGTTGGGGAGTTACATTTCCTTGAGGAAAACATGAACTGAAGCATGTTTTGTTTAAAACGGGAGCACAGAATCATCCCCTCCCTCCCAAAACTGAGTCACATCCTGACAATGACCCCAAAACAACCCATAGATGACCAAGGCTTTTCTAAAGGGGCTCAGGGTAAAGGAGATGGACTGGCAAGGCAATTCTCCAGATCTAAACCCAATAGAACATAGTTGGGGCTTCTTCAAGTGGAAGGTGGAGAAGCACAAGATCTGAAATATCCCCCAGCGTTGTCATGTTGTCATGGAGTGCAAAAGCATTGAAGTGGCAATTTGTGAGGCTCTGGTGAAATCCATGGCCAGCACGAATTAAGGTGGTTCTGCAAAACTATGCTGGCCACACAAAATATTGAACTTTCACCTCAGGGGGTACTTACTTTTGCAACTAGGTGTTTAACTACTACTATATTTTGATTTTTTTAAAGGGGAAAAATACATTTACAGGGCTCAATCAGCTTTACACAGACTACCTTTTATTGTCTCAAAGCGATGTTTCTTCAGTGTTGTTCAATTAAACATCATGATGAAAAATCTGCAGAGATGTGAGGGGTGTACTCACTTTTGTGACATTCTGTACTTGCATAAAGAACAGGTGTTATTTCACACTCAGACTTTGATTTGATCTTGGTCATGTATTTGTTTTAGAACAAGTCATCGATCTCCTTCTGTCTTGGCTTTTGTCTAGACTAAATATAGGTTTGGTTGGGCGGTCGAATGGCAGTTGTCAGTGACAGAAAGTAATCGAAAAGCACAGCCTTAACTCATGACATTGACAGTTCAGTCAGCTCATGAAATTTATTTCCATAACTTGGTTTTGTTTGGCCATTTGTTGTTGGGTCCACAGGCTTTTCTTGTTTGTTTAAATCCTGCTTCCCTGCATTTGTGTCTGCCTTCAAAGTATACAATAAACATCCTTCATTGTAACATTAAGGTATAGCATCCAGCACCAACCCAAAGACCTTGTCACTTTTATTAGAAGACAATAGTTTACCAAAATATGAAGAATATCTGCAGCCTTGTCTGACAAGTGCATTTTTTAATTTCTGTCAACCAAGATCCATACTGTTCACATGTTGCCCTTTAAAGTTCACACTATATTTATGCCCCGAGGAATGTCACAGATGTGTTCCCTTTCCATTGTTTTTATTTTTTTCTTTATGTGGAAAGTTTTTACATGCACTGCTATGCTTAAAGGAGGACGTATTTTTGTTTTGGTCAACGTGGTGGAATTTTAGATAAAAAAATGTTGACAATGAACGTCTCGTGCTTCTTCGACGTGTGAAGCCTAAGCTTGATGCAGTCGCTTGACGAAAGCAACATCGTCTTGCTCGATTTCCCATTTTGTCGTTTTTGAAGCCAACAAGGCAATTATTTTATTGGCATCCTGCTTCAATGAATCCGCTAAAGCCTTCTATGGAAGCCCTCTGTAAAGATTTAAGGCGAACACGCAGCATTTAATCAAAATCCAATATCTTATGTGACAAATGGTGGTTAGCGTTTTTCATTACGTGTAGCTCCACCGGCTCATCTACTGGGATCAGGACAGGCAAATTGCCTTGCTTCAAACATCAATTTGATCATTTCTGTTAATCACTGCAATGTGTCAGTGTTTTTGGTCAGGTTGTTTTGACCAAGTAAATAATGTGCAGATTTGCCAGGATGTGTAACCCTTTTTGAAAGCAAGCCATACAAAAAAATTGTCCGAGAGCAGCAAATCGTCTGTAATTTTCTAACTCAGAGGATAAGTGACTCAGAATAATGTAACATTGATGGACAGCTTTGAAGTATTGCAAACAAAAGAGAGTAAAGTAAAAAAAAAAGTAACGACGGATTTACATGCAGCATTTTCACAGAACATTCATTATCACCAGAGAGCAAAGCAATAATGTTTTCGTTTGGGATCTAAGTATGTACAGTGCATCCGGAAATTATTCACAGCGCTTCACTTTTTCCACATTTTGTTATGTTACAGCCTCATTCCAAATTGTATTAATTAAATCTTTTATCTCAAAATGCTACACAAAATACTCCATTTTGACAATGTGAAAAAGGTTTTTTTTTTTTACTTTTTTTGAATTTATTAAAAATAGAAAACTAAGAAATCACATTTACATAAGTATTCACAGCCTTTGCTTAATACTTTGTTGATCCACCTTTGGCAGCAAATACAGCCTCAAGTTTTTTTAAATATGATCCCACAAGTTTAGCACACCTATCTTTAGGCAGTTTTGCCCATTCTTCTTTGCAATAAGTCTCAAGCTCAATCAGGTTGGATCGGAGACGGTTGTGCACAGCCATTTGCAGATCTCTCCAGAGATGTTCGATCGGATTCAAGTCTGGACTCTGGCTGGGCCACTCCAGGACATTCACGGAGTGGTTCTGAAGCCAATCTTTTGAGATCTTGGCTGTGTGCTTTGGGTCATTGTCCTGCTGAAAATGAACCTTCGCCCCAGCTAGAGGTCAAGAGCGCTCTGGAGCAGGTTTTCATCCAGGATATCACTATATATTGCTGCATTAATTTTTCCTTCTATCCTGACTAGTCTGCCAGTTCCTGCTGCTAAAAAACATCCCCACAGCATGATGCTGCCACCACCATACTTCACTGTAGGGATGGTATTGGCCTGGTGATGAGCGGTGCCTGCTTTCTTCCAAACATGGCGCCTGGCATTCACACCAAAGAGTTCAATCTTTGTCTCATCAGACCAGAGAATTTTGTTTCTCATGGTCTGAGTGTCATTCAGGTGCTTTTTGGCAAATTCCAGACGGGCTTCCATGTTCTTTTTACTAAGGAGTGGCTTTCGTCTGGCCACTCTAACATACAGGCCTGATTGGTGGATTGCTGCAGAGATGGTTGTCCTTCTGGAAGGCTCTCCTCTCTCCACAGAGGAACGCTGGAGCTCTGACAGAGTGACCATCGGGTTCTTGGTCACCTCCCTGACTAAGACCCTTCTTCCCCGATCGCTCAGTTTAGAAGGCCGGCCAGCTCTAGGAAGAGTCCTGGTGGTTCCAAATGTCTTCCTTTTACGAATAATGGAGGCCACTGTGCTCATTGGGACCTTCAAAGCAGCAGAAATTTTTCTGTATCCTTCCCCAGATTTGTGCCTCAAGACAATCCTGTCTCGCAGGTCTACAGACAGTTCTTTTGACTTCATGCTTGGTGTTTGTGCTGACGTGCACACTCAACTGTGGGACCTTATATAGACAGGTGTGTGCCTTTCCAAATCATGTCCAATCAACTGAATTTACTGCAGGTGGACTCCAATTAAGCTGTAGAAAGATCTCAAGGATGATCAGTGGAAAAAAGATGCACCTGAGCTCAATTTTGAGCTTCATGGCAAAGGCTGTGTTTACTTATGTAAATGTGATTTCTTAGTTTTCTATTTTTAATAAATTCAAAAAAAGTTAAAAAAAAACGTTTTCACATTGTCATAATGGAGTATTTTGTGTAGAATTTTGAGATAAGAGATTAAATTAATACAATTTGGAATGAGGCTGTAACATAACAAAATGTGGAAAAGGTGAAGCACTGTGAATACTTTCCAGATGTACTGTATATCTGTTAGTTTGTGTGTTTGTGCGTCTGTCCACCCAAGAAAGGGGGAATGGATTTTAGATATGACCACCATGTTTAACAGGCAGTCAGGTAGGTTTCGCTGGATAGAAAAAAAATGCACCAAAAAAATGACTCAGCACTTTTGGTTTTGTTGAGTCAGCATTTTTTACCAGAAAGACATTCCATTCTCCCAGACGAGAACGACATTAAATATCAACACCATAATTTACAGGCAGTCAGGTAGGCTACCTAAGATGAGAAAAAAGATGACTTGGCATTTTTGGTCCTGCAGACTTAGTGGCTGTCCCTGAAAAATATTCTACCCTCCTAGTCCAGAACAGGTTTGGCCAGGATCACAATATTTCACAAGCAATCAGGTAGGTCATTCTAGAGGCGAAAATGCTCCAAAAACTGACACTCTTTTGGTTTTGCTGACTCAGCAGTTTTTCCCAAAAATATATTTCCTCATTCCAGGCCAAAACAACATTTAATTTCAACACATTGTTTTAAAGACAGTGAGAAAGGTTGACCAATATGTGAAAAAATATCCACAAAAAACTACACTCAGCAATTTTGGATTTGCCGGCTTGGCATTTTTTTCCAGAAAGACATTCCACTCTCCCAGACAAGAACGACATTGAATAGCAACACTATAGTTTACAGGCGGTCAAGTAAGTTACCCCAGATGTGAAAATTGCAAATTTGCCATTTTTGCTTTTTCTGACCCAACAGCTTTCCCAGGAAAAACATTTTACCTTCTTAGGCCAGAATAAGATCGACCAGGATCACAACCTTTTACAAGCAACAAGGTGGTCATTCTGGTGGTGAAAATGCCAATGAACATGCCAAAGAGGGAAATGCAACCCAAAATGGTTTTGCATCTCAGCGCAGATGAAGCTCTAATGGTGCAGAACCGTTGTCGTAAATGTAGTCAAAACAATACAATATTTCATAGTAAATACTTTTTCATTTTAAGAAATTCTCAGTTCGAAATTGGAGATTCAAATCTGAAATCAGGATTAGTTATCAGGTATTTCATATTTTAAGTGATTTTTTTCAGGGCACTTGGGCTTTCTCTGGTATTCGTGTCAAAGTAGCTTAATTGCCCAAAATCTGGTCCTAGCTACTACTTACTTACAGAGCTACAGTAATTATGACAAGCTTTTTATTATTCAATAAATGTCCCTTCTCGAAATGGCCAATAAGGATATATGTATTCTCAAACTTTACATCGGATAATTAAATCCAAGTATAAAATATTGTACAATTAAAACTGTGAAGTGTGTAGTTTTTCGCTTGGTTCATTGTTACCAGATACAGGTATAGCACATTCAACCTGTCAAGTGCTTGATAAAAGATGAGTTGCCCAAGAATTGGCCTTGAAAGCTTCATCCAGTAGGGACGTTTCATTGTTGGTTATATTGACAAGGCCGTTTGAATGATCTTTTATGGCCAAAGCAAGCAGCATTTTTTTTCTTTGTATCCAACCAGAAAGGAACAGCATCACTCTGAATAGTCCTATCAATGCCTTGTGACACTAGTTACCTCTTTTGAACTATCTTCTTACAAAATAACTTAAGTGTGAACCATGGGCAATTTGAATATAAAACCACTTAGGCATACATTTGTATTTAAATCATTAGGCCCTGTGCTGAGGCCAAATATCTGCTTCATTACTTCATACTTTGCTTTTTGTTTTACTTATTTTGATTTATATTTTTTTGCATGCTAATTTGATGATCTGTGACTTAATTGGTTAGAATAACATTGTAAATAGATTGTTTTGAATATTCTTTATTTATAGCACTGAAGAGTTAACATTTTTGCAATTTCAGGGAATTTACCACTTCTTTGTAGATCTGTGAATGTTTTAATTCATATTTCAAGTGTTTTTCAGGGATCCCCTGCAAAGCATATGACATTACTAATTACTAAATAATTTGGTGCACAACGTTTTATGATTGGGCAACAAGGCGACTGGGTGGTTACCATGCGGCTCTAAAGTGCGGAAGTCCAGGGTTCAATTCCAGCTAAGTCAAGCTCCTCATGCGGAGTTTGCATGTTCTCCCCGCTTCTGTGTGGGTTTCCTTCGGGCATTTTAGTTTACTTCCACGTTAAAATACATGCATGTCAGGTGAATGGGACGGTCCAAATTGTCCCTATGTGTGACTGAGCCAGTGTGTTGTCTGTCTCTGTGTGCCCTGCGACTGACTGGCAAGTAGCTCAGGGTTGTCCTGCCCACTGCCTCAACCTAGCTGGGATGGGCGGAAAAAAAATAAATCCAAGCAGGTTGTAATACATGGAGGAAAGTGTCAGTGAGGTTGTGAAAACGAATCTCTCAAAGCAAGCGGTGACAGAAACCAAGCAATTGTGTGAGGGCCTGTAAGGACTTTTCTGCTGGCCTTAAAAATACCTGAATCACGTTATGTTATTTACATTTCGTCCACGAATACTTTTCACATAATTCCATTGACTCTCAGCTTCCTTTCTTTGCTTTGTGCAAAGATTAGTATTTCCTCTTGATGAAACTATATGTATAACCAAATCCTGTTTGTATAAGCCTTGCTTGATTAAACCAAGCACTTCCTGGCCAGATTCTTCCACAACAACAGTTGAGTATTATGACACTCTTTCACCAGCATTTAAGATAGATTATTCTACAATAATTCTACATAACATCAGGCTAATCTAGAGGGTGCTGATATGATTGTAGTGATTTTTCAATTGCCCTACACAGTATAGTAACACCTAGTATTCATATATTACACAGTCTCTATTAATTACATAAGTATTTAACTCCAGTGTTTGTACGGATGTTTGAAAAAGTATCTTTTCATGTTCGTAAATATGACGTAGCCATGCTGTGCATGCAGTGTTGAAGCAGAACGGCAGAAAAAAATGTCAGTTTATAGCAAACCTATTAACCCAAAAAGATTGTAGATCATATAGGAAGAGCTCAAAATTGCACAAATTTGTGCTGTCAGCAAGAAAGCGACTTGATTTCAACTTTATCATCAAAGATAATAAAATAAATAAATAAATAAATAAAACTTTCTGCTGATCAGCGCTGGATTTGTTTCTTTAGAAGTACTGGAAAAATTTCAAACTTGACCTTGAAAGTGCTTAGAAAGTTCTTAAATTTTTCCATGAAAAGGGTGTACAAACCCTGTAACCCATATGTTGGGCAAGATTTTGCACGTGTCTTCAACCTCTTCAACTCATTTTTTTGCAATGTTTTATTTAAATATTTAATTATATCTTTAAAATGATCAGGGCAGAAGGGTATTTGCATATGCTGGGCACTCTGGGACATTATTTTTGTTATTTACAACAACACGGTAAACGTGTCAAGGAAAAGTACTGTAGTGTTTGGTAACGAGGATCCAAAGCCTCCATAACTTGATAAAATTGCAGGTTCCACAGATGAAGTAGCTGGGCTCTACTGAACACAGCCTGTCAATTTTGGAACCCCAATCAGATGTAGGAAGGTAAAATAGACCCAACTTATTTTTGCAGGCAGCGTTCTCGAGGGCAAAGACTCTTCAGAGAAAACAAAAATACGCCATAACCACGCAAATCAAAGCCCAGGGCAAACAGACACCAGTCAGAACGAATGTTAGGACAAAAGAACAATGAAAGAAGAATAATCACAAAAAAATCAATAT
The DNA here is from genome assembly GCF_059441175.1 of Urocampus carinirostris. Taxonomy (NCBI): domain Eukaryota; kingdom Metazoa; phylum Chordata; class Actinopteri; order Syngnathiformes; family Syngnathidae; genus Urocampus; species Urocampus carinirostris. The sequence goes on along the minus strand of NC_142362.1, from coordinate 37,473,814 downwards.
GTAGACCTTTGAAGATGCATAGATTTCAGTCATATTGATTGTGGCTGAATACGTGCAAAAATAGCTTGATGAGAGCACGAAAATAAGAGGGATATCCAAGAGAAAGGAGGGAACATATTTTCTGCGGGACCGCAGTTCTTGTAAATGTAAAGAAGAGCTTAAAAATATCACAAAGAGCCTCATTTAAGATCACACCGGAAAACAGGAAAACAATTTGAAGTGGTTCACTCTAATGGAGGGCATTTACAGCTGCAGAGGGTCGGCAGTGAATTTGGAGTGGAATCTCCCCAGCTTTTCAACTGCATTGATACAGATGAGTGAGTTAGTTTTTAACTTACTTTTTCACAGAGTATGTAACAGTGTCAAATCAAGTTGTAGGATGTATTTAGTTAGCACTATTATGTTATTATTACAAAATGTAAACCTCCTACTAATGGGCTGGTATAAGTTTAGGTCCAACTACTGGAGGGCAGTGGCACGACTGGTACAAGCAGGGGACCCAAATGCGTATCGTTTCACACAATGCTTTATTAAGGGATCGGGGAAGTCAGGGACATGGGAAAAGACAGCGATCTGGTGCTCGCTGGACAGGAGGAACAGGAAGCCCTCGCGGCCGATGACACATGGCAAGGCGGACAGGCGGGGCCGCAGAGCCGAGCAGGATCGTGGACCGGACAAGTCAGGTAGCCGAGACCGGAGAACGAATCGTGATCACGGATCGGAACAAGTTTGGCAGCCAGGACGGGAGCCGGTGGGTGGTCGGAGATCGGAACAAGTTCGTTAGCCGGGACCAGCGTGAAGCCAGGGACGGACGAGCAGGATACAGGACAGGACAGACGAGAGCCAAAGTCAATAAGTGTTTGCCTTGCATGTGCTGAACTTTGCTGACAGAATAACCAGGAGTGAACGAGAATAACGTGTTTAAATAGGAGGAGGACTAATTACGGAACGAATGGCAGCTGGGGCTTATGAGTGAGCGCAGGTGAGGGCAATTGGCAAATCATAACAGACAGTGACAGTAAATAAAGACCGAAACCAAGTATTTAACTTTGAGTAAAATATGTTAAAAAATTAAATTAAAGTGTACAAAGATGGAAAATAGAACAAAAAATACAAACTAAAACCAGAAGGAAGCATGCTTTGTGTGCAGAAATCAGCCAACCCGATCAAATTTGTCCACTCCCACCGCTCACCAAATCAAATTATTTGATCTACTTGGCTGCTGTTTTTGGAAGTTAACAGTTTGTTCCATGGGTTTTCATTAAAAAGTACATCAACAGTGAACATACATTATTTAATGCGCTTCCAAGGGATTCCGTAGCAACATACAGCCAAAATAGGGTCTGTTGGTGTGACACCTTGACTATAAAATGTAGGGTGCCCTTCATATACTTGAACGAACCATTCTCATCACAAATGTAACATTGACTTTGCACATGCTAAACTCAATTAAGGGCAAATATATATTGGATGACCACAAATGAAATTTGCACAAGCAAGTTGAAATATCCTCAAGCAGAAATGAGCTGTATGTTACTAACAGGATACAAATAGATTTTTTTGTATAGGAATCTATTTTTTTTCGGCCGGTGTCGTCAGAGCTGATACTTTCATACGAAATTTCTCGAGTCCCACGGCGCTTGGGAACTTTTATCTCCAAGCCATATATACTCATGAAAAAAGTCATATATGGCACGCGGGCCAGAGGTTTCTGACCCCTAAATTAGAGGCTTGTTGAACATCCTTTTTGAAATGGGGCCCCGACCATTATAGCAACCCTCGGTTGGTCAATTGTGAATTGATTTGAAGTATGATACATATACTCTTCTACAAAGATTAATTTTACTTGTACAAAAATGTTGGAAAGTAACACTCTTACTTGAGTACAATTATTGAATGCGTAGGCTTCCTGTAAGGAAGGGCTGGGTGAACTGCAGCCATCAGGTTTTTTCATCGAGCACGCCAAACTAAACAGTTAGAATTATATGTTTACATGTTTTTTAAAAGCCCTACTCAATTTTATATTATTCTCATACATTTCTTTTACTTATCTATGTATTTGTCACATGTAATTAAAAAAAAGCGCCCTCAGCTTGACCTGTCGTATTTGGAGTATTTTATTGTATTATCAAATTTAATGCTTTAAAGGGACATCATTTATTATTTTGCTTTAATTCTGAGCGGTTAAAAACTAATCTGAATAAATCAGTCGTGGGCAACCTTTTTGAAACCAAGAGTTACTGATTACTGCTTGCTACCAGTTTGATGTGTGTTTTTAAAATAACATGTTACTACTATGTTGTTACTGTAACGGGACCCAGGTGGATGGTCTAGCTCCAGCTGGTGTTACACATTTGTTTTATATATTTTTGTTTTTTCGTTGTTGTTTTACCCCATCTGCAAAATAGATGATAAATGTCAGTCTCGCACGACACCATTTACTTGTTGACATTAAGGATTACTGTATTTATCGACCAAGTCTCAATAAACGTGAGGTCCCGTGAGACTTGGCCCAAGCACACTTCTCTAACCTTTGAGACTTTGCCATCCAGTGGTGATATACTGGTACTTCATGTACTCTTTCTGCTTTACAAAACAATACCCTTAAAAATACTAATACACTTCCCCGAACATTCAAATACGGATTAAACAACATAAAAATGCCAAAATATAACATTTTAACTAGTCAGCAACCCTTGTTGTGCCACACTCCCCCCTCAAACCTAAATGTCTCCAGACATTTAGTTAAAAAGGCAACTTAACTACACACATTGACTTCTCCCTCTGAAATCCCACATGGTGTTGTTCTAGACTGGCATATGACATGGATATTAACATTCTGTACTTCCGACAGTAATATTCATGAATCATGTTTTACCTCCTAACTAGATCGCATACCTCCTGCAGTTCAAATTTCAGTAAGCCAGTCATCTTTAAAGATAGATATCACAGTGTAACAGAACTCAATTTTTGGTTACTTATTTCCATTAGTCTGTTACCATCGTTGTCAGTTTACAGGCTCCAGCCAATAGGTTACTAAGGTAATATCTTTATTTTGTATTTTCAGTACTCAGTGTCTTTGAAAGTAGAACAATTTCTTCAAATGTCTGTTTGAGTGTCTATTTTACCTCAAGATCCAGCATGGCCCAAGGTCTCCACAGTCTCTTGCAGGCTGAAGACGTACTTACACGCAGGTCATTAACTCCAACCTTGACCATCAATGGCTCACCCAGGGTCTCATAGGTTAGCATTCGTGTGCGACGCCGCTCCCTCTGCGGATAGGCACTCACGACTGGTGATGCAGGCTCATCTTCCCCTGACGTTGGATACTCTAATGATGGCTTTAGAAGATGGCCAGCAGGCTGTGCAGCACTGTCATCGCTGTCCTCTGCTGGCGTGTGGTCATCTCCCAGCTTTGAAGCGTTGTCATCTCCGTCCTCTGTGGGCATGTGGTCAACAATGTCCTGTCCTATGTCCTGTGGTGCAGGTTCCTCATGTAGATATTTAATCCCTGGCACAAAAGGCTCTACTTCAGGGTTTGGGTTTCCAGTCCTTTTGCTCTGTTGCAGTTGGGTAGGGAAAGGATTCACCAACTCACCCTCATCACTGCTGTCACTGTCAGAGCATTACAATTGATTAACAGTCTTCTGTCCTCTTTTTATCCTATGTGTGGAGCTTGCTCTTTTCTGTTCTGCGTCTCTTTCAGAGTCACTTAGGGGTAAGCTGTAACATGGAAGTAGGAAAATTCTGTGCAGCACTTGACATTTACCACCTCCCTCCGGTACCACCTCATAAACAGGACTGTCACTGCCTCTTCTTTTAACCACCACATGGACTTGATCCTCCCAAAAGGATTGTAGCTTGCCTGGACCCCCTCTTTTTGACAGATAACGGATGAGCACCCCTCCACCAGGCTCAAGGGCAGCCCCATGAACTATTTTGTCATAATCAGCTCTACCCCGAGCAGCTTCCTTGGCTGCTCTCCTGGAGGCAATTGCATAAGCTTGTCTCATTCTGGTTTGCCAATCTTCAACGCAAGCTGCATAGCTCTCTTGTCCCTCTGTGGGTGGTATGTTGAAAAGCAGGTCATTTGGCAGGCAGGGTGTGTGGCCATAAAGCAGGTAATAGGGTGAGAATCTGGTGGCCTCGCTGCGTGTGCAGTTGTATGCATGAATCATCTTGGCCAATGAACTTTTCCAGTCTGCTTTTTCTGTAGCTGTGAGGGTTCGGAGAATTGACAGAAGTGTCCTGTTAAAACGCTCTACCTGTCTATTGCCTTATGGATGATGGCAGGTAGTATGAGAGCCTCTCACACCACTACACCTCTGCAGCTGGTCCATCAGTCGGTTCTGGAACTCGCCACCCATGTCATGATGAATGCGTTCATGAAAACCCCAATGCAAAACAAAATCATGAAACAACTTCCGTCTTGGCAAATTTGTTGTTGGTGGCATAGGCCTGTGCAAAGCGGGTGTAACGATCCATTACGACTAGAATATACTGGTACCCTTGTTTGCATGTCTCAAAGTGGAGGAAATCAACAGACCCTATTTCAAAAGGGTGTGTTGATATAATGGGCATGAGAGGGGCCCTGGTTGTTTTGTGGGGTTGTTTAGTCTTCAGACACTTACAGACCTTGGTGACAAAGACGTCTATGTCACTCTGCATATGGGCCCATTAAAACCGGTCTTTGATCAAGCTTTGTGTTTTGTCAACACCAGGATGTCCCATCTCACGGTGGAGTTCTTGAAATACAGTGGGGTGATACTCTTTTGGCAAGACAAGCTGACATTTGTCACCGGCTTTCCTGTAGAGGACACCTTTCTCGACCACATGCAACTTATGCCACTGTCTCAATAAAGCTCTTACGTCAGCTGACTAATTTTTGAGTACTTTGTTAGGAGGCTGCTGCTGACCGTTTTTTTTGAACTGGAGGACTTGACTGATGACAGGGTCTCTCAGCTGACTTTCTCTGATTTGCTCTGGTGTTAGAGGTTTGCTCAGTGTAGACGAGTCTCTCACTGCTGTTACAGCCTCTATAGACAATGGCATAGCCTGAATGAAAGGTGTATCCCTTTGTATAGTAGTACAGTTGCACTGATAACCTCCTGATGAACCTCCTCTGTACACTGCTCTATGAGCTTTTTTATGTCTACAGGCATAGGCGATAGGCCATCTGCATCAGCGTTATGTTTGCCAGGGCGGTACTTTATTGAGAAGTTGAAATCTGACAACTCGGCTACCTGACTTGTCCGGTCCACGATCCTGCTCGGCTCTCCGGCCCCGCCTGTCCGCCTTGCCATGTGTCATCGGCCGCGAGGGCTTCCTGTTCCTCCTGTCCAGCGAGCACCAGATCGCTGTCTTTTCCCATGTCCCTGACTTCCCCGATCCCTTAATAAATGACCTGTGGCATTAAGCTTAGCTGTGGAGAGGACGTAGGTCAGGGAGTTGTTATCTGTATATACTGTGAAATGAGGAGCATGATAAAAATAGTCGCGGAAACGCTCACAAATTGCCCACTTCAGTGCTAAGAACTCTAGCTTCCCTGAGTGCATGTGATAATTATTTTCCGGTTGAGTAAGTGTTCTGGACCCGTATCCAATCACAACCAATTTGCTGTTCTGCCTCTGATAAAGCACTGCATCCAGTCTCTCCTGGGATGCATCACAATGTAAAGTGAATGGCTGGGTGAAGTCAGGGTACGCAAGAACGGGCGGCTTAATCAGCTTATCTATGAGGAAGTTCAGCGTCTCTTGGTGGGTACGTGTCCAGTGTATGGGTGTGTTAGGTAGGAGGTTACCTTTATTTCTTTTGGTCGCATTCTTTCTGCTCACCTTTAGCTCTGCTGGTGTTGTCTTGTCAGGCGGTGAAGAGAGTCGCTGGTACAGGGGTCTTGCAATTCTGGAGAAGTTTGGTATAAAAGGCCGGTAGTATGATAAGAAGCGCATTGATTGTCTCAGGTCAGAAACGGTGTCATGCAAGCTCTCCTTTAAAGCCTGCACTGGGGCGACTTCAGCCGGGTCCATTGTATAGCCTTCCCCAGACACCATCAGTCCCAAGAATCTAACCTTTTGCTTGAACACCTCACACGTATGTGGACTGAGCTTAACTCCATGTTTTTGGTATCTATGTAACACATATCTAATGTGGTTGACATGGTCTTCGAAGCTAGAACTGAACGAGATTAAGGTATGGTTGACATATGATAACCCTCAGACCCACAGGGCACTCTTCCATGTTACGTTGAAACTCAGCGGGGGCTGAACTCAAACCAAAGGGGATTCTTGTCCACTGATAAAGGCCCCAGGGCATTATGAAGGCAGTAAGGTGTTGACGTTCCTCACTCACTTCCCCTGATCCAAGACTGAGAACCAAGAGTTGCCTGTGAGCAAGTCTAGTATATCTTGGATTTGAGGGATTGGATGACAATCAGGTATTGATTTTCTGTTCAGCTCCCTATAATCACAGCAAAGTCTCAATGTCCCATCTTTCTTTCGCATACACACCACTGGTGATGCGTATGGAGATCTTGACTGGACAATCCAACCACGGCCCTGAAGATATTATTTGACCTCATTATGCAGTGGTTTGGGGACTGACATGTACATTCTCTTCTTCCTCTCTTCTCGTCCTGAAGACAAAAGTGAAGTTTCCGGGAAGGGATACATACTATGTCATCTTCATCAAAGGCAAACGCATGACACTCCTCTCAGTAATTGCTTCACTGTGTTCCTCTGGTCATCAGTTAGGTGGGAATGATACACAGGGGGATTCCACTGACTTGGTTTTGTTGGTTTTGATGTTTTTGGTTGGTGTACAGTGGGGTCCTTTTGCAGTTGACCTGCCTGTTTGTTGTCACTCTGTTTACAGTTCTCTCTCTCTCTCCATCTCCTTCGGTGACATAAAAGAGTGGATGTCACTCAACTTCTTGCGTCTTAACTCTGAAAAGACCGAAATGTTAGTTATTGGTCCATCTAAATGCCGTGACTTACTCTCAAAAACTCCGCCCTGGTTTATTCCCGGACGCTGGCTATTTCAGCTGAAAATGAAAATCTCCATTCTGATCCCTGGATTTTGGCTAACTTGCATTGGCTCCCCGTTAGCCTAAGATGTGATTTCAAGGTTCTCTTAGTATTATATAAAATCATACATGGACTTGCTCCCTCATATCTTTCCGATCTGATTTCCCCCTATGTTCCTGTCCGAAGCCTTCGTTCTGAGAGCGCCGGTCTCCTGGTGATCCCAAGAGCCAAGACGTGTTCCGCTGGTTCGAGAGCGTTCTCCATCCGGGCACCGGTGTTGTGGAATGCTGTTCCCCCTGAGATCCGATCTGCAACCTCAGTGGAAATGTTTAAATCTAAGCTTAAAACTCACTTCTACTCTATAGCATACGAATAACCTAAACTTCTTATATGTAATAACTTGTGAAGCCCTTTGAGACTATTTGTGATTAAGGGCTTTACAAATAAAAATGACTTGACTTGACTTGACATGTGACGTAGGCCAATACGTCACTGAGGTCTACAGCCAATTCGTACAACGGCCATCTACTGGACTGGGGTGGAACCTTGCAAGTCCCGTCCAATTTCTTAGGGGACAATCTTCACTTTGCACTCCACTCACCAAGGGGACTTCCCTAAGTAGGGACCTCACTGTAGGGTTCTCAGGGCCAAGTGAGAGGAATGGGATTGGGCCTTTGTCTGACATGGCGTTGGTCACTTCGTAATCGGAAATTGCCGTATGCAGTATTTAATTTTTAATGTGTTTAAATAACAATAGCTAATTTATTTCAAATTGATGGAAAACGTTTTGTGTGTGTTTTAAAGTAATTAAATAAATATCCACGGTAAGCAAAGCAGTCTACATTTACTGGCGTGAAGGTTGTAGGTTTATGTGTCTGCTTTACTTGCAATTTCTTTGAGTTTATCACTGCACCCTCGATCCAGTACATTCTGTTTACGAAACATGTGATGTAATTTACATATGTTCCTCGCGAGAGATTCGGAACAAATAGAAATTATACCACTCATTTAAGGAAATTTGATATACTGGATCGCTCATTGTATAACCTTTATATACTATTCTCTCTTACAAATCTAAATCTATTTCTATGTGCAGTTGGTACGGGGCTTCTGACTTCCTCATAGATTGCGAACATTTTGCATCCACCCTTACAAGTTTAGCATCCTCGGACACCTTGATGCCATGAGTACAATAATCAAGACCCTTTTATAGTAACCTTTGAGATAAATTTGCATAATCTGGGTGAAATTATACAGCAATGCTATCAGGGATGTCTCTGTTATTAGTTTGGCTGCCATAATTGCTCCGCTAGTGATGCATGGATTTCGTAATTATAGAATAGAATAGAATAGAATATACCTTTATTGTCATTGCTACAAATGGGCTAACATATTGTGACAACGAAATTGGGCATGACACTCCAGTTTTACACATTCATAGTGAGGTATGAGCAAGAAGATAAAGGAACAGAGAAGATAATGTTATAAGACAAGGGGGATAAGGCTATAGTTATAATTTACATGGTATTTACACAAGAAATGTCGGCATGTGGGATGTTACATACAGGGTTGTCGTGATAACGTTGGTATCGTAACGGTTGTGCATATTGCATTTGGTGCAAAGTCATCATAGTGCAAAAATAGTCAGCATATGCATTGGTGCAAACATAGACATCATAGTGCAGAAACAGGAAATGGTCAGACATTGTGCAATTTGAGCATTAAACGTAGTGCAGTCGGCATGTGCAAGAACAAGACATGAGTAACATTATATTCGTATGAGGTAGTGTTGGCATGAGTTTTCAGTTTTTTTTTTGTTTTTTTTTTTGTGCGGTGTCTGTTTGAGCAGTGAACAAGCATAGTGCAGACAGCATGTACGTGAGTACCATTTACATACAAGTGAGGTAGTTTTTTGCAACAGTTTTCAGTTTTTTGTGCGGTGTCTGTTTAGGGTGGTAATGGCTGTGGGGAAGAAACTGTCTCTGAGTCAAGTAGTGGGTGTGGTTTAGCGCTCACTGTTGGATGTATGAATTGTGCCCCTTCTTTTGTTGTTTTTGCCTCACGTCTTACAATTGGTATTATATTTTTCGAACAGCTTACCCTTAGCGTCCGGGGGCTGCCGAAGGCTTGCATTGTTATTTTGTTCATGTTTGTTGCCGTGCCCTTTTATGGTCTGTTCCTGAGTAGACTGGCTACTGACTGCACGTTCTTGGTTGGCCAGCCTCCCATTTTTCTGCCTATTGGTCCCGGTTAGCACTTTTTAGCAGCCTACTAGCCTGCCGTAATCCGGCTGGGTTTGTCCCTATTAGCTCTCTGCGTATTATTTTTGTCCAGCTGCTCGGTTTTAGTATCATTGCTGCACGCACCTGCGACACAACGCCTAGGCATTAACTACAAAATTATGTAATCTTGGCCTTAAAACACTCAAAACCACTTCGACCACTGAGACAGACAACTATTCACATGCTCCCTCACACCTAATGACAATTTTGAGTAACCAATGAACCTGCCATGCATGTTTTTGGAATGTCAGAGGAAACCCACACAGGGTGAACATATAAACCCTCGGGTGGTAGCTGGAATTGAACCCTGAACCTCTACACCATGGGGCGTTTCTTTTTTTCTCCCTTTTTCTAGCTATTTTTTCTCTTTACTTTTCTCTTTTTTTATTCCTTTTTAAGCTTTATTCCTTTATTTCTTCTATTTTCCTTTTGGTCTTTTTTTCTTTATTTTTCCGCCTTTTTAAATCATTTCATGCGCAATATTTTATAATAATTGGTAGTATATAGATTAAAGCAAAAAAAACAAACAAAACAAACAAAACAATCTGAAGTGCCGTATCGAAACCCAAAAAGCCAGCTCTTTTTAGAGAGCCGAGGTAAAAAAAGCCCGTTCTCGAAAAAGAACCTGATAGTGTCCTAGAAGATCTGTTCCCAGACGACGCTTCACATGACAACGCTATAATGACAAGCCCCCAGAACAGGTGTCTTTTTCACACACAAAAAAAATTTCATTTACTGTATTGCGTGGTCCATAGATTCAGACTGCCAAGAAACATGGCAATGTCAAAAATTCCAAGGATTTTCAAGCACTGGACCAAAATGCAAACATTTCCATGACCTTACGACCACAACATACAAATTCTAGCATTTTCAAGGATTTTCAAGGTTTTTAAGCACCCACGCTAACCTTGTAAACCAATGCAGAATGCAACTTAAAACGTTTGGCTAACCCTGTTTTAAGGTTAGGATTACACCATTAACCACTTTTATTTTCCTGTGGAAAGAACACTCACATCTGGTAATAAGCTTTTATTGGCCCGAAAGAGGCAAACATAATTGCTCAGAGATCCAACTGGCCATGCTATAATGAAATTTGGCACAACTGCCAAATGTGAACTCTAAACCAGACAATCACAATCACAGAAGGAATACTGCCGAGATAATTTATTTCACTCATGAAATTAGCTTTGACAATGGATTGCTTTTATATTTTCACTTATTGCATAAAAGAAAAAATACAGCTGTGTTTACATGAAAATGTAAAGGATAAATATCAAAAGCATAAAAATAATTTCACAGTATAACCCCAAACACATTTGAATAAACCATTCAGAACTACATTGCATTGTGATATTTACACTCACCGTGACTGGGAACTGATTCAATTAATTCCATGATATGAATTAAGGGCCATGGAATTTGGGGTTAAATAACCTTTACAGTACTTTCAGACCAAATTGATAACATTGTGTTTAATGAAGTTTAATATTTGGGATAAAAAATAAATGAATAAATGAATAGAAGGAAAGCTTATTTTGTTCACCAAAATGTGAAGTATTTATTAATCAGGGTTAAGAGAGTTACTTTAAAAATGTAATACGACACTGTTACTAATTACCTCTTGAAAAATATCATCAGTAACGTAATCCGGACACCATGTTATTAGTGATGTAACTGGATTACTTTTGATTACTCCTGAACCAAATATGCTTATAAAATACAACGTACATAAAATATGAATACAATTTTTACAATTTGTTTAAGACAAATAAAGAATGTAACCATGAAAAAGAATGAGAGGAAACCAAGGTCAGGAGGTTGCTTGTAGTCCCTACAACAAAGTTCTATAATTTTGCTATAGTTTGGATGAAATTAAACCATTATTTTTCATGTGGCAGACAAGAATTGCACTTTTTTTAGTTCACATTTAAAGCACATAAGGGAACCAATATGTTTTTAAACACACTGAGTGTTCTCTTTTTAAAATTTCAACAAACACTGGGATGTGTTGTGTCCAAATATCCAGGCAATATTTCTATTTATCAGGCTAAGCAAAACATTCTCACAATTTACTAACACTTGATCATTTAGTGATCGTGAACACCAAGTACCTGCAAAATACAAAACAAAGACAATAGTTTTTACTACAGTGCATCCGGAAAGTATTCACAGCCCTTCACTTTTTCCACATTTTGTTATGTTACAGCCTCATTACAAATCATATTAATTTCATCTCTTATCTCAAAATTCTACACAAAATACTCCATTATGACAATGTTTTTTTACTTTTTTTGAATTTATTAAAAATAGAAAACTAAGAAATCACATTTACATAAGTATTCACAGCCTTTGCCATGAAGATCAAAATTGAGCTCAGGTGCATCTTTTTTCCACTGATCATCCTTGAGATCTTTCTACAGCTTAATTGGAGTCCACCTGCAGTAAATTCAGTTGATTGGACATGATTTGGAAAGGCACACACCTGTCCCTCAGTTGAGTGTGCATGTCAGAGCACAAACACCAAGCATGAAGTCAAAAGAACTGTCTGTAGACCTGCAAGACAGGATTGTCTTGAGGCACAAATCTGGGAAAGGATACAGAAAAAATTCTGCTGCTTTGAAGGTCCCAATGAGCACAGTGGCCTCCATTATTCGTAAATGGAAGACATTTGGAACCATCAGGACTCTTCCTAGAGCTGGCCGACCTTCTAAACTGAGCGATCGGGGAAGAAGGGCCTTAGTCAGGGAGGTGACTAAGAAACCGATGGTCACTCTGTCAGAGCTCCAGCGTTCCTCTGTGGAGAGAGGAGAGCCTTCCAGAAGGACAACTATCCCTGCAGCAATCCACCAATCAGGCCTTTATGGTAGAGTGGCCAGACGAAAGCCACTCCTTAGTAAAAGGAACATGGAAGCCCGTCTGAAATTCGCCAAAGAGCACCTGAATGACTCTCAGACCATGAGAAACAAACTTTTCTGGTCTGATAAGACAAAGATTGAACTCTTTGGTGTGAATGCCAGGCGCCATGGTTGGAGGAAACCAGGCACCGCTCATCACCAGGCCAATACCATCCCTACAGTGAAGCATGGTGGTGGCAGCATCATGCTGTGGGGATGTTTTTCAGCAGCAGGAACTGGCAGACTAGTCAGGATAGAAGGAAAAATGGATGCAGCAATATATAGAGATATCTTGGATGAAAACCTGCTCCAAAGCGCTCTTGACCTCAGGCTTGGGCGAAAGTTCATTTTTCAGCAGGACAACGACACAATTTACACAGCCAAGATCTCAAAAGATTGGCTTCAGAACCACTCCGTGAATGTCCTGGAGTGGCCCAGCCAGAGCCCAGACTTGAATCCGATCGAACATCTCTGGAGAGATCTGAAAATGGCTGTGCACAAACGTCTCCCATCCAACCTGACTGAGCTTGAGACTTATTGCAAAAAAGAATGGGCAACACTGCCTAAAGATAGGTGTGCTAAACTTGTGGGATCATATTCAAAAAGACTTGAGGCTGTATTTGCTGCCAAAGGTGGATCAACAAAGTGTTAAGCAAAGGCTGTGAATACTTATGTAAATGTGATTTCTTAGTTTTCTATTTTTAATAAATTCCAAAAAGTAAAAAAAAAAAAAAAAAATTCACATTGTCATAATGGAGTATTTTGTGTAGAATTTTGAGATAAGAGATTAAATTAATACAATTTGAAATGAGGCTGTAACATAACAAAATGTGGAAAAAGTGAAGCGCTGCACTGTAGGTGTGTCTGGCTGCAACACTTGCGCAAAACTCTGCTGCCATTACGTAGATGCAGGATATTCCAATTCAACAAAGTTAGTGCTACATTCAAGGAGAAATGAAATACAGACGAAAAGAGAAATGCTCTTACCTACAGTACACTGTGAATAAACTTCCAGTGGTGGATAAGGTGGCGGTCTATACAGAATATACTACAATGTATGCGCACGGTTTGTTTGCTGCTGTCTCTCTCGTCAGTGATTGATTTTTTTGATAGACACAATAAGTCTATCGGCACATTGTTAAATTTACACATACACTCCAGATTTTTGATTCACAAGTTGGCCATAAATTTTAGAGGACAGACATTTTAGGCCAAAACCTGTCTTTGAGCAAACGCTAGCCTATTGTGCTTTTTTCATTCACTTAAAACTTCTAGTGGAAAGTGTTCTGCTCTTTGCCCACCACTACTTTGTCCGTTTGTTTAACCAGAAGCTGTTTGACAGTAATGAAAGTTGAAGTCCCAGAAGATCTTGGCCTTGTTGTTCACAGTGACATTCTGTGGTATGGCCCACCGGGATTTGGGTACTTCCATGCCATACTGGTTGCATATGATTCTGTATAATATCCCAGTTACTTGGTTGTACCTCATTCTGTAGTCTGATAGCATCGTGTACCCTGCCATGATGTGCTAGATTCTTCTATGGACGTCTTTGCACTGTCTGCATCTTGAGTCTGATCTTTTCTGGTAGATTCTGGCCTCAATGGCTATTGTGATTATGGCATGTTCTTGTGCTGCCTTGATCAGAGCCTGTGTGCTGTCTCCCAGTCATGCATTTTCTAGTCAGTGGTATGCTATCTTGATATCAGTGACCTCCTCTTTCTGATAAGTTTCATGTAGGGGGCTCCTACCTCCAGGATGTCTGTTCCTCCTTCACTACACTTTTATCAAGGTTCTGCTTTCTGAGATATTCGATCAACGTGTCGTCTTTTGGGGTTATTTGTTGAATATATTATTCAATTCTTAACGTTTCATCTTGGACATTGGCATTAAAGCTCACTCCTTCCACTATCATCGGGGTGCTAGAGGTGGGGAGGAACCCTCTGTCCACGGTAAGGACCTTTCTTGCCTTAATGTCTGTGGCTTTTATCTCCTCTTTTGGCCAAATTATGATAACAGATGGGTGTCTGACGACCATCCGTGCGTACAAATTGGTAGTTTCGACCTTGTTTCTATTTTTCGGCTGACTTTTCAGCACCTGCCTTACTCTCTGGAGATATTTGTGGCCTCTCCATATTTACCATTAGCTTGTGGCATGCCCATGCACTTGTAGATCCCTTGGATGTCATCTACAGTATGTTGAAGTCTGGTAGGTTGGTCAGTTTTGTCCTGATCATCTTTCCTCTCTTTGAAACCTTCTGGCTACACCTAATTGAATGGCATTCCATTGCTGTAGATCCAATACAAGTACTAAAGGCTTAAAATGAAAACATACTAAGGAGAACATATTTTCAATCAATATTTAATAAATTTGTCTGTGCCACCTCTTTGCCTTCTCTGCTTCTCCAGCTTCAACGGCTACATACAACAGTTTTGATTTAGGGTGTGCTTGACAAAAATACATCTGTGGTGTCTTAGTTCCTGCTAACTTACTGAGAGAGGAGAAAATCAAAATGTCTGCAAGCTGCAAAGGATTTTCTTGTTGTTTAGGTCAAGGCTGAATGAATCTTCATGAATCTCAATTACAAGAGCGACGGTTGTCATCTTCTCTTTCATCCGCCATGTTTAACGCCGGATGTGTGGAGGGCAACTGGGAAGGTTAGTCTGAGCTCAGTGCTGTCACGCGCTATTTCTGTCAATGTGAAAATCACAATTACTGATCCAATTAAGTAGAAAAGGGCATCATTCCCCTATTATTTATTTATGGTAAGACTTAAACCCGTTTTATATATGAATGATGCCCTAAAATTTCCAGACTATTCTTTCATTAATAACTTTTTATAAGTTGAATTCACTTTGTTCTTCAAAAATGACCTTTAGGTTTTTAAACATTGAATCAAAGGCGGTATTTGCCTGAGCTTCATTCAGCTTGTTCAAAAAATCCTTAATACTATTCCAGTCTAACTCTTCCCTGCAAGTAAACTCAGCGATTGTTTTTTGTTTTGTTTTTTGTAGTCACTAGGCAGGTGCCAATATTTTGTCATTCCATCAGTAATGAACAGACTAAAAATCATGCACATTTGCCATCTCAAAAAACTTCAACACCGCTACCAGAAGCTAAAAATCACAATAGCAAATAGGAGGCGAAGCTACTACCAAAAAGGATATAGTCGGTAGTAATCTGTGTGGTAAATCAGTCTGCCACTGTGGCAAAACAACAAACTTACATAGACACATGAAAAAAGCCCACTCTGCAACGGGCTGCTCCAAAAAAATCTAAACTTGTTACTATTACCGAACAAAAATCTGTCACTTTGGCATAAGAGCCAATGAGAGACAATTGATACTTTATTTGCATTACTGACCTTATTTTCCAAATATTGTGCGGTGGAAGGTACTTTAATTGTATTGTTGACATTGTTTTACAGTATTTGTAATTTTGTTCTTTTTAGATTTAAATCTCTTGGATTTTATTCTGAAAAAGTTGTAATAGAGATATTTCCATTAATTGTTTTGTACTTTTGAAGTTTGCAATGTAGTTTCAAAAAACCCCAAACATCTTTATTGCCTAAATCTTGTGCTGTGTTTATCAAAACTATCAACAAATTTAAGGGGTAAGGGTTTAGTTATTCAATGATCATCTCATGATATTTCTAAGCTAAAAAAGTCGGTCAATCGTTTACATCGTATTGACATGGATCAGATTGATAAAAAAAGTCCCAGGATTGCCCAACCCGACTGAATGTGTATGTTTATGATTTTAGTTATTGAAATCATTTAGGAAAGAAATATAGCTAGGGTAGTCCACAAAAAACACACTTCACATTAATTATTTATAGTAAATACAATTAAACCATTAAATATTCTCTAACCCATCCTCTGAAGGCTATAAACAATGTCGTCATGCTCAGTCAGCCACTGTACTTTTCCCTTGTATTCCATGCATATGCTAGATGGTCCTGAGGGAGTTTTTCAGAGGAGTTTAATTAAGTCAAGTCAAGTCATTTTGGTTTGTATAGCCCTTAATCACAAACAATCTCAAAGGGCTGCACAGCTTATTGCACAGACTATTATTTCAGACTATTATTACACCATCCCCTGAGATCTGGAAACAACATGAGGGCTAGGAAAAACTCAAAAACCTCAACATGAGGAAAATGAAGAAACCTTGAGAAGGGACCGCACATGTGGTATCCCCCTTTCAAGATTACCAGGCAAAGGATGTTGCAATTACAAATAATACAGAGATAGTCCACAAAAAGTATAGGTTATTCATATGCTATAGAGTAGAAGTGTGTTTTAAGCTTTGATTTAAACATTTCCACTGAGGTTGCAGATCGTATCTCAGGGGGAGGAGCCGAGATGGAGAACGCTCTCGAACCTGCGGCACATTTCTTGGCTCTTGGGATCACCAGTAGACCGGCGCTTTCAGAACGAAGGCTTCGGACGGGAACATAGGGGGAAATCAGTTCTGAAAGATATGAGGGAGCAAGTCCATGTATGATTTTGTATAATACAGTGGAACCTCGGTTTTCGAACGCCTCTCAGTTCGAACAAATCGGAGTCCGACCCAAAATTTCAAGAAATTCTTACTTCGCCCTTCGGTCAATAAATCAGAGTTCGAACGCCGGTAATGCGTGAGTGCGTACGCTAGGGTGCGATGCTGAGCGGCGTACGGGTGTTTTAGCCCCTTATTATGCCTCCGAAGAAAGTCAGTGCAAGCAGCAAAGTTGCTACAGGTGAAAAAAGAAAAGTAGTGGGTACAACTATTGCATTTAAGAAAGAAATAATAGCCAAATATGAAGGAGGTGTGCGAGCGCCTTCTGCTGACCACCACAAAGGTAAGAAATCCTATTCATAAGATTACGATAACGCGAACGTAAGATTAGCCTGGGTTAGCTTTAAGTTTATGTTAAACATTAAGGGGGGTTGAAACGGAGCCCAACATTGAGGGTGTTGGAACGAAGCCGCCTTTCCAATGAACCGCTCACCACTTGTTGTGGAGACCCGGGTGCTAAATGACTGTGTGTGTGAGAACGACCTGATTTTTTTATTTTTACACGTTCATGTTAGCGTAAACTTTCGTACGGAAGATTACGCTAACGCCAACGTACGATTAGCTTGGGTTAGCTTTATATTTACGTTAAACATTCAAGGTAAACATTCAGGGTGTTGGAACGGATTAAAACGATTTACATTATTTTTAATGGGAAAAAGGATTTCGGTGATCGAACAAATCGGTTTTCGAACAGGGTTCTGGAACGGATTATGGTCGAGAACCGAGGTTCCACTGTACTAAGAGAACCTTGAAATGACATCTTAGGCTAACAGGGAGCCAATGAAGGTTAGCCAAAATCGGCGTGACGTGATCGGACTTTTTTCTCCTAGTAAGGGGCCGGTCACACAGACATTTGCGGCTGAATCACGGCTAAAATTTTGCGTTTTTTTTTTGCCCGTGGTTGCCCGGGATGGAAAATGCGCAAAATTTGACAACCCGCTGTTCGTCTGTGGTATGGCCGGAAAAAAGACGCCGGCGACTGTTCCGCTTCCTCATCGCGTCATTTCTGCGTCATTTTCTCGTGTGGACCACGGGTATAAAAGCTCCCGAGCCGGTGTTGTGCCCAAATCCGACTCCTACGCAACGGTTTGCGCGTTCACGTGAAAATGGGGTGTGTCCCGATACTCTCAAGACCGAGGCAGAAGTGCCCTCAAACCATGTCGTAACCACTTCAAGACCGAGGGGGCTCTCGACCTCACTTGGCAGCGAAGTGACTACCCAGAAGGCTTTACGAATTCTCAATATCAACAAACATGCCCGAAAAGGAACCGCACAAATGTAAGTAGTTTTCCACAACCACGCATGTATTTGCAACAAAATGTATTGAGATATCTTAGTTAGACGTAAATGCAATAGAAAATCGTATTTTCGCGTTAAAACACGAACATTGCAAAATCGCTACTTTACGAAGTGCACTAATCTACCAAGGGAGCTGGCAAAAAAAATCTTCACGCTACAAACTGTAAAGTAGGATAACTGTGCAGAAAATCACAGTTCAGCCCATCCCTGTTTTTATCTTAAACGAGTCGTGCTTATACATCTACATGGAGCATAGTCAGAATACCGTTCTGGACATAAGCCCTTGTTTACTGCACACAATTTCGGGTGTCGTGTTTTATTTACAATATGATTCTTTCATGTGAGATCAGAATGCATTAGTTTTCATCATGCATTATGAGTAATGTCTCCGAATTTCACGTGGAAATACAGTTGAAACAAATTACTATCACACAGTCCACTGCCTTCTCTGTAAACACATATTAAGTAAACTAATTACCTTCTCAAAATGTTGTCCAAATGTGGAGACAATTCTAAAGCATATGTGATGCTGGCCAATAGAAGGCTCTTACAGCCATAAGAATAACATGTCATTTTTTTGTATCTATTCACTATCAAATAATTATCCAGAACATATCCTATAATTTCCTGTCTCATATCAACTTGTTGAGCATCCTATACACAGTTGTTTTGTACAATACATCAGCATTAAGTAATTCTTGTTTTTTCCACCCAACCTAAAGGCCACTGTAGAACGTCCCGTGGAAGAGCTGGTCACCATCACAGCTACCACGCCATCCACACCACCGGGCACGTCGTTGGCACCTTCTAATCCGGCGCCAAACCCCAAATCACCCAGAAAAAAAAGGAAGCACGATACACTCCTTGACTTTTTGAAAGCGGAGTCTGCCGGAGCGAGGAAAAGGCTCGAAGAAACTGTGGCCAAAACTGAGCGGTTCCCGTCCTTTTTGGGAAGCTCGTGGACAAATTTCCAGAACAGTGACATCTCTGCAATGTTTCCCTTTGTTTTATAAAAGGAATTTTTTTTATTTTTATTAAGAACTCAATGAAGTTCCAGTTTGTGTTTCCAGCTTTATGGAAGTATTGGTATATTTTTGTTAAAATTTGTGACACATTATCTA
Organism: Urocampus carinirostris; assembly: GCF_059441175.1. Taxonomy (NCBI): domain Eukaryota; kingdom Metazoa; phylum Chordata; class Actinopteri; order Syngnathiformes; family Syngnathidae; genus Urocampus; species Urocampus carinirostris. The sequence goes on along the minus strand of NC_142362.1, from coordinate 37,454,641 downwards.
TTTACTATTATGTATTTTGGCCCAATGTGAGTTTGTTTTTCTGAAAGTAAACTATTATTTAAGCTGGAGTGATTTCTAGTTGTTTTCTGTCCAACAGTCACATAGTTCACACACAGTATCTCACATCATTATGAAATAAACCACCAAGGTGTTACTCAAAATGAAGATGTTTATTGAATAGTAATGCAGAAAAGCACATAATGCAAATGTGGGTCTGACTTCCAGAGCCTAAAATATGGCTTTTGGGCAATTTATTCCATATTAACTGTGGACAATTCTTTGTACGGTGGACCTGGGAACCCTGAAGACCCGTGACACCACACGGTAGGACAGAGCGTGGACCAGCCAGTACACGTAGATCAGGACCTCCAGCCATGGCCCTGTTCACTCTTTAGCAGCTCCTGCAGGGCCCACATAACCTTCTTGCTCAACCTTAAGTCCTGAATGAGTTCTGACTCCACATCCAACCATAAGCACAGGATGGGAACATTCCTGTCCAACCTGTCCACGCTTATGGGACAGCCACTCTGGAACACAATAGATAACAAACAATTTAGACATAAATGTGGGCATAGAAAAGAAAAAGACCGCTTTAACTGTGATGTAAGCATCATGAAAAAATGTTGAAATGACCTTTTTATATTCAATGACAACTCTTTTGAATTAAATTCCTTATGAACTAAGGTTTTTGGGTCGTACAGGGAAATTTGGTGACGATATTATGTCAGCTAAAGGGTCAGGTGGACTGTTCTTGTGTTTGTTTACGTTTCGTCATGTCACAGATTCAAGACCCCTACTATATGTCATAAAATGGCATTAAAATACTAATAAGTAGATTGCCATTTATGTCTACACAAACATAGGGTATTATGTGAACGTGCATTGTATGTTAACTCTTACTGTATTTGACCGAACGGGTCATTTTTTTAATGAGTGTACGTACCTTGTAAAGATGAATCAGCACTTTATAGCGCCGAAGCTGTCTTCAGTATAGCACATTTCTCCTCCGTTGATTGGAGACACGGAAAAGATGATGAGCTTTCAGGCAATCGGTAATAACACAGCAGTAGCGGGCATTTTTAACGTTGCACGAACTCTCCAACTGACACACTACAGGTTGAGACTCGAGTTGTTTACATGTGACGTAGACCAATACGTCACTGAGGTCTACAGCCAATTAATATTACCGCCATCTCCTGGACAGGGGTGGAACCTTGCAAGTCTTGTCCAAACAATCTCCACTTTGCACTCAACTCGCGGAGGACACTCCTCTATCGAGGGACCTCACTGGAGGGTTCTCAGGGCCGAGTGAGAGAAATGGGATTGGGCCTTACTCTCGGCCAAAAGGCCAAGCTAAGGACCTAGCATCAAAGCCTTGCTACGACCATTGATAATGCACCGAAAGATTTATTCGAAATGAAGAGAAACTACGCTGACGGTGATCCATGTTCACCCCCTTGACGTCACGAGCACAATAGTGTGCTCGGCAAATCGCGCTGTATATACGCGGAGAAAGGCGTTTGACGCGCGTAACACGCTAATTTCACGTAATAACACCGCGATACAGGCGCAGAACATGCTATTACCATGCTCCGCCCACGATTACCCGCTGAAATTTCCCGTCCTACCCATGTGTAACTACGCCCTGGCCGCGGCCAGAGCACGTCGTTCCGCGTCATTTCCGCGTCATTACCTCGTGTTGACCACGTGTGCGGCACGCGGTTTGAGCAGCTCAAAAGTTTTGAACGCGGCCAACCACGTGAAAATTTCCGACCGCGAGTAAAGCACTGCTCTATCTCGTCTATATGGCGGTCTCAAAACGTCCAACAGCGCCCAACGACATCTGCTTCACGGCCAGAAGTTTGTGGCCGCGGTCCAGCCTCGATAAACTCGTGAAAAGCTGTGTCCACGCGCTCTCAAGAATTGAACAGCGCAAATTTTTTTCGCGCTGCCACCTGCGCGCGAATTTCCGACCTCGTGTTATGCACTGCCGTAACTCGTCTGAATGGCGATCTCAATGCGTCCTATAGCGTCCGCCTCAAAGTCAGAAATTTCTGGCCGTGATTCAGCCGCAAATGTCTGTGTGACCGGCCCCTTAAGAGCCTTGCTGCAGCATTTTGTACCAGCTGAAGACTCTTGATTCTGGACTTCGGGAGACCGGAGAGTAGTGCATTACAGTACAGTACAGCGAGGGATTTATCATTGGATGGGTGAAATGTTTTCGGTGTATCAGTATCTGCAAATTACAGTGCTCTAAACACATTTGGAATAATTAGAATTGTTACTTAAAAATTATCCGTGTTGGTTAGACCACTTTGCAGCCAAGCAGGCCTGGTATTTTGATGGGACTGACCAACCTTTGAGTTGTAGTATAGGTAACCGTCACCGCCAATGTTCCCTCTAATTTTCCACGGGTCTGAGCATTCACACAAAGTTGGTGAGCTACACTTGAAACAACAGTGAGCAACGGCAATCCCAAGTGTGGCAACTGAGTCATTATCAAACATGTCCAAAACTTGACATCACGTTACATTTTGCGGAGTTTCCGACAATGCAAAATTATTTTTCACTTTTGAATGAATTGACTAATGTACTATTGCAAAGGTTGTACGGCCTACAAACGTTATTTGTTTTTACAACAATTCTTTCACAAGATTTTCATATCTTTTTTTTCCTGGTATCTTTTGTCGCATAATACTAACATTTGTGGGGGCTTATTTATTCGGTTGCACGATACAGAACTGTATTTAACCACATTTTTAGTGGAAGTACAATGTTGGCAACAAGATTGACTTGGTATAATTGGAAATTATTTGAATGCAACACAAACTTTCCCAGTTTTTTTAAGTCTTTTGAAAAAATCTCCTTGTGTTTATTTTTTCCGAGCTGATAGTTTTGTCTTTTTGTTCTCTATTTACTTTTTTTTACTTTGTTTCTTTCTTTTCTTTTTTTCTGTCTTTTTCTGATTTTTTTTTTCTTTTTTCTCTTCGTTATGTTTATTTTTTCTCAGCTTTTCACTACTTTTTCATTTTGGTATTTTTTTCTTTTTTGTTCTATTTCCCCCCCTTCTTTTAAGTAATTTTTTGCACAATTTTACATAATATTTGGTTGTGTAGGTCGTTCAACTTCGAGATTGACTTCAAAATACCGCATTTAGAAAACAGCGTCAGGGGAACCCGTGTATTTTTATCTTCATGCACTGTAACTTTGACTTAATTTGCTTCTTAATTAGCAATTTCGAGCCCTGATTTTTGGCTTTTGGCTAGATTTTTTTGTGCGCTGAGAATGTGCGGGCAGTGCACGATTGCGCATGCGCGCAGCTTAGAGGGAACATTGGTCACCGCCTATTTTTATGGCGCAATGTGTCTTTGACAACTAAATATCGCTGAATGGTATAGTGAAACCAAAAAAAGGTTTTTTTTTTCCCCAGCCCTTTTTTGGGATCCCTGTAATAGTATGATGGCGGACAATTATGTAACTTAAATACTAAGTTCTCGACCTATGAATATTAAAAAAAAACATGTTTGTATAATAGTTCATGCATTTTTGCTTAATATTCAAATCACTACAGTGTTTGTTTTTAATGAACTTTTTTCCCAACTGGAGGCAATAAATAATGGGTTTGATGAAGCTCGCTTAAAGAAAAATCACACCAGTGTACAATTTTCTCTAAACGTCTGAAACCTTTTTGCTTTAAAAACCAGCTGGATTTTTTTTTTTTACGCACAGACCACCGAGTGTAGCTTTCTCCCTCAAAAAATGTGCAATACATATCATCTGTTAAAATCTAGATTGGTATCACACTTCAATCGAGGGAGTTTGCCAAAAGCAGTGTTTTCTTTTCGGAATACCAGATCAGTTTTTGGATTATTTTTTTCAATACAATACAGAAAAAACAAACAAACTTGTAATTATTCATTAATTTGAAAATGGAACCTCAGTTCTAGTAGTTATTTGTTCCATTTTACCCGTACAGGTTATATTAATCCACTCACACAAAGAGGTATTGTCATGGTTGCCAGGGCGCCCACTCGGCCGCGCCCATGTGTGTCATGGTTGCCATGGCGCCCACTTGGCCACGCCCCTGTGTGTCACGGTTGCCATGGTGCCCAATTGGCCCTTCCCGTGTGTGTCACGGTTACCATGGTGCCCAATTGCCCCCGCCCTTGTGGCGCAGCTGCGGCTCGTTAGGAGATTGACTTTCTGTGTATATAAGGCTCAGCGCTCTCTTGCTTCGGGGTCAGCCCGTCAAACAAACTCGAAGACGTGGGTTCTGCCCTGTTTTCCTGACAAACGAACTCCTGCCCCACAAGACGTGGGTTCTGTCCTGTTTTCCTGACAAACGAACTCCTGCACCACAAGACGTGGGCTTTGTCCTGTTTTCCTGTCAACGATTTTTTGCCTCACAAGACGTGGGTTCTGTCCTGTTATCCTGTGATATCTGCAGTCCGGTGTTCCCGTTTATTTTTGTACTGTTTAATTTCGGGTTCCAGTTTTTTTTCCCGTCCATTCTTGTCTAGTTGGTTAGTTTCTCCAGTTTTGGTTCCCGTCTAGTTTCTCCTGTTTATTTTCGTTACCCTAATTCGTTATCGATCTAGTCGGTCTCTGGCGTCCTGTCCTTCCACGCCAGACCGGCTTCCTATTGTGCATGACTCCCCCATTTCCCATAAAAAACTTGTGTGAGAATGTCACGTGATTGGGTCCTGTATCTGTTCTGGTCCATGACAGGTATTCAATGAAGTTGGACTCAAATGTGTGGCTATTACTAATCTACAATGGGTATTTATGAAAAAACTATATTAAAAACCAAATAAGGGTGATACGTAAAATAAGGAAGCCTCGATAAAAATGGGATTAAGCAAATGCAATAAAGAGAGAATTGTTATGTTTTGAGGGTAGATGAATAGAGCCATGTGGGGAAAGCAGTAATGGGAGGCAGTGGTGCTCAAACACAAGGGCGGTGTCTATGAACAACTGGACAGATACCATACGAAAATCACTGAAACTGGAAATGGAATAGCACAGGCTCTAAGAAACTGGAAACAAACTAAACTGACATTAAGGTGGATCTGAAAATGCCAATGAAAACCAGGATGACAGTGGCAGACGAAATGTAAATTGACAGTGATCCAACAAAAAGTTGGACATCAGAATGTCCTTTTCAAAGGGTGTGTGGGCACAGGTGTGTGGTGATTGGACAACCTGTGCTCATTTCAAATATCGGTTGTGGCCCTCTGGTCACCAGAAGTTTGTCAGACCCTAACAAGACCTTGAGTCTGAGTTATTTAGAAGCGTCCTAGCAAATCAATGTAAGACTGTGGTGACATCTAACCAGACCTTCTAAAACTCATTTTACACAAACTTATACCACCTGGTCTGCAAAGTTGCAACACATCCATGACTTGGCTTTAAGCATGGTTCAGTCGTAATTTGCCAAAAAGGGTTGTTGAAGGGTTGGAAAACAAATTTCAGCAAAGTTTATAAAGCTTGAACATGAACTATCCCCCATAGCCCTAAGTTTGCAGCACGAAATCCTGAAGTTTACTGGTGAGCTCTGGAGCGGGATTCAGTGTCTGTTATGACTAAGACCTGTAGGTAAGCTAGTTTGGCTTTAAAGTTTTGCTGCTTTGTTTTTTTTTTTTGTGTGTGTGTTTCCTCGTGACCACTGTTGGTAAAACCGCCATTATAAAAAACAGTGTTACGTAGCGGCCTTTTTTTTTTGGTAACAGGGTAATTTAATTTTGTTTTCTACTGTTACAATGCCATTACCGTTACTGAAAGGCAAAAGCAGTGCGCTACTTCTGCTGCGGAACACCCACGGCTGCATGTCCCCACACACTTGACGCTGTTTTAAGTGGCGTGGTTGTCTCCTCTCCTCCCAATTGTGTTCATCACTTCCTATGGGCTCATGCAGCCATTCAAAATGGAGTGCCATATTGTTAGATTGCAATTACAAATGTAGTATATACTAACGTGCCTAAAGAAAAGTTGAATAAGGGCTGATTCACAAAAAAATGTGAGCCCTATATTTGACAACAACGGACTCGTGTCATTCGCGAACAAAATATCTATATAAACTGAATTTTTTGAGTAAAGGGAGTGGGTGCCCCACCAATCAACAGCTGGTTCCCTCCGAGGTGCCTTTTTTTCTCATGTGGTGTTTTTGTTTTTAAATGTCTCATCTCATCTCATTAGCTGCACCGCTTATCCTCAGTAGGGTTGCGGGGGTGCTGAAGCCCATCCCAGCAATCATCGGGCAGTGGGCAGGGGACACCCTGAACTGGTTGCCAGCCAATTGCAAGGCACACAGGGACAGACAACTCGCTTGCTCATTCACACCTAGGGACAATTTGGACCTGCCAATCCACCTGAAATGCATGTCTATGGAATGTGGGAGGAAACCGGAGTGCCCGGAGGAAACCCACGCAAGCACGGGGAGAACATACAAACTCCACACAGTAAGTCCGGTAGCTGCATTTGAACCCACACAGGAGGTTCCCAAGACCTTAGAACTGTGCCGCACATGCGCTAACCACTGCGCCGCCGTGCTGCCCCGATTTTAAATGTGTTGACCTTAAACAGGCTAAAATTGTTTTGTAATGTATCCTTTTTTGTACATTTATAAATATTTTAATTAAACTCCAGTTTTTCAGTGGCAATGTGCATAATAAAAATAAAAAAAGTTTTTTTTTTTACTTAATTTTCATATATTGGTCTTTTTTTAATTTGACCCCCTTTTAAGTCATTCATTGCATAATGTTAAATAATTATTGGTAATGTTATGACAAAGGAACAAAAAAAAAAAACAGCAAAAACAAAAACAAACAAACAACTGGTCCTATAAAAATAGCCGGTAACCTCATCTTTTCAATTAAACTCTGGTCAGAAACAAAATCAAATTCATACAGCTTCTTTTTAAAGTAACGGAAATAGTTACTTACCTGGTACCTTGTTACTTTTACTATAGAGTAATTCAGTTACTAACTCAGTTACTTGTTGGAATGAGAATTGAGTAACTATAACCAATTACTCTTTTGAAAAGACAGGCATTGAGGCACATTCAGGAGCCCAAAGAAACACATACTTTTTTAAAAGATCAGCTTAAGGATGAGGAGCTCAGATAAGCTTGACGAGTGTGGGAGTTTATAAAGATATGAACTCATTGCTGGCAAAAATATTCAAGTAGAGGCATTTTAAAGTTTAAATCTACTGCGCAAAATGTAGGAGCCCGGCCTGGCCGCCATCTTGCTTGGCCGCCCAGGCCGAACTGTGTTTATTGAGAGTTCACGCATGCGCGGAGAATGAATGGAATACAAACAATAGAAAATAAACTGAAAACTCGTGAATCTTCAAAATGTGACTATGTGTGTGTGTGTGAATGATTACTTGTGAATTAAAAATAGAAAAACAGGTTAAACAAGTTAATTTCATAGCATAGAGTCCGAGAAATACACAACTAAAAGTAGCTTACTTTACAACGAGCCTGGACCAAACACAAAAACTTTTGGATAGACAATAACTTCTCACCTCTGGGTGGGACCTCCCCTTACCAAGCCCTAACCAGAAAATGGTGAAAGATGGCCAATTTAAATTCTAACTTCACCCATATTTGAGAACAGAGTTAGAAAATGGACATCATGGGTGTTTAATTGTCAAAAAGGCAAGCAAACTGAGGCAGACAAATGTACTCTTCATTTCATAGTTAAGGGTTCTTTTATAACACCAAAGCTTTTCATTGTCTTTTTTTAATCAACCTTGAGGTAGGGGGATGTAGGTCTGCTTCATTTAAAAGTTGACCAGTCATATACGGTTCATGAATGGTGTATGGTGTACACCTGCACACCTTACAAGGTCATATGCATGCGTGGTTTTTCACATTTACATTAGCTGAAATCTGTGCTTTAAATTCTTGTTGTGATACAAAACCATCGATACACCATTACATTACTTAAAATTTTTTTGCAGTGGTTGAATGCTCATCGAGTAAATTCATTGCATTGTTTTTTTGCCTGTTCTCCAAATGTCAATGAAGCAATATAACGCACCATGTCTGTTTTAAAGATACAATATCTTTTTCACGTGATACACTGAGTGATTATCAAGTTTGAGGACTGTTTGAGCACCCTCCATTAACGCCTGTAATGCTCCCATTAGTAAAATAAATGAATAAATAAATACAACACACACTATAATGGAAACTTGTCACTGTCACTCTTCCTTGTTCGTCACATGTAACAAAACTGGGATCATGAAAATATTTTTAATTACAGTTACAGTAAAATCTACAGCTTCTGTAATCATGTCTCCAAAAGGTACTGTTAGAGGGACTATACCTTAAATGTATCAATCAATCAATCAATCGTTACGATGTAATCCAAAGGACAAGACATTGCCATGAGAACAACACTGACATTTAGATAATACAGAAACTTCATATCATTATAAGTGTCTTCATTACATGAAAATACATCACTACATGTCCCTTAAAATGAGGACAAACATGCTCAGAAACAGTTCCCCACCCCCAAAGCATTGACCATACTAAACCAGTGAAAAATATATGTCCTGTGAAAAAAATATATCTTGCCAGTTGTGTTAAAAAATGTGAGGTCATATCTTATTCATTTTTATATAATATTTGTTGCTGCTAAATGCTATTGTTATATGATATGTTATTGTTATTTTTCATTGCACTATTATTTTTCCTTGGACAGTTCTCCAAGAACTGCTTAGTAAATATAGTTTGCCTATCTATCTGGACATACTTGTATCTTATTTTTTGTTTTAAGTCTTTATTAAGTTTTTACCCTGAAGTACCATGTCTAAATCTTATTGCAAACAAGTGTCACTAGGTTGTGATCAATGACAATAAACATTATTCTAAATTTCATTCAAATTATACTTGTATAATTTGAATAAAACCTATTGTATATGTAAGTGCTCTAATACTTATTGTCACACGAGACTTGGCTAAGAAAAAATATATCACTGGTTATCATTAAGTCGAATTTTCATAGCTGTACACATTTATCGTTATAACAAATTAAAATAAATATACAAATGCTGATGCATAAAGAGAAAACTACATCAGGTAAATGTAACGATTGGCACTTGCATAGTAGTGACTATTTGCTAAATTGAGTAGAAAACATTAAAATCATGTACAGTACACTTTTTGTATGTCTAGCAGTGTTGGGACTAACGCGTTCCTAGAACGCAATTACTTTGCTCAATAACGAGTACTGCAATGTGTTATTAAAACAATTATAAAACTACAGTTGTTACTACTTGGTGCATTACTATGTTACTCAGCTACTTTATAAATGCAAATTAATAATTTTAAAGTCTTCTGTTTACTTTTGCTTGACTTACATTGTCACATACAATCCTTGATCGGGTAAAATAATCTCCCTATTAACCTAAAAAATACAACTGAATACATTTATGGTGGAGCCATCTCAAGCAAAGAGTATGATGTTCCTAAATTCTTCCTCATGTATATGGGAATGATATTTCCCTACATTATTTACTCACATACAAGCTGAATTTACAAATATAAATAAATAAGTCCATAGTTTATTGTGTGTCACCACCACATCGTGAGGGTGGCGTGGCTGATACAGGAAAAACAAACAAACGCAATATCAATTTGGCAAACGTGAGTGCAGAATTTACAGTAAATATGTGCTGAATTTTGGTCTTTTTTTGGTAAAAATGTTTTTGCAATACACAATGCCTGGAGAAAACTTCTTGAAAAAGGAGAAGGAGAACTTTAAGTGGTTTGAATTCCAGTGACAAAATGGAAATGGACTATATTGGTTAAGTGTCTCTTTGGAAGTTCTCGAGATTGTACAAATATATGAAGTCCACAGGTTGCTGTGCGAGTTTTCTTTAATTTCTTATATTATGTGGCAATTTCAAAGCAGTTTAAGGGGGTCAGCTTCAAAGCAAGTATACAAGTTAATCTGTAACTAGGTAGGTACTTTCAGAAGAAAGCCCTTCTTTTTGGTGTTCGTAATCTGGGCTACTGGCTATACTAACTAAGTGTGTTTTTCAGTAACATTCCTGTGCAGCGCAGAAGTGTGACAAAAACAAAAAGAGGACTCAATGTAGAGTGGAGACACAACCAAGCTGTGCTACTACTTCTATAGAAAATCAAAATAGAAAATAAAAATGTATTATATCGAGGAACATTATTGGTTAGAAAGGTTTTCACAAGTAGTGCTGATTGAATATTACGAGACTAATTATTGGGTATTTTTCTCGATCAGGCCATTGACTATGAAGTCTTATTTGGCCGTTATCTGTCTTATAACTATTTTGCTGATAATTAGTGTGCATCACAACAGGTTGCACGGTAGAGTGGCCAGATGGAAGCCAATTCTTAACAAAAAGGCCCATGGTAGCCTGACGGGAGCTTGAAGGGCTCTTAGACCATGAGGAGCATATTCCCTGCTCTGATGAGACAAACATTGAACTCTCCGACGTGAATGCCTGGCTTCTTGTTTGGTGGAAACCGGGCACCGCTCATTGCAAAGCCAAAAACATCCCAACAGTGAAGGGTTTGGCAGCATTACATTGTGGAAATGTTTTTTTAGCAGCAGGAACAAGGGAAACTATTAAGGATAAAAGAAAACATTAATGCAGCCATTTAGGCAGGCATCTTGTATGAAAACGTGCTCCAGACTGCTCTTGACCTAAGACTGGGGCAACGGTTATTCTTTCAGCAATACTGTAAGATATCAAAGGAGTGTCATTCACAGGACAACTCTGTGAATATCTAGTGGTCCATCCACATCTCAGATGTAAATTAGATTGAACATATCAAAGCGGCGCTGCCACGAGCGGCTGCCTTTTCCAGCAGCTGCCCTATTGTTTTATTGTCTGCTCCTATCTTCGGTGTTTTTTCTTCCCGTTTTGACAACTACACTATGGATTACTTCTATCCAATGGACATGGGTTTTAACGCACAAGAAATGCGTGTATTCAAGGAATTTCAACTCCTTGCCCTGAAAAATTCTCGTGCCGGCGTGATGAAGGGGCCTATCGTGGAGGAAAAGCCGGAGCTAGCGAAGCGGCTAGCGGCGTTATAAGTCTTCGGTACCATCCGTAATCATGGTAAATGCGAACTCACGACCAAATAAGATCATCGAGTGCTGGTGGAAAACATCGAAGCGCACAGGGAGCGCAGTTGCTGTGTTTTGCGGAAACGTGGCTCACGTTTAGCATTCCGGACGCTAACGTGTAGCCACCCGGAGCTACCCGGAGCAATCCGGCTTCAACGCCGCTAAACAGAGACACGAAAGCCGGGGGGAATCGGAAAGGAGGCGGACTTGCTAACACGAGGTGGTGTATCCCTGGATTTTCACATAGAAAAGTTTTCCATCTGCCGCAGGGATGTCGAATTTTTGGACTGGCGTGACGTCATCCACTTCGCTACAAGCACCCCTAGGGCATCATGTTCATCTGTTATTAAACAACGGGGTAGACTGCTGGAAGTGTGAATTTCCCTACGGGGATGAATAAAGTATCTATCTATCTATCTATCTATCTTTTTAGAGAAGCAGCTCTTTCGACTGGGCTCACATATACCCTTTGCATTTGCGGAAAGATCACTAATCTCTAGAGAGGGATCAGAAAATTTGCTCTGCACCCAGGCTCTCCACTAACAAGCACCAGAAAAGGAGACTGAACCCAATTGCATTTGTTTCTTAGTTTTATTGAGAAGGAGGCAAGTGGAAGCAGCGAAAAGGAAAGCAAATGATGAATGGTGTCAGGAGATAGGAGTGAACTTTGAGGAAAGGAGAAAAGTGTTCTGGAAAGAAGTGAAAAGAGTAAGAAAGAGCGAGTCGGGAAAGGAAGAGAAAGTGAAAGATAAGGATGGTAGATTGCTGGTTAACGGTAGTGCAGTCAGGACAAGATGGGCAGAGTATTTTGAGGAGTTGCTAAATGTGGAGGATGGGAGAGAAGTGAGAATCGAGGTGATCGATGGTATGGAGAGAATGCCCGTGTTGGGTGATTTATATGTGAAGCCTGTGAATGCAAGAGTATTTGGCAGAGGTGTAGAGATGATCGATAACAGTGGAATGATGTGGCGGGTAAGTCAGTTGTTGTTTGCAGATGACACAGCGCTTGTGGTTGATTCTGAGGAAACATTGAGAAGGCTGGTCACGGAGTTTGGAAGAGTATGTGATAGGCGTAAGTGATGTGTCAATGTTTGGAAGAGTAAGTGTCCACGTGGTGGAGTGGGAATGGCGTTTGAAATAAGGTTGTATGGACAGGTGCTGGAAGAAGTTGAAAGCTTTAGGTACTTGAGTTGTGATGTGGCTGCAGTTGGTGGAATGGAGTGCAAGGTATTGCACAGAGTGAATCAAGGAAGCAAGGTTTTGGGTGCTCTGAGGAGAGTGATGAGCAAGTTTGAGTATGAGTATGGATGTGTGATTGTGCCGACTGTGTTGTATGGTGCAGAGACTTGGAGTCTGAATGCAGATTTGAGAAGGAAATTAAACGTTTTTGAGATGAAGTGTTTGAGGAGTATGTTAGGAGTGACACGATTGGATAGATTGAGAAATGAAATTGTGAGAGACAGAACTAGAGTAGTTGTGGAACTGAGCAAGCGTGTGGATGAGAGAGTACTCGGTTGGTTTGGACAAATGGAGAGGATGGATGAGGAGCGAATGTATAAGAGGATCTACAGAGCACAAGTAAATGGAAAGTGACCATGAGGAAGGCCGCGATTGACGTGGATGGATGGTGTTATGAATGCACTGCAGGAAAGAGGTCTAAATCTAGTGGAAGCTCAAGCTCTTGTTAGAATAGAATATAATAGAATATAATAGAATAGAAATTACTTTTATTGTCATTCTTTGTAACCATGCACACAGAACGAAATGTCGATACACCTGACCTGTACAGATAAACTGTAGCGAGCCGATGTTGGTAATAGAAATGAGTGGAGATGTGTTGTAAAAGGATAGTGGGATGTTTGGGCGCGTTCTAAGGGGCAGGGGTATGCGGCAGGGGTAAACTAGTGAAAGCTGTCGGGCCTTGCTGTTGAACAAAAGAGTGTGTTGTGTCACCCTGACCCGGGTGACATGGCCGCTTTCTTGTGTCTTGTTTCATCTGAAGGGACGAAAGCATGACCAACTTGGGTGCCGAGGTAGCTAACTTGTTTGGGTGTTTGAGCATTTTGGTTGGCCATGGTCCAAAATGTTTGCGTGTGTTTTTTTTCCCTTTTTTATTTTCTTTGTTATTGTATGTGTTTGTCTTGCTGTCAGTCACCCCTCTTGAGGGATATGACCAAGGTAGATAGATAGAAGTAAGAAGTATTATACTTGTCTTGTTGACCTCGTTATATTTGTATTTTAGTTATATTGCTTGTTTATTTTGATGTGACCCACTTGACTTGTTCTAAAACTGTTGTACTAGCAATATTTATATTTATTTTCACACTGTTAATATTTTCATTGTAGTTATTTATTTTAGAGAAAACAGAATATGTTTAGTGCCTAAAATCTTCGTCCGTTTTTATCATACTTAGAAATAAATTCAAGGGGGCAGGCTTTAGTAATACTCGGACTTAATACTTAAACTCATACTTCTAAAAGCCTCTGCATGTAGACAAATGTGGATTTGTATAAAATGGTCGTTTTCAGTTTGAAGTCTGTCCTTCTTGTTCAAAACCAAAAATTACAAAGGCGTTGAAATATGAGGAGAAAACTTTAAAGCATTAAAGCTTATTGTGATGCCAGAAGCCTGTTCGCCACCCCATGGAATCAATGCGCTTATAATTAGATTACACATTTTTCAACGACTGATAACACATTAAGATTGCATTTAGTGTGGATAAAAAGTATGGCACACATAATAACATAATAGTAAAAAGAGTCAACAAGTGCTTTCCATAATCAAGCCATGCTTATGTGTAGGAGGTAGCTCTTATTAGGAAATGCAATTGGGTAATCACGCACAGGCACGGCCAATTCCATGTGGTTTGAAACCCTCGCTGCCTGAGTCCAAAATGACTCTGCTAAAGGATTTCATTTTCTGTTGGCGAAATGGAAAGAGAATATTTGTGTATTCACGCAGAGATTGCCTCTCTTTTTAAAAATACGTAAGATGTACTGGCCCTTGAGAGTGAAAAGACTGATTGACTGCTGCCGTTTCAGCTGGATAGCTTCAATCATTGTAAATGGATTTTCTTAATGCCCAAGTAGCGACTTCATAGATTTGGCTTCCCGAGGAGGCGCTGCAAACCCATTTAGCCGAAATGTTGCTGACTGTCAAGACACCTCCATGCATTAACTGGCAATTCCCATCACACTCCGCCCATGAGCCAGCAATCTTTGACATATTAGTCTAGAACATGTTGATGCAGCTCAATTACCCTCTCTGTAAGCGTAGACTTATTTTTCCTGAATCTGAAAGTGCTACCTTTCGTGTGTTGAGATTCTAATAGTGAGGAGTAGGGGTGGGCAGATCCATCCAAATATTGATATTATCAATACTGAGCAAGTATTTGGATCGGAACAATACCAAACTTTTAGGATCGATGCTACAGCCCTCCAACAATTTTCTCAAAGCGCCGGTTCTACATGTAGATAGCGCAGTCCATCTCTCTTTCACAATGCGCCGTCGGGGAATTGCGCACTGCCCAGACCTTCTCAGAGCTCAAGAAAAGCTATCCTGCACATAAAAATCAGAGATTTATATTGTGAAAATAATTCACTGGCAAAATAGGCCTGAATTACAGTGTGTCCAGGAAAAAACAACGCTGATTTCCTCTGCATAGTTTAAAGCACAGCATGTTAAAGTCAATGTCAGCACGAGATTGAGTAAATGAAAGAAGCCATGCGTGTGAGCTTGAGTAATTGTTAGGGAGGCGGAATGGGCAAGGGGTTGAGTAGTTTGCTTTTAAAATTATATATATATATATATATATATATATATATATATATATATATATATATATATATATATATATATATATATATATACCGTAAATTCCGGACTATAAGCCGCTACTTTTTCCCCAAACTTTCAACCCTGCGGCTTATTCAGTTATGCGGCCAATTTATGTAATTTTTCTAACGGCCGCCAGCGGCGCTCGAGTACAAAAGGTAAGATTTAGACCGGTGGAATATATGCGCCGAGGAAGACTGCAACTTCTTGGCTTGACTAGCGGCGAGAAATCGTTCACTAAAAATGGCCGCATGCGAAAGGCAACTTTTTCGCCAGTGGATAATGACAGCGTGGGGCAGCATCAAAAAATCCATCATCACCAACGGGTTCCGAAAAGCCGATCTGCTGCGTGACGGACAGGATGGCACAGAATCAGGAGTGGATAAAAATTCCAGCGAAAGTGACAGCATGAGTGAGGCTGCGGGAGCGTGGGACGACGTCTATATGACAAAGTTTCTTTCCGACACTGAAGAAGATGACTTTGATGGCTTCAGTTCTAAGGAGGAAGATGAGGACGGTTTACCGTGATTTTTACAAGTACGGTATGTTTTTTTAACAGACCCGTTTACTGTGTTGCGAGCGTGGTGCTAGCGTGTTGCTACCATTAACTGCCCGGATGAAATGTATATTATTATTATTAAAGCTTTGAAAACTCTCTCAGTGTACGGTCTTTCTTTGTAAATATGTGTAACCATGTATAATATGTATTTGCAACTGTATATTTTTGTAATGTATTTATTTGTATTTATTTTGGACACTTCTTCTGATATGTTTTGGACGGGCGAATTAAAAAGAAGGGGCGTAACAAACGCGGGCTGACGGGAAGTGGGGACCGGTAAAGGTGAGTGTTTGTGGACACGTCGGACAATAGTGGATATATATTTTTCCCACCCTTACCTTTGCAAATATACACTTTTTTCCTTGGATTACTTTCAACGGGACCCGGACTCTGCAGGTCTGCATCAAACCTTAAGTACCGGTATCATTTTCCGTTCATATTGCCGGCTGTGATTTTTGAACTGTGTACTTTAATGAAGGATATACAGTTACAATCGCAGGACTTAAATTCGGGTCTGGGTTAATTTTGTGTTTGTGTTCCTTTTTTTAATGTGGGCACATGCGGCTTATATACAGGTGTGGCTTGTGTAAGTACAAAATCAGTTATCCTCTTGAAATGTGGCGGGTGCGGCTTATAATTAGGTGCGCTCTATGGTCCGGAATTTACGGTGTGTGTGTATATATATATATATATATATATATATATATATATATATATATATATATATATATATATATATATATATATATATATATATATATATATATATATATATATATATATATATATATATATATACAGTATATATATATATGTATATATATATATATGTATATATATATATATATGTATATATATATATGTATATATATATATATATGTATATATATATATATATATATATATATATATATATATATATATATATATATATATATATATATATATATATATATATATATATACATATATATATATATATATATATATATATATATATACATATAATTGTATTGTTTTTATCATTAAGACATTACAATAAAGAGAGACAAGTGTGATTTAATGTAATTATCGCCTGTTCGGTTAAACTTTATATCTGACCGTTCTTACTTTCGTGTTCACATCACTTTTGCCACGCATGGTTGCGTCTTTTTTTAGAGAAACATCTTTTTCAGCTCACATCATTTAAAAAAAATGTCTCTAGCGGTCGCCAAACGGCTACAGATTGTTTTTGTTGCTTTTAATCATATATTACCAATAATTATGTAACATTGTGCACAAAATGACTACAAAGGGGGAAAAAAAGCAAAAAAAGGAAAACAAAAAACAAAAATGTACAAAAATGAAAAAATAACCAAAAGAAAATAAATTAAAAAATTAGAAATAAGCTAATTAAAATCAACAAAATAAAGGATTAAAAGAAAAGGATAAAAAAAGATAAAGAAGAAGAAAAAATATCAAATCATTTGCAAATAATTTTAATATAACAGTCAATCCTATTTCCAATATTGAATTTCCACTCAAAAAGTGTGATTAAATACAGTTAGGTTTTGTGCAACCAACTAAATAAATCTATAAAATGTTAGTAATATGTAACAAGATACGTTTTTAAAAACTTAAATCTCCTGCAAAGATTGTTGTAAAAACAACACATTTGTGGGGCAGTGCCTCTTCATGTTAGATCCTTTAAAAACAGCCACGGTCTCGGCAAACTGCACAGACAGAATTGTTTTGGATTTCGGTGAAAAAATACTACAATCTTTGGTTGTCCTGGAAGCGCTGGACTTCACGTTCAACTTTCCCTTTTTTATACCAGTCACCATATCGGAAAAGGGGTGGGCTAAAATTCTCACAGAAAGCCAAGGGCATGGTGGCCAAAGGGCACTGCCTGGTGAAATTTTTTATTTTTTTTCAAATGTATTTTATACAGCTGTTAACATTACTGGTGAGCCACACATCCATTTATAACATGGGCCACGGGCCTGTAAAATTTCTATCACGGGCCGTAACTGGCCCTCCAGGCCAAACTTTGGACATACCTACTCTAAGTGTATGCCTTTTTGTCTGAATGACAGACACACTTTTAGCACCACACCTGACCTGGCCTGTTGCTGCATCTTGGCTTCCAGGCAGAAAAGCGGGCCAAATCTATGTGATCACCTTTATCAGAGGCTAAATATGACTCAATCAGGAAGCGCAAAAAACAGAAAAGAAAATACCAGGTGTTATTTGTGTGGTTAAGTTGCCTTACTGTGGCAAATTTACATAAGCACATGAAAAAGGTTCCCCCTACTACAAGCTGCAAACAAAAATGTAAACATGTTTCTGTTCCTGAATAAATACTTTAATCCATTGTCACTATGTTGGTTATCAAAGCAAAGCATGCTTTTTTGTTACATTGCTGATTTTTTGGGTGGTTTGAACTGTCTTGACTTTGGCTTTGAAGCAGTTGTTGTCGTAAAAGTATTTTTTTTGTTTTTACAATTAAACATTTTTGGATTGTACTGTTCACATCATTCACACTTTCTGACTTCAACTTTTTAAATACTGCAATAGAAACCATAGTTGACATATTGTAAACTAAAAATATAATCGTTCGAACATTCCATGTTAATTAATATTTTTTACTAAATGTACAAACATATTTCTTATGTGATCTCCTTATTTTTGTTCACTGTTTCCTTATCTTTAAATAATGTGTGTTTATTTTTGGGAGCTTCCTTTCTGTTTTTTTTTACCCACAGTATTTTATGTGGGATAATGGTTTCTGTCTTTGATCTTGTGGTTGAGGGCTCTGCTTCAGTCAGATAAATAATTCCTGCAATAGTTGACTCACTTAGATTACTGATCTATTTTATATTAAATCATGTTTGATAGCAGGGCCCCTTGCCTTGCAAATGCACAACACGTAAATCCCGTCTATTGTCAAAAAAAGGTAAGCCATACAAAATTGTATAAACAGAGATAAAGAAGAACCAGTGTTCCCTCTAAGCTGCGCGCGTGCGCAATTGCGCACTGCTCGCACATTCTCAGCGCACAAGAAAATCTAGCCAGTGCACAAAAATGAGGGCTCAAAATTAGTATTTAAGAAGCGACTTAAGTCAAAGTTACAGTGCATGAAGGTAAAAATACATGGGTTCCCCTGACGTTGTGTCCTAAATGCGGTATTTTGAAGTAGAACGAAGTTGAGTAAAGTTAGTAGAGCTTGTCGAGAGCCGGCTTCTTCGGCTTGGCTCACTAAAAGGAACCGGCTCTTTCGGGTCCTAAACGGCTCTTCAGGTTGTTTTTGCTTCTTTAATCCCAACATGACCAAATATTATGTAAAATTATGCACAAAATGACTTAAAGGAAGGGGTGAATAGAACAAAAAAGAAAAAAATACCAAAATGAAAAAGTAGCGAAAAGCTGAGAAAAAAAGAAACAAAAGGAAGATAAAAACGAAGGAAAAATTAAGAAAAAAAAGCCAGAAAAAAAGAAAAGAAATAAATGTAGGAAAAAAGTAAATAGAGAACAAAAAGAAAAAAGTAACAGCTTGGAAAAAATAAACACAATGAGATTTTTTTTAAAGGAATTTAAAAAAAAGTAGAAAAAAAACACGGAAAAAAGAAAAAAAAGTTTGTGTTCAAATAATTTCCAATTATATCAAGTGAATCGTGTTGCCAACATTGTACTTCCACCAAAAAATGTGATTAAGTACAGTTCTGTATCTTACAAACAACTAAATAAGCCCCCAAAAATGTTAATATTATGCAACAAAATATATCAGGAAATAAAAAGAAATGGATATCTTGTGAAAGTATTGTAAGAACAAACGACGTTTGTAGGCCGCACAACCTTTGCAATAGTACCTGAGTCAATTCATTCAAAAGAGAAAAATAATTTTGCATTGCCAGAAATTCAGCAAAATGTAACTTGATGTCAAGTTTTGGACATGTTTGATAATTAATTATCTTGGGATTATGGTTGCTCACTGTTGATTTAAGCGATGCTCACCCACTTTGCGTGAACGCTCAGACCCGTGGAAAATTAGGGGGAACATTGAGAAGAACATTGACAGATGGGTATTTAAAAAGATTAAAAAGGCAAGGATAGAAAGGCCTTGCCAATCCAGCCCAGGTTGGGCGTGGTCTCAGGCTTAAGGTCTTACCTCTAGGCTAAAAGTGGTGGACAAAACTTTTTCTGACTTGGGAAAGACTTGCTCCCTTTGGATCTGACACTTAGCTAATAAATAAGCAGGTGCTCAGAGGCCAACCCAAAATTTGATTGGCTAAACCAATAGCTTTCTCAAAGACGTTTTCTATATTTAGGAGCCTGGCAAATAATGGCTAAAATGTGATTGGTTAAATGCTTGAATATGAAAACACACATTTGGGAAGCAGTGCGAGGGAGAAGCAATGAAAGGAAGCTGACAGAAATTGTGGACTTATTTAAGAAGTATTGATGGACCAAAAAAAAAACATTTACATGATTCAAATATGTTTTTTAGGCTAGCAGAGAAAACCATGAAGCCCCTAACAGCTCACCAATACAAGACATATTTCCATCAAAAAACACTCAAGTCAAATTTTGATTGACAATTTCTCCTTTCTCTCTCTTTCCATTGTTTTATCCAGCAAGCTGGGAACAAATCCATGATGTACACAGCCGTCTCACAACAAAAGGTTCATGCGAAGCGGTTTAGAAACATTCATCTCTTATCTTTCCATCAATCCATTGTCTTGTTTGTTGTTTCAACCATTAGACCGTTTTCCCACTTCTCCTTCAGAATGACCTTTCTTCTGTCATGTATGACTTGTTATCTTTGAAGGGTCACACATGGATTGACCAGAAAAAAAACATGCGAAGCTCAAGCCTGTAATGTTTGAGTGACAGTCAAGTAAGTGTTCTTTTTATATTGTAATGCATGCGTCATCAGTTGTGCATTCAAAACACTTTAATTTTAGCTTGAGTGGCTTTTAATTGAAAATAATGCTCTCAAAAGGTGAGTAAATCTTCTTAATTGGACACTAAGGAGTTTCGCACAGACCACCTTTTACTACCTTCTGTGATTTATTATTGTGCATCACATTTGCTATATTTTCCTTCTGATAATCTCATTAATTTTTGGTATGGATAGTTTCTTGGTTTATAATAGTGATTCTTAACATTTTTGAATCAAAAAACAGTTTTTTATTGAAAAAATGCCAAGGCACAATAGCTGCAGAAAATGTAAAAAAATATGAATTCTTAGCTTCAGTTTTGAAAGAAAAGCTATAATAAAATTAAATACGTATAGTAACTAGGGTCAATTGTTTTGTTGTATTTTACATTTTAATCTATTTTAAACCCAAAGTTATTTCACTTTTTTTCCTACTAAAATGGGTTTCAAGTTAAATCACAATATTTTTATGTAAAGGTTGGAGACAGGGTGGAAACATATGTTGGCCTGGAGAGGGGTGGGCACCACTAGGCTGTACTTGGCCAAGACACACCACGGGGAACGGTGCCCCTACAACCCTCGTGGTTAAGGGATCCAACAAACCAACCAACCATGTATGTATATGCCAGAGCCACACGCCCCTATTGCAGGGGTGTAAAACTCAGTTGCACAGAGGGCATTACCTTTGGTCGCGGGCCGAACAGGATAAATATTTATTGAATACACTAAAACTTGAATTAAAAGAAAAACATAAATATGAATTAAAAACAGATGGGGATTTCCTTTCAGAAAAAATTTAAAAGACTTCAACTCTCAAAAATAAATATATCATGTAAAACCTAAAATAAATCAAACTAAAATAAAAAAAATATGAAAATATGAATATTATTTGTGCTTTACACCAAAAATATGTGCTTTTAACATAAATATGATTTCAAAACATACAAACACACACACACACACACACACACACACATATATATATATATATATATATATATATATATATATATATATATATATATATATATATACATATGATTTTTGCCCACATATGATTTTTGTTTTAAAATGCTGACCATGCGCCTGATAATATAGTGCGCCTTATGTATCAATTCGCAAGGTCTCGCAACCAAAAGCAAGCAGACGCCGACTAGATTTTCCCCCATAGGCGAAGTAGTCCGCGGTGTATGCTGGAATATATTAGTCCACGGTGTATGCTGGAAAATATATAGTATACCGGCGTTTCATTTCCTAACCAATGTGACAATCATCATTTGAATCGGTCACTGTTGGCTAAAGTTATTTAGAGGTAAAGGAGGGGGGGTCCTTTTTAGCATTTCCAGACTCGCATTGGCTAAAGTGGGGCAAAACAAAGCCTGTAATTGGCCGAAAAAGATGTGGAGGAAATGATTGGTTACGGCCTAGAGAAAACATTTTTTACAACTGTAGTCTGTGTTTAAAAACAGGAATTATGAGGCTAAACAGACAGATAGCTAAAAGCATCATTTGTCAGCATTATTGCGTGTTTTGGAGTATGTAAATATTTAACACGGTTGGATTTACTACACTCATGGATGTAAGAAGACGATGGTTGGGTATTATTATTGAATGTGATGGTTGCAAGATGACTTTGGTGATATTATATTTTGGTATATTTTCCCAGTACAGTATCTTGTTTCAGACTGATCTTGATGTTACTGTGATGAGTCTATTCCTCAATTCAATTCAGTTCAAAGTGTTGATTGTCATATGCACAGTAAAGAACCACGTTTCCCTGCAAAATAAAATTCTTACTTTGATGTCCACACGGTTGCCAGCAAAAAAATAAAAATTAGAAACTAAAAAATGGTTTGCATTTATTGAATCCCAAGAGTTTAAACTTCCTAATGATATGTGGAATGACATATTTGAGTAATTGGTGACATCGTACAGACACCATGTCCGTACGTGTCTGAGACACCTATTTGCTATTTCTCAAGCCGTCGGAATTTTAAAGGGTTCAACAGTTTGACTGAACTATCTGTCTGTTTAGATGATGTTCCCACTATAGCGCCTTATAGTCCTGTGCGCTCTATGTTGTCATGATTACCGATGTGAATGTGTATATATATATATATATATATATATATATATATATATATATATATATATTATATATATATATATATATATATATATATATATATATATATATATATATATATATATATATATATATATATTCAGTCAGAGGTCACATAGACTAACAGTGGAAAGACTCAGGTTCTCAAGCCAAATTTGCCCTTTACATTTGCAAACAGATATCTGATTTTGTTAGTGCCGCTTTTCCATCGATCAAAGTGTTCTCAAGAGACAGCATTTCCCGTTCTCTGCTAATTGGTAGCAAACTAGTTTCATACATGAATTCACTGTTCCATTTTTCTATTTATTGAGGAAGATATGTTTTGTGTTTGTGCAATATGTTTGAGGAAGAAACAACAAACCTGCTGCAACTCTCAGGAAGCACTCACACACAGCCATTGCTCAAATGCAATTTCCTCTTAATAGCGTCAGCCTCTCTGATATCTGGGGAAAGGCAAACATCATTTTAGGGCAGCTCAGTTACACTTGATTAATTGTTATGGGAAGGGGTAGTGATATGACAATCTCCCAGTGCGGGAATAGGCTTGGTTTATTTTTAGAGCAGGCAGCTGCCAGGAGTCGCATTTTACAGAGACTTGGCGACAAGATGGCAGATGTTGCCAATGATATATTTTAATTCAGCGCGTCTCAGGAGTTGCACGAGAATGTTGAGGAAGGGTCAGAGGATGCAGAGGGTTCTCATTAATGCACAATTAGAAGTATTACAGTATAAGGGCAGTATCCAGGCAATTACCTCCCAATATGGTAAGTGCCAATAAGAGACTGAGCATTATCCTATTATGTAGATAAGTCTGTGAGGTTGAAATCCTTTCCAGCGGGTTGGCACGAAAGGTGTGCATTAAATGAGTCCTGGGACAGCAATGAGGGCCCGATGAAGAAGACATGAGTACAATAGCTAACCTTTACAGAATTTCAGGGCTCGGTGAATGGAGACTAAGTACATTAGCAAACCTTATAAACGTTACCATTTTTCAGTCCATGACAAATGATGAGTACAACAACAGTCTTCGAACGAACGTGTCACAAAGAAATATTTCTCAGTAACAAGTATTTTCCAACTCAACTGTCGGTACTACTTGGTGCGTTAATACGTTACTCCGCTACTCTATTAATTAGTGTTTCCTATGAATGTTGAGTAATTTTTCTTAATTTACATTGTCTCTTACATTCTTTGATCTAGTGAGGGAGATTTCTGAGTGGTAGTACTTACCTCCAAAATACAACTGTGCACAGTTACAGTCTCACAGATACAAGGTTGCTGAATTTGTCCTCATGAAAATATTCTCTATTCCGTATAAACTCGCATCCAAGCCAAATTTGCACCTATAAAATAACTCACTGAAAATTAGGTGTCCAGCTTATATGTGCATACTTGGTTGTGAGCCCCTAGTAGCGAATAATAGGCAGCACATTGGAAAGGGTGTGTGACTTATACAGAAACTTTAAACTAACGATATAATATTTTATACCATTCTCTAAGAGGGGAAAACAAACGTATCACTCAGTATCCTGAAATGGCCAAGGAGATTTGTTTTAATGTGTTTTAAAGCTTAGTGACAAAATGGATATGGAGTGGTTTGGCTAAGTGTTCGTTTGCAGGCTCTCAAGATTGCACATGCCAAGAAATATAAAATATTCACTGCTTCCACAGATTGGTGTACGCATTTTCTTCTATACATTTTATTATGTGTTTGTTTTAAAGCAGTTTTAAAGAGATTATCAGAAGCAAAATATAGCAAATGTGCACAGAGAGATCTGAGGAAAAACTCAAGCGAAGAAAGATCACAAACATCATATATTTGGCCAAATACAGTGGCACACAGATAAGGGCAGACTGCACCACCATGGTTTGAGAGATTCTAAATAAACTTTAAAACACATTAATACAAATCAAAATAGATCGGGCTACTTGTGATCTTACTTAGACAATAATCAAATTTCAGTCCTTGTTTAAATGGTTTTACATTACCAGAATGTACAGTCTTATTAACGATTGCATAAAGGGGGCCCTGATTCAAAAAGTCACCATGGCAACAGAAGAAAGACAGAAAACCACTTAAATCTTGCGCCCCAACTTAAGTACCCACGATTTAGTATATTATGCCTATCTTCCCATGAAGTAGCGACTAAATGTATTGGAAAAATATTTTTGTAACTTTGCGATCGGTATGTCTGTGCCCCTGCCCACATATGTCTGTCTATCTACTATTCTCTCTCTCTCTCTCTCTCTCTCTCTCTCTCTCTCTCTCTCTCTCTCTCTCTCTCTCTCTCTCTCTCTCTCTCTCTCTCTCTCTCTCTCTCTCTCTCTCTCTCTCTCTCTCTCTCTCTCTCTCTCTATCTCCCTCTATCTCTCTCTCTCTCTCTCTCTCTCTCTCTATCTATCTATCTATCTATCTATCTATCTATCTATCTATCTATCTATCTATCTATCTATCTATTTATACGTTGAAAATGCCCACAAACCAGTGGGACATTATTTTAGCACCTATGTTTTACATCATTTGAAGCTACCCAAGAGGAAGCTGTCTATCCGTCATCTTGTTGCTGTGGGTAACCCAAAAAAAAAAAAAATTGTGACAGGCTTTGCAACCAAATGAGAAGAAAATTGATTCAGTTTGGTCACTTTGAGTCTCTGTAGTTTGTATTCTTCCTTGTGATTTGTGGCAGTTGTTTTCGGTTGACCTGAACTATGGAGTGACATCTTGTGGTCAAATATTACACAGTGTCCTTTTTATGTTTGATCTAACAAAAAAATAAGACATAAGTGTTTTTCAAAATAAATTCTGAGGTTAATATAATTCATATTTGCTTCAAATGTGGCAGTAAATTGATGAAACAATTGAAACCTGAGAACAAAATGCTCTTTTCTTTTGAGTTTTACATGGAAAAAAATGTCAGATTAGACTATAACATGTTTTCTAAAATAAGCGCAAATAAATGTAATAATTTTATATCTGTTTTTATGTATTATATGAATCAAATTGCTCAGCACCAGTCTTAGGACAGACGGGTTCGTGGAAAGCAATTTTCTTTTGTAACGAGTACTGTAACGCCTCATCAATACAATTTGTACCTCAGCTGTCATTATTACGTACAACAAAATAAGGTTGTGGTAGCCCTATCTCTAACACAGTGTACGACGACAGTGAATTTATCCTCATGGAAATATTCTTCCTACCACATATAACGGAAACTATAAAAAATAGCTTTAAAGCCATTTTAGGAGGTTGGCTTCTATGTGAGTATACTCAGTAATTTACAACTTAATGCTTACTTCTTGAGTAACGCATTACTTTTTGATGCCGGTAATCTGGGGGGCTAACTGTTCCGGGTTTCAGGTGGACCCAAACACATGGCAACATGAGCAGAGGCTTTTGGTACTCTAAAAAAGTTCAATAACAAAACAAAGGAACAAAGTAACAAACAAGAAACAAAAACCACACCTCATGTAGTAGTGGCAACAAGGATAACTGGAAAACAGGAACACAGTGATTAATGGCCCGATCCAGTATGTTGTCCAACGAGACATCATACATAAAGGGTCAAGGTAAGCCCAGTCAGGTGTGTAGAGGCACAGGTGGGTCTTCCTCCAAACCTGGTTGGAGACGGGTGGCATGCCATATCTTGACAGTAACTGGGTGACCTTTTAAATGAAAAAATTAGTGTATCTGTCTATCTACCCTGGTCATATCCCTCAAGAGGGGTGACTGACAGCAAGACACAATATTATGTAAAATTATGCACAAAATGACAAAGAAAATAAAAGGGAAACAAAAGCAAAAAAACACACACAAAAATTGGACCATGGCCAACCCAATTGCCCAAACACCCAAACAAGTTAGGCACCTCGGCACCTAAGTTGGTCATGCTTTCGTCCCTCCAGATGAAACGGGACACAAGAAAGCGGCCATGTCACTTGGGTCAGGGTGACACAACACACTCTTCTGTTCAACAGCAGGGCCCGACAGGTTTCACTGGTTTACCCCTTCCGCATCATACGGGTGCCCAGCCCATCCATAAGAACACGTCCACAATCCCACTATCCTTTCACAACACCTCTCCACTCCTTCCTATCACCAACAAAAAGGCAAATAATTAGTAACTGTGACTAATTACCAGTAATGTGCCCAAAACTCAGTAGTCCTGTCATAATTTTCCGAATAAGTTCTGCAAGGCAGTATTCATATGTAGCGTAAGCATTATGAAATAAAGTTGCTATTCAAATTGTTATTTTTAGACAGGCTTTTACTTAATTGCTCTTGATGTCGCGACTGAAATATGGTTGAAAAACACCGGAGTCGGTTTGAAAAGCAATGATCTACAGTTGAGCCATGAATTACTGAGCCTCTCTCACATGAACCTATCACCATCGGGATTAAACTGCCCCTCAAGGGCGTACATTCACGGTGACAGATGAAAGCTGCTTGTGATTACGTGCACATTGTTTCGAGGCCTTCGGAGTGGCCGGCAGCCCGTCAAGACGTCAACTGCGTCTCGCCCTGCGCCAGCCATTTGTGGACCGGCGGCCATCAGACCCGTCCTTTTATGAGGCCCTTTTTCTTTTCTTCGTCCACAAGCTCACTGAAAAGGAGAAGATTTAGGCTGCAGTGTTGGCTCATTCGTTTGAATGTGGAGGCTGAAAGTCATTAGCTCCCAGGCCTGGTATCTTATTTTTCAGAATAGATTTTCAGTCATCTCTAACCCAAGACAAAAGAACTCAATAGTCACACATTTCTTGTCGTTGATGTGTGCAGAACCTCTTAGGCATAGGCGTCGAAATCATGGCTCACGGGCCACATCTGGCCCGGCATACAATTTTATCCAGCCTGTAAAATCATTTTATATACATCTACTATAATGGCCCGGCTCTATGAAACGCTGTTAACTCTCAAACTACAGATCCCACAATGCAGCGATACAGTTTTATAGAGAGCAAAGTATCTTAAATTATTTAATGTTTAAGTTGGGCAGCACGGCGGCGCAGTGGTTAGCGCAAGTGCAGGCACAGTTCTAAGGTCTTGGGAACCTCCTGTGTGGGTTCAAATCCAGCTACCGGACTTCCTGTGCGGAGTTTGTATGTTCTCCCCGTGCATGCGTGGGTTTCCTCTGGGCACTCTGGTTTCCTCCCACATTGCGTTTCAGGTTGATTGGCCGGTCCAAATTGTCCCTAGGTGTAAATGAGCAAGCGAGTTGTCTGTCCCTGTGTGCCCTGCGATTGGCTGGCAACCAGTTCAGGGTGTCCCCTGCCCACTGCCTGATGATTGCTGGGATGGGCTCCAGCACCCCCGTGTCCCTACTGAGGATTAGCGGTTCAGCTAATGAGATGAGATGGGAGATGTTTAAGTTCTGCAACTGGCTGGCAACCAGTTCAGGGTGTCCCCTGCCCACTGCCCAAAGACACCTGAGCTACAGACTACCCACGACCCTACTAAAGATAAGCGGTGCAGATAATGGATGGTTGGTTGGAAAAAAAAACGAAAACATATTTATGTTAAAAGCTCTCCTTTTTAGGTAAAAATACACATTTGATTTATATTTCCACTTTTTACATTTTATGAATTTGTATCGTTTTGACCGGATATATTTGATATGGAGTAGTTTAAGTTATATAACGTTTAAGTTTGTTCATTTTCGAATAATATACGTGTTTGTTTTCAATTCATATTCATGAAAAAAAAAAACTAAAAAAAACATTAATTTCAGTGTACGTATTCAATAAATGTTTATTCTGTTTGGCCTTCAATCAAAGGTGTGGTTTGAGTTTTAGACCTCTGTGAGTTTGACACCCCTGCTCTAAGGTATGGGTGTCAAACATGCAACCCACAGGACAGATCAGGCTCGCATAAGGTTTTCATCTGGCTCGTGAGAATATGCTGAGAGAAGCACAATGACTTGCAGTTTCAAATGTGTCCACTGGATGTTGCCAAAGCTAGGCAACACTTACAAAGCGTTTAAAGCTGTAGATGTCTGGCTCTCTATTTCTTCTCTTTCTTTTTTTAATTAGCTTTCTTTCGTTCTCAATTTTTCTCTCTTTGGCTTTCTTTCTCGTAATTTCTCTTTTCCTCTCTCTCCCTTCCTCTCTGTCTCTGTTTCCTTCTCTCTGTCTCTATATCTTCTCTCTTGCTGTCTGTTTATTTCTTCTCTCTTACTGTTTCTCTGTCTAACTATTTCTTCTTTGTCTGCTTTTTTCTCTCTATGACTCTTTTATTTCTCTATTATTTGCTCATTTTCTCTCTCTCTCCCTCTCTCTCTCTCTCTCTCTCTCTCTCCCTCTCTCTCTCTCTCTCTCTTTCTCTCTCAATAAGGTTTTTTTACGAAAGCTGGAACAATCTTGATATAATGCAGTGGTGGCCCGCGAAAGCCTGCAAGGCCTTTTTGCTGGTGTTAAAAAATATTTGAATCATCTCATCTCATTAGCTGCAACCGCTTATCCTCAGTAGGGTCACTCGGGTGCTAGAGCCCATCTCAGCAATCATCGGGCAGTGGGCAGGGGACACCCTGAACTGGTTGACAGCCAATCGCAGGTATTTGAATCATATGATGTTTATAAGATTTTGTCCATCAATACTTGTATACTTAAATAAATACTTATATCATTCCAAAATGTTTGTCAGCCTCCTTTCATTGATTTCCCCATGGTTCCATCTTTAAGCATTTAGCCAATCATATTTCAGCCATTGTGATTGGTCCAGAAATTTACCTTGAGGTAAAGACTACATGAAAAACCTAAACATTAATGACACACATATGCAATGATAGTTCTGTTCAAAAAATTTGTATTGAATATTACATTTTGACTTGGTTAATGCCAGTGTTAATTCATATGAAAAAATTCTAAGAAATGTGATGAATCATTGGAAAACAAAAAACCGTTGCCTTTCCAATCAATGTTTTTAAGATTTCATTTTCTCGAAAGGGCATCTCAGGCGCCACATTTCAACTCTGTAATGAAAATTAGATGTAATTCAATGCAACTTATTTTCACCGGTATGTTGTTGTTTGACGTTAGATTCCATTAGTCAGTGGATAAGTATTAGTGCATTCAAATTCCCACATTCACTTGCACATCATTTTGCTCCCACGTGTCCTCTGTCCTTTCTTGTCCCTACAATATATTTTTTTCCAATGGGTAGGATTTTTATTCATAATTATGAGAGTTTTACACCTCCTATTACAAGAGATAACTCAGCTATTTGATGTTTTGTCTTTTTCGCCGAAGTGAATAAACCGACCAAACGCTCTATTCACCAGATCTTTTGAGATAAAAAAAAAAACATTTACCAATCATACAAGCATATTTCAGGATGTTGTGTTCATGTATTTTAGTGTAACAGAGAGAGGATTTGTAAAAGTGTAGGACTGTGTCCGTTTTTCCATTTGTGGAATCCAGCATGAGTTTTCTTTTAACAAATAAGGACATTTCATTTTCAAATGTAGTACAATTTCTTTCACGCTTGTTGGCTTTGATATCATTTAATCCGCCCCATCTCATTATTCAAACAAATTAGTTTTTATATCAGTGCAAGTTGCATACATATTCTATTTTAAAAAATCCCGTTTCCAAATACAGGGAGCGAAACCAAACCTCAAATAGAATAAAATATAAAAGAATTGTCTTTATTGTCATTGAAATGCATGCAGCGAGAATAAACATGGCACTCCAAGGTAAAATGTGTAGTAAAGACTTTGAAGAATAAAATGATCAAAATAAGAGATTCCAACCTATTCTAATTGGTCCAATAACATGCAACCAGGAGGGGCCTGGAGAAGATGGGCAGTGACTGTCCATCACTGGCAGCCCGCCAACTTGAGGGTGTTGTGGTTCACGGTCAAAACGCCCAGGAACAGTTGGACACCACCTAAAGACATTTTCTCCTGGTTGAAAGCTATAGTCACTTTTTGAATGACCTGAAAAGGTAGAACTAATTTATGTATGTTATAACTTGGCAACCTATGCAATATTCTTTGATGATGCTTTATAGTAAAAACTGAATTTGTAAAAATCAGGACCAACATTAAATGTGTAACCTATCAGAGCCATACATATAAAAAAAAATCTTTCTCTCGCTCTCCGGGTGGCACAGGTAAGATTGGGCCATAAAAATTCAGCTTGACCCAGGCCTGTGGGCATTAAAATCCGACCTAGCCTGAGCCGGACCAAATGACTTGATTTGCTGGATCGAGCCCAAAACAAACCTGACATTTCATATTTTATCTGTGAGGACTTTTAAGAATCCAGAGCAACACCTAGAGAGGCAGAGAGACAAAGAGGAACAATGACGAGTGTGTATGTGTGTGTGTATATATATATATATATATATATTTATACATATATATAAAACCACGACGCCCTCGAGTTGGCGGGCTGGCAGTGATGGCCAGTCACTGCCCATCTTCTCCTGGTACCCAGCTAAACTCCTCTCTCCTACTTCAGAGCCAGCAAGAGGCTCTCTCCGCGGCCTCCCCCACCCTGTGGGCAGCTGCTTTCCTCTCCCTTCCACTTATTCCCAGAGCTGTTAATGTGTCCCATACAGACTGCGCTGGAAAGCCCCTGCACCCGACCTCCACTGAGAATAGCCAGGTCTGCCATCCCTTGTCCCTGCATTGTTGGACCAGTACTTGATGTTTGGCATTTTTTCTTTTATGGGCTTCGCTGCATCCTTCTTCCCACGGTACAATTAGCTCAATCAGGATGATTTTTTTTAGCCTCTTCTGACCAAATCACGATGTCTGGCCTCAAGGAAGTTTCGACTACCTGGGGAAAGTGTGATTTCCTTCCCAGGTCAACCCTCATCTTGGTCAGGCTCTTCTTGGTCTTCTTGGAGGATGCCGGTTTCTCCCCTTCCCTGATGAACTGGATGGAATTTATTGGACTAAGTTGAGGTTCTGCCTTTCCTGCTCCAAGATGTAAGCCAGTGCACCGAGGACCTTGTCATGGCGCCAGCGGTATCTCCCCTGGCTAAGAGCAGTCTGGCATCCTGGCAGAATATGCGCCAGTGTCCCTCTCCCACCACATAGCCTGCACTGTGGGTCCTCCCTTAGCCCCCACTTGTACAGGTTGGTTGGTGTTGGAAGGGTTTCGTACACTGAACGGAGCAAGAAAGCGATCCGGAACGATTCCAACCGCTAGAATTCCGTCCAGGTGATTCCTTGCTTTGGTACGTCACACTTCGTCCAGGCTCCTTGGACCCCAAACTCCACCTCCCTGTACCACATGCCTTCCTCCTCCAGTTGACGGACCTCGGCCTGCACCATGTCTCTCCTCTGCCTTGGATCAGCTTTTGACCATTGCTGGAAATGAGTAGACCCTAGTCCCTGACGCCCTATGCATGCATTTTAGATGACATCTTTCAATCTCAGCCTGCGTTCTGCCTGATGTACTTGGCTGTCTGCTGCCCATTTACACCCCAATCTTGTAATCACGCCCGCGCCCCTAACTATCTTGTCGCTGGAATCTTTGAGCATCATGACAGCCCTAAACTTGGCCCCCTTGAACTCTTCAACTACCGAAGACAGGGGAAACTGCAGCTGCCCCGACCTGATGTAAAGCCCTAATGATGTGAAGCTTGGTGGAATCCCAAGCCACCTGTGGAGATGTTTATTTGCCCTCCTCTCAATTCCTTCGACCGCTGTCATAGAGATTTCATAGGTCGTTAGCAGCCACAGCAGTCTTGGCGACCGTACTGGAACAACCAAGTCTTGAACTTGCCTGGTAGGCCTAATCGCTCAATCCTTTGCAGCCACTCATCAGCCTGCTCTACTGTCCCGAGAACGCTGCCCCTCTCGACTTGCATTTCATCCGAGCCCAGGTTGCTACCTCAGGATCCAGCTTGCTTGCACATGGGTTACTGCTGTAATAGTGAGGTTGTCTATAAATAATTTATTGATATATAGATATATATTATTATTAATTTTTTTTTTTTTCCACCTGTCGGGCCTTGCTGTTGAACAGAAGAGTGTATAGCGTCACCCTAAACAGAGTGACATAGAAGGACGAAAGCATGACCAACTTGGGTGCCAAGGTGCTCAACTTGGCCATGGTCCAAAAAAATAATTTGTGTGTTTTTTTGCTACTTTTTCCCTTTTTATATTTTATTTTTTATTTTATTTTTTCCTTTTTTGTATGTGTTTGTCTTGCTGCCGGCCACCCTTCTCGAGGGATGTGATCAGGGTAGATAGATAGATGGATTTTCTTTTTGTTTTTATTTTAAAAGGCAGAGAGAGAAGGCCTGACCCGGCCCGAAAATTCCGATCAGGTTTATTCTTAAGTTGTTAACTCTGCAGGGCAGTGTCTTCTTCAGTATCGGGCTTTCTAACAGAGGAGGATTCTGAATAAGATCTCACTCTTTTGTATATATACTTTTAATGTAGTTCCTGGTCTGTGCAGGAGCCGAGTCAAGTCAAGTAACATTTATTTATATAGCCCTTAATCACAAAAATGTCTCGAGGGACTGCACAGGATTACAATTACAAATTGCACAATTACCTGATTTTAAAACAGCATGCGGGCAGGAACAACTCAAAAACCTCAGTGTGAGGAAAAAAGAGAAACCTTGAGAAAGGACCTAACATGTGGTAATCCCCCTTCCAGGATTGACCAGGGTGAATCACAATTAACATTACTGTACACAGAATAGTAAACATTAGGTAAGATGTTGAAGATGTCCGGAAAAAGCATGACACCAACGACGCCCCCAGCCTGTAAACTAGTCCAGAAAGTCTATGACGGCCACGATGCAGCTTCCCATCTCTGCCAGCTGGTAAATGCAGGGGTTGACATGCTTCAGGTCAAAGGCTGGTCCGCTGACTCATCTCAAATCGTCCTTCTCCTTCGTATCAGCCAGGCAGGCAGTCGGAAAAAGACAGGACAATACAGAATATGTGGTGGGCATCAATCATAAGCTTTGGAAAAGAAGTGTGTCTTAAGCCTCCATTTAAAAACTTACTTATCTTATCTCCGGAGGCAGGGCATTCCATAACACCGGGGCCCGGATGGAGAACGCTCTTGAGTTCAGTCTAGTCTAGGCATAATTGCCCTTAGGGCCATCATCACCACTGGCTCCACGGTTTCTTTCACTCTCTACAACCTACTTCAGCCCTTGATATCTGTCTAGTTTCTTGCATTCTTTCTGATGGTGCTTTCACTAGGGATTGTTGCGTCGATCACAACTGCTATCTTTTGACGTTTTCCTACCAATGCTATGTCAGGTTAATTGGCCATCATCATCGTGTCAGTCTGGATCAGAAATTCCTAGAGGACTTTGGACTGTGGTTCTCTGTTACCTTCGGGTCGTCTACCTGCCCAATTTCGTTGTCACAATATGTCAACCCATTTTGTAACAATGACAATAAAGGTATATTCTATTCTATTCTATTCATATTTACCCTGGGACCGCTACAGTATTTCACAATCAATATAGATTTAATGTATATGCTACGATAAATGGACAAATTAAATAGTTCTACATTTCTATAAATAATTTTTTTTGAAGCGTTCTCTAAGTATCACTAAGGACAATAATATATTAATACAATCTATCTAATCTAATCAAAACTACCTCATAAATCCCAATTTCTGCGTGTGTTTGTATGAAATGTATAGGCCTTGAAACGCCGGGGCCAATTTACAAACCTGTACGTAGCTCAGGAGGTAGAGCGATCGTTTTAGGATTAAGGGATCCCAGTTCGAATCCCGGCTTGTCCGTGTTACATGCCGAAGTGTCCTTGGGTAAGACACTGAACCAGCAATACCCCCAATAAGCAGGTTAGCAGCCTTACATGGCTGCACAGATCATGGCCGCTATTGGGAAATGTGAAGCACAATGTAAAGCGCTTTGGGAGGTCATTGACTTGAAAAGCGCTATATAAATGCAGATCATTTCATTTCATTTCATTTCATATGCATTTTAAGACGAGTACGACGTACAAGGAAATCTGTGCGGAAAAACGCAAATTTGTCAATCGCATTCGTCTGCCGCCTGGGAAATCCCCCGTAACTGTGTCGGTGTCGTGCGTATCGCGCCCGAAAGTACACGCGCTGCGGGTTAGGGGCTCGCTCGCGGGAGTGACCGAACAGCACCCGCAGTAAAAACCCTGTCATGAATTTGTCTCCGATCGTCCCGGGCGGACGTAAAATCGCCCAGCTATACGACTCTTAGCGGTGGATCACTCGGCTCGTGCGTCGATGAAGAACGCAGCTAGCTGCGAGAACTAATGTGATTTGCAGGTGCGATTGGCTGGCAACCAGTTCAGGGTGTCCCCTGCCTACTGCCCAGAGATGGCTGGGATGGGCTCCAGCCCCCCCGCGACCCTAATAAGGATAAGCGGTGCAGATAATGAGATGAGATGAGATTTTTTTTTTCTTTTTGAAGGGTCGTCGCTACTTCACAGATTTTCACTTTTTGCGGGTGGTTTTGGTCCCAATTAACCGCGATAACCGAGGTCTTACTGTATTGTTGACTTAAGATTTGTGGAGTAGCTTGTAACGCTAGAAACTCTTTGGGGCAGCTGGAGCTCAGAAGTTAGAGGGCGCCTATTAGAATCAAGAGGTTGCATGTGTGAAACCCAGCTACTCCAAGTTAAATGTTAAAGAGATCTTGGGCAATACACTGAACCCCTAATGTCCCCGCTGAGGAAGTAGGTGCCTTGCATGACTGACTCTCTATGGGTAAGTGTGAAGTGCATAGTAAAGTGCTTTGGGATGTCTTCAGTGACTTGAAAAGCACACTGCAGTCATATTAACATGACACATTTACACAGTTTAACATATTGAACTTACTTTTTTTGTAGACCAGTAGATATTTTTATTTAACATCACCTTCATTTTAAAGGATGTGTTTCCCTCTCACCTTTATTCTTTACATTAAAAAAAAGTTGTTGTTTTTTTAAAAAAGGTTATTCATAGTTTATTTGTTGCACAGAAAAGTAACTATTTTAATCGACATTTTGTTTTTTATTGTGTGTTTTTCAGGGATTGTGAGTTGCTTGACATTTATTTTGGCTAATAAAAATGTTGAAATTAGTTAAACGTTCACTGTAGAGTGAAAAACAAATGTGATTCCAATGTGATTAAATTATGAATGGAGATATTTTGTGGCGATCCTGCTCAGGTGCGAGCATTCCTTGTAAACTGCCGACTCATTTTCGACCTGCAACCCCGAAACTTCGCGTCTGAAGTGGCCAAAGTGGCCTTCACTATTAACTGGGAGAGCCCGACTCTGGGGAAGGGCTGAATTTGAGAGAGGTTCAGCTGCGTGTTCCTCATTTGATCTCCTGGCCCAGGAGATCCTCAAGGTATTTGACACCAGATCCTCATCAGTCGACGCGTCAAGATCTCTGATGAGGATACGGCAGGGAAGACGATCGATCATCGATTATTTGATCGATTTTCGAACACTCGCAAACCAGAGCAACTGGAATGCGGAGGCGTTAGTGGACGCCTATCTCAACAGTTTGGCAGACTACATGATGGATGAGTTGGTGTCCCACGCTACGCCTACCAACCTCGACAAGGCCATTGCGAACATGGCCCGGATCGATCGTCGAGTCCAGGGTCGACGCCGTGAGAAAGTTCGCCAGAGTCACCCAGTTTCCTACTCGCCTAAGAGGGTCGACGACGCCTCGAAAATTCAGCAACCACCCGCGATTCCTCTAGACCCTCCAGAGGCTATGGAGGTGGATCTTACGTCGCTGTCCGTCGAGGGGCATCGGCGCCGACTCTCTACCGGCCTCTGTCTGTACTGCGGAGGGCAAGGACAACGAGGATCGTCCTGCCCGTCAAAGGGGGGACCTCACCGAATGATTGGGGTCGTCCAGTTGGGTTCTGTCCACACCCCGATTCCCCCGACAGTAAGGCCAAGGCTCCAGGTGCACCTTCAGAGTTCCTTGTCAATCCAGTGCCTGTCCGCCCTTGTGGACTTGGGTGCGAAGGTCAACATCCTGGACGCGGCCTTCGCCTGGAGTATGGGGTTAAGAGGCATTCCCCTTCCAACCCTAGTTCCGGCCCAAGCCCTAGATGGGCATCTATTGGGCACGGTAACACAAATTACAGAGCCGGTGGAGATGAGACTTTCTGGGAACCACCGCAAGTGGATTAGTTTCTACCTGCTTCCCTCCCCCGGCCAACCGCTCGTCCCGGGAAAGCCGTGGCTGGTCAAGCACAACCCTCACTTGGACTGGCGGACAGGGGCGCTCCTGGAGTGGGGGGTTGAATGCCAACGAACCTGTTTTCACACAACCTCTCATCCTATCCTTTCCAGGTCTCCTCCCGCAACGCCTTATCTAGCTGAGGTTCCCATCAGCTTTCCGGTTCGCCAGTCCTGCTCTCCTGCCCGCCAGCCCGGGCCGTCCATCCGCATGTCTGCCTGACGAGTCGTCCATCGGGGCGCCTCGACGTCCGTCCGTCCGTCCGCCTGCCTTTCCACCGGTCTCGACCTCTGTGTGCCAGCCATCCCGGGTCATCCGTCTGCGTGTCTCGAGACCGGTCTGCCATGAAGCCCGCCTGCCAGTCTACCTACCGCCTGAATCTGGACCAACCTGTTCCGCGCCGTGGTCGTCCCCGAGGGTCCGGTACCGCAACCCTTCCACCTGCGAACCCACCCCCTGCCGCACCTTCGGATGCTAACGACGGGGTCCCCGTCCACTCTGAGG
Source organism: Urocampus carinirostris (assembly GCF_059441175.1). Lineage (NCBI taxonomy): Eukaryota > Metazoa > Chordata > Actinopteri > Syngnathiformes > Syngnathidae > Urocampus > Urocampus carinirostris. The sequence goes on along the minus strand of NC_142362.1, from coordinate 37,417,409 downwards.
AATTCTGAGGACTACCTGTGACACCCCTTTGGATTATCGGTGACGTATTTTTGGATTTACTTGTGGATTACCTGTGTTTTCCTGTGACTTTCTTGGTTTGCCTGTGATGACCTGTGACCTACCTTTGGATTATTTTTTTTTTGTGTGTCTTGGGACTTCTGGAGCCGTCCCTTGAGGGGAGGGGTTCTGTCATGATTGCCAAAGTGAAGACACCTGTGGCAATCGTTTGGCGCGCCGGAGCGCGCTCTCTGATTTGCTGACGTTCACTTCTTAAGCGGTCAGCGTCCAGACAAGGACGTCCGATCGTACTCCTGTGTTTCTGTGTGTTTCGCCAGATTAGCAAGTACCAAAGACTACTCTCCTGTTTTGATTCCTGCCTTCGGTTCCGACCTGTTTCTGCCCCGCGTTTACGAGCTCCTCTCCTGCCCTGGCCATCGACCTGCCCGCTAAGACGTATTGATTCTGCTTACCTGTCACGGGACTGCCGTCCGTCCGATCGCTGCGAACCTTCAGCTCCCGCTAGGAGAAGTGCCACTTCCGCGTCACGGACGACCTGCTCCCCACAATCAACGATCACTGGATCGTGGGTGCCAGCTTACATCTCCTTTCAAATAAAACTAAGAAACTAACGCAATTGGGTTCCCGTCTCTGTTCCTGGTTCCTGACACTGTCATGCATGTTTATGGAACTCGCAACAGGGAGGGCGGTAGCTGGAATTGAACCCTGAACCTCTTCACCATGGGGCTTTTCCTTTATTCTCCCTTTTTTCTAGCTTTTTTTCTTTTTTTTTCATTCCTTTTTAATCTTTATTCCTTTATTTATTTTTAGGCTTTTTTTCCCCTCTTTTTAAATCATTTTATGCACAATATTATACAATAATTGGTAATACAGTGGAACCACGGTTCTCGACCATAATCCGTTCCAGAACCCTGTTCGAAAACCGATTTGTTCAATCACCGAAATCGTTTTTTCCCATTAAAAGTAATGTAAAATCATTTGAATCCGTTCCAACACCCTGAATGTTTACCATGAACGTAAACATGAAGCTAACCCAGGCTAATGTACGTTCGCGTTAGCAGAATAGAATAGAATAGAATAGATTAGAATAGAATAGAATAGAATAGAATATGCCTTTATTGTCATTGTTACAACATGGGATATATTGTAACAACGAAATTGGACGACTCCAGGTCCACATTTTACATTTAATCCTCCGTACGAAAGATTACGCTAACATGAACGTGTGAAAATTAAAAAAAAGGATTATGAATAGGATTTCTTACCTTTGTGGTGGACGGTGGGGAGAGAAATATCATCAAAAGTTTTTCAACCTCTTCCAAAACTTGTGGCAGTTGCTTGCTTATAGCGCCAACTTCCTTAGCCGCATCACTCGATTTCACAGCCTCCTTATTCTTTACTATCGTACTGATAGTAGATTTAGCCATCTTGTAATCACTAGAAAGATCGGAAATTCGTACACCTTTTTCATATTTAGCTGTTATGTCTTTCTTAAAGGAAATAGTTGGACGAACAACTCGGTTTTTTTTCACCTGTCCTGCTTGCACCGACCTTCTTCGGAGGCATAATTAGGGGCTAAAACACCCATACGCCGCTCAGCATCGCACCCTAGCATACCGGCGTTCGAACTCCGATTTTTTTGACCGAACGGCGAAGCAAGAATTTCTCGAAATTTTTGGTCGAACACCGATTTGTCCGAACTAAGAGGCGTTCGAAAACCGAGGTTCCACCGAATATAGATTAAAGCAAAAAAAAAAAAAAAAACTAAACAAAATAACAATCTGAAGAGCGATATAGAAGCCGAAAGAACCAGCTCTTTTGAGAGAGCCAAGCTAAAAAAAAAAACTGGTTCTCGATAAAGAACCAGAATTTCCATTATTCACAGATGGTGTCCTAGAAGATCTGGACCAGGGCATTGCCAAGCTCTAGACCATCTGTTTAGCAATCTGGAGGCGCTGAAGTGGAAAATACTGATTTTTAATGTTTACATACCAATCACTAAAATCTTTTTTTTTCCCAAGAATTTTGATTTATGTTTTTTTAGTGTCAAAATATGGTTTACTCCTTAAATAATGGCCCAATTAAGATGTATTTGTAAAGCCTTGTCATGACAACAAGCAGATATATTGAATTAATATATGGTCAAATATTAATATAATGTTCTAATCTCCGAATGGTGCATTTTGTTGTTAGTTTCTTGCTGCATTGAATTTCCACACAAAGTTTGAGTGACTGGTTCAATGGCCTGACTGCATCAGGCAGGATGGGTGCTGCGCCCACGCAGAGACGGTATGAGTACATGTCTGTTGCTTCACTGTATCTGCTGAGTGATTGACAAGCAGACAATCATGGGTCCCTGTCTACCTTTTGCCCCAAGTCAATTCAAAAAAGCGGGATAGAAAATGGGAGGTTGAACGTACGAGATTTTTCTCATGCAAATATGCCAACTTTATATTCAGTGGCAGAAAAAAGTTTTCAAACCGGATAAGCTTTTAAAACGTTCACAGCACTATGACCAAATCAAACGTTGATATATTTTTAGTTATTATGCCGATGCATTTGTATACAAAGATGCAACCTTTCTGTTAGCTTGTTAATGTAGCGAGTCAGTCATAACAAACCTTTTGGAACTGTCACATTCCTCTGTAGGTTCGCTCTCTATCTCTTCATTTTTCTTTTACCCATCTCTCATCCTTAACCTTTCCTTATTTAGTCACCAAGTTATAGGTTCAACTATTCTCCTCAGAGCTGGGGTCACTGGTCCTTATTTTATTGCTATTATAACTTTCTCTTGTCACTGTTTAAACACCCTGTCCTCTTAGTTCTGTGCAAGTTCGTTGCCTTCCATGTCACCTGTTAAGCACTCTGTTGGCAGCGAAAGTGTGTGTCTCACAGCATGTTCAACTTCTGAGTATTTGGACAAAGAATAAAAAGAGCTGAAGCGCGCAACTCAGTTTAGGACTTCTATTACAAAGTTATTGTAATGGTACAGCTGGAGTGTTGACTTATCACACCCGTTGCTATTTACTCTGAGCACTTAAAAGCAGTGACCACTGACTATCCGGTATCAGTTCGTTCCCTGCTGTGCCAGAGGAAGCTGTCAGCCCTATATTTCGTAAGACCTTGCCTTTACCTTAACCACTATTGTTGATTATATTTTCTGTTTATCCTTCCTCCATTGGAGCACTTTATGTTCATCCCCTTATTTTTCCCCATTGAAAATAACTCTTAAAGTCAGGTTGTGTCCGCACGTGTGTCCAGTCTTAAAACCGAGAACAAACAGAACAAACCGACCATTATGGATCAGCGGACACATGCCGAGGACATGAAGCCCTTATCGCACGTCACGAGGAGTCCATCCAAATCGCCCACGACAGTCTCACCATGCTGGCTCGGACAGTCGAAAGACTGGTCCAGAATCTGGATCACACCACCCTTTCCGCCTCGGATGGTCACAAAGGAGAAACACCTCCCACTGCGTCCTATGCTTGCAACCCGGAGCCCTTCGACGGTGATCAGGGTAGGTGCCAGGGATTCACTTCGCATTGCCGAATTAATTAAATAATCGGGCTGTTATATTTTCATGTCTTATCCTTCCTCCATTGGAGTGCATTATCTTCATCCCCTTTCTTTCCCCGATAAAAAGAACTCTCAAAGTCAGGTTGTTTCTGCACCTGTGTCCAGCCACAAAACCTAACAGTTTCAAATAAAAATAATACTCATGCCCTGACTAGGATACGGTCATCCCTCCCAAAGGCAATAAAAATGTTTGACCACAGTTTTTATAGGAAAGGGGTGTAGATTGGCAAAATGGAAACAGGCAAAGACAAGAACTCACATCACAACAAGAGACCTTTGTTAAAACTGGACCCAGCTGGATTTTGAAGGTTGTTTAATAAGATAAGTGCAGACTGGGTTTCCTTTTTAACTCATAATGCCTTTCAGGATCCAAACACTTAGGACTACACAGGAAGTTAAGGGAATCATGAACATTAAAACTAAGTACTATAAAAAAATAAAAAAATAAAATAAAACACAAAATTATACATTCTGGGCTTGTTCAGAAGCCCAAGGCCAGAAAAAAAGCATTGGAAAACTGGCAGATCAGTACTTGATAAGGCATTAACGTACTTTGAAAGAAGAGTCCCTGTTCATACTGAATGTTTACCAGGCAGAATGGATGGCTAATTGAAATTTGTGAGTGGTCTGGCAAAAGTCCAGGCACAAACCAGAAGTAAATGCTTCACTCAGATACAGAAATAATCCTGAAGTGTATTGACTGAAACCAAATGAATAATGTGATGATTAAAACAGTTAAGCAGATATAAATGGTAATCTTATAAAATTATCACTCTACAGTGGTGCCTATTCTTACAAGCTTAATTTGTCCAGGACATTGTGCCCGTGGCTGGAATTGCTAGTGTAATGAGCAAATTTTCCCCGATATGATATAACTGAAATCTAATTGGTCTGTTCCCGTCCTCCTTAATCCAAGTGAACAGCTATAAAATACAGCTTCCTAATCACTAAAGCTATATCAAAATGGTAATTAGACATATAAAAAAAATACAGTAATAGATAAATAAGATGATGTTAATGAAATAAAGTGCGAGTTTATCATGAGCTCGGTAAGAAATGTGTGTGTGTGCTACGGAGGAAGATGGGGGCGTTGCAAGGAGAGGTCACCGAGATAGCCTACCTGTCAATTTATACAGTTTCTTAATATTTTATACCTTTTTAAGATTGTTTCATATTGTCTATGCTGTATAATAATTTTCCAAAGAGGATTTTCTTTTTAAAGACCAATCTTGTCTTCTCCATTTCAGCTTTAATCCGATCTCTCTATCACTGGTAGCAGACAACAGCATCACTGGTAATGTTGTGAATGAATGAATGAATGAAAACTTTATTTCGAACATTAAAATAAAATCTGGACAAAAACAATGAGTCAACAACAACATAATGTCACATAACATGTTCTAAAAAGGGTAGTCAGAAGCAGATGCGTATTTTTCCTACCCCTTTATCTCCCCTTTTAAATACATTTTACAAATTCTCCTTTCCTCTTATGTCTAATATAACAAAATCTTATGGATATACTTATTATATAGGTCACATTTCAATAATTATAATAATTACAATAATCACAGATTTTATACACTAATCTTCGTAATACCCATCCCTCAACGTCATAATGCGCCTAGTTACCAAATGTCACTGCGGCACCAATGATAATAACAACAATAAAAATAAACATAACATTTATAATAACAGTTCTGCTATAATGATAGCAACAATAACAACAAGACTCCTGGGTTTCAACACCCCCCTGCGGAACAAGCTGCTGGACTTCCTCACTGACAGACCCCAGTCAGTGCGGATTGGTCAGAACATCTCCGATGTCATCACCCTCAGCACGGGCTCCCCCCAAGGCTGTGTCCTGAGCCCCTTGCTGTTCACCCTGATGACACACGACTGCGTCCCTAGGTCCGCCACAAACCACATCGTGAAGTTTGCGGACGACACAACAGTGGTGGGCCTCATCAGGGACGACAACGACCTGGCCTACAGAGAGGAGGTGGAGCAGTTGGTGGGCTGGTGCAGGGACAACAGCCTGGTCCTGAATGTTGACAAAACTAAAGAGATCATTGTCGACTTCAGGAAAAACCAGCCCAACCATGCCCCACTTTTCATCAACAACAAGGCTGTGGAGGTTGTCAGCAGCATCAAGTTCCTAGGGGTGCACATCACAAACAAACTCACCTGGTCCGTGAACACCACATCACTGGTTAAGAGGGCACAGCAGCGTCTGTACTTCCTGCGGAGGATGAGGAGAGCCCACCTGCCCCCACCCTCCCTCATCACATTCTACAGGGGCACCATAGAGAGTAACCCCTAAAACGTAATTTCTGATACAATGTCTATTGCAAAACCATCCATTTTAACTTCTAAATCTTGATTTGCCTTACGATTACCAAAGAATATTACTTTGGTTTTATTTAAATTTAAAGATAATTTATTTATATCCATCCATACTTTTAGGTTAATTAGTTCACGATTAGTACAGGTTACCAAATCAATATAGTTATCATTTGAATAGAAAATGTTAGTGTCGTCTGCAAATATTACTATTTTCAATAGTTTTGAAACATTAAAAATATCGTTAATATATAAATTAAATAACTTTGGTCCCAGGATAGAACCCTGTGGTACTCCACAACAGATGTCCAAGTATTCAGACGATAACTCTCCTATTTTTACATATTGCTTCCTTCCCGTCAAATAACTTTGAATCCATTGCAAAGCCACTCCCCTGATGCCATATCTTTCCAGTTTTTTTTAATAGTATATTATGATTAATGGTATCAAATGCTTTTTTTAAGTCAATAAATATCCCGGCTGCGTATCCCTTCTTTTCTATACTATGGGTGATTTCTTCTACTGCATCAATAATTGCCATTGTTGCTGATCTGTTTGCTCTAAAACCAAATTGACTTTAATTAATCAATTTATGTTCTTTGCCTGAAGTAGTTTATGTGTGCAAACTGGACGAGCTAATGGGTGGTCCTAAGTGGTCTTTAACTGTAGCCTGTGAGATGGTGCGTATCGCGAGCAAGTTTCTTTTAAAAATAACTGGTATACCGAATTTCCTGTGTTTAGAGGTGAATGTATAAAAAGATACTTCTTTATTGACCCTTTGCACGTGACATCACGGTGCTTCCCCTGGCAGAATGACAGCCATGACAGACGGCATGTAGTACCCTAATGTTCAGAAGATAAAACGCCATTTCACCAAAGTAAATGTTTTCCACCTACTTTGAAAGTGTTTTCTATACTAGGTGCAAAAGCCCCGTGCATTACTGTTTTATTACATTGCCCCAAAATTTAGATACAATATTATTTTAGTAATGTTTGCGCGAGGTGGACATTTCACACCGGAGGTGCTTTTTTTTCAGCACAACAAAGCGCAGCAACACGTAGCAGCTACAAAGACCTGGTAAGCATCCAGACTTTAATACGCACAGGTGTATGGGGATACTCCGTTTACAATATAGTGGTACAGATTATGTAGACCCAAGACAGACCGGATGATTTGGTTAGATATGTGAATATGTCAGAAGAAGGACGGTATTGGTTGGTATCTAGCCATTCTAAAGCTATCCTCGGTCCTTCTAAATACAGATCTTCGTGCTTTTCGACAAGGTGACATATCTCATCCGACAGCTACACAATATTGGTTTGATTAGTCATTGCCAATGGTTATGACCAGTATAGGTTTTTTTTGTTGTTGTTTGCTGTTTACAGGCCTCTCTCACTGTTTACTACAGTTTACTGCCGTTTCTCATGTTGTATTCACAAGGGTAGGTCATGTGTGTGCAAAGGATCAATATTCAGGGACATTTCAGAATTTTGTAACAATTTTATCAGAAAGTTTGTTGAGAATTATTCTAAAAACATAGATACCATTATGTTTATTTTGTTTGGGGATTTTGAGGACTATCATCTACAATGCTTGCAAGCCGGCTTGGCTTTGTCATTATTTGCATGTGTACATTCATTTTTCGAATATTGTTATTATACTACCCTCTTATTGCTGGCTCTTAGACCATGACTTTAATGAACAGTCAATTGTATTGAGTCCCCTCTTTTTAGCTGTTTTTAGGCTGAGAAAACCAATTCCATGTCATGCAGAGGCCGCAGCTTCTTTCTTTTTCTGTTATTATTTCACCAAAGAAAAGAATTTTAAATTAAACTCTTAATACACTCAAATCCAGTGAAGCCTGGCAGAATATGTGATGTGTCGCCGTCTTTTTTTCTGCTCATGCGTTGTGGCGACCGACGTCTCAAAGGGTGTTTCATCAAAAGCCAGCATGAATAATGTATTCATTCTGTACAATTGACACTGCTGATTGCAGTGAAGGCATGAACCGCTTTTTTTCCCTTTCTTCCCGGTCACTGAAGGTTAAAGCCGAGCGTTTTGTTTCGTCATATGGCTGATGAGCTCGGCAAAGTCAAATGAACTGACAGATTATGTCGCTTTTCACAGCAAACAAAAGCGTTTTTCGTGCTGCCGTCCTCCTGCCTCAAATTGCTTTTCCGATAATAATGAAATATGAACACCGGTCCCAGACATCAATAAGGCGATGGAGAGCGGTGAATTTGAGTTGACTTCTCGGGGCCAATAATTGCTTACTTTGAGTTTTATTAGTCTTGGACCTGATTCATTTGTAATTGTCACAATATTTGCTGGTAAAATCTCATCTCATTAGCCGTACCGCTTATCCTCATTAGGGTCGCGGGGGGCTGGAGCCCATCCCAGCCATCTCCAGGCAGTGGGCAGGGGACACCCTGAACTGGTTGCCAGCCAATCGCAGGGCACACGGGGACAGACAACTCACTCGCTCGCTCATTCACACTTAGGGACAATTTAGACCGGCCAATTCACCTGAAATGCATGTTTTTGGAATGTGGGAGGAAACCGGAGTGCCCGGAGGAAACCCACGCAAGCACGGGGAGAACATACAAACTCCGCACAGGAAGTCTGGAGCTGGATTTGAACCCACGACAGGTTCCCATGACATGAACTGTGCCGCACAAGCGCTAACCACTGCGCTGCCGTGCTGCCCGTGCTGGTAAAATGCTAAAGTTTAAAATTGTTTCAAAGTGATATTACGATTGAAAAACTTAAAGGAAATAATCCACTTACTTAATATTTCGGCATGGACATTAGGCGTCTAATAATAGTAATCCATCGTTGATCACAGGGGGTTACATTCCAAAAAGAACACCTAATAAGCAAAATCCGTGAAATAGAAAACTTTATTTCTTTACAATTAGTGTTAGGTTCAGCAGGCTGGCACCAGACGTAGGACACTCAAGCAGAGTTTTAACAGTTCATTGGGGCAACAGAGATGAACATTTGGTCGTGTGTCACCACTTATTTATGGTAGGCAGCATGTGGGGATGGTGTGTGGCTAATACATGATCAACAAACTAATGGGAAATGAAAGGGGCAAACATGAGCACTGAATTTAAGGCAAACGTGTGCTATTTTTTTATTTATTTATTTGTATAATTACTTATACAATACACCACAGTTGTAAAAAAAAATGTTTTTGACAGTAGCCATAAATGGAGAAGTATATATTCGAGTGGTATTAAACCCAGGGACATAATTATGATGGAATGTCTTGGCTAAGTGCTCTCAAAAATTGCAATAAATATGAAGGATTCACTGCTTCCACGGGTTGGTTTACACATGATCTTCTATTGCACTACTCTCCTGTCTCCCGAAGTCCAGAATCAAGAGTCTTCAGCTGGTACAAAATGCTGCAGCGAGGCTTTTAACTAGGACAAGAAAGTCCGATCACATTCCGCCGATTTTACCTAACCTACATTGGCTCCATGTTAGCATAAGATGTGATTTCAAGGTTCTCTTGGTATTATACAAAATCATACATGGACTTGCTCCCTCATATCTTTCGGATTTGATTTCCCCATATGTTCCGGTTTGAAGCCTTCGTTCTGAAAGCGCTGGTCTACTGGTGATCCCAAACGCCAAGAAGTGTTCTGCAGGTTCGAGAGCGTTCTCCATCCGGGCACCGGTGCTGTGGAATGCTCTTCCCCCTGAGATCCGATCTGCAACCTCAGTGGAAATGTTTAAATCTAAGCTTAAAACACACTTCTACTCTATAGCATATGAATAACCTATATTTTTGTTTACAATATCTCTGTACTATTTGTAATTGCAATATCCATTGCAGCCTGGTCATCCTGAAAGGGGGATTACCACATGTGCGGTCCCTTCTCAAGGTTTCTTCATTTTCCTCATGTTGAGGTTTTTGAGTTTTTCCTTGCCCTCATATTGGTTTCAGATCAGGGGATGGTGTAATAATAGTCTGAAATGATCTGAGTCTGTGCAATAACCTGTGCACCCCTTTGATACTCTTTGTGATTAAGGGCTATACAAATAAATATCACTTGACTTGACTTGACTATTTCTTTTAGTATGTGGCTATTTTAAAGCAGTTTCAGGGAGTTGGCTTCTAAGTAAGTTTGGAGTATACAGTAATTTATAACGAGTTACTTTTAGAGTAATACGCTACTTACTGGTGTCAGTATTACAGGAGGATAACTTAATTACTTTTAAATGAGGGGTCTCAAACTCAATTGACATGAGGGCTGCCAAAACTAGGGTCTCATTGAGGTTTGGTCGAATTGGGTTTTCAGAAAACCTCTGATTTAAAAAAAAAAAAATCAAATCTATTTTAAAAAAAAATCTACACACAATAAGATTTGCAAATACAAAAACATCAAGAATTAATGTGAAAATAAAGCAATCAGTCTTGTAATGAATCCATACTTTGCATGGGCTGCACTTTTATCAAGGAGACAGAATGTATTATTTGACCATTAGATGTTGTTTTATTAAACCATGCAACTGAGAACCAATGCTCAAAAGCAAGAAGACAAACTACAGAGATTTAAAGTGACCAAAACATTTATTTATTTTTTACCCAGCCTTTTTCAGAGAAATAGGAAAAGAAATAAAGAAAGGGGGAAACAAAAAAAAGAAAAAATGGAAAAAGACAAAATAAGGAGAAAAAATAAAAGAAAAAGATGAAAAAGAGAGAAAAACAAACAAAAGGCTGGGCAAAAACAAGGAAAAAGAGAAGAAAAGACAGTTTTCTTGTTTTTGGAGTTACTAATAGCAGCAAGATGGCTGACAATGATGTCAGCTCCATCTAAGTGAAGCTAATGTTATTGAAAATGAATGCAAGATTCTCGACCAATCAGTATTTTAAAACATCGGCATTTATTTAATAGTTAATGTGTTTTTTTTTAAATCAGTTTTATTTTTTTATTTTTTTTTTATGAATGATATTTTTTCTCACTAGGAGGCGCCTAATAATATACACTTTCCCTTCGTATTTTCCCATTGAGGCTGCGGCCTCAAGCTACAGCCTGACGCACCGCAAATGATCCCAGGTCATGAGTTTGATACCCCTGTTTTAAATGAAGTAACTAGTAACTATAAGCATTTTTTTCAATTCAGTAACATGCCCACCACTTTTGGCAGGTAATTCATTTTTTAAATTAAATTCTCAAGAAACAAAAAAAGGCAGTGTCTAGTAAAAACATAGTCCGTCTTGAGAAAAATGCTTTGTGATGTTGTCGCTTTTGAGAAAGGAAAAGTGACAAGAGTGTTGCTAGGAACTTGTCCACCAACATTTGCACCTCTTTTATCATCAAAATATGATGCTTGAAGGACAGGAAACACAAACTTGCACAGCAGTGTGCATCACTCCTCCCCCAACAAACAATGCAGAATCCTTCTTGAAGAATATTGGTGAGTTTTATAATAAGGACACTGTTCAGCAATATTTAAATTTAACATTTGCTATGAGAAATACGATTTCTCTGTGCATTTCTTTTATCCCCATTAAAAGAAATGAATAGCAGTGATTATATCATTGGTGGGCAAACTTTTGGAGTCCTGGGCCACGTAAGGTTAAACAATTGAAAGGAATTGTTTGAAAAAAATGATGAAAAATAAATAATTGATTGTATATGCAGATTAATTACAATTTAAATCAGTGTCAAATCTGGTACCGCGACGATACATGAGGAAAAATGATAGTAAAGATTGGGATTGGGCCTTGGTCTGGTTTTATGTCATCTCAGAAAAAAATCTATTTTTTCTTATACATAATTGGCAAAATACACATGGAGGTGTGTTGTCGTAAGAAACGGCGCCGACTTAATTTCCCATATCACATAAGATGAACTTCCCATTCACATGACAGGAAGGAAGGAGATAGCGATATGTTTCTTTGCTGTAGTTAGTCAAACGCACACAGTGTGTAAGGATCTGCAATCACAATCTCAAAGGGCAGATGATGCAAGTTGGCCTTTGATTTTACAGATCTTGTCAAGTGAATGTTGGTGACTGCCTTCCACACTGATAGGCAGCTGATTCTAAGATGAAACCATAAAATGTAAAAATGGTTATAAGTTTTATCTCTGCAATGATTCATAGTATAATGCATGCGGGAGAATATGTCAGCTTGTGCCCTGACCAAATCAATTAAAATCACAACACAATCACTACTTCTGAATTGTTGTTTGTTAAATTGTCCTCCGTGGTTGGGAAAGAAAAATGGATGGATGGTTGGATGGATGGATGGTTGAGAGAACTTGAGTATAAATACTACTTAAAAAACACCATCAAGGCACACATATATTTATCAACTTATCTCTTGGCCAATTCAAGGTTCAGGGAGGTAAACCGCTTGTCGATTTGGTCGCAGGTTTGATTCCCGGCTCCTCCGTGTCCTTGGGCAAGACACTGAATCTGTAATGACCCCGATAAACAGTTAGTTGCCTTGCATGGCTGACGCTGCTATCGGTATGTGAATGTGTGTGAATGGTTAAGTGTGAAGCACATTGTAAAGCACTTTGGGAAGACTTTATTGATTTTAAGAGTGCTATGTAAATGCAGACCATTTACATTTACATGGTTCAGTCATTCACTGGAGTGAACTTAACGAAAGCCAAGTAGGGCAAGCAGGCAGAAGTACGCCTCGAAATATGTGATTAACTTAATCAGTGCCATGGAAGTTCACATACCACCCGTCATTGATGCCATGGAACTATAAAATTATGAAACTATGTTATTTATATTTATAACAAAATAATAATAATACATTAAAAAAAAATCAAATGGAGTGAAATCCTTTACACACCTGCTCACCTCTCATTGCGCAATAATTTTGCATTATCGATTGCCATTAAATGACAGGAAAGACTTAGATCTCCTTTTGGTTGGTCGAGAAAACTGAGTTGCTGTCTCTTATGTGGTAAGTTGGCTTATTAATATGCGCCATGACGACCAGTCACAATATAGGGGCGATCCAAGATGATGCTTAAAGATGAATTGGCTAAAGTTTGACCACAAGATGGCACTGTATTGTCTATTGCAAACAAAAACCAGTGAGAAATGACCACAGCAAGATGTCGGACAAACATGGTGGCGACTGATTGGTATGGATTCTGCTATGTTAAAAAACAATTTTCTTGACCTATGAGTATTTATAAAACATAAACAGTGGTATAGTTCATGTATTTTTTCCTATTATTCAATTTTTTTTAATCTTCTATTCAACGAAGGGTTTTGTACCACTAGTAGGCACTGTATTTACAGAAACTATTTTTATAAATTGGTCACAGACCAGGAACAGAAACGGGACCCAATAGCATTCGTTTTACTCAGTTTTTATTAAGAAAGAGAACAGTGCTTGCATCCACGATCCGATGATCGTCGGTCATGGGTAGCAGATACCAGGAACGCGGAAGTGGCACTTCAGTGTCGAGCGAGGGTAGTCGTTGGCAGTGAGAAAAATAGGTCGATGGCCGGGACGGAGGAGCAAAAGCAGAAACAGGTCCAGAAAATAGGTCGACAACAGGTATCAGGCAGGAAACAGGGCAGGATAGTGTCGGAGAGTACATAAGCTTGCCTAGCTGAGAGCATAGGTTCGCAGACGGTCTGACGGGTTCCTTTCGGAAGACGGGTGTTTAAAAAGAGTCCAACAGCCAATCAGGTCCCGTGGCTGTTGGCGCCAACGGGGCAGCCGCAGATGCCCCGAATCAGTAATCATGACACTGGACAGAACATCTAGTGCTTCTCCCCACAATTAAACAGATTTTTTTGCAAAATATTCCACGAACCAAGGTACTCGATAAATTTTGTGTCAAGTTAACCTATTTAGCTTGCTTCCCTAGAGATTTGACGTCACTGAAGGATCACATCATTTTCAACATGGTGAATCATTTTAACACAACAGAGGAGGCATCTTCCAAAAAGACGGTGATTTTAGTAAAGAGTGGTTGCATACTGCTCATTTCTGCTTGGAGAGATTGGAAATGTTTTTACCCTGTCGCTAGGGGCCCTGTGTTTTTTCTGAATTGCATGCTTTATCCTCCAAAATCTGCACGAGGTAAATTGGTAAGCGTGCATTCCTTCTTGGCCTTTGCCTCATTTTGGATAGCTATGAGATTTTTGTTTTTTTGCGTTATGTGTCAGGGTTGGTATAATATTGTCCAGCTATCGTCCTGTTAGCGTCGGGCGGCTGAAGACTCTCGGTGTTTGCTTCCGATTAACCCCCGTTGTCTGCACAGTGTGTTGTTTGGCTGGGTAGCCGGTTAGCCTGCCATGTCCATTGGTTTTATTCGTGGTCGGGTTTACGTTTGTCGCCGAAGTAATTTTTCGTTGTTGGTTCCCGATTAGCCTGGATGCTCACTTCGTGTTGTTTGGTCGGTCGGCCTCACGTTTTTCCGTTGCAGCTACGGCCGCGTTTTGTTGATTAGTCCCAGGTATTCCCTGTTAACTGCATAGTGTGTTGTTTGGCTGGACAGATTGCTGTATCCATTGGTTTAGTCCAGCTGGTTTTGTATTCCTGCAGTTGCTGTTTTCTTTGTCGGTTCCTGGTTAATCTGGTTAACACTGCATGTTTTTGGTTCGGTCAGCCAGGGTTTTTTTCTGCCGATGCTATGGTCGCCTTATGTTGATCGGTCCAGGTTAGCCCCTGATAGATCTCCCTGTTTTTGTCTTTTTTGCCATTTAGCACCTGATGTGCTGCCTACCATTTTTTGTACTGCATCCACCTGCCACACAACGCCTACGCATTCTCCCCAAAATGTACCAAAACGTTGCTTGAAACACTTGTAACCTCTTCAAATAATTAACACATAAACCAATATGTGACTGGCCTGGTAGGGTGCGGGTTTACCTTACATGACTTCACAGCTCAGCAAGTCAAAGACAGGCTGTCTTCTTACTGTAATATCTCCTTAAATAATTTGAATATACTAAGGAAATATATACACATTTTATGCAAACACAGTGTACTATTTTCTCACATTTTGCATATTATAGAATTTAGGAATACCTTTAAGTACCAGTAGCGAACTGCCACAAATCTTTCAATCAAACTAAAGAGGACATTGTCACAGCATCATCATCATCCTTGTTATTCAGGCCAAATTAGTCTATATGAAAGCCAGCAGAGGAGATGGCGTTGATATACCATAAAAAGACTATTGGTGGCCAGCCTCCGTCAACGTAGGAGCATGAATACGACATTGCAGTCTGCTGTTCTTCAGTACACCGGAGCTAGACATTTACAATTTTAAGTCAGAATCTGAGATGAGATAAAACCAGACCAAGGCCCAATCCCATTACTTCCTCTTTCACCTAGGCACTTCGTCTTGTTTATCTACGCACTTCATCACTTTATCACTTTAATCTTATTTCACCCCCTTCTACTTCTTTTGTGAGAGCAAGGGAACTGTTCCTTTAAGCCAGGGGCTTTAAAATTATTTTAGCTCAGGGATCACATCTTATAAATATTTGTAGGGCCTGGACTAGTAGATTAATGTCATAAAACTTTAAATTCAACTGGTTAAATTATAATTATCAATCAGGGATGTTAGATTGGCTTATAAAACAATTAATGAGGGTTTGTTTTTTGTTTTTTTCGGAGTATATTTTTTCCTTCACTGAGATAAAGTCTTGTGTAGTGTATATTGATAATACATTTGTCAAATAAAAGAAGCGTTGGATTAATTCCTACTATAGTTTATTTTGACTCAGGGAAACTCATGCAAACTGGAAAGAGAAAAAAATCAAAAAATTACTAATTTAAATCTCTTACTGTTATTGTTTTTTTTATGATTGCGTAACAATTGTAGAAAGTAGCTAACACTTCTTTATATGTTTTTAAAGACACCCAGGTGCTATTTTTTTAAATTAACAAATAAATAAAATGTTAAAA
Source organism: Urocampus carinirostris (assembly GCF_059441175.1). Taxonomy (NCBI): domain Eukaryota; kingdom Metazoa; phylum Chordata; class Actinopteri; order Syngnathiformes; family Syngnathidae; genus Urocampus; species Urocampus carinirostris. Next base: position 37,401,558 of record NC_142362.1, on the reverse strand, counting down.
TTAGATTACCATGCAATAAACATAAAATGAGAGGCACATAATGTAAAAAAAGAAACTTAGAATAAAATAAATAATAAAAATATTGAAAAACTGATGCGATGACGTGTTTTTGCCGGCTTTTGACGATCCGCCAAAAATGCGCAAGGCAGACGTATCATTTCCAGAAATTCCGAAACTGGAATTTTGCTAAAATGTATTTACTTTGGGCTGATGAAATGTTGACTGTGTCCTCTTGTGTCCCCTGCTATCTTGCCGGAAAGCCGCCTCCTCGTCTGTGAACTCTATACTGTGACGGTGACAGCCAGGTTTTTTCTGTTCAGGAAACTCTGGGAGTGACTAATAGCAGCGCTTACTGTACAGTATTTTTTATACTTCATAACTAGAGGCAATATTTTCCCATCTAGGTAATTCATAACGTAGAGACATTTGTAAGTAGAGGTAGTTAAGCTCCTTAGGCCTAATTCAGCGATAATTGATCACGTCACGATTCCGTCTATTGTTACGCAGGTCTGCAGGCTCATCATCTCTTTAAAAAGTAGAGTACAGTAGAACTGTTAATTCAGATTTAGTTTATCTGGAACTTCGCGTTATCCGCGTTATAACAATTTTGGTCCGAATGATTTCTAATGTATTTCTTACAAAAAAATCTATGCATATTCTAAATTGTATAACCTGTATCTTCGGCTATTCCATATTAAAATCCTAATAATTTCCATCCATCCCTATGCATTTTGGCATGTCTATTCCGGAGTCGTATTCCAAGTTGACATGCCATCTTTGATGTCGGAAAATGTAGGCCATCTTTTTGTCCATAGACAAACGCATTTCTCTATGCATTTGTCTTCGTGGGACGTCTTCCCGGTTATCACCAACTCAAGTTGCAATCTATTTGTGCAAAATGTCACTGAAGGAGACTACGCCTTGATATGAAAAGTTTCATTTAAGTGCAGGCCACACAAATTATGGGTTCACAAATGACTGATTTATTTATCTTCATATGAATTAGCTTGTGGAAAACTCGATTTGGCCATCATCACCCAGCATCATTGAATAAGAGGAGTCGAGAGAACTGGACATCAGAGGAAATATTAAAGATCAAACTGAACAGATCATACTGGCATAACGAAGAAAGATATGGCGGCTTATTTTCACATTAAACCTGTCAAACAATGTCAGATAGTCTGAAAAAAAAACTTATGTATGTTTCATTAATATTCTGTAATTGGTTTACATAATTCACCCATGGAACACTGTTGTTGAGTAGAGAGTTCTAGTGGAACACGCTCGGATGGTTGCGCTGTCCCTTCTTACGATTAGAGATAGCAACGTGCTATTGTTTTTGTGCCCTGTTTTGAAGAGCTATGTCAATAAGGCTCCCTTTGCAAACTACAACTACAGTTTGTTCGAAAAAAAATTGCTCCAACATTTATTACTATGCCTCAGACTCCTGTTTTTACGCACTACAATTCTCATTGTATCTGTGTGAATAGAAACGCGTGAATTCATGTTCAATCAAAACCAGATGAGATATTCATGTATGTTCTACTAAACATCATTTTGAGGTTAGGGAGTCTGAGAATACCGGACATTGACTAATCCGGTGATACTTGGATAATCCGGATAATGTTCCCGGTCCATTTGATCTGGATTAACCAAGTTTTACTGTAAGTCCAAAAAGAAATGAGACATCGCTGCCAGTTGATGGGAGACATTCGGCAACAGTTTTATCATGCAATGTACAAAAACACCAACAACAGTTGACAAATCATGAAACCTGCAATTAGTTAACTATTTATAAACAAAGCAAAAAGAACAAGTCTATACAACGTTAATCCATCAGTGCTGCGCTGTTATTTGAACAAATGGTTATTTTGCATTCAGAGCGCATTTGGAGGGTGTAGTTTGTGTTGACTTATGGCATAAATAATTTATTTTAGATGTCACAGATATGCAAGAAAATCTCAGCTAATGCAAAAATCAGGTGGAAATAACTAATTTCACCCCCCAAAAAATCACATTTTCTGTGTTTCCCGGGAATGAGCATTTTGACAAACCCGAAATGCACTTATTTCACTCCTGCGGAAAGAAGATGGTCTTTCCTTGGTGGGTTCCATCCTTGTATAGCAACAGGACTTGAGTTCAAAAAGAATCAAATTGGGGAAAAACTACTGGCACAAAGAACTATTGCTTTGCTCGTGGGTGATACAATTTAAATAGGTCTTCAAGCTCATGTCCCAGGCCAAATTTTTAAACTCAAAGTTTGCCAACCCCAGGCTTACACTATGTGCACACACTGGTAAGGTGCAGAACCACCTGATCTATGTTCAGCAGTCCCCTGCTATTCATATTATTCCTCAGAGTCCGAGTTGTTTTTTATTGATCCCTGAGCCGTATGATCCACCACTAGGGAATGTCACAGTTTGGTGGGGTCAAGCTGGCATTGTCTCATCTCCCATTCTCATCTCATTAGCTGCACCGCTTATCCTCAGTAGGGTCGCAGGGGTGCTGGAGCCCATCCAAGCAATCATCGGGCAGTGGGCAGGAGACACCCTGAACTGGTTGCCAGCCAATTGCGGGGCACACGGGGACAGACAACTCACTCGCTCATTCACACCTAGGGACAATTTGGACCGGCCAATTCACCTGACATGCATGTTTTTTGGAATGTGGGAGGAAACCGGAGTGCCCGGAGGAAACCCACGCAAGCACGGGGAGAACATAAAAACTCCGCACAGGAAGTCTGGAGCTGGATTTGAACCCACGCAGGAGTTTCCCATGACATGAACTGTGCCGCACATGTGCTAACCACTGCGCCGCCGTGCTGCCCAGCTGGCATTGTATGTCGACATTTGTCTGGTTTTCATTCACTTTTTTTACTGTCCAGAAAGTCGAGTAAAATGCTATCTGTCAGGGGTGCAAGAGATCAAAACATTAATGATTTGGATCTGAACAGATCACTGATCAGTGACAATATTTTGCATCACTACTTCATAGAAATTGTGTTGCCTTTTGGGTCAGTGTTCATACAAGTGCTTGAAATCCGTGAAAATAATTGAATTTCAATGTTGTTTTTGAGCGCTTAAAGTTTGGGTGAAGTGCTCGTAAATCCTTGAAATGGTTGCAATGTTCAACAACAATTCTGCTTAGAAATCATGCTGACACAACTCCCTGATGGCTTAGCCATTGAATTTCTTTTTTCTTGGTATTAACAGCAGCTGATATTAGTTTGTTTGGCATTGTCCTGTGAAGCGTCATCGGCCCCTACCGGTCGCGCCCAAGAGGACATGTGCGTGCTACACCTAAACAGGGCACTATGAAATGCGTATTATTGCAAGCATTATGTATCAATTATGGATATTTGTTATGGACTATGCAAAAAATTAAGGTAGCGTTTCCCAGTGGCATATTGTAACGACAAAAAAAAATCCCGCAACTGAAATTGTAGGCTACGTATTACCGTCATTTTACCGAACACTTGGGGAGAGATTTGTCTCCCAAATATTTACACACATATGTCCGGAATCACAAATATATTCACAATTTACTCAAGATCTAAAATTGATAAATGCATGATTGCAAAACTAAAAATCATATGTGTGAATTGCTGATATATTTGTGGATCTGCAAAATACATGATTCACGCCTGATTTCTTCTTTTAATGGTACAGGCAAATCAGAACAACAAAGTCCGTAAAAAGTGCTTGAATTTGGCCATGAAAAGTTGCACCAACCCTGTATGGTGCTTTTTATATATTTTTTTGCCAAATCCTGGATTTACTGATTTTGTTTTGCATTATTTATGTTGCACTATTTTTATGATACTTACAACTTAAGCCACAGGCACTAGCTTATGAATAATGCTTATCAATCCTAAAAATATTTACTGTTCTTTTTATGTTTTCTTTTACTAGAATTTTAAGTTTATCTTAGACTGTCACATCCTCTAATGTCATTTTAAAGTATGTATACTGTGTTCGTCTCTTGGCCATAAAGAAAACTATATCATTTATTTTACAAAAGTTTCCCCTCTTTTATGTGTGTTTTATTTGTCACAGTTAAAAAACACATCAACAGACAATTAACAAAACAAAATAAGTCCACTCAAATGTTCTCAGTTATTTTTCGATTGTTCTCAGCTTAGGGATGCTGCTGGAAAAGTGAATTTCCCTTCGGGGATGAATAAAGTATCTATCTATCTATCTATCTATCTATCTGGGCAATACAATAATACAACCCATAACCAAAGGACAAAGAAAATGGGAAGTGGGTCAAAGCTGATTTTTTTCAAATGCATACTCCCACTACTACTAATCTTGTAGGCAAGACACATTCAAAAGCAAGACAGATAAAACACTGCCCCCAAACCCTTCAATCATACAGCAACGTTAGCATCCTGCACAATCAGAAACTGACTTATTCATTCTTTTTAGCAAATTAATTATTTGTGGATAATCAGGTTATTATTTAGATAATTCAAAAAATTAACTGGCACAATGTATTTTAATTGTTATGCAAATGCATTGGACGTTTTATTGATGGATTGCCATTAGACTGAGGGTCTCAAACTCACGGCCTGGAGGCCAATTGCGGCCCCTGAAATAACTATGGCTCCCGCCTTAATCTGAAAATGTCATTTAAGTGCAAGCCACATAAATTATGGATTCATATAAGGTTGTTGAAAACTTGATTTGAACAACCTCACCCAGACCCTAGCTATGGCGGCCCCAAGTACTTTGAGTCTGAGACCAGATGAGTATCTGCGATGTAGAATTAGAATTGTTGAATTTTTGTAAGGAGTTAGTCCATACTTGATTTACATCTTAATAAGAGAGATTCAAGTTTAGCTATTAGACCAAATTTTAATATGTTTGACAAAACTGTGTTTTGATATGTTCTTTGTAATCAGCATTATGCACAATCCTAGCAACTTCCTTTTGTAGTCAAATATTTCTCCATTGCTTCTATATGTATGTCCACAACCTACTATACAATAACTTCAATAAGGTAAGATTGGTTTCTACTAATCACTGCAATGTCCTTTGCTGATTTGGACTTGAGAGTATTTTTCTGAAGTATCCAACTAATATTAAGACTTTTGTACTTGGCAACTTCTATATTTGGAATTGTATGTTTGAAAAGTCAATCCGTCAATGACTTTAGTTTTATAATCACGTCAAGTCAAGTCAAATTTATTTATATAGCCCTTAATCACAAAAATGTCTCAAAAGACTGCACAGGATTACAATGAAACAATTACCTGATCTTAAACCAACATGCGGGCAAGGAACAACTCAAAACCTCAGCGTGACGAAAAAGAGAAACCTTGAGAAGGGACCTCACAAGTGGCATCCCCCTTCCAGGACAACCAGGGTGAATTACATTTAGCATTACAGTACACAAACATAGTAAACACTAGGTAACATGTTGAAAATTTGTCCGGAAAGTGCATGACAGCAGCGACGCCCCCAGCCTGTAAACTAGTCCAGAAAGCCTATGACGGCCACGACGCAGCTTCCCATCTCTGCCAGCTGGTCCATGCAGGCGTTCACATGCTTCAGGTCAAAGGCTGGTCTGCTGACTCATCTCAAATCGTCCTTCTCCTTCGTATCACCACCAGGCAGGCAGTCGGAAAAAGACAGGACAATACAGAATATGAGGTGGGCATTAATCATAAGCTTTGGAATAGAAGTGTGTCCTAAGCCTTGATTTAAAAACTTTCATTGAGGTTGCAGATCTTATCTCCGGAGGCAGGGCATTCCATAGCACCGGGGCCAAAATGGAGAACGCTTTCAAGCCTGCAGACTTCTTGGCTCTCGGAGTCACAAGTAGACCGGCATTTTCCGAGCACAGACTTCGTGCAGGAACATAGGGGGGAATCAAATAAGAGAGATAAGAGGGTGCAAACCATGCAAACATTTATATGTTAATAAGAGAACCTTAAAGTCACATCTTTAGTGGACTGGGAGCCAGTGCAAGTTGGCCAATACAGGAGTAATATGCTCAAACTTTATGATTTTAGTCAAAAGTCTAGCTGCTGCATTCTGAACCAGCTGCAAACTTTTGATGCTAGACATCGGGAGACCAGAAAGCAATACATCACAGTAATCAAGCCGAAAAGTAATAAACGCATGAATTAAAACCTCTGCATCTGATTGGGACATCATCGAACGAGTCTTCGCAATATTACGGAGGTGGTAGAAAGCTATTATAGTTATATTTTTCACGTGTGACTGAAACGGCAGATTAGGATCAAATATAACACCTAGATTTTTGACCGATGGCGGCGCGTGCAAACGCAGCGGCTTCACGGGCTCCAGTTCGTCTTTTGTTTTTCAGTGTCTCCTTATCCCTCATATTTTCCCTTCGACTCCCTTCGCATATCCAATAACATCCACAACATCCCGAGGGATATACAGAGACCACCGGATCTCCCTGGGTGATCTGCCTGCTGACAACGACGGAGCAAAAGAAAAAGGCTGCCAGTCGGGTCTGGGCTAAGAAGGCGACCACACAGACCAGCGCTCCCAAGCATGTTCCTAACCAACGCCAGATCCATCGTCCACAATGAGTGAATTTGAGCTGCGGATCGCCACCAACAACGTCCGGAATTGGAGTATTTTTGTCATCACGGAGTCTTGGCAGGACGCACGCTTCACCAGCAGGAACGAGACGGAGACTCCGGTAAAAACAGGGGTTGGAGACTACGCGCTACGATAACAGCCGAATCATTGACACACACTGCTCACTTGATATGGAGTTTCTAGCAGTATCGTGCAGACACTTCTATCTACCGGGAGAGCTAACTGTGGTCATTGTGCTTGCTGTTTACGTTCCACCGCTAACGTTCACCGGATGCTAACGTTAGCATAGCGCTAAATCTCCTGCCCGCTGCTATCAATAAACAGCAACTTGCACACCCCAACGGAGCTTTTATCGTCGCCGGCGACTTTAATCGGGCATGTTTATGGACTGTACTTCCCAAATCCATTCAATATGTGGACTGAGCAATTCGGGAAAAACACTGGACTGTGTTTACTGTAAGATCAAACATTCAGTTGGATCCACCATTTCTGTTTGTCCCTCACCCCCCCAACTTCACCCCCCAACCCCCCCCCCCCCCCCCCCACCCCCTCTGGAGGAAGCAGAGCCTATTTACAACAAAGACAGTTAAAACATGTTCTTTGTTCCTTTATCTCTTTGTTTCGTTATCCTCACTGAAAAATGTGGAACTGGAGTCGTATAATTTCGTTGTTATAATATATCCCATGTTGTAACAATGACAATAAAGGCATATTCTATTCTATTCTATTCTATTCTATTCTATGGGTGATGTTACATATGTCTAGGTTCAGGGTAGTGTTTGAAAACAACTCACGACAGTGAGCTGGACCAATAATCAACATTTCAGTTTTTTCTGGGTTAAGGCGCAAAAAAATCAAGTGACATCCATCTTTGAATCTGTGTAGGTCAAGCCTCCAGATTTCTACAACTTAACTGTCCAGTTGTCTCCACTGGCACATACAGTTGAGTGTCATCTGCATAGCAATGGAAACTAATATTATACTTGCGCATAATGTCACCAAGCGGGATCATATAAATACTAAAAAGAAGGGGGCCAAGTACAGAGCCCTGTGGAAAAACACAGGGGACATTAGATTGTTTAGAGGTCAGATTGCCGTAGTTAGCACATTGCATCCTGTCTGACAGGTAGGACCTAAACCATGAGAGTACAGTCGCTGAGATACCAATGCATTCCAGACGAACAAGTAATATGTTGTGGTCGACAGTATCAAAAGCAGCACTGAGATCCAGCAGCAGTAACATTGATGAGGCACCGGAATCTATTGCTAAAAGGAGATCATTGGTTACTTTAGCCAGGGCTGTCTCAGTAGAGTGATTTGCCCTAAATGCTGACTGGACAGATTCAAAGAGGTTATTTTCTGACATGAAGTCATTTAGCTGCTGTGCAACGACCTTTTCAAGTAATTTTGCAAAAAATGGCAGATTTGACACTGGCCTATAATTACCTAGGCTTTCTGGGTCAAGGTTAAGTCGCTTAAGCGTGGGTTTAATGACAGCAGACTTGAAGGCTACAGGAACAATACCCGAGGATAGCGATATATTAATAATATTTAACACTGATGGTCCTAAATTCCAAACAGATCATTCACCAGTGAAGCTGGAAACGGATCAAGCAGGCAAGTAGTTTGTTTGGCCCTACTGACCATCTGTGTTAGACTATCAAGGGACAAATCATTGAAACTAGACAGTGTTTCTGAACAACCGCCGACATGGTCCTTACTTAACACCTCCACATCTTTGAGATAGGAGGAGGTTACAAAGCGTTCTTTCAAAATTTCCTTCCTGATTAGTTGAATCTTTTTATTAAAAAAATCCATAATGTCATTAGCAGAATAAGTAGAACTGTTTGGGTCAAGTTGTTGTCTGGTAAATTTCGCCATTGTGTCAAACAAAAATTTGGGATTATTCTTATGTTTAACAATAATCTTAGAGAAAAACGATGCTTCAGCTGAGGCAAGAGCTACTTTATATTTCAGCAAGCTGTCACACCAGGCCAGTCGGAAGACCTCCAGCTTTGTAGTGCGCCATTTTCGTTCAAGTTTTCTGCAACCTTGTTTGAGTGACCTGGTTTCTTCAGAAAACCAAGGTGTATGCTTCTTAGGTCAAAATGTATGCCTTAGGGGCGCCACAGAATCAAGAACATTGACCAAAGCAGTATTAAAGTTGTTTGTAAGTGAGTCAACAGACCCAGTGTACGGAGGGAAGGCTGCAGTTACCATAGGTAATAGTTCTTTTAAAGCTAATGTCGTTGTAGGGCGGCTATTGCGACTGCTAAAGCCAAAATGTTCCTTATCACAGTAAACATTCAACAGCACCTCACACTTAACAAGATAGTGATCAGAGATGGCATTAGGATATGGTAACACTGTAACATTTGAGGCTACTACGCCACAGGTCAGAACAAGATCTAGAGTGTTCCCATCTTTATGAGTGGGCACATCAACTATTTGATTGAAACCAAATGTATCAATCAGTGACTTAAAAGCAATTGCAAGTGAATTTGATGGGGAGTTTATGTGAACATTAAAATCCCCAATAATTACAAAATTGTCCGCATAAGTTACTAAGTATGTTAACAGTTCCGAAAATTCATCCAAAATATTTGAGTATGGTCCAGGTGGGGGATGCACAACAACTACATAAATTGGTGTTGACATTAAGGACCTCATAACAAGTGCTTCAAACGTTTTAAAAACAGTAGGGGTACCAGGAGTAAATTTCAACTTACTTTCCGATATAAGAGCAACGCCTCTACCTTTTTTGCATGGTCGTGCCAAGTGCAAACTCACAAAGTTAGGGGGAGAAGCCTCATTTTACACTACAAACTCATTTGGTTTTAACCAGGTGTCACAAAGGCCAATAAGGTTAAGATTGTGTTCATTAATAAGGTCATTGACAAGTAAAGCTTTGGAGGCTAGTGATCTAACATTCAGAAGGCCAAGCTTCAGCACTGTGGACTGAGCTGAACCCTTTCCCGAGTTTTGAACCTTAATGGCAACCTTAGTGGTAACCTCCCCAGGATTATACTGCCAGTCCCGGGTCTGGTGCCTTGCATGACGGCAGATGCGGCCCAAATTCCATACCACAGGAATATTGTTGACAGGTGGAGTAGCAGGATGACTAGTGGTAGAAAGTACTGTTATTTCTTCGCCCTCCTCACCTAACAAGGGAGAATCAGAGGTAAGAAGCGCAGAAGAAGATCATATAGAAGAGTACACATCAGGGCGTGTGGTGCAGGCAATGGAACACTCTTAACTACAAAAACTATGTGAATTGCATGAATCTAGCCTAACGCTAGTTAGCTCTAGCATTACAGACTCCACACTCGTGGTTACAGGTTCACTAATCACCTGTGACCTGGCCTGCACTAGTGTACCCTGTCATGGAAGGCTTAAACGTAATCTAGATTTTTAGACAGAGTGAGAGCACCTTCCCAGTTAGGGTGAAGGCTGTCTCTCCTCAGCAGGTCAGGTCGGCCCCAGAAAGCAGGCCAGTTATCCACATATCTAAATCCCTGCTGACTACAGAAACTTGCCAGCCACCGGTTTAGCGAGACTAGTCTGCTAAACCTCTCTACCAGGAGTCAGATTCAAAGCTGCAATCAGCGAAAAACTAAAGTATCCAACCTTCCATCCATTATATGCACCGTTTATCCTCAGTAGGTTAGCGGAGGTGCTGGAGCCTATGCCAGCTATCTTCGAGCAGTGGGAGGGGACACCCTGGACTCTTTGCCAGCCAGTTGCAGGGTATACAGAGACATACAAATATCCACTCACTCATTCACACCTAGGGACAAGTTGGACCGGCCAATTAACCTAACATGCATATTTTTGGAATGTTGCTCAGTTCTGAGGTCATGAGATCGAACCTTCCTGTGTGGAGTTTGCATGTTCTTCCCATGCTTGCGTGGGTTTCCTCCGGGCACTCCGGTTTCCTCACACATTCCAAAAACATGCATGTCAGGTGAATTGGCCGGTCCAAATTGTCCCTAGGTGTGGATAAGCGAGTGAGTTGTCCGTCTCTGTGTGCCCTGCGATTGGCTTGCAAGCAGTTCAGGATGTCAGCTGCCCATTGCCAGAAGATAGCTGGGATGGGCTCCAGCACCCCCGCAACCCGACTGAGAATCAGCGGTGCAGATAATGAATGGATCGATGTTGTTTGTTTTCAATGAGTCTGAATACTTAATTGTTTTTATTATAAAAATAGAGTGTGTGATGAAAGCTACCGTTTTTTAATGCCAAAAGCTTGGAATGTATGAAAAGCATTTGGCTAATCACAAAGTCTACATGTGGCCGCAATAAATATTACACATGTACTGTTTATTAAGAAAAATTGCATCTGAACACGCTTGTAGAAAATTGTTTTGAAGGATGGATTTAACTAATTCTTAATACTACCATAATTGTGTTGATCTACACCAGAGTCTTGACATCACGACTCCGTACACCTTACACTTGATTGATTGCACATTTTTTTTTAACAACCAAGGTCATTTTTGTAAATTGCAATACATAATGCACAAGGAATGTCCATCAATTTTTGAGTGGCAACGACTTTGAGCTGATGAATGAGAGGAAGGAGTAGGAGGTGCTAAGGTTGTTCCCCAACGTATAAAAAAACAAAAGCTTGAGTCTGGCTAAGGTTATATCCTTTCTGTTTGAATGACAAATAAATAATTGAGTATGGATGACTGACTTAAATTTGGGAGATCTGGCGTCTCACTTGACAGTAACAAATAGGTATGAGTGACAGCCTGTCAATAAAACCACACAAAATTTTGGCAAGCATTAAAATTAACAAGCCAAAGTTGTTAAATGGCAGAGCAAGTTTGAGGACTCGAATGCAGATATGAAATGAAATGAAATGATCTGCATTTATATAGCGCTTTTCAAGTCAATGACTTCCCAAAGCGCTTTACATTGTGCTTCACATTTCCCAATAGCGGCCGTGATCTGTGCAGCCATGTAAGGCGCTAACCTGCTTATTGGGGGTGTTGGGGTTTCAGTGTCTTACCCAAGGACACTTCGGCATGTAACACAGACAAGCCGGGATTCGAACTGGGATCCCTTAATCCTAAAACGATCGCTCTACCTCCTGAGCTACTGCCGCCAGACAACAATGAAATATCAAAATATTAATTCAATAACTTTAAAGGCAAAGTACCCAAAACTCAGTATGGCAGGGACTAAGACTGGACGTGATATAAGCACATTATTGTTGTTGTTGTCAATAGGGACTCAGGCTGTAATCAATAAAACATGTAGCTCAGGAAGGTGATTGGTATGAAGATACAATTGAATATAGAGCTAAGTTCACACTGCAGGGAAATCAGATTGTTTTGCTCGGACACGACCTGTATCCGATCTATTAAAGTCCGTCTGAATGGACTTTTCACACCAGACCCAGGCCACGTTTATATGTGGTCCTAAATCAAATAAATATCTGATCTTTTGAAAGGGGACTTTTTTCTGAACGGATGAAACGCATTTGTGCGACCTGCACGTCATCGATAGCAAGCAGATGTCAACATTCTGCCTATATCCAGGCAAGAGAAGGCAGAGAAACAAACAACCACAGCGGATGAAAACACACAGTATAATTAGATCTCGAATTGGAAGACAAATATGGAAGACAAACACTTGTATATTTTGTAACTCACAGAACAGCCAACAGGGCATCACGGATTCACAACAAGTCACCGAGTTTATTCTTAAAGCAATATTATCCTCCAGTGGTCGTTAACAATATTTATATTCAGTTCCGCCAACACAGACAGCATTCAATGGGGGAAAGCGAGGTTTGGGATTTAATTAATATTTTTGGGGATTTCTGTCGGGCGGTACAACAGTCTAACTGGAAGTGAAGGTCCTGGCCAGTGGAAGATAAAGCGAGAGATGAATAAAGATACTTTTTTTTTTCGCTGCAGCGTCAGCTATAGCCAATCAGCGTTGAGAATGGTCAACTGCTGTCAACTACGTCATACTTACAGATTAGGTAGCAGACTACAAAATGATACTTTTCCCGTATTTTCCTGTTGTACTTAAATCGTTCGTTGTCCAAGGTGCCCATTTTGTTTGCCTTTGGCGCTACATTTTTTAAGATGCCCTTCCACTCTACTGCATAATTTTTTTTTGCCATCTTCTGTTTTTCAGTTGATCTTAACGGGTCAGTCACTATAATGCAATTTCTGCTTGGTCATGACAGCATCCTGTAGCTTATTCGCTTATGCAAGAAATTTGTACCTCAACTCTACCAGGACCTGACTCAGAGGTGCCGTAGCCATCTGCCTTCATCAGGAAACTGGAAGTGACCTTCACTATGCACAGAACAAGAAAGCACTTCAAGCCGGTGGTGGATTCTGGATGTCAGCCAGGTAAGTCTGTCAGCCTCCGGTGAATCCATCAGGGCCAATGGGCCGGTCAATCCGTCATGACCCCATGGTGGCATGTCTGCCTCCCTCAGAGGTTAGCAGCAAGTGCCTCTCTGACCCCAGTAACACCCCAAAACATTTATTGTGGCTTACACTTAACTCAAACGGTGGCCTTGGCTGGGGGTCCCGGGATTCCATTCGGGGTAGCTTGACCGAAGGGTTGGAGTTTTTCCATGGAACGGGCTAGAGCTCCAAATGTCGGCATCTGCGCTTGGTCCACGGTGGCTTGATCATTCTGTTATGGTTGACAATTTAATTCAAAATCCACAGAACAATGAACCAGCAATAACCAAATTGCGCAGTAGCAAAGGGTCCCTGTGTAACTCTAACAAATACTTTCCTCTATAGATGTGGTCTAATGAAACTTTATAATAACAAAATTCATAGTGATCTTTTTCACAATGTATAATGTACGTAATAAGCTTAATGCACGTTAGTGTAAACTTGAACCACAACATTTTGCCTTGCACCTGGAAAATACTTCAAATGAGCCATTTTCAAAATGTACTATAAAACATTATCATGTACTCAGATTACACATATTTGCCACAAGGAGCCTGCGAATATGGAATGAGCTGGATCTTAACATTATACTACATCAATCACTTCTCATATTTAAATAGAAAAATAAATGCGAGCAGCCTGGTTATGATACAACCAATGATTGTACGGCCTAATTGTTCCTAATGTTAATTCTCTTTTCTCTATATAAACAGGTTGGCATGCCATATTAAATAAACACACAAATAATAACAATCCCAATAATAGTGACAATAATTCAGTATTACATTTTTGTTATTTTGTAACGTTAGTTTATACCTCGTTCTCCCTTTTGATGTAAACTCATAGTGGCTTTAGTTTTGCTTTTGTTTACCAAACTAAAAGTTTGAGTACATCTTTGCCTTCTCTTCCTGCTTCTTTGAATCTTGCGCAGGGGAATGGGGAAACTACTTCGTTTTTACAAATTCAATATACTGTATATTATTTCATCATAGAACAGATTCAAACCCTATATCAAAGTATTACCATTCTTTTATAAAATTAAAGAGGTTCATTCCCCTTTTGTTTGTTTTGGTATTACTATCAGGATACTTTTTCTCTACAATGTTTTGTGAGCTGGCATTAGAAAAACAAGTACAAAAGAAATACAGAAATTAATCTTGGGGTAAAGCCTTCAGAATGAGAAAACGCAGATCGAAAGTTATAATACTTTCTAGCCTTGATTCTATATTATCTTGATTGATGCTAAACAGCATCTTTGAGTGTATTGAAATGAACGCATAATAATGATTATAATAACAACAATAAATTGTATATTAGTCGTAGCAGTAGTAATATTTTTACAAGTATAGCATTAGATAGATAGATAGATAAAGAGAGAGAGAGAGAGAGAGAGAGAGAGAGAGAGAGAGAGAGAGAGAGATGGATAGATAGATACTTTATTCATCCCCGTAGGTCTCCTTTGTTGTTTATTAACAGATTAAGAGGATGCCCTCGGGGTGCTTTGTTGTAGTTTAGTCACAGCGGAGTGGATGACATCACACGCTAGTCCAAAAGTTTGACGTCCCTGCAGCAGATGGAAATCTTTGTGCCCAAGGATACCCCACCTCGCGTTAGCGAGTCCGGCCCCTCTCCGCTTCCTGCAGGCTTTTGTGTCTCTGTCTAACAGCGGTGAAGCCGCTCCGGTCCGGGTAGCTCCGGGTAGCTCCACGTAAGCGTCCAGGACACTAGGCGTGAGCCACGTTTCCGTAAAACACAGCAAACTGCACTCCCTTTGCGCTTTGATGTTTTTCACCAGCACAGTCAGTTCGTCGGTCTTATTTGGTAGAGAGTTCACATTTACCATGATTACGGACGGTAACGAAGACTTATAACGCCGCTAGCCGCTTAGCTAGCTCCGGCTCTCCATCCACGATAGGGCCCCCACATCACACCGGCATGAGAATTCTTCAGGGCAAGGAGTTGATTCCTCGAATAAACACATTTTTGTGCGTTAAAACCCATGTCCATTGGATAGAAAGTAATCCGAAGTGTAGTTGTCAAACGGGACGAAAAACACTGAATAATAATAATAATAATAATAATAATAATAATAATAATAATAATAATAATTTCCTTGTATTGTCATTCTGTGTAACAATGTACACAGAACGAAATGTCGATTGCACCTGACCCGTTGTAGCGAGCCGATGCAGCCGCAGCCAACAGAGGGCGCCGCCGACCACTTTTTAAGTCTTAGGAATGACTCGGCCGGGGCGCGAACCACCGACCTCCCAGTCTCAAAGCGGGCGCCTTACCATCTAGGCTACTGAGCTGGAGATAGAGGCAGACAATAAAAACGATAAGATAGATAGATAGATAGATAGATAGATAGATAGATAGATAGATAGATAGATAGATAGATAGATAGATAGATAGATAGATAGATAGATAGATAGATAGATAGATAGATAGATAGATAGATAGATAGATAGATAGATAGATAGATAGATAGATAGATAGATAGATAGATAGATAGATAGATAGATAGATAGATAGATAGATAGATGGATAGATAGATAGATAGATAGATAGATAGATAGATAGATAGATAGATACTTTATTCATCCCCTAAGTGCGAGATAACACGGAGCTGCTGGAAAGGCTGCCGCTTTGATCTTTTGATCATTCGTCAGAACATTAGTATTTGTTTTCCAATTATTAAACACCTCTTTGATGACTGTATTTTTTAGCTTCTCTTTCTCCTAATAATATATTGTATTTGAGATTTGCCTAATTTGTGTTTTGTTTTTCTGCTATTTAACTCGTATGAGAGGTGTATATGCAAGGGCAAGCTTGTTTGATGAGTCTTCTTGGGTGTGACCGCGCTTTGATTTTATGTTGCACCATAAATTGTATGTTTTGACTACAGTGCATGGAGTTGCATTATAATGAAATCGGTATGTACCCCAAATAAAGTGAGATTTAAAGTGGTTTGATTATAGGTCTACAGACTTTGGAACAAACAACCTAATCATCTTTTGAGGAAATAGGTATAAGAAAAACGCAAAATGCAATCAATGATTCAAAAGTAAGGAACCTGTATGGAGTTAATTTAAGCCCAATGCAAACCTGGCGCGGCACCCAAAAGAGAATTTGGTATTAACACCTTTGGCTGGACAACGCCAAAAGTTGTTTACATCACATTTTTGGATCCTGTGGAATTTCACAATAAAGACTATCACAGAGTCGTATAGAGATTACAAAGACAAGCATATGTCGTGTGATTTGAATGTTATTATACTTAACTCTAATAGATTTGTCAAGGACCAACTCAGGGTGGTTCAGAAGTACACTGCAGAAACACAGATTAGTGAAGCAATGGATGTCTTTATTTGTACAGAGATCTGTACGCAGAACTGGAAAGGCTAAGGTAACAATTGTGATCTGAGATGAAGGCAAGGGGTCAGTGGTCCTGTAAACTCACTCAGAAAAGGCCACAGTCCAAGGGTTCGGCAGGCGGTACTTGGGCTCCAGAAGAACAGGCAAGGGTTCCTTATGCCTAGAACGATAAGGCTGTGACAGGAGGGCTTAGAAGGTCAGAAGATGGGCAACAGATTAATACTGATCAATGAAAAGGGGTGTTTGAATAGTGAAGAGGGAGAGGTGTTATTAGAAGGTAATCTGGACCAGTGACCTCAGATATGGCGTTGAAATTAGAGCCAAGAAGTGAGTGACCAAATAAAGTAAGGGCAAGCATGAGAGGGAGAGGAAGGAAACCAAACCTGACTTTATTGCGCTGTCACTTCAAAAACGAGCGCCACTACTGGTTTGCAGTAGTAACTACAACTTTTACTACATGCTGCTAAAATCCTGTTTGGTGTTAAGATGTTAGTTTTGGATGTTGAGCTACTCAATAAAAACGAAGAGTTCATCTTCCATGAATTAGTGAATTCATCCCAGCATATATTTACTTCTCAGCTGAAAGAAAATATGAATGAGTGCTGCGTCGCATAGAATGTGAATTGTATAATGGACATCGCGAGTGCTGTTGTCATTGGTTGTCTCTGCGGCATTGTGGATGACGTCACACTACAACCGTATGAGAGAATATATTCCCCTTACAACTTTTTGAACAATACCTCAAACAACGCCCCCTTTAAGATGATTATAAAAGACATTTGGTATGTTTACGGCTGTGTTCATGTTTGTTGCCGTGGCAGGTTATCCTGGCTGCTTACAGAATGCTTTTGGTCAGCCAGCCTCCCAGTATTTACCCGTTTGGTCCTGGTTAGCCATTTTTAGCAGATTACTCGCCTGCGATGTCTTGGCTGGTTTAGACTTTGTTAGCTCTCCGTGTTTTATTTTTGCCAGTTCGCCCCGATTTGGCTGCTCGCCGTTTGTTGTACCATTGTTGCACCTACCTGCGACACAGCCAAGGCATTGTCCACAAAAACTACTAACACTTGGCTTAAAACACGCGAAAACTCTTTGACTAATCAACACATAAACCAATATGATGACTGGCTTGCTGGGGTTCATCTCATGACATCACAGTTTAGGAGACGAGACAGGTTGTCTTCAAAATGCATAATCTTGAAAAGTAATTGGAATATACCAATGAAATATATATAGATATTATGCAAAAAAACATGTTGTATTTTCTCGGATTTTGAATGTTTTATAATTTACGTATGCATCTCATCTCATTAGCTGCACCGCTTATCCTCAGTAGGGTCGCGGGGGTGCTGGAGCCCATCCCAGCAATCATCGGGTAGTAGGCAGGGGACACCCTGAACTGGTTGCCAGCCAATCGCAGGGCACACAGGGACAGACAACTCGCTCGCTCATTCACACCTAGGGACAAATTGGACCGGCCAATCCACCTGAAATGCATGTCTTTGGAATGTGGGAGGAAACCGGAGTCGCCGGAGGAAACCCACGCAAGCACGGGGAGAACATACAAACTCCGCACAGTAAGTCCGGTAGCTGGATTTGAACCCACACAGGAGGTTCCCAAGACCTTAGAACTGTGCCGCACTCGCGCTAACCACTGCTCCGCCGTGCTGCCCGTACGTATGCATTGAAATTGTAATTTAACAATGGCATCTTAAAATATCTTTTTTTATTTTTTTCAGTCATTTTCAGAGC
The DNA here is from genome assembly GCF_059441175.1 of Urocampus carinirostris. Lineage (NCBI taxonomy): Eukaryota > Metazoa > Chordata > Actinopteri > Syngnathiformes > Syngnathidae > Urocampus > Urocampus carinirostris. Next base: position 37,383,416 of record NC_142362.1, on the reverse strand, counting down.
CTTGCGACTGCGGCTAAAAGAGCATCCATCTTGCTTTAAGTCCAATCAGAGCTCCCCAAGCCCCCCCAAAATTGATGCGTTGGATATTTATTATTATTCCAGGTCCAAATGAGGTTCGTCCAATGGATGGCATGAAAAAACAAAGTTTGATTCAATATTCATTAATAAGAAAAGCTAATTACCATTCTATTTGTTCCTACTGCCTCCTCATAACACCCCATACAAAGAAATAGAACACAAAGATCTCATAATAATAGAGTCTGATTTAAGATCACAGAAATCCTTGAAAAGACCGACATAGCTCAACCAGCCGGAGGAACCGCGGTGGGTGGTTGGAAGGATCGGGGAGGGGGTGTACTAAATCCAAAAACACTGCAGGGTGTGTTACCATTTACAGGGTTGTGTGACAATTGTCCTTAATCATAAATCAGCTTCTAGTCAACTACTTATTTGGAAAAGGTAATGTATTTTTGTTAGCTCGTTGGAATTTGCGTGATAGAAGTCATGTTGTGGAATTGTATGATCTGCGTGAAACCTGATAATGAAATATTTATATTTACTTGTATGGAGAAGAGACAACATGAGAGGCTTCTTCAAAGCTTTGGGGGAAACATCTGTGGAAAAAAGTCGCCCACATATGATTAGTTGAGTAATTATCTCATGCATGCAATGTCACATTGTGTACATGAGTGCCTTAGTTGTGTCACAAGCATGTCAAATGCCTGTGAAGAAAATAAGGAATATTCATTATATATTTTAAATTTAAAGACCCTTGTTTGGCTGCATCTTTAGATAAAAAAGTAAAAATGAAAGCAGTGTAATGGATTACGAGTGATGTCTTGGCTGTTTTTTTTTTTTAATTCCTATATTGAGAGCTGACGTTCCATGGTTTGTCAGGTACTGAATTCTGAATATCAAGTTTAAATTAATTAAGAATTCAAATTAACGGACTGATAATACGGACTGATAATAAAGGCTGGTCTTTTTTTACCTCATCCTTGGAACAGATCTTTGAAATGTGACTTTGGGCTTTTATTGATTACATCTAATTTTCGGCATTCAGTTAAAGGTTTTCATATTTTTTATTGTTATACACAGGTCTACAGTGTTTGACTATGGTTGTTGAACAACGTTTTAACATTTAGGATTAATTTAAAAAATGCAGATGGTTTTTGTTTAGTCTTACTTGACTTGACTTAATTAGCTTTTAAGCCTGGTGTGTTTTTCATTATTATTTGTTGACTTCGGTAATCACGGATTGTTGTGACTTTACGGTGGACACAAATGCAGTAAGCAGGAGACATTGCTAGTTGCTCAAAAACAATAGTATTTCATGACAAAACACTCCACAAAGTAACAAGCAAATGGTCAAAAACAACAATAAAACTGTCAGAACCAAACACAAACCTCAGAAAATAGGATGGGCTAGAAAAAGGTGACGATGGAGAATAGGTACTGAATGCTGTCTAAAAATGGTGTGATGTGATTGGACACACCTGTCCCAATTACAAACCAATTAGGTGCCCCCTGGTGGACAGAGGTGCACTTGGCCCTAACAACGGAGTGTATCTATGCATGCCGACCCCGGTTTTATATCATCAATAAAAGTTCAGTTTTTAACAATTCTGAGTTTCAGTGTTGCTGGTTTTACTTGATTTTAAAGAAGAAAAAAATGGTGCTGTCAGATTGGACGTCACTAGAAGGTAGGACAATTCGGCAGAACACCAGTCCTCAATATAGTTTACTAGTGAAGGAAGGGATGTTGTTATTTTGTTGCAATTTTGAAACTTCAACATTGGAATTATCCAAAGGAAAATACTTAGGCTATATTTGCCCCACTCTTAAAACTAACAACCCAGTAATAACATAATAACAACAGCTTTCTGAAATCATGCCCTTCTAGGTTGAGTTTGAACTTCTTTTGGTAAAGGTAAAGCCAAGATGATGGTTTTGCATTTCAAACAAACTTTTCCTGCAAAGAAGTAAGCCTAGAAATACATTCTGTTTTACGATGAAAAAATGTATGATTTTTGTTTGTTATTTTGTATAGAAAATACTGTTTATACGTTAGTGTGCAGCAGGCTCAAACATGAAAGGCTGGCCAAACATTTGATGAGCTTACTTTTCAACTTTTATAAGCGCACTTGACATGCGCCAGATGAAATAAAACTTCAGAAATGTGCTATACAAAAGAGACCCTTCAAGACATATCTACCAGATCATCAAACACATTGAATGACCAAGTTAAGTCAAGTCCCATTTTAATCCGTCCTGAATTCCTCCTAAGAGTTTAGAATTCTGAAACGATATAAAGGAACATTATTTAATGTGGGACTCTCAGAAATATTTTTTCAAACCCAAAAAGAAAACTCCTTCCGCAGTATCCACACATTTTTTGCTCAGAAATAAATTGTCGGGCAAAAGTATTGCTTTGGACGCCTTTGAGAAGCATAAGGTTGTCTTAAAGCGCCTTTCGGTATGGATGTTACTTATCCGTTGCCAAAAGGGAAATAGCGGAATCGCAGAATTTCGACGACAGCACCGGGCTGACTTTCGGACACTCATTAAGAATCCTTTTGTTTTTGTGTTTGATGTTGTTGCTTTGGAGAAGCATAGTCTGTGAGTATGAGACTTGTTGTGATTACTTGACTGAAGATATTACTTTTTGGTAACATTTTGTACAAAATTACATAGCCTACTCTTTGAACTGTTGCTTGCATGTCATAGCTTATCTTAGAATGTGTCTTTTCTAGTTAGCAAGATAATGGAACCGTGTTGCATTTTGTATTTCTTGTTATGTCGATCTTATTTATATATTGGGTGACGCCATTGTCAGAATAAACAGCAACTAAAAGAAAAAGAAGCCTGGTTATTCAGTATACTGTGCACTGTCTAGCTGGCAGAAAGCGTTAAACATGAAGATAGAAAAGTGTTTACGTTAAAAAGGATGCTCGGTTTTAAAGGACTGAAAGATTATAAGGAAGAAGATGTAGGAAGTTGAAAAAAAGAAGAGTAAAATGAGGGTCCAGAAGGGAATAGAAGAAAGGTAATATAGAAGAAAAGGAGCAGAGGGAAAAATATGAAGAAGAAGAGCAATAAATAGAAGCATGATGAATGGAGAAGGAAGAAGGCTGATAGAAGAAAAAAAGGAGAGAGGAGAAGCAAAAGGAAGATAAAGGAGTATGAAGGAAAGAGGAAGAATGAATAAGTTTTACACTTTTGAAAAGTTGTATTGAGGATTATTTTCATGCCTGTCACCTCTTGCCTAAAGGGTATCTTCAGCCTATAATTGCATATTAGGTTGGAACAGCCATAGTACAACCTAGCATAAAACTAAAATAAATCATAAATGCAACTCAATAACAAAGTTGCGTGTCGCTACAATTTCGGAGATGGAATATGAGCTTGCTCTGTCCACTCCACGCATCGGCCCGGTATTGCAGTACCTCCGGGAACGGTGCATTCGCAATGATCGCAGCAAGGCTTTAGGGCTAGGACCTTAGCTTGGCCTTTTGGCTGAGAGTAAGTGTCCCGGCTCCTAGGCTTTGTAGCGTATTATGAACTGACCGATAACGGGTAATGGATAATGAATAACGAAGATAGATCAATAACCCTTAAAAACCCCAAAACCCCACTCAATAACAATAATAGATTCATTAAATAAAACTCAAATTATTTCTTCCTTTCCACAAAATACTTCCAGGCACTGTTGGAGCACGCATGTTGTAGAAAAGTATTTCACACTAATATTGACTACAATGTACACAGTAAAATTTCAATATTGATCCAACACTCTAGGTATATATGAACCATATGTTTGTTCACTGGGGTAGTGATATGAGTTAACTTATCACTGATAATTATAGGGCAACCATTAATAAGTGTTGATTTATCACTCAAAGACTAGCGTTTTAACACTAACGAGTTGATCATGTGGGTCTTAACTACACAGATTTAACATGACACTGCTATTTTACAGTTTACCTTTGAATTAATCGTTTTGGGCATCTTAATTTGCTATTTATGATAATAAAATCAGTACTGCAAAATATGTTTATAGTGCTTCAAGGGACACTCAAAAACAAAGTGATGGGAATTCCGTCACTTTTTATTTTGGATCACTAAAAAGAGATAACTTTTTGTGCTTCCTGATGGTTCTTCAGATTTTTGTTGTTACTTAAATTCAAAATCTTGCCCATTATTGTGATTGTAACATTATGCATTAAATGTACAAAAAAGAGAGCCAAGGTGTGTGACCAAATCAGGATGTTGATATCATTAAACACCCAATGTACACAGGGGTCCGTTTAGGTGTTTAATGTTCACAGTTCTTGATGCAAGGACGAGCACTCCAGCATTGGAGCCAACATTCAGAAATCGAGTCTAGAACAAAAGTCAATCAAACTGGGATTGGATGAACACGAGTGTTGGCCCAATGTTGTAATTCTCACTTTAGTCGAGGCTTTTTTTAGCACATTAAGAAACTTGCTCATCCAATACTCTGCGTCAACTCCTTGGCTTGGCTGCCTGAGAAAAATGAGTGAGAAGAAGTTGAAGATAATTATATCTTTTCAAGAGGAACAAGGCTTGAAGCAAACCTAGCATCCCGGACAAAACAGCAGACGCTCATCCAAGTGTTAGGATACAGCTTCACACACAGAGAATTGCATCTTTAAAGGACAATACCCAACAAGCCTAAGTCAACCAAGGCTTTTCTCCTGGAAAACCATTTCTGTTTGAGGTGGATTGAGATGTGGTACATTGCCATAGAAACAAAGTGTAAGCCAAGTGGCATGATTCATGTGCACAAGGCTTGTGTGGCTGCTTGAAATCCATGAAAGCGCTTGAATTTTAATGTTATGTTTTCAAGTTTGTTTAACAATTACACTCTGCCTTTGCATTCCTTCTTCAATGTGATTTTCCCTAGGTTAATAACACTTTAATGGAAATTAATTTAATTGTTGTTTTGCTTTTTTTTTCTCCAATAACACAATTGACAAATAATACAAGAGATTTTTCATGATTACTGATTCGGGGCTGCCACAGGACCTGATTGGCTGTTGGACTCTTTGAACTCCCGTCTTCTGAAAGGAGGCCGTCAGACCGTCTGCGAACCTATGCTCTCAGCTAGGCTAGCTTTTGCACTCTCCGACATTATCCAGTCCTGTTTTCCTGCCTGATACCTGTTGCCGAACTTTTTCTGGACCCGTTCCTGCCATCTGCTACCCGTGACCGACGATCATCGGATCGTGGATGCAAGCACTGCTCTCTTTCTTAATAAAAACTGAGTAAAACAAACACTATTAGGTCCTGTCTCCGTTGCTGGCTTGTGACGAGAATAAATGTTGGTATGTTGGCAAAAGGGGAAAAAAAATTAAGGAAAAAAAAAAAACCTCGAAAATTGTTCTACAATGAAATCTTACACCCCTGAGTCGTGATTTGATCATGAGCCTCCGAAAAGTCACCTGGCCCTCCAGTAAAGGCACACTATTTATGCCATTAATTTACTAGTCCGGCCCCAGTGAGAATGGTTTGGCCCCGGAGCCCAAGTAAGTTTGACACTCTTGTTTTAAATTGCCTCGCTGCATTTTGTAAAATAGTTTTTATTAGTATAAGTATAATATATATATAGGTATTTAACATACATTTCATATAGTACTGGTTATCATGTGAATAGCCAACATTGTAAAATTTCCTTTTTTACTTTTTGCCCTGTTGCAGGGATGGCAACCACACATCAGCATGTTATCTATTATTTTTTTCTCTTTTAAGTCTTTGTAATGTGTCTACCCTGGATTGCCTTGTCTACTCCTGTTGCAAATAATGTTCACCACGTTGTTATCAATGACAATAAAGACAATTAAATTCAAGCTGAGATGTGTCTAGGGCAGAAAAAAATTGTACTCAAAGTCAAAGTACTATGTCTTCTGAATATTATGACAAAGGTAGAAGTCAAAAGTAGTCGTCCAATTAATTACTTGAGTAAAAACCCAAAAAGTACTTGGCGAAAAAAAACTACTCAATTACTGAGAAACTGCAACAACATCTTTTTTTTAAACAACCATTCAATCGGATCATCAAATCATTAAATTCCATCCAATCAACAATAAATAACATTTCATTTAAATAGATTGAAATAATTATGGTGAATTAAAGTACTTTGATAAACAATGAAATAATAATACTATTCATCAAATAAATGAATTAAGCACAAGCAGTACATTTGGAGCCCTTTTTTAACAAGCTCTACAGGCAGAACAACAAGCTAGCCCAGGGGTCGGCAACCCGAAATGTTGAAAAAGCCGGCCCCAAAAAAATAATGCCAAGAGCCGCAAAAAAATTAAAAGCCTTTTATAAGCCTTAAAATGAAAGCAACACATGCTGTATATATCTATATTAGAATTATTAGCCTACTATCAAAATTACTTTAATGCAGTGCATCCTATGGAGAATAACGTGACTACTCTGTTGTATGATACCTCCTTAAGTATACCCTTCTTACTTGATTACAAATTACAAAATGTTTAATTGTTTGGTTTAGTAGAATTAAAGAAATGCAATGAAGAAATCCTATTTTTGATGTATTTTGTATAATATTTATTATATAATGCAAAATATGCCCAGTGTTCTCGTTTGCCCGCGTCCCTGCGTCCTGGATGCATTATTTTTGCTGGGGACGCATCGTGTCAAATCAATGTGCGTCCCCGGAACGCAACTTTTTTGACACGAAATTGTTATTACCATTTTTTAACAAAGATTTACCGCACTCCAAACTTTTCGTCAGGCAGATCCGCCATTGTTGTTTTGGTCTCGCGGTTTGAGTTTTCGTCTGCACGCCGATCTCGAGTTCGAGTTGTGTAGTGAAAGTCCTTCTCTTTTTAGAGAACTGGCTTTTTCGGTTCAACTCATTAAAGAGCCGGCTCTCAAACGGCTCACTTGCTTTGATTCATTATATTACGAATGATTATGCTGTATAAAGAAATTAAGAAAAAAAGGAGGTATAAAAGGAGAAAATGAAAGACGACAGGTTTGTGGTGATCCCTTTTAATTAGTATATTACCAACAATGATTTAATGCAGAAAATGAATTAATAATTTGAATAAGAAAATGTATGATTCTACTTAATTATATTTGCATGTATTTTTTCCTTCTACAGTGAATGTCCAAGCGACTTTATTTTTGAACTTGTTTTATAATAAGCCTCATTCATTTCGAGCAACTCAGTGTCTCACAACAAAATGTTCATTAACAATATATATGATATAAGGAAACACATGTACAATATAACATGTTAAACTACATAAATAAATCAACATGTTTGGAAAAAAAAAGGGTTTTTTGTATTTTGTAAGGGAAAATACGACAGTTTGTAAGGGCACGGAGCACACTAAATTTTGGGGACCCATAGATCCCTGTTGGGACCCATAGGTTTTTGAGCAAGCGAGTCCCCGGGACTCATCACTTTTCAGAGGTAAAATGAACACTGAATATGCCCCTTGTCCGGGTAAAAAAAGAGTGAAATAAACCACAGCATGCATTTATAAAAATAAAATAGCAACCTTTTGAAAAGGTAAGGAAATAAAATAACATTAATAGAGTTCAAGTTTGATTTCTGTGCAGGTAATTTTGCCTTTTTTTTCTTTGGCTTCAATGGCGGATCAAACAAACGCTGGTTTTTTACCTGTCTGGCTCGAAACCCTGCCCCTTTTGAAAGGGGTAGGTCTTCGACCACACAGCTTGGCGCTTACACAGGGGACACAAGACTCAGAGAGAAGAAAAACAAGTAAATTTTATTAAAAATCCAAACAATTAGATCATTAATAGCATTCAGTAAAAGCAAAAAAAGTAAAATAAAACATAAGACAAAATTGAGATGAGCTTTTTCACATCGCAAAAGAATATATTGAATTAAAACACGGAATGCAGGAAATGTAGTGTCAGTGATATGACGCTTGTAAGGTTCCAGCTCGCCAACAGCAGCCAGAGATGGCTATGGAACTGATGGCCTGATTGGGAAAACCTGTGACTTGTAGTACTTAAAGGCAATATTGACAGGTACTCATTGTCAGAACATTGAATGTCAAGCTCACCTGAACTGCGCTCAAGAAAGCCCTCAACGCCTCACTGCTTTTTAGTAAGACTTTTTAATTATTCCAACCATACCGTTTTATGGACTGTGTTTTTGTTACCAGTTTTTCCATTGCCCTCCTTAATGGGATATCTTTTGTTGCTACCTTTTCCCCAGTAAAGACTGTAAAATCAGACACATGTTTCTGTGTGTAGCTTCTCACAGCGCAACTTCACAACACCAAGCTAACCCAAAGCTAAACCACAAAAGAAGGACTTTGACCACAGGGGACGTGTATTAAAAGCTTTAATTTCCTTTGCTGGATGGCGAAAACTGCAATACAATAGTACAGTACATTAAGCCAATTTCCAATTTGTTCGCTAAGATAATGTGAATAACCTTAACACCTGTCTCAACTATTACAATCTACAGTCATTTATACATTATATAAATAATTTTATAAAGATACTACATTGTCTTGTTAATCCCTAAACATGGATGGGATGGAGTGAACATACAGCAGTCCTGCCAGCCATGGTCTGAGTCTGTGTTTATGTTGAGCTTGCAGAACCTGAAGTGGCGCAGGAAACCCAGAAGTAGTATAGATTTGCTACATGTTTCAACTTAAATCTCAAATAAACAAAACATATCTATAAAATACAGCTCCAGATGATGACGGTGCTATATTTCAGTTAGATCAGGGGGCTTGTCCTGCCTACTGATAACCATAGAAACTGATGTTTTGTGTACTGTTAGCCAATACTAAATGTATTGCACCCTGGTCATCCTGGAAAGGGGATTACCACTTGTGAGGCCCCTTCTTAAGGTTTCTTATTTTCCCTCATGCTGAGGTGTTTGAGTTTTTCCTTGCCTGCATGTTGGTTTAAGATCAGGGTATGGTGTAATTGTAACCTGTGCAGTCCTTTGAGACATTATGTGATTAAGGGCTATACAAATACATGTGAGTTGACTTGACTTGACTACCATATGCTTAATGTGGGGGAGCTAACCTCTACCAAAAAATGGCCTGGAGAGAGATATGCGACGCCAGGCTGTACTTGCCCAAGACACACCAAAGGAAGTGATGCCCCATATGACCCTACTGGTTAAGTGATCCGTGACCCCTGATTACATTCTAGACACAGTGATATATTAAAGAGAAAAACAATTGCCCTTTTGGTCAAGAAAAGAACATTCTGGTCATGCATTGCACATTATTTTTATTTTTTATTCTATCATTGCATATAAGTATTGTCTCTGAATATTTCCAGTATCAGTATACAATCTACAGGCTGCATTACACTACAATTCAAGATAAATTGTCACAAGCCAGGAACAGAGAAAGGACGCAATGGCGTTCGTTTTACTCAGTTTTTATTAGGAACCAGTGCTTGCATCTACGATCCGATGATCGTCAGTCACGGGTAGCTGATGGCAGGAACACGGAAGTTGACAGCGAGAAAACAGGTCGATGGCCAGGACGGGGGCCAAAACAGTAACGGGTCCAGAAAAGAGGTCGGCAAGAGGTATCAGGCAGGAAACAGGTCGATGGCCGGGACGGAGGAGCAAAAACAGAAATTGGTCCATAAACAGGTCGGCAACAGGTATCAGGAAGGAAAACAGGGCATGATAAAGTAGGAGAGTACAGAGCTTGCCTAGCTGAGAGCATAGGTTCGCAGACGGTCTGACGGCTTCCTTTCGGAAGACGGGAGTTTAAAAAGAGTCCAACAGCCAATCAGGTTCCGTGGCAGCTGGCAGCTGCAGGTGCCCCGAATCAGTAATCATGACATAAATGGTTAACATACCTTGACAATGCAAATTACATTTTGAAAGGGTATTCAATAAGACCCTCACACACACACACACACACACACAGAGATCATTAATATAATGTCTCCTAACAAGCACTAAAATGACTGGAAAAAAACTTGCCAAAAACATCATGTATTTTCCTTTGCTGAAAACTCTTTTTTTTTCTTTTATTCACAGCCAACTATGTTGTGAATCAATTATTTAAAGGGTACATGCCAACAAAGGAACCACATGGACGAAGATGTGTTCTGCTGCAAACGAACAGACACACGCACCTTTTGATGTCAGCCATACCCGTGAAAAAGCGCTAGGTCATGGTTACATTCTGAAAAGACATTATCGAACAAAAAAGTATGTGCACACCAATAAACATACCCTTTCTAATTACCTCAATTATTGTCACTGTCAGTTAAAGGAATGGCCTTTTAATTCCAGTTCATTTACTGGAGACATGGCCTTATATCTGGTATAGGTTCTCAACAATCACTAGTGACAAGTCATTATAGCATAGGTTACAATTTTTATACAGTTTATTGTATTGAACAAAACACATAAGAGGACAAATTTGTTTCTGTCAGGATGCCACTGGCCCCAGAGGGCGGCAATACGCAGCTAGACCACACATCTCTTTGTCATTGCCCGCACCTGATATGAATCAGGAACCCAGTATTTAATGACTGTGCCGACAGCAAAAGCGGCGGGATCGTTTTTTTCTGTTGATATGCCAGGTCTTCCCTTAGTGACTGCCTTCCTATTGTCAATCTCTTCCTGGACTCTCTGAACTTTGCCTGCTGTGACTGTATTCCAGGCTGTGTATTCTATTGCTTGTTTTCTCCTTCCTCTAATGTGTGCAGCACCTTTTGTTTTTTCTCCCATTTGCACCCAATAAACTCCTGTCGCTCAGCCCATGTGTCTGTGCTTTGGTCTGCTTTACCAAATCATGACAGTTTCAGGTTAGTTTCATTAAAAAGAAGGAAAGTCCTTATGACAAATATTTAGGTTGTGCTCAATTTACATAACTTTACAGAATCACCAGACAAAGAATTCAGGTGGTAGTAATTCAGGAATTTTTTTTAACATGTTTAATGGAGGAAAACAAACATAAGCTGATTTAACACAAGAACAAGTACTTTTTTTATATAAAATTAAACTAAATTCATATTAAAGGTAGTTTCTCTAGCTAAAAAATTCTACTTGGTTTCCTGAAATTGAGATTGCAGCCGCTTCGTGTGTGCAGCATGCACGTACGTGTCTGTCTTGGATGCGCTTTTTTATTCATCTTTTTTTGAGTTTGAGTTGGCATTTGGACTGTATTTGAAAGTCCTTTTCTTACTTTCACCGTGTTTATCGTCGAGTAGATGAAAACAACCAGATACGTGCGTGGAATCATTCAACACCAACCCCTTCGCCCTGCCTCTTTTCGTCCAGCCTAACGCGAAAAGTGCCGCTTCTTACACAAATGTCGACACTGACAAATAGTTGACATGACTGTAGTGAATAGCTAATAGCCTCAGTCTAAAAAAAACAATGGTGAACTTTCAAGTGCACTCCAAGCCCTGTTGAGACGCCACAAAGAAAGCGGCAATTTAGCTGATTATGTTCAATCACTAAGGGGATGTACATGTACAGAGAATAGAAAAGCACTCCACAACTTGGTTCAATCTTTTCTTTGGTCCGATCCATGGTAATTCATTGCAGTTCAGTGAAAAACTGAACTAATGTGAAAATCTTTACAAGGTAGTATCGATCGATACCGATCCGATACATTTGCTTGGAATCATCATGTTTATTGAATCACAGAACCCCTCCCCCTTCATTGATTTTTTAAAATTAAATAACTAAATAACAAGTATAAAAAATGATTATTTCAGTACACCTGTTTCAGAACAAAAGCCAATAGAGTTTAGCCAAGTAAGCAGAAATGTAACAAAAAAAAATCAAATACTGTGTGACAATGTCAACAAGATAAATAAGATATCTCCTGTTGTGCTTTTTTTTTTTTTAACTAAGTCGGTAATTAGCCGGAATTAGTTTTTAATAGTAACATTTTTGGTAGCAGCTTGTTGCTTTCTGCAGGGCAGTGGCAAGCAGTGAGGACCTGCAAAGGCTTCTCTGCTATCCTGAATCATGTTATGTTTTTATATTTTGTCCATCAATACTTTTGAATTATTCCAAATTGTCTGTCAGTTTCCTTTCATTGCTTTTCCCTGGTTGCGCTGCTCCCAGTTGTGTGCTTTCATAATAAGCAGTTAACCAATCGCATTTCAACCATTACTTGTTGCCAGGGTCATTAATCTGCTCAGAGGCCTTCACTTTCAAGAGCTTGCTTATAGAAGCGGTTCGTTCGCGAACGATACGTAACTAATTCAAAGTCAAAGAGCGCAATGGTGCATGTGTGTGGAATGAATGGACATGGCAAATATTAACAAAACTAATGCAAACTAAGAAAGGGAAAAAAGAGTTAAAACAATGCAAACTAGACTCATCATGTGCAACATAAATGTACTTTTGAATAAAATTGTAAACCTGCAAAGTAATTTTTATGTTTACTAAATATGTCTGTAGTTTGATTACATGTTTTTTCTGTAACCGTAGCAAAATTCAACTATATTTTTTGTATCTAATTACATGTACTGTGTTACTCTTCAAACCTGAGAATATCTGAAATAACACATGTATCAGGGTTCATGGATGCTTTAATGGCCTGAGTCGTCAGAATACCACCAAGGACGCAACAGCTTTCTCCACAGCTGATGGTGGTGGCCTGTTCGTGGCAAAGTCGGCACTAGTCCATTCCCTAATTTTGTTGGCCTTGTTCTTTTTCGGTCTTTCTGTCATACATTTAGTGCAAATAAAATGAAAAAAATATTATAGGGGGATCTCCATACAAATGTTTTTCTGACTGGTATTGATACCCATATGTTGAGCAGTTATGGGTATACATACATATACTGATTCCATTAAAATATGAAATTATAAATAAACCTAACCTCTAAATCCTAAAATGTTTTTCCTTAATTTACTTCTTATCAAATTACCATTGCTTCAGTTTGAAGTTTGTGATGGCAACTAGGCAGCAGCCAATTCTGGTATAACCTAGGATCTTGTATCTGTACTCGAACATCTGTAGTAAATGCTGCCAATACTAACCAAACTAACACACAATAGTGCTGTAAAAGGTATAGACTGTATTTGTCCAGATGTGAAAATAATAATAATAATTTAATATCACACATCACAAGTCTTCTTATGTTAGAAAATGTTTGCTGTAAACAACAGTAAATTAATGATGAAGACCAGTTATCGTAACACTACAAGTAAAGTTTGATGTACAACTCACTCAACTTGCTTCTACCTGTACCTACGGTCGCGGCCAGCAGATGATCATTTTTCCCAGCAGACGCTTACCTTTTGATATTAATATCTGGCACAGCAGCACGTAGCAGCCCTGCAACATAAACAGGATTTTAGCAAGCTAGCACAACACTCACTAACTAGAAACTGTTGTAAAATATGTATACTTTTTATTTGTAATTTTAAAGTTGATATTAAATGTTTATTTGTCCAATGTAATGACTCTCATGGTATGATTTTATGAGTTTTATCAATTGTCTTTCTCTGTTCCACCACAATACTTTTATCATACATTCAATGCTTTAGTAACTGAATCATAGAAGCACACAAATCATTGTCCCAGAGACCCGTCTTTGAATTAAGGAAAAAAAAATATTTTTTTGTATTTCCTTAGCTTATTTCTAAAGATTTGTCCATGTAGCTTTCCATCCATCTTTTAATCCTTTTATCTGTTTATCTTACATTATTCTGCATATTGTCGCAGATGTGCTGGAGCCCAACACAGCTAACCTCGGGCATGAGGCACACCTCAAACTGCAGCCAGATGTCGATTTTATTTATGCAGTATACATATATATATATCCATCGTGTAAAAATGAATTATCAACCTATTTATTGAAATTGAAAACAATGGACCAACCTTTTTAGTTCACTTTCATTGTTCCTTTTGAAAGCTCGGTACTGGTAAAGGTCCCTATAGTATGTCAGTGGTGAGCTATAATAGAAACAGCCCTGTGGGCTACTCATATAAACCATGAGGGCTAACTGCTTATGAGTGTGATTTCAATCAAATTAGATGATGTGTTATATTTATTTTATAGGCCATTCTACAACTCCAGAATGTTTTTAATTTAATGGCCACCCATTTAATCTCTGTCTTTTCTTGATTCAATAAATAGATCAGCAATGCTTTTTGTAGCACATTATTGTGTTTGTGTTTACTGAAGTTGGTCAAAAATGAAATACAGAATTCCCAAGCTGTATCGCGATTTACTTTCCGTGGATATTCATTGTGCAGTGGCTTACCTTTTCTGCCTGTGTCTCCCTTTGCATCGATAACGTGGCATACGTAAAACAAGTTGATAAACCTACATCACTTAAGCGCATATCTTTTTCATTTTTAAGTTTTTATAAAAGCCATATTGTATCAAAATGCAGAGGAAGAAGCTTTCTATCGCCAACAAATTTGAACTTTTTGACATGCCGAAGAAAGGTAAAGGCATTTTAACGCCAGATTTTTGTTTTCCAATAACTTCAACATGATTTATATATTGATTAACTATTTCATTTTTTTCCAATGATCATTATACACTTGCTTATAATGCATGAACCTGTTGTCGGACATTTACATGTCAGCTTTCAGTTTGATCAAGGCATTTTCTAGCGTGGTGGTCTGTTCGGTGAGGCTGTTGGCCAGGATGGCATCATGAGGTTATAGTACTACCTCAGTTGCACCAGTCAATGTCTGAGAAGTTGGTCATACATTTTCTTTAGACGTTTCTACAAACGTCACATAAAAACGGCCACAAAAATGGCTATGTCTTCAATGTCTAACTGCCTGATCTGTGTCTTTTGAAATTGGCGACAGATATAATTTTAAGTCAACTTTCAATTTATAAGAGTATTTGATAAATAAACTGGCGGTTTTGACTATCGCGGCTCCTTTGTGGAATGCAACCCTCGTGAAAAATTTGGGATTACTTTAATCAGTTTGAAAACAGAGGAGTGCAATACTGTACTGCTACATTCAGAAAGTAATGTAGTTGTGCAAAGACCTCATTGTAGTATATTTTCTTAGCGACTACACAAATACAGTCAAGTGGAAACATGGCAAAACCTTTCGAGATGATTACAGAATTGGGAGATTTCAGATTATGGTGTGCTTCAATTCTACCTATGGATACGTCCCACACACATCCCTTGACTGTCTTATCCAAGGACAAATCACTCAACTGCTTTGTCAGAGTCAGCATGAGTGGAAAATTATTTGGAATATATATGTGTGTGTGTGTGTGTGTGTGTGTGTCAGCTGTATGGTTGAATACAGCGTTGAAATTGTTTCAATATGTTAAGCTTCTACAGAACATCACTAAACCTAAACTATCTATGACTGTGGTTTATCTTGTCGCTGTATGTATCTTTGGGTCAGTAAGCACCAAAGCGCTAACCTCTGCAGCAGGCTTCCCACAAAGAAGCAGAGATTCTGACCAGCGCAGTCCCCAGAGAGCTGGCCCAATCAATATAACTTCCACACTTGTGCACCTGTGCAGTCAAATGTTAAATTGTTTTACACCGGACTGCACCACGACAGTCATTTTTCATTGTTATCAGAATACTTGATGTGCGAACAGGAAGTGTTCTGGTTGGGAGGAAGACCCAAGTGCAGATTTGAGCGAGCAGTGCAGGTTATGAAACAAAGATATTTACTGCTTTTAGGGGGCATGGCTTGGGTTGGAGAGGAAGCTCCTGAATGAGAAAGTCTGGGCAAAGACACGATCAGGATTCAGGCAGGCAAAAAATGGGTTGCTAAACTGCAGACATGCAGGAATAGATGGCAGAACTATAATGCTGATCTGGCAACAGAGTGGTACAAAATCAATAATTACTGGATTTTCTGAAGCATAAAGCGCACACAAAAAACCCTAGATTGGCAATATATTTGAACATGCGCCCTATAAACCAGTTTGACTTAAATGCAGACAAAATTGGACAAAAATGCATTCATATTGATCACAATTGCATAAAAATGTTAGCAATCGGATTAAATTAGTGCAGCATTGGCTTAGGAGGTAGAGCGCTCATCTTGGGATCAAGAGGTTGCAGGTTCGATTCCTCCGTGTTATATGTCAAAGTGTCCTTGGGCAAGACACTGAATCCCCAATGCCCCTGATAGCAGGTAGTGACGCTGCTATCCGTTAGTTAATGTGTAAAAGGGAAAAGTGTGAAGCACATTGTAAAGTGCTTTGGGAGGTCTTCATTGACTTGAAAAGCGCTATATAAATGCAGACCATTTACATTTACACGGAATCGTTACTGTAAAGCATTGGATGATTGCTCACACTTACATAATAACAATTCAACACAAATTGAACACAAATTGAACCCGAATCGCGGACGGGGGGTGGGGGTGGGTGTTGTAAGGTTTATTGTTCTATATTCTTTATCAATTATCCATTATCCGTTATCGGGCGACGGATTTTTATCCATAACACCACTATGGATACAGATGAATGGAAAAGCATCAGGCCTTATATCATTATCCTACTACTTTTGGTCACTGTACCTGATATGTAGGAGAAGTGAGAGTACAAAAGAAGAATGAAAAATCAGTATGAAATGTTGTATCACTTTTTCTCAGATCAAACAGAGCATTGTAAGTGACAAGTGTTTTTTTTTTTTAATCTTTCTGAGTGACTGAATTACTTCCTACAATGCATTTCTCCTGTTTCAGATCAAGACGTCAAAATTACTTCCAAAAATGCCTTTCTTTAACGATTCAGCAATACAATACTGTATTTCAACTGTCACGATCCTTGTCTGTACCACAGACGGGTTAAATGTCTGAGAATATTTTCGTGGGCTTGCCCAATCTTACCATCAACAATTAGGTACCATGACTAAAAATAGCGTGATTATGAAATACAACCCATTGCCTTTTCATGTGTTGTCTGTTTTGCTAGCTGCCGAGTGGATATGATCTAGCACGTTGCCGATTGTGGTGGATGGATTGTGTACTATATCTGCTTGGCCCTGCGCCGGCTGTGGTTGTTGCACTGAGTATGTTCAATGGATTTTTGCAATTGGGAGATGGAATAAGAGCTTGCTCTGTCCACTCCACGCATCGGCCCGGTATTGCAGTACCTCCGGGAAAGGTGCATTCGCACTAGTCGCTGCTTGGCCCTGTGGCTAGGACCTTGACTCAGCCTCTTGGCTGGGAGCAAGTGTCTCGGCCTCTTGGCTGGGAGCAAGTGTCTCGGCCTCTTGGCTTTGTAGTGTATTATGATTTGACCGATAACGGATAATGGAAAATTGATAAAGAATATAGAACAATAAACCTCTACAAAACCCCCGCCTGTCGCGATTCGGGCTTGATTCACAATGTATTTGTTGTTACGCAATTCAGATCAGTGATATATTCCTACTGATGGCAAATATACTGTACTTTTTTTATTTTTTTGTGCAACCCTAGCCCTTACTGTAGTTTTAATGTCATGCGCCTTATAGTCGGGTGCACCTTATACAGTATATGAATAAAATGATATCATGGACAATTTTTAGGGGTGTGCCTTATAATCTGGTGCTCTTTATAATCCAGTGCGCTTTATGGTGCAGAAAATACTGTAGTTGCAGTTGCTGGTTGGCTCTAATCAGAAAAGATCATATGTTGAGTTTGACAATCACACGCACGCCAAAATGTGCAACATGGGTCAGCTGAAAATGGTAGTACAATCATTTAAAATCATTTAATAATAATAATAATAATAATAATAATAATTTCCTTGTATTGTCATTCTGTGTAACAATGTACACAGAACGAAATGTCGATTGCACCTGACCCGTTGTAGCGAGCCGATGCAGCCGCAGCCAACAGAGGGCGCCGCCGACCACTTTTTAAGTCTTAGGAATGACTCGGCCGGGGCGCGAACCACCGACCTCCCAGTCTCAAACCGGGCGCCTTACCATCTAGGCTACTGAGCTGGTTAAACAAGAAGCAAAGAAATTATACTGTGAAAAATAACTGCTGAGTTTGCACAACTTGTTCACTTGAGCTTTCTATTGTACCCTTCTGCAGTTCAGCCCCTAACCATTGACAAACCAACAAATGCATGAATCGTTTAGTCATGCACATTTAATTTGTTCAGTAATTGTCCAACTGCATATCTCTGCAAGGGTTGTAGGGATGCTAATGGACAAAGTCATTTCAAGTGACTTTGTGCATTAGCATTGGACAACCAAGACCGGTTACCAGCCAATCGCAGGACATAGAGACAAGCGGCAATCCACACATGCAATCATACGTAGGAACAATTCGTACCACCCAATTGACCTGCCATATTTTTCAATGTTGGAGGTAACCAAAGTGTTCAGAGAAAAGCCATTCAGGATGGCCCGTTGTTGCAATTGATATCACCACATCTGAACAATGAGCCCAAAATGCTAACCAGTCACCTGGTGTGCTGTCACATCAACAACTCACAATAGTTGCAAACAATCTAGTAACCTGGTATATAGGATTGTTAATCTCAATGAGTTAATTTACCTCAGGATTTACAGTGCAAATTAGGGTTGGAGTGTTGGGTTAGGGCAGGGGTCGGGAACCTATGGCTCTTTCTATGAGTATCTGTGGCTCAGAGACTAATTTGATTGCATGCAAAATTTCTCCATCTTGTTTAAAACTTGAGTTGCCTATCCTATTCTGATACACGCAAAGCCAAATAACATGACATTACTTTGCAGTATATATAGGGCACGTTTTTCACTACAATTTACAGTCAAGGTGTCACACAAAAAAGGGGGAAAAAAAACTCGTTTTGGTTGTACAACGCTAAAGAATCCTTTATATAAAAGTTCACTATATAATCTGTGTTCAGTGTTCAGATACCTTATGATGAATCCACAGAACTGTAAATACGCCAAAACACCGGAAGAGAACTTAGTCATTTGATTGGGTGAGTGGGAGGGATGGGTGGAGCTATGCAAAAAGTGCAAGCACTCCCTCCCATCTCTCGCCCTACGCTGTCTGCGCCAAAAGTGAGCTCATCGATCCTAAACGAAGGGGTTTAAAGTTATTATTTTTTTAATTACCTACCAACTCTAGCCAATTGAGAATTAGGCATTTCACAACAGAGGTAGCTCAAGAGGTAAGATGCATCCCTTACACTTGCAGGTTTGTGGATTTGATCCCTAGTCAAGGCAGTATATTTACCAGGATTAGGTAGTTACTGTAGGTAAATTGGAGCTAAGGTTAGAGTTTTGGTTTCAGCTAGGGTTATGTTGAATTAAGTGGTTTCTACCTTTTCTACCTTAAACTAGAGGTCTAAATTGGTTAAGTTTTCATTTTACCCACCAATTGAAGACAATTTTACGAATTACTTTTTTTTTTTAATTCTAGAATTATGGGGTTAAGGGTTATGGTTTTACGGTAGGAGTTGGAGTTAGGTTTTAGGGTTGGAGTTTGGGTTAGGGTGCTAGGTTCTTAGCTGCAAAATAAGGGTTTGAAGTGCTTTCAGGGTTTTTGAATTACCTACAAATTGACCATGAACGATCTTAAGATCTTATTAATGCAGCTAAAAAGGATACCAATTTTGATTTTGATGGATGTGGGTATATACGGTAGGGGGAATATCAGAACATCATTGGAGACGAACTACAGTACGTGTTCTCATACTCTTTTCTTGAGATGGCGCTTCTGTAACTGTAGTTGTATTATTTAGTTAGATACAAACACATGCACCCATCTAGAGTAGTTTATTCGGCGATGTGTCAGTTGAGAATTTGTTACTTAAAAAGTAGCAGAGTAATGCGCCATGTTGAAAAAAAACAGTTGAGTTTCAAAAAGTAACTAGCAACACGTTCCAGTACTTGTTGCCGAGAAAAATAATTGTGTTCCACTAACGTGTTCCTTTTTAAAGTGTTACTCTCAAAACTAATAACTTCATTAATTTTATGAAATGATCAAAAGTCACAATGTAAAATAAAATGCTCTAAAGAATTAGCTTTCGTCTGGAGGTTTATCAGCTTTGTCTAATGTTCAGGGTTTGTACACCAGGCCAAATTCAAGCACTTTTAAAGGACTTTCAAAAGTAATTTCCAAACTTCTCCAGTATCATTAAAAGAAGAAATCTTGCGTGTGTTTTTATCAAGACGTATGTTGAGCAAATTACAAATATATTTGTATTAGACAACACATCTCTCCCCATATCATTGACATCAGAATGTACAGTAGCTTACAATTTCAGTTGCAGGGAATCCTTTTCATTACAATTTACCACCTGAAAATGCTACCTTAACTTTTTGAATGACCCCTAATAAATTTTTTGGTTTGAACAAATTTATTGACACTAATAACAGAAAAAACAATCATGACAATCTCAACAGCAATTAAGCACATTCACAATATTATATTTCAATATGACTTTTTTAACAGCAAGCACAATGTCACAATGTGAGGTTTGAACAACCCTTCTCGAAAATCTTAATAGCAATTAAGCATATTCACAATTTCATTATATAACATCTTTGTTAGTGTCAAAATGTCCATAATTGATACATAATCCTTGCACTAATTCATGCACACGTCCTTTTGGTCATGGCGCATCGGGGGTGATGACACTTCGTAGGGCAGTTCCGTACTAACTAACAACAACTGCTGTTAATCACGAGTGAAAGAAATGCAATGGCAAAGCAAGCCACCAGAGAACAGTGTAGGCGTTCTTTTTAAGTAAATTTGATGAGAAACATGGCAACACCTTCAAGCATTTACGCGCACTTCACTCAAAAACCAAGTATTTTTTAATCCTTGAGCACACGATGTTAAAATCCAACAACTCAAGCTATTTCAAGCAGTCGCTTGAACCCTGAATGTTGTCGAAAATATATGGTGTGACTCACTGAAAAAAAAAATCTAAATATTTTGCATTTATGGCTACATGATACATGAGTAGAGAAGGTTCCCGATTCCCTGCTTTCAGGTAAGAATCGACGAATGGAAAAGAGAATGGGTGCTGCTGGCAGGCGTTCCCCCCTCCTCCCGGTGGGTAGTTGGGTAGGTGGGTGCCTTTTATAGTGGGAGGAGGCAAGAGGATGAAGGAGGCGGTTGAGGAAAGGAGTTGCCTCTGACTGACTGGGTGAAGGAGTGAGTGAGAGAAAGCGGATGTTTGCTGCCTCACATCGCTGCCGTCGTTGTAGAGGAGGACAAAGTGGAGAAGGAGGAGAAGAAGGAGAGTGCAGCCAGTTATCGTCGTAAGAGCGGTTCGCTCTCCAACGCAAGACCCCTTCCCCTCTGCCTAAAGAAAATTATGTGGAGCCTCTCCGTTCATCCCCGCCAATCACTCGCCAACTCGCAGAGGATTTAATAACGTTTCGGAGCAAAGACGACAAAAGAAGAAGGAAAGATGAGCGTCCTGGCGCACATGCTCGCTTTCTGCTTGACTTTCGGCGCCTTCCGTGTAGCATCTGCCGCCAACAACTGTGAGTAATTGACTGCCTTGAAGATTGTGGGAGGGAAACAAGAGTTCACCTGTGAGTTGCACATCCTTGCCAAGGAAAGTAATAAAGGAAAGTGGGGGGATTGTGTCCGATAATGCAGCGGTCTGAAACCATTGGGCTGCGGACCTGTAGAAAGTGCCATTATTTTAGAAAAAAAAGTTGCCTTATTTTTTTTGCTAATACCATATAAGCCAAGGGTGTCCAAACCATTCAGAAAGTGGACTGGATTTATTAAACCGAAAATGTGGATGGGCTGATTTTTCAGCCTGAAATTCTTAGAACAGTCTATAATAAATTCACTTTTCGTGAGAGGTTTGCAGTGCTTGGGGATCAGCGTCGCAACCTCGTAGCTCGCCTTTGTAGCATTTTTATTTGACTCTCAGTATCTCATGAAAGAGTGTTTCTGTGCCGATAAAACAGATACTAGATGCTTCACCTTTTCACTGCGTCCCTTTCCAGTTAGCTATTTGAAGTCAGCATGTTTAGTCTGGCAGTGCCTCTTGATATTATATTTTTGAAAACAGCCACAGTCTCATGGCAAATTAGGCAGCAACAGTTGTTTTGGATTTCAGTGAAAACAGTACTCAAATTTTCACTAGTCCTGGAAGTGACGGGCCTCACAGTCATCTTTCCTTGTTTTATTCACAGTCGCCATGTTGGAAATGGGGTGGGCTAAAATTCTCACATAAAACCAAGGGCAATGTGGCCAAAGGGCTATGGCCATCATCTGGAGAAACAGTTATTTATTTATATTTTGGTGCAAATGTATTTTATACTGCGGTCAACATTACTCGTTGGCCACATATTATTAATTATATGACAAACGACAACGATACGGATGTATTTAGGGGAGTGTGCTATATGTGCAGAGAACACCCCACCCCTACCGCTCACCCAATCAAATTGCTCTGGGTGCTTGGCTGATGTTTTTGGGTGTTTACAGCTTCGTTTTGTAAGTATTTATCATAATGTGTCCAAACAGTGAACATATATTGTCCAATGGACCACCATGTAAAAAAAAAAAATGTAAAGACGACGCCAAAACGGGATCTTTTGATGTAAACTGCAGTTGAAACTTTGCCTTCCATATTTTGAAGCTCCAACGACCGTATAAGATTTCTATTTTGGTAAACATTTGCCACTTCTGCTTTTACCCAAGCATATGTTATGTTACTGAATATTCCATACATGCCAACACTACATCTTTCCGCATTAGACTACTGCTTTTTACATTTAAAACGACAAACACTAGTTGTTTAAACTGTTTGATTTCAAACTGTTGTGCGTGTATGCGTGAAGGGTGGAGGGTCATTAGGGCTGCATGTGAGGGTAAATGTGTGCAGGCTCAAGTGCAGGAACTGCTGAGTGGCCACAAACGTTGCAGAAGGTTACTGTTATTGGTCGGCCTAATGATGCTCCCGCGGCAATGCCCCATTGTTTCCTGCTTTTATTTATCTCGCTTGCATGACTGTGGCATTTTTCTCTTCGTCCCTGAAAGCTGGCTCGATTTCATTTGTTTCCCACCGTTTTCCACGTTTCAGCCGTTTTGCATATAGATCCCGGTGAAAATAATGAATCCCACTGAGCCAAGTGAACATTAAACCGAAGTTGCACAGATGCGTCATGAAAAATGGGCCGGATTTTGTATTTTGCCTTTTTTATTGTTTTCAACCATAATCTCGGCGAGAGGAATCTGATCAATAAACAGAGCAGAAAACATACACTATTGAATTCAAATCATTTCTCCATACAATGGCTGCACAAAATGATCAAATGTCTAGTACTTCTGTGAAAAGGGTTCTGTAAATAGAGTGCTTGGGTCAAATTTGCTGCATAAATGAAAAAATAAAAAATGAACTCACATGCAGTGTCTGATTAAACATATGTTTTTTTTCTTCACATACGGAAACCTACAAACTGTTTTTCTAACCAGTGGAGAAACTTCCATTTTAGAGCCAAACTCTAAAAGACTATCACAATTTCTACATATAGTTATTAGTAAAAATATCAGGTAAAATCAGCTGTTGTGCCGCTGTGATATTTATACACTATGTATAAACAACAGTTTTTTAATCAATGTGAGGCATTGTAGAGTATAAATTATAACTTTCTCAACATCGATCAAACTATTTATTTATGTGTTTGTCTCTCTCTCTCTGTCTGTCTGTCTGTCTGTCTGTCTGTCTGTCTGTCTGTCTGTCTCTCTGTGTGTGTGTGTGTGTATATACACAGAGATGGGCGGCAGGAGGTAGAGCGATCGTTTTAGGATTAAGGGATCCAGTTCGAATCCCGGCTTGTCCGTGTTACATGTCGAAGTGTCCTTGGGTAAGACACTGAACCCCCAATAAGCAGGTTAGCGCCTTACATGGCTGCACAGATCACGGCCGCTTTTGGGAAATGTGAAGCACAATGTAAAGCGCTTTGGGAAGTCATTGACTTGAAAAGCGCTATAGAAATGCAGATCATTTAATTTAATTTCATATATATGTATGTATATATATATATATATATATATATATATATATATATATACATACAATCATGGAAAAAAATACAGATGCTGCCCTACTTTCGGACAATCGTTCGTAAGTTGAATTTGTTTGTAAGGTGCTTCAGTGTATGTTTAAGGTTTATACAAGTATGTTTAAGGCTTGTATACGTAACCTGTATTTTTTTGTACTAAAAAATAAACATTTAATAAAATAATATGCTCTATAAAGATAAATAGAGTTAAGTTTGACATACTTTTGGAAGATGAGTTTCAAGAGGTCCTCCTCTGTGCTAAAGTAATCCAACCGTTTTTTTCAACCGCATCAAGCTTTCTTATTCCACTTTCATTTGAAACGTCACAGCTCACCTCTTTTTTTACACTTTACACCAACCATATTGGACTATCACTTTAACTGTAAAAAAAAAACATTTGAATGACATCACACACTAAAAGAGTAAAGAAAACTTTATATGATTTCCTAGGTTTTTGAACAGAAATAAGTGAATGGAAAGATGCAATTCAAATGGCCATATCTTCAAAATAGTTCTTCAAAATAGTTCATCATAAAGCTTTGACTATGATATAATTTTAAAGCTCATTTCCATTGATATGATATCATTTTAAAGCTCATTTCCATTGATACCAAAAAAATGATATTTACCTCATTGTGACTTATTTTGGTAGATCAGATAATAAATAATCTGTTTTCATTCATACATGCTCAAAATTTAACTTGTTGACATCAATCATGTTGCAGCAGCATTTTCCAATTTCACTTTTTAGTGTTGTCTCGTATGGCCAATCAAAAATACTCGGTAAAAAGCACTGAAAAGTCAACAAAAAGCAAGCAGAGTTGACCCATTGATATTTGCTGAGATGAGGAACCATGCCTTGTATACACAAGCCAGTTTTGTGTAACTTTATTGGCCTATAATTTAATAGATTTTATAAATGAGTTATTACCTTGTGAGTGCAAATAAATGTTCTTAGCACTGTACCTTTTGGGAGGCAAAGGGAAAGGTGTCTGAAATTAATAAGTCCTACATATTACTGCCAGTAGGGGTGAAGTCGTTTTGAGGAAAAAACTCACTAATAGAAAAATGGCGTATTTTCTTTGAAAAGTTTATAAGATTATATGTATCTATTGAGAGAGTTAGGGTGACTATTAACATAAATCAAAATCCATCAGTCAAATCCAAAGAACATTTTAGGCTACCCAATCATATTCTATGCTTACGATCCTTACTTGTGTGCTGTTGCCTATTTGAGCTGGTTTTAGAAAAAGCGGTATGCGCCGGTGGCGACCCCATCGTTGGTCACACACAATTTAGACAAACAACCTCTAGAGAGAGCCAAGCACGCCTATGACTAGGCTGATAGATAAATATCATAAAGATTTCAGCAAACAAATATTAGTAGTGAAAAAAAGTGTGTGGGTGTTTAAATGTAAGTCAGAAGAAAGAGTGCAGTCACAAGAACACTTATATAAGCTTCCTTTTTCATCAAAGGCTGCATCTTTGACCGTGAAAGTTAGATTAGTGATAGATGAAATTCCACAACCTTAGGCAAATCTGTATATAATATAGTGGTTTGACTCACATCAAGTAAAAACAGACTTCTATTATTTTGGCCCTAACTTTTTTTTAACCAAGTTCAATTTCATTTAAAACTAATAGGGTATTCTTTCTTTTTCTGGATGTTTGCTGTTGTGGAGGGTCAACACGTGATTTGCTTGAAAGGTAATTGAAAAATCTATTCAGATTTTTGGAAGACATTTAGTTTTTATCTCAATAGTGTGTGTGTGCCTGAACCTCCCAATCATGGGCGTAACTAGCAGTTTTTTGGAGGGTGCTCAAAAAAAAAGACAGGATAGGCTTGAATATGGCGAAAAAGGCTAAATGAAATACTAATAAAAGAAAAATAACAACATAAATGTAAACAACGCAGCGTTGGAAATACTCCGTTACTTTGAAATGGTTAAGTGCATTACCTAGCACTGCTCTCTACCCCTGTTTCGCTCCTCTTTCGCTTGTCTAGTGTCACTTGTGGCATGGCGGAGGAGTCTGTGGGCGCTCTGTTGTATAACAGTGAGAGTATATTAGTATGGAAGCCCAAGGGTGCAATAATTCAATTAGAAAGGAACATTTAGTAAATAAACAGCCTTAAAACGGACGATAAACTAATGAAACAGCTTTAAAACAAACATTTTTGACAAAAATTGCTTTTTAAAATTGAAAGCCTTTTGCCCAATAGTTTAGTTTAAATCTTATCAGAATATAATTTTCCATGTTATATCACCCCTGCTCCCGACTCATATCAGCGCCTAAGAAATAGGGGTTGTTTAATTATATAATGGAGATTACATAAAATTGAAATAATGCATAATAACATTCATTCATTATCACCACCGCTTATCCTCAGTAGGGTCGCGGGGGTGCTTGAGCCCATTCCAGCTGTCTTTGGGCAGTGGGCAGGGGACACCCTGAACTGGTTGCCAGACAATCGCAGGGCACACAGAGACAGACAACTCACTCGCTCATTCACATCTAGGGACAATTTGGACCGGCGAATTAACATGACATGCATGTTTTTGGAATGTGGGAGAAAACCGGAGTGCCCTGAGGACACCCACGCAAGCACGGGGAGAACATGCTAACTCCACACAGGAAGGTTCGATCTCATGACCTCAGAACTGTGCCGTACATGTGCTTACACTGTGCTGCCATGCTGCCCTTGCATAATAACATTTTTTACACAAATAAAAAATCTTATACACAAATCTTTTTGCCACTGTTGTTAAAGCGATTGGTTGCGCAGTCTTACCAAACTGTGAAGTGACTAGGCGTAAACAAAAAAACAAAAAAATGATAAAACAATAGGTATAGCTCAGCGCTGTCTGCCAAATCAGCCCAAACTTACTAAACTATCCAGACAGCACCAGACATCATCGATTTTGGTCCTTTTTTCACATCACTTATTTCCCCCCAAAAAAGTTGTTTACAGCCCATTAAATCTAGGCCAAATTTAATCAAAAATAGTACATATTGTGATTACCTTAATAACTATGTTTTTTTCATTACATGCGTCTAACACTTTAAATGTCTTCTTTTTCACTTTTCAACTAAATAAGGCTATATTTTGAATGCGACCTTGTTTAGTTTAAACATCTTTCCAACCACTTTTTGCTGGGTAGGTACGCTTCTACCAGCACACTATTGAAGAAAACTCAAAATTTAATGTTACAAGCATGTTTGCTCACAAAAATGTCGGTAGTTCTATATTTACAGTAGTTACACAGTCTTTAAAGTACTACTGTACTGAAGCGTCATGAACCTTTTGCAAATAATACTAGTGGCACCAAGTTGGTTAGTTTTAGCCTACATATGTAACCAACAATACACTAATGAAACAAACAAAATGAATCTCTTGATTATTAAAAGCCGCAACACATTTAATTATTAATTTGTGGTTTATTAATTTGCCAAAGACACCAATAAATAATCCGAAAGACACACACACACACTTTGATTACATTTTCAGAAAAGGGACGGTGGCCTGGGTGGAAGAGTCCTTTATAATCTTTATGGCTCTTGAAATCCGTCAGTGTCCTGTAGACTGGGCAGAGAGCAGCCGATGATCAGTGCTGTGTTGATTACTCTTTGTATGTTTTTTCTGTCCGCTGCTGTGCTCCAGCAAACCACAATGTAACGCTGTGATAAATGTGATTAAACAAATGTTCTCAGTGTCCTATCCAGATTACTCAGTACTAAGAAATAAACGCTTCAGTGAAGTTCTTTCTTTTGATCACAATTAAAATAATGGTCACACCACTATTCTTTGTGTACATCCATGATTACATTAGAGAAAGCCAAATCTGCTCCTGCACAAGACTGAACTAATCTGATGGTTTGCTGGAATAATCCCTTGTTTCCCACAATTTCTTGATGACATAACTTAACCTGGAAGCATGGAAGCATCCTGAGCAACAATGGCCCTCCAGACCACACTTGTTCTGTGCACATGTTGCATTTAGAGAAGATATTTTGGTAGACATTCTAAAATATGATGGATGGCTTGCCAATTTTCCTGAGGTCAGTTTCCCTGGGGAGAACCTTGCTTTGCACCATTTCCAACAAGCTCTGCATTAAAAAAAAAACAACAACAACAACACGCCCACAATATAATCTAATTTGAAATGTAATCTTGATATTGGCAGCTTCTTGCATGCTACCCGGTCCAGATATTCTCGTGCCATGGTGTATGATAGCCCTCCGGGGGATGAGTGGAGTGTAGAGTAGTAGCATCGTAAGAGGCAGTACGTTTTGTTGTGTAAAAAGGTAAAACATTAATATTAATTTTTGAATGTAAATGTACTTTATTTATACAGCACTATACAACACTCCTTTTCGGTGTGCCAAAGTGATTTAGATTAGATAATAAAAGAAAAGTAATAAATAAAAAAACAGACAAAAACAACAAAAATTGCAAAGCTATGTCATAAATTACCGTATTTTTCGCTCTATAAGGCGCACCTAAAAGTCTTAATTTTTTTCAAAAGCTGACCATGCGCCTTATAATATACAGTGCGCCTTATTTATGGATCAATGTTAAATCGCAAAGTCTTCCAACTAACTTGCAGCCGTCGACTAGATTTTCCCCCGAACGCCAAGTAGTCCGCGGTGTATGCTGGGATTTATTTACCGGCATTTCATTGGCTAACCAATGTGTCAATCATCATTTGAATCAATCACTATTGGCTAAAGTTATTGGCTAAAGGGGCGGATCCTTTTTATCATTTACAGGCTGGCATTGGCTGAAGCGGCAAAACAAAGCCTGCAATTGGCCAAAAAAGATGAATGCGTATAGCACAGCGTTGACGGCATACAGAAAGCATTTTTTTACTATTCTGTATTTGTAAATATTTTATTCTCCTGGATTTACTAAACTCACGGATATAAGAGGACCATGTCTGCACATTATTATTGAACACAACGACTTCAGTGAGCTACTTCGGCTTTATATTTTCCCTGTATCTTGTTTCAGACTGAACTCGATGTTTCTGTGATAAGCGGTGCAGATAATGGATGGAATGGAGTGTCTATTTTTAAATTAAACTCAATTCCAAGTGTTTATTGTCATATGCACAGTAAAGTTGCGAGCGAAAATAGAAACCAAGGAACGGTTGGCATTTCTTGAATCCCAAGACTTTAACCTTCCGAATGATGGAACGATGCATTTGAATGACATCGTACGGACACCGCATCTGCACGTGTTCTCGACACGTATTTGCGTCTTTGCAAGCTTTGGGAATGTTAAGGGGGTAATCAGTTTGACTGAACTATCTGACTGTTTTGTCGACGTTCCCATTGTAGCGCCTTATAATCCGGTGCGTCTTATGTGTGTCAAATATAGGACCAAAAACTATTTTTTCGGGGTGCGCCCTATAACCCGGTGCCCCTTATAGTGAGTAAGTAAAAAATGTAATATAAAGACTTTGAAGGGAAAACAGATAAAAGACTATCTGGATGAATAGGCAAAAGCAAAAAAAATGCAAAATAATGCTGATAAAAACTGGCCAGAGTTATAATAATGATAATAATAATAATAACAATAATAATAACAACAACAACAATAACAATAATAATAATAATAATAATAATAATTATATTTATTATTATTATTATTTTGATCCGATCCAAAGATGATTCTTTTCAAAGCAATGAAAAACCTGTTTAAAAAAACAAAATGTGATAATGTGGTGGTCTAAGTGTGCCTCTTATAAGTGGTGTTACTCTGTTCTGAACAAGCACACAAAACCCTGACAAATATATACCGCATAGCGTACCTGGTTATAAGCTGTACCCAGTACATTTTTAAAGGAAAAAACCTTTTGTTTATACAAAAGCTGGATCTGACTATTAGACGCACGTGCTGACACTAAAACATGACTTTTAATAATATGCGGTACCTTAACTCCTGAACATTTCGCCGGCCATCTGGCAGGCCCCTGGACTTTTGGTAAACAGATATGTGTCCATATGATGTCACCAGTCACTGAAATACGTAATGCCAAATATCTTTTGAAATCTTAAATTTTTGGGATTGAAAATATGACCATTTGAAAATATATTCATCAGAGAAACGTGATCAGTCTCAAACGAGATACCTGAAAACTATAAACTCACTGTTACTTCCCCTGGTCCTCTTAAACTTCTTTGAATGTCCACGAAAATGGCTTTGTTACATCAATCATGATCTATAGAATCCAACTGTGTAAAATATTTACTTCAAAATACTCGATAATGCCAACAGATGAATAGGAATCTGCCTAAACCATATCTGCTTCGTTGGACGTTGCTTTATGAAATCCGTTATTTTGGCTACATTATTTCTGTTAACAATTATACAGACTCGTAAAATCATCTCATCTCATCTCATCAGCTACACCGCTTATCCTCAGTAGGGTCGCGGGGGTGCTGGAGCCCATCCCAGCAATCATCGGGGAGTGGGCAGCGGACACCCTAAACTGGTTGCCAGCCAACCAGGGCACACGAGGCAGACAACTCACTCGCTCAGTCACACCTAGGGACAATTTGGACCGGCCAATTCACCTGAAATGCATGTCTTTGGAATGTGGGAGGAAACCGGAGTGCCCGGAGGAAACCCACGCAAGCACGGGGAGAACATACAAACTCCGCACAGTAAGGCCGGAAGCTGGATTTGAACCCACGCAGGAGGTTCCCACGACCTCAGAACTGTGCCGCACACGCGCTAACCACGGCGCCCGCCGTGCTGCCCTCGTAAAATCATACCCATTTTTATTAATGACAATGAAGACAATTCTCTTCATTTCAAAAGAAAAAATAAACTATGCAATAGCTATAAAATGAGGCAAACGAATAACCATATAGGTGAAAAAAATGGAGTGCATCTGATTAAAAGCCGCATTCTTGAATGTGCGAACAAAAATCTTATCTTTGTACGAGTGACACCAGTAACTAATTCATGCTTACATCTGAAGCCCGGCTCACACCTGGCATGAACTGCGTGGGGAATTTGGAGTTGAAGCCTTCGGCTTTAGAATGCCAATTTCGCCATATCCCTGCATGCCAGTTTTTTTTTTTTTTTGGTGCCGCTAAAAAATAAGGATAAGCTGGACCGTATTTAAACGTGCAGTGCAGTATGAAATATTACTGTACGTAATAATCGCAATGTACCGTATTTTCCGCACTATAAGGCGCACCGGGTTATAGGGCGCACCCCGAAAAAATAGTTTTTGGTCCTATTTTTGATATACATAAGACGCACCGGATTATAAGGCGCTACAATGGGAACGTCGACAAAACAGTCAGATAGTTCAGTCAAACTGATTACCCCCTTAACATTCCGAAAGCTTGCAAAGACGCAAATACGTGTCGAGAACACGTGCGGATGCGGTGTCCGTACGATGTCACTCAAATGCATCGTTCCATCATTCGGAAGGTTAAAGTCTTGGGATTCAAGAAATGCCAACTATTCCTTAGTTTCTATTTTCGCTCGCAACTTTACTGTACATATGACAATAAACACTTGGAATTGAGTTTAATTTAAAAATAGACACTCCATTCCATCCATTATCTGCACCGCTTATCACAGAAACATCGAGTTCAGTCTGAAACAAGATACAGGGATAATATATATAGCCGGAGTAGCTCACCGAAGTCGTTGTGTTCATAATAATGTGCAGCCGTGGTCCTCTTATATCCGTGAGTTTAGTAAATCCAGGAGAATGAAATATTTACAAATACAAAATAGTAAAAAAATGCTTTCTGTATGCCGTCAGCCACGTGCTATACGCATTCATCTTTTTCGGCCAATTGCAGGCTTTGTTTTGCCGTTCAAGCCTATGGCAGCCTGTAAATGATAAAAAGGATCCGCCCCTTGACCTCCGAATAACTTTAGCCAATAGTGATCGATTCAACTGATGATTGACACGTCTTTTTTGGCCAATTGCAGGCTTTCTTTTGCCGTTCAAGCTAATGCCAGCCTGTAAATGATAAAACGGATCCTCCCTTTTACCTCCGAATAACTTTAGCCAATAGTGATCCATTCAAATGATGATTGACAGATTGGTTAGCCAATGAAACGCCAGTAAATAAATCCCAGCATACACCGCGGATTACTTGGCGTTCGGGGGAAAATCTAGTCGGCGGCTGCAAGTTAGTTGCAAGACTTTGCGAATTAATATTGATCCATAAATAAGGCGCATTGTGTTAAATATGGTGAAATTACATATGAGACCTTCAGTGTTACCTCTGGTGTTCCGCAGGGTTCAGTATTTGGCCCCCTTCTTTTCAGCATTTACATGCTTCCATTAGGTGATATTATTCGCAGGTATAATATCAGTTTACACTGCTATGCAGATGACATTCAATTATATCTTCTGATGGGGGAATCTGCCACAGTAAACTGGGAATTTGGAGCCCTGCCACACTGAGATACAAGAATGGCTGTCACTCAACTTCTTGTGCCTTAACTCTGAAAATACCTAAATGTTAGTTATTAATCCATTTAAATGCCGTGACTTGTTCTCAAAAACTCTTCTGAATATTGGCAAATGTAATATCGCCCAAAGTGACTCAGTGAAAAATTTAGGTGTCATATTTGACCCCAATCTGTCTTTTCAAACACACGTTAATTATATTACTTTAACAGCTTTTTTCCATCTTCGCAACATTGCTAAAATTCATCCTATGCTGTCTCAGTCCCATGCGGAGATTATAATTTATGTGTTTGTTACCTCCCGTCTGAACTTTTGAGAAAAGGAGAAAAGTGTTCTGGAAAGAAGTTAAAAGAGTAAGAAAGAGCAAGTCTGGAAAGGAAGAAAAAGTGAAAACTAGCTAGTGGTAGATTGCTGGTTAGTGGTAGTGCAGTCAGGACAAGATGAGTAAAGTATTTTGAGGAGTTGCTGAATGTGGAGGGTGGGAGAGAAGTGAGAGTCGAGGCGATAGGTAGTGTGGGGAGAATGCCCGTGTTTGGTGATTTAAATGAGAAGCCCGTGGAAACATGTTAGGGGCAAGAGTCAGTGAAATAAATGATAGGGGGGAAGGTTTCTGGGTTGGATGGTTGTACTGCTCAATGCTTGAAGAAAGGTGGCATGGCCAGGTTTGACTGGTTAGTACGCTTGTTGAATGTATGCTTTTTAAATGGTGTGGTTCCCGTTGTTTGGTGTAGTGCTTGTGTGGTGCCATTGTATCATGGTAAAGTTGATAAGTATGAATGTAGCAATTCGAGACGTATCAGTTTGTTGTCTGTATGGAATAGTCTTGATTAAGGGAGTGAGAGGAAGAACAGATGAGGTAGTGATGGAGAAGCAGAGTGGTTTCAAGAAAGGAAAATTATGTGTGGATCAGGTTTTTTCAGGAGGACAGGTGTGTGAGAAATATTTTTTTTAAAAAGTATGGATGTCTGTTTGGCTTTCAAGGACTTGGAAAAGGCGTACGACAGAGTCGATACAGAGGCGTTGTGGCAGGTGATGGTAATGTATGGAGTGGGTGAAAACTTGTTGGAAGCATTGAAGAGTTTTTATGTATGTAAGAGTAAGGAGTGAGACAAGTGAGTGGTTACCTGTGTTGACTGGTGTGAGACGGGTGTGTGATGTCGCCATGGCTGTTTAACATGTACAGTGGCTTGCGAAACTATTTGGCCCCCTTGAACTTTGTGACCTTTTGCCACATTTCAGACTTCAAACATAAATATATAAAACTGTAATTTCTTGTGAAGCATCATCAATAAGAGGAACACACTTTATTGGATATTTTAAACTTTTTTGACAAATAAAAAACGAAAAAGTGGGTGTGCAATATTATTCAGCCCCTGTACTTTCAGTGCAGCAAACTCTGTCCAGAAGTTCAGTGATAATCTCAGCAAAAGGCGCTACAAAGTATTAACTCAAAGGGGCTGAATATTTTTGCACACCCACTTTTTCGTTTTTATTTGTTAAAAAAGTCGAAAATATCCAATAAATTGTGTTCCACTTCATGATTGTGTCCCACTTATTGTTGATTCTTCACAAGAAATTACAGTTTTATATATTTATGTTTGAAGTATGAAATGTGGCGAAAGGTCACAAAGTTCAAGGGGGACGAATAGTTTCGCAAGCCACTGTACATGGACGGTGTGGTAAGAGAGGTGAATGCAAGAGTATTTTGCAGAGGTGTAGAGATGATGGATAACAGTGGAATGTGTGGCAGGTAAGTCACTTGTTGTTTGCAGATGACACAGCGCTTAGGCTGATTTTGAGGAAAAAATTGAGAAGGTTGGTAATGGAGTTTGGAAGAGTGTGTGCACCTGTATGATGAGGCAGGGGTAAACCAGTAAGAGCTGTCGGGCCCTGCTGTTGAACAGAAGAGTGTGTTGTGTCACCCTGACCCGAGTGACATGGCTGCTTGTGACCCGTTTAATCTGAAGGGACGAAAGCATGACCAACTTGGTTGCCGGGGTGCTTAACTTGGGTGTTTGGGCATTTGGATTTGCTATGGTCAAATCTTTTGTGGTTTTTGCTACTTTTTCCTTCTTACTTTTTATTGTTTTTGTGTATGTGTTTGTCTTGCTGTCGGTCACCCCTTTCGAGGTAACTGTAATTTTGAATTATACCATATTTTTAAAATATTTTTAACATTTTAGTATATTTTCTTGCATTTCTAGGTAATGAACACAAATAATCATGGAATGAGTAAAAAGTATTTGTCTGTGGAACCCAATATTATTTATTATATTTTACTGCAACCATTAACCCTTTTTAGTCAAATGAAAACTCATTGGAATGGACAAAAATCTGAGAAAATTGTTTACTTTTTGGATGTATTCAATTATAGTTTTTAATTCAAATCGTAAACTAACTCATCAAACAATATAAGTTATTGAACATATTTTCCTGCACTACCTCATGTGTTCTTGTCATTGGTGGTTGCTGTTGTAATAGACTTAATGGCATTCGCTTGTTATTGTTCCTCGAGGATTAAAGGAAATTTCAGCGACCTGACATTGACCCCCATGATATGAAGAGAGAACTGTAGTGTTTTTGACAGAGAACACCCACTGCTGTTTGAATTGTGGGTGAAAAAGTTGAATAATCCTGTGTATGTTGCAAACATCGAATAAAGTACTACCTGTTATGTATTATATGAACAGTGTTGGGCACATTACTTTGAAAAAGGAATTAGGTATAGTTACTCTACTTCTTTCAAAAAATAACTGAGTTAGTAACCAAATCACTCTATGGTTAAAGTAACAAGTTGGAAAGTTGCTAATTACACTACTTTAAAACGAAGTTATTTGTCAAACACTGTGCTAACGTCTTTGACCGAATTTTACTTGAAGAGATGGAATTTCCGACTATTTTTCTAGAAACTTTTGTTTTTTGTTTTGCCCAGCTTACTAAAAAGATCAGGATCCCAAACAGCTCTTCAGGTTGGTTTTGGTGCGTTGATTCCTTCATTAAACCTCCAACACAATTAGCGCCACAGCGTGAGGAATTTGTCGTTGACCCATTTGACTGCAGAATGCCAACGGCGTTGTGCCCATGCACACCTGACATGGTTTTCAGCGGCGCGGTTTTCCTTTTTCCGCAAGATGGTTAAAAAAAATAGTGACTAACATATAGTTATATAGCAACTACGTATACAGTATTTACTAATGCGGCGAGAAAAACGGGTAATAATTAAGTAACATTATGCATGAAATATCATAAAACGGGGAAACAAAAAAAAATGGTAAAAAAAAACAAAAGGAAGAATATAATAACAAAACAAAAACAATTAATTTTACATTTTTATCCAAACACATTGACACTGAAAAACACAGGAAATAAAAAAATAATAATTTAAATCTACAAAAAAGATAGAACACAAACAATTTTAACCTTTTTTTTGCTCAAGAAATTTAAAGTCAACAACACAGAATCCCCAAAAATGTATATTGACCAAAAAAAGGCCAGCTCATAGAGACCTACGTCATGATTACCGATTCAAGTCACCTGTGACTGCCCAATTGGTGCCAACAGCCCTGAGAGCTGATTGGCTAATAGACTCTTTTTAAACCCCCGGCTTTCAAGAGAACTCTGTCAGATCGTTCCGAACCGATGCTCCCAGCTCGGCAAGCTCTCACTTTCAGACACTTTTCCTGCCCTGTTTTTCTCTGCCTGATACCTGTTTCCGGACCTGACTGCCCTGTTCTGCTTTCCCGACATCCGACCTGTTTTGCCCTGCTACCTGCCAGACACATTTTGCCGACCATGTTTCCGAAATTGATACCGCCCTTGCTCTCCCGTCATGGCTAACGACTAATATTCTTGCAAATCTACAACCATCCTCGCTCGACACGGAAGTCAACCATCAGATCGTGGAAGCAAGCCTACTCTCCCTCTCTATCAATAAAACTGAGTAAACGAGCGCTATTGGGTCCTGTGTCTGTTTCTGGTCTGTGACAACGTATTGTTCGGCATTAGTTGTGTGCTGTCAAAACTCAGCCCTCATTCATCTTTTCTTTCGGCGCAATGGTAAATACTTTATATGTGATCGCTATCTAGCCATTTGGTAGTTCCTATACTAAATAGTAACACAATACGATGTGACGGAAAAAAACTCAAAGGAGAGCGGAATACTGTGCCGCTGAGAACAGTGTCAGGTGTGCTGTTGGCGTTCTGCAGCCAAAGTAACGTAACGCTTTTGACCATCAGTAACCTTAACTGTTGTTGTAAGGGCGGAAAACGTAATTAGTTAGATTACCATGTTACTGAAAAAAGTGCCGTTATTTATTTATTTTTTCCCCAAAACATGGACTAGATTCTCTTCTAGGGCGGTGTCATAAATATTTCTGTATGTTTTAGCAGTGTTTTGGATTAACAGTGTTTGCTTTTGCGAAAAGAGTAGTTCACCATTTTATTGGTGCTGCTACAAAAATAGAATAAGCTGCACCTTATTTAAAGCCGCATCATTTCAAATGTAGCAAAAAAGTAACAACTTTTGCTCCAAAACTCACGGTACTTTGGGCTTATTCCTGACCTTTCTTGTCACAAACGAAATCTCAGGGGTTTATCTATGAATACTGCCAATGTGACATCACATGTTACATGATCTGACATTGGTGATATGTTGGGCCATCGCTGATGTGTGGACAAGAGCATGACTCCTGCTAAAGAGAGCAAATTTGGCACGGAAGTGACCGCTACTCGCTCATTTGTGACAGCCGGCTGATTCTCAAATGCGAGTCGTGATGGCGTCTGACACGTCTCGGCTCTGATAAATTGGCACAACTCTCCAAAGAGCTGCCCCCGGATTCACAGGGTGCAAAACAAGGCAGTGAGCAGCGGTAAGAGGTAGGAGGCGGGGGCTGTCAAAGATGCGTCACGTCCTCTTTGCCACTTCTCCAATTTTGGGAGGATTTGCTAAAATGCCGTGAGAAGAGAGCGGCAGTGCATACATCAGCGTCTGACAGAGCAGCAGATCATTACCACCCCATTGGACTGACCTTTACTGTAATTGACGAGGAGCCAGAGAGTTATTAGACTATGTAGTCAATCAATAATTTCGCCCGTTACTGTCCACTGAGGTGGAAATTGATTTCTTTTAGTGGGGCGGAACATCAGGAAGACATGATGTTTAAAGTTAACACTTGGAGCAAACAATGTAGTCTCAGCCTGCAATACAAATAGTGTTTGAGTAGTTCATCGTGTAAAGCTGAAGACACTTTGTGTCCCACATAGTGCTCAATGCATCATCTGGAGTGCCGCTGAGAATTATGGACGAAGAAACAAGAGCTGAAGAGAGGATTCCAGTTGAAGACTTTTGTTGCAATGAAACGAAATAAGACATAAACCGAATAATCTGGGCTTGTTCACAGGACAAAGTCCTTCCCAAACAAGCATCGAGAGAATAATGGCTGACTATTGTTTTTATTGGAAATAAATACTATTTACTACTGTTGGGGTGGGCCTGATTTTAATTCCCTTTTCTCCGTGCAAATTCAAAATCCATTCACGTTTTCCCTCTTTATTTTGAGTGTGTACTTAACTTACTTATCATGTAATTGAATATTCTATATTCAAATAAGTATTTCAGTCATTAATGATTACTTTACTTTGTCTCATTGTGACTTAAATTTTAAAAGATTAATTTGTGATTACATTTTTATGACTAATTTACTTGTGAGTTTGATTTTGTGGTTCACTGGCATTGATGATTATAATAAAAAAAACATTTTTTAAGGGATGTGGTATGACTTCATTTAAGTAAAGGGGGATCTTCCAGACAAAGTCAGATTGTCCAAGCTTCACCACACACATGTTGTTGAAAGGACTGTGTATTATTTTGCGTCTCCCATTGATAAAGCAGAAACTTCATTCATAAAGTCACAATAATGATTTGAATAACAGAGACAAATACATGAATTATCATACCAGCTCAGTAGCCTAGATGGTAGTGTGCCCGCTTTGAGACTGGGAGGTTGCTGGTTCGCGCCTCGACCGAGACATACCTAATTGGTATAATGGCGGCGCCCTCTGGCTGCGGCTGCATCGACCCGCTACAACGGGTCAGGTGTATCGACATTTCGTTCTGTGTACATTGTTACAAAGAATGACAATACAAAGGAAATTATTATTATTATTATATAAACATACATTTTTGAAAATACTCTTAGATCCATAAATAAACATTTTTACATAACATTAGCCTCACCTAAAGGGAACCAACATATTTTTTTTTGTCATCTTGCCTCCATGGGTACCCAAAAACCTAAAAAAAGCTGGCCATAATCATCAGAAGTCTAGTTTTTGTCACTTTGAGTCTCCTCAGGTTGTATTCAAAAGCACTACACCATACAGTGACATCTAATGGTCATACAATACACACTGTCCTTTTTAAGACTGAATCTAACTGGAGTTTGCGGGTCGTATGATAAGATTAGAGCTGAGTTACTTCTCAACATTGTGACTTGAATTTTAGAATTTTCATTTGTGATCAGCTTCTAATGACCAATTAGCTTTTATGTCTGTGGAACACAATCACTATTGATCATAATAGAAATAAACTTTTAATTTTCTTTTTAATAGATGTCACTTGAAAATAATAAAACATAGACAAGACCTGTTGTTTAGATACAAAGTAAAGCAATGCAACATTTATACCTGGTTGCTAGCCAAATCACCAGCACTGATCATTCAGTCAAATAAATGGATTAAGGTACGGAGCTTTAACTTATTCTCGTGGGATCATGCATTATGTAAATGAAGCAGGTGGCGCCATAGAAGGGGTTGCTATTTCTCTCCAATGTCTGGTTCTGTTGTTTAATAGACCCTCTTCCAATTCAAAGCTTAAGTCTTGTGACTTTTAACTGAAGTGGAAGTCGTTTTTGTTCACAACCCCAATTGTTGTTTCTTTATCATTGAAAAGGTTAGGTTAACATGTGAGCCTAATTAAATATACATTACTTATGTTAATTAGGTACAAAGGCAGAAAGAAAGGGTCTTCAAACAGGCTCCGTAACAAGAAAATCAACAAACTTCTGGAGTACAAAAATGCTGCTGTATGATTGATTGATTTCTTTGCATTTAATTTCATAGCAGGGTCCTATAAAGCGGTGTTTCTCATCTGTTCTGACTTGAGGACCAGCTATTCCACCCTAAAGACAAACTTTTAACTTCTCAAATGTAGCCAATGAAAGGATCGTGCAGTTATTTCAAATATAGTAATATATATTAACCTTTTTTTTTTTCAACAAAAAATACAATCAAAACCAAAATAAGTTCAAGTACAATACAGTATAAACTGTGCTCGCATGTAAGTCTACATCACGTTGGACATTGATAGTTATTTAAATATTCAGATTCAGATCTACTTTATTGTCATTCTAGTACACGTGTCTACAGAACGAAATGTCGATACATCTGACCCACACAGTTTCCTTGAATGTACAGATATAAATAAAATGTTGTATTGAGTTGTAGTATTGAGTGCTAATAATATACTAAATAATTATGGCTATGTATAGTATTTTACAGTAGCGCAAATAGTGCAAGAGGAGTAGCCAACCAGATGTGCAAAATGGGCAGTCAGGTAAACAAGTCAGGTAAACAGAACAATAACACTGTAACAATTACGCCGTAAGTACAATAGTGCAGAGAAACAGATGTGCAAGGAGTGGCTAGCTATAAAGAACTGCCAGTAGTGCAAAAAGTCAAACAGAACCCACAGATGTACAGATTAGCAGCAGTTTAGATTTACTATGTGTTTGAGTGACCATTTAACAGTCTAATGGCCAGGGGGACAAGACTATTGTGGAACCTGGTGGTCCTGCACCGCACACTGCAGTACCTCTTCCCAGAGGCTAGCAGAGTAAACAGTCCATGATGGGGGTGAGAGGGGTCCCTGATAATGTTCTTAGCTTGGGCTAGGCAGCGCTTCTGGCCAATGTCCTGAATGGAGGGAAGAGAAGTCCCGATGATTTTCTCTGCTGTCCTCGTCACCCTCCTCACACTACCCCAGTCGGTAGCGCTGCAGCCTCCACACCACTCAGAGATACAGCTGGTCAGGATGCTCTCTATGGTGCCCCTGTAGAATGTGATGAGGGAGGGTGGGGGCAGGCGGGCTCTCCTCATCCTCCGCAATATAAACCTAAATATAGTTAATAAACATTAATGTATTATATTATATAATGTATTATATACTATATGGATTATTGGTAAAAAAAGCTAAAAATATGAAATTTTAAAAGTGCTGCAATGGTGACACTCATATATTATTTTTGTATTTTGCAATTTTTTCCTTCTTTGACTCGATTGTTGTTGTCCCCGCTTTCCACTTGTTTTTTCGCTTATCACAAATTTTCCTGGGAATGATTACTAGTGACAGAAAATTAAACCAACAAAATACCAATAAAATGAGATGTGGTCCGTCTCAAATGTGGAGATTGACTAAACTGGAAGAATAAATCAAGCAGAGCAATATTAAGATCTACTGTAAAGGAGTGAAATCAACTATTTGTTTTTTTCTTCTTTTGACAAGGCGAAGGTCTGCGACCCACTAAAAAAATGATTAGCAACCCACTTTTGGGTCCCAACCCACCAGTTGGGAAACACTGCTCTAAAGCAATTGTTGTTATGTGGTCTGACTTCAGGAAACAGCATCCCACCCTATGACAAGCTGCAACCTAAATCAAAATAAAATTTCTAGTTCTCAAATATTATTGAAAAAAATATTGGGTAGTTTACACCAGAGGTAGTAGAATACATACACAATAAAACAATGACCAGCAAAACCAAAATTACTTCAAGTAATACAAGTAATTATATTCCCTTTCAATGGACAGTGTCTATTATTTAGCGCCCTCTAGTGGAAAAAAATCATTTATTTAAATTATAACCAAAATGTATATCATTCCTATCAAAATATCAATATTTTTTATAGTACTCATATCTTGAGAAATTGTTGGCTAATATATTTAAAGATTTACATCCCCAAAAAATAGTTGACAATATTTTTGAAAAGTAGGTTGACATTTTTAGTTTTTATTTTTGTGAAGAAAAGCTTTTTTGCTATACTTAAAATGAAATGTATTGCTTTTTTATCATTCTTGTTTTCTATGCTAACGTGTGTAAACAGACTTAACCAATATTATTCTGTGGAATGAAATGGGTGTTAACTCACATTTGCAGGACATTATCACCATCTACTGTTTTTGATTCTTTTATTAGCATTAGTTTGCAAAGTCCCGCAAACCATTATAATCGATTCGGGACCCAAAAGTGGATCGCTACCCATTAGTTAAGAAACACTTCTCTGAATGAATGAGACGTCTTGCCTAAGGAGTTTTCGGATTATTCGTTTTTCAAAGTGTTAAAATGTTTGATAAAAAGCTAATTTAGATGTTTTAGCTTAAAGCATTTCTGGACCGGGCATGACCAT
Source organism: Urocampus carinirostris (assembly GCF_059441175.1). Taxonomy (NCBI): domain Eukaryota; kingdom Metazoa; phylum Chordata; class Actinopteri; order Syngnathiformes; family Syngnathidae; genus Urocampus; species Urocampus carinirostris. The sequence goes on along the minus strand of NC_142362.1, from coordinate 37,341,541 downwards.
TGACTACTTTGTCCTTGCAATTTGGCACGGATTGGATGCTGATAATTTTGTAGTTTAGTGGACACTCAAAATAAGGAGAGACAACATTAATTAAAACTGAACTTGCAAGGAGAACTTGATAGGAACCAAATATCTGCTATGAAATTCCAACCTGTTCTAAATGCCAGCCTTTGAACCCTTTTTAAAATTAAATGTCCTAGGTTACAGAAAGCAGCCCAAAGGGTGTAAAAAAACAAATCATAGCCATATTATTGGCTGAGGGTGACAATGATACAAACGGTGCGTAATAGTCACAATGACCAACAACAGTAAGCAATTAAATTCAAATCATAAAACTTACCAGATGTGTTAGACATCTAATCGAATCCAAACCTCAATTACTTTTCCATCCCAATTTTTGTGTGAGCGTTAGTATGTGAAACAGCTCAACCAATTTTCGTGAAAATTTACAGTTTTACTTTAGGCCTCGAAAAGGTATTTATGCTTGGTTTTGTGTCAAGGCACCCCTAATAAATAACCCAAAAATCGATAAACATCTGCTGTCTGTTTTTGTGGGGTGTCTAATTCATTCTGCCAGCCAAATCGGGTACTGCAGCTCTCGACGACTGACTACTCCAAGCAGCCCAAAACAATCTTCTAACGGAATGATGCAATTCTTTCTTATGCACACGTTTCAACAAACCACGTCTCCAACAAGCTTGCCCAAGTAGAATTCCAAAGATGTGCCATATCTTTGTTAAATAAAAAAATAAAAAAAAAAAACAATGAAAAATGACTCTGCAATGTTATTCAAATTGCTACGCCCTGACCACAAGTTTTTCTTGGAATTATTACATGCAAACTCCACACAGGAAAGTTCGATCTCATGACCTCAGAACTAACCATTGCGCCGCCGTGATTACGCACCTCAAAAGGTTAAATCTGACTTTTACAAGGCCAGTTACTGCAGATCTACCGCTATCCATAATTCAAATTTAATTTAATGCATCCGTGATTTAATTTTCACAGGACGCATCCCTAATTTAATATCCACACCAAAGTCATTGTTGTGAAATCTCAAGCAGCCAATTCATTTACACAAGATTAGACTTTTTGTGCATTCCTGCTTTTGATCGCACATTATCATCCGCTGCACAAATTAGAAAGTTATTTTTACTTGTAGAGGAAATTTTCAGGTCAAGATTATGGATGTGGCTTTGGCACGCTAGATATATGGGACATATTTACACAATCCAAGTGTTTCTTCGCTTTATTGCATTGAATTTTTGATGAGTGTGATTTGTTTGGAATGATAATTGGACCAGAAATCCGCACACGAGTGGATGATGGGAAAACTGGAAGTAACTTCTACTGGAAAAAAATGAAGACATATTTGCATTTATAGTTACTTGTTGTGCTTCAAAGGCAAAATGCTATGTGTTGCGTTTGAACTAATTAACCCAAAAAAGATATGAAAAATATATGCATGTGTATATATGTATGGTTGGTTGTTGGATCCCTTAACCACTAGAGTCATAGGGGCACTATTACCTGTGGTGTCTCTTGGACAAGCAAAGTGGGGTGGCACCGATCCTTCTCCAGGCCAACATATGTTTCCACCCGGTCTCAAACCAGGGGCATTTCGTGTGTTAGGCGATTGTGGTCAGCACTGCACTATGGAAATATATAAACCTGTAAGTTTTTGATATACAGTAGCGATAGAAATATAGACAGAAAGACAGACAGACTTTTTTTTCCAAAACTAGTATTGAAATACTGTACATGCTACTGTCCATTTGTGAACATATACAGTAAGCAATTCTCCAATAATTGATTAGATAACAGTCTTTCTCATAGAACTTTTGAGACCCTGTTGGTTGGACAGTCTATGTTCGGAGGCATGACCCCCCCGGAAGAATATTTCGTACTATTTCAATTTATTACGTAAATCTAGTGCATTTTTTAAAACAAAATCAAGGAGCGAAATATATGATTGTTGTTGTTGTCATTCATTTATTCTGAATATGCATCACAAGCAATGCAAGGCTTCCTGTTCACTGTCAAAAAAAAATCGGTAAATGAAAACATGTAAAAATGGAAAAAAGAAAAATGAGGAAGCGACATTAACCCCAAAACGAAGTAATATAAAGCAAAAGACATATTCAGAAAGATGTGAGAAGAAGAAAAGCTCTCACCCTTTACAAAAACATACATATGTATACATATATAATAATAATAATAATAATAATAATAATTTCCTTGTATTGTCATTCTGTGTAACAATGTACACAGAACGAAATGTCGATTGCACCTGACCCGATGCAGCCGCAGCCAAGAGAGGGCGCCGCCGACCACTTTTTAAGTCTTAGGAATGACTCGGCCGGGGCGCGAACCCGAACGTCCCAGTCTCAAAGCGGGCGCCTTACCATCTAGGCTATACAGGGATCAGAATATTCCGCGGATCCGCGGATTTCCGCTGTTTTTGAACCCCAAAGGTCATTCCCGTAAATCGTCTAAATTCGATGAGAAAATATTTTGGGGGGGGTGAGGTATGATACGTGACTGTTTCGTCTCCCCAAGTTAGCATTTAGACCATTGGTCGATAGGTTCGCTGATAACTAATCAGCGGAGCTTTTGTTCAGAGCATTGGCTTTCTCAAACATGGCGCTCCTTCCGGTCTTTTCAAACGGTGAAATGAGTGTTTGAAAAATTAAATATGAAAATACTAAGAAAAGAAGACGAGGCTTTTGTCTCCGAGATTGATAAAGGAATCAAGAATAAATTTAAGTGGTCATGGCTGGAGAAGACTGTCACAGTAAACGTTAAAATCGGGCAAAGATCGAGGAAGTTACAGAAACTTTGAGCCAGTTCATCCGCAAAGTGTGATGTTCCAGGGAAAGCAAAGTGTCTATACTGTGTCGATCTGATCAATTATGGTACGCGAGGTTGTGTGGCACGGATCGATCATGCTAAAATGAACAAGCACAAAGCAAAAATAACTTGCCGGCGATCAAATTATGCACTCGGATCCGCATTTAAAATCGGCAGTGAAACTAACAGTAACACCACCGGTTCAACATTATTGGCCGTTCCAAATCCTTCCACTTCAAATACTAGCAGCAGTCAACCACTGGTTCCCCTGTGTGACAGAAAATCCCAATCTGAGGTATTTATAAATCTATTTATTTATGAAATGATTTTATCTTTTGTGTTTATACAATATTTAGAACAGGATAAACAAAATTTAAAATTTGTTATAAACATGATTAAAATAAATTATTTTGTATCATCATGATCATGTTCAATATTACAAATGCTTTTAATGTCAATATATTATTATTTTTTTAATTTATATATATATATATATATATATATATATATATATATATATATATATATATATATAAAATACATGGTTTCTGTTTTGTTGGATTTAATTCATTCTAGTGCAATTTTCACATAGCAAATAAGATAAATGCTGTTGGCTTCAGGGGGGCTTCGACCCCCTGAGCCCCCCACCGGGCTCCGCCCTGGACCTGGCCGGGGCCTACGGCCCCTGGACCCTGGCTATTTCAGCTGAAAATGAAAATCTCCATTCTGATCCCTGTATATATATATTTCCTAGGTCCGGTCAAACGAGGGATTGGCTGTGTATGGAATTAGTTTTGACAGTTGCATTGTTCAAATAAGTTTCATCGACGCAAGCGTGCTTCCCTGAATTCTGACGCTAATTGTCAGCTTATACTTTTTTCGAGCAGAGGTCACCTGGCCATGAAGCTTGATAGTTCACGTAAAGTATCAAGTGGGTTTTTTTATCAATAGCGCACGAGAGTCTGGGGTCTGCCGCGTTACTCGATACTGTTGCTGCGTCCTTTGATATTATCGACGATGTGGTTGGGGGCTTGCCGAGCAGGTGCACAGCTATTCTTCCTTGTTGTTTACAACAGTGATCTCCAACCTTTCCTGTACTACGGACGAGTTCATTTTCTGACAATAATTTCACAGCCAGGTCCAAGAGCAGCATTAAACATGTTTGTACTTTCTCTAAAATAATAATGATGCTTATAAAAATGCTAATAATAACAACAAATATAACATTTATAATAACAGGATTCATATCATCATCATAATAATAATAATAACAACAGTAATAATAATAATAATAATAATAATATGGTGATATCTATCTATCTATCTATCTACCCTGGTCATATCCCTCGAGAGCTTTTTATAGCTTTTTTGCTATACTTAAAATGAAATGTATTGCTTTTTTATCATTCTTGTTTTCTATGCTAACGTGTGTAAACAGACTTAACCAATATTATTCTGTGGAATGAAATGGGTGTTAACTCAAGACAAACAGATACACAAAAACAAAAAAAAAGGGAAAAAGTAATAAAAAACACAGACTTTTTGGACCATGCCCAACCCAAATGCCGAAACAACCAAACAAGTCAAGGACCTCGGCACCCAAGTTGGTCATGTTGGTCAGATGAAACGGGACACAAAAAAGCGGCCATGTCACTCGGGTCAGGGTGACACAACACACTCTTCTGTTCAACAGCAGGGCCCGACCGCTTTCACTGGTTTACCCCTGCCGCATCATACAGGTGCCTTGCCCATCCCTTAGAACACGTCTAAACATCCCACTATCCTTTTACAATTCCTCTCCACTCATTCCTATCACCAACAAGAGCTCTAGTTTCCACTATATTTAGACCTCTTTCCTGCAGTGCACTCATAACACCATCCAGCCACGTCAATCTCGGCATTCCTCTTGGTTTCCTTCCATTTACTCCTGCTCTGTAGATCCTCTTCAACATTCGCTCCTCATCTATCCTCTCCATGAGTCCAAACCAACAGAGTACTCTCTTATCCACATGCTTGCTCAGTTCCACTACTACTGAAGTTCTGTTTCACAATTTCATTTCTCAATCTATCCAATCTTGTTACTCCTAAAATACTCCTCAAACACTTCATCTCAAAAGGAAGCAAGGTTTTGGGTGCTCTGAGGAGAGTGGTGATCAACAAGAGTATGCGTATGGATGTTACGAGGGGACTGTATGAGAGTATGATTGTGTTGTATGGTGCAGAGACTTGGAGCCTGTATGCAGATTTGAGAAGGAAATCAAATAGTCTTGATAATAATAATAATAATAAATAATCTTACCCCATTGAGCTATTCATTCTTTTTCCGAATCGCTTGTCCTAAGAGGGTCGCGGAGTGCTGGGCCCATCCCAGACATGTTTTTGTAATTTGGGAGGAAACCCAAGTGGGATCATATGCAAACTCCATACAAGCAGGCCGGTAGCTGGAATTTGACCCAGGACCTCTGAACTGTTAGACGGACGTGCTAATAGCAGCACACTCTGGTTTCTATTATGAAAATGTAACACAAAATGTCACGTTGAATTGTGTTCCAAAAAATTAATGATTTACCAAATGAACCAACACCGCAAAAAATTGTTTTGTTTGGTCTATGTTTCTTTGCCAATTTTTTTTTTAGATAGCAGCACGTTTGTTGACAATCTTTCCAGCATGACGTAGTGGGCTGCAGTTGACTATTTTCCACGCTGATTGGCTTTAAGCACAAAAGTTCGATTTGATTTATCCTTCACCGTATCTTCGGCGTTTGGAAATCCGTTTTTCCAATGTGACAGTTGCACCCACTGTCCATGCAACAACACCGATTTTAATTTAAACGTACAAACAGTGCTGGTTCAAGTTGAGTCTGAAATGTAACAGTGTCAGTATAACATTAGGTAAAAAACAATGTAACTTATTTTCCTTTTTGTGCGTCCCGGTACCAAGCTACCCACGGCCCCGTACAGGTCTGCGGCCGTGTGGTTGCCCACCGCTAGTGTAGAGTATAGAGAAAGTTCTGTATGGTGGCTCAATTTGCACGTAGTAAAGAACATGTATTTATCCATTATATGACATAGTTTTATTTGACTTCTTTATTTCAAATACCAAAAACGTCAGTTAGGGTGCAATAATTGCTCTGCCGGACCATTGGTGACCCGTCAATCCATTCTGTGTTATCAAATTTCATCTAACGTATTTATTTGTGTATAATGCGCATTTTATTTTCATACCTAAAAATACCTCTTGGTTAGGTGCTCATTATAGACGAGGTTTTACCTGTTTGTGCGATGATTGATCAGTCCAGAACATTGCAATAATTGGATGCAACAGGGATGAAATCCAGATAGCGGCGGTGAGAGTGATGAATCTTAACGACTGGACAACCAGTGGTCTAGATGACACATGAAAAGGCACTTGGTTTTAACTCATCATGAATGAATGAATGAAAACTTTATTCGAACATCAAAATAAAAAAACAGAACAAAAACAATAATTCAACAACAAAATAATGTTACACAATATGTTCGAAAAGGGGTAGTAAGAAGTGTTAGGTTCAAGTTTCCAACATTTATAATAAAACGCTCTGCAATATAGGACAAAGAGAATCGGTTCTTTATAATTAGTTACTTTATTAATCATCATATTGAGAGCCGCCGAGATTCTGCTGTTAGACATCTTTTCGCTCGCTCTGCCCTGCTTGCTGCGCTCTGGCTCGGCTCGGCTCTGGCTCTGAGGATCTCCTCGAAAAACCTCCCTTCTAATATTCAGTTTTTGCCTTTGCTACGTAGAGTTGATTAGTCTTCTTTCGAAGGCCTGCTTTCCATCCAATGATGACAGGTGACCTTGGTCCTGGGAAACTCCTTTTTCCCAGGCTCTTTGGTGAAGAACAATCTTGAGTTATGGGATGCCAGGTCAGGATGTATTTCGTTGGTATGTGAGAACAAAAACACAGTCTGTACATAAAAAACAACTCATGGCCTTGAAGAGTAGCTTACGGGCTGAGAACTCTTCAAAATGGCTGAGAACACATATAACATATTAAATGTCAACTGTAGGATAAATACAACCCCATCAAGAAGCAAATGCTTATATTACCTACCCCTTCATCTTCCCCACCAAATATACCAATGATATAACAACAAATGTAATGATATTGATAATAACAGTTTTGATATAAGAATAGCAACAATAACACAAAGTTAACTAAACGCACTATACCCATTCTCCCGCACCACTCATACCCCACTCTCCTCATCTCTGTGTTCCTTTGTATCTAAACCTGAACAAGTGAATAGTTATAGGACACCATTTGATCCTGTCTTGCAATCCGTTCCAAAGCTTGACTGAACACGAAGACACACACATATTTTTCCTGGTGGTTCTCACCTTTGGAATTATGAATTCACTACAGCCCCTTAAGTTAAAATTTCCCTCTTTCCGAAGAAATAATTTACGGATGTTTTCTGGCACTGTTTTTGCTGACCTTAAATAGCAGTTGTGCAGTCAAAAATTTTACTAAATCATCTAATTTTAATAATTTGGACAGCAGGAATAAAATATTAGTATGATCTCGATATCCTACCCTGTGTATGGTTCTAATTGCAGGTTTTTGGAGTATAAAAAGGGGCTGTAGTGAACTTTTGTAATTATTGTCTTCTGCACAATATGTTAAGTATGGAAGAACTAGAGAACAATATAATAAATACAATGCATTATAGTTTAAAAGGAATTTGGCTTTATTAATTATTGAAATGATTTTAGATACCTTAGTTTGTATGTGTCTGATGTGTGTTTTCCAACTTAATTTATTGTGTATTATGACCCCTAAAAACGTAATTTCTGATACAATGTCAATTGCAGCACCATCCATTTTTACTTCTAAATCTTGATTTGCCTTGCGATTACCAAATGATATTACTTTGGTTTTATTTAAATTTAAAGATAAATTATTTATATCCATCCATACTTTTAGGTTAATTAGTTCGCGATTAATACAGGTTACCAAATCAATATAGTTATCATTTGAATAGAAAATGTTAGTGTTGTCTGCAAATATTACTATTTTCAGTAGTTTTGAAACATTAAAAATATCGTTAATATATAAATTAAATAATTTTGGACCCAGGATAGAACCCTGTGTTACTCCACAACAGATGTCCAAGTATTCAGATGACAACTCTCGCATTTTTACATATTGCTTCCTCCCAGTCAAATAACTTTGTATCCACTGCAAAGCCACGCTACTTTTAGTCACTGTACCAACCAGTGACATTTTAGAGAATGTGAAAAACAGAAAGTTGTCTTGAATTATTATTATTATTGGAATGTGGGAGGAAGCTGAAGTGCTCGGAGGAAACCCACGCAACCCACGGGGGGTTCGATCTCATGACCTCAGAACTGTGGCGCACACGCACTAACCACTGCGTCGCCATGCTGCCCGAAATGAAAAACAAAATAAATATGACCACTCCTCAAATCTAGAACAAGTCCAGTAGCTTTTATTTCCTCTGTCTAGCAGCATAGGAGCTACACTCAGATATTGCTGAGGTTTGTATTCGAGACTGTATCGCTATATACAAAAAATGTAATCAACATTTTTTTCTCCTCCTGGCCCTTTCAGAAATTGTTTAAGCTAATGCGGCCCGGGACTCGAGAAGTTTGCCCACCCCTAGTGTACACCAATCAGCGAACACTTCATAAATCTCGGCTTGTGTAATCTTGAGGGTTTACAAACTTACCCTGAGCTGAGACTCTATATACATTTAGTCTCTGGACTTCAAACCACTTGAATATCTCCTTCTCTCTGTCCAAGACGTTTTCTATTTTTCTCCAGGGATTGTGAATTTAATTTTTTTTTACAAATTTATCCAAAAACTGCACACTTTAATTGAAAATTCTCAGCTTATGTTTGCCCCACTGTTTTCCCGGTGGTTTGTTGTTCCAGTGTAAGCCACACCCCCTCCCTATACAGTGCCTACCATTTATTACTAGTGACACAAACAAATATGTGCATATAAACTGAGCCCCTGATTTCATGATTTTATTCTATAGTTGTAAAATTCATCTTGGATGCAAGTATGTATGGTAAGGGAGAATGTCTAAAAAAAATGCTATAAAGACATCAATTATTTTACATCATTTTAAAAAAGTGTGCAATAAAAGGCAGCAAACATTTATACAAAATACAGCAGCCATTTGAAAATGCAAAGTAAATAAAATCACATTACCGTAAATTCTGGACTATAAGCCGTTACTTTTTTCCCAAACGTTCAACCCTGCGGCTTATTCAGTGATGCGGCCAATTTATGTAATTTTTCTAACTGCTGCCAGCGGCGATCGAGTACTAAAGGTAAGATTTAGACCGGTGGAGGAAGACTGCAACTTCTTAGCTTGTGCACAAATTAAATTAGCGTAGACATATCCTCCTCATGCAAATTGCAAAAAAAAAGGCACATGATGCAGCTTTCAAGCTAAATGCAATCAAGCGGGGGGGGGGGGGGGGGGGCATGATTTTGTAAGGTTTATTGTTCTATATTCTTTATCCATTATCCGTTATCGGTCAAATCATGATATGCTACAAAGCCAAGGGGCCGAGACACTTGCTCTCAGCCAAGAGGCTGAGTCAAGGTCCTAGCCACAGAGCCAAGCAGCGATCAGTGCGAATGCACCGTTCCCGGAGATGGGAGATGACTTTGATGACGTCAGTTATAAGTAGGAACATGAGGGCGATTTACGGTAATTTCTGCATGTACGGTATGTTTTTTTAATAGACCCGTTTACTGTGTTGCGAGCATGTTGATAGTAGCATCTTGCTATCCTTCACAGGCACGGTTTGGGATGAAAGTTATAATATTATTATTAAAGCTTTGAAAACTCTCTCGGTGTACCGTCTTTCTTTGTAAATATGTGTAACCATGTATAATATGTATTTGCAACTGTATATTTTTGTAATGTATTTATTTTAGAGACTTATTCTGATATGTTTTCCACGGGCGAATCAAAAAGAAGAGGTGGAGCAAACGCGGGCTGATGGGAAGTGGGGTAAAGGTGAGTGAGACCTGTTGTCGCGGCGGACAATAGTGGATATATATTTTTCCCACCCTTACCTTTGGAAATATAGACTTTTTTTCCTTGGATTAGTTTCAACGGGTACCAAGACTCTACAGGTCTGCGTCAAACCTTAAGTACCGGTATCAGTTTCCATTCATTTTGTCGGCTGTGGTTTTTGGACTGTGTTCTTCATATTAGGTTACAATCGCGGAACTTAAAGTCGGGTTTGGGTTCATTTTATAAATGTGTTACATGTTTTAATGTGAGCGCATGCGGCTTATATACAGGTGCGGCTTGTGTAAGTACAAAAACGGTTATCCTCTTAAAATGTGGTGGGTGCGGGTTATAATCAGGTGCGCTCTATAGTCCGGAATTTACGGTAATACAGTTGAAGTTTGATTTTTGTGCATTTTCTCTTTTTACCTTTGGAGTGCATAGCTAATCAATTAAAACAGCCATCTACCTGGCTTGTGACGCTGCCCCCTTAAAAGCCTGAGCTTTCTCCTCTACCACTGGTGGACAGGGGAAAAGGGAGAAAAACAGGACGAGGAGAGCAGCCCTGGAGTTTTGCATTGCAGTTAAGCTCTCCTGGCAGCATTTCAAGCCTGAAAGCCACCACTTTACGTCACGACTCATCCTTAGTAAGGTCGCGAAGGTGCTGGAGCCCATCCCAGCTATCTTCAGGGCAGTGGACACCCTGAACCGGTTGCCAGCCAGTCACTGGGCACACAGAGACAGACAATTTACCTGTTCATTCATACCTAGGGACAATTTGGACCGGGGAGTTAACCTGACTGCATTTCTTAGGTATGTGGGAGGAAACCGGAGTTCCCACACTGGGGAGAACATGCAAACTCCACACAGGGAGGCTGTGGTAGCTGGACTTGAACTCTGAACCTCTGCACTGTGGGACTGCGTGCTAACCACCCATCCACAGTGCCGCCCTAGGCGACAACCTGTGTTTAATTATTGATCAAGTGATGAAACATTTTACGATTATTTTCTGTTATGTCCCCCCTAGGAAGAAGAAAACCTCTCCCTTCTCAACCCAAGTGAGAGTGACACTCCCCCCTAGTGTATTGGATGTATGGTTGCACTTTACTCTAAGACAGTAAAAAAAAATAAAAACCGGTGGTGGTCAAACGGTCCCACCCAATCACTGCCCCTTTACTGAGCCTGCTATTTGAGAACCACTGACCTAAAACAACATTTTTCACACACACTTTGGTTTTGGTGTACAGCCATACTGCACTGCTGACATGAAAACTAGAATGGGTGCACACAAATCTGTTATGGTTTGTGTAAAAATGAAGATCCTTTAGAAAGACGCAGTACATAAGAATGTTTCAGCTTCAGTAGAGGTCTGGACCCGAATGTGTCATTCAATATTATACTTCGTTTAAAGAGCACCTTTAAGGTGTTCACCCAGTGTTTGGTAATGGATTCGATGGCACAGGGGTCTGATGTGGACTGAAAGCAGACAAAAGGTTGAGGAAAAACATGTTCCATTTAATCTAGCTGTTACACAAAAGGCTGCTCGGCAAGGGGAATGAAACCAAGAAGCCAAAGAAAAGGATGAAAAAAATGTTTTGCAGTATAGGAACAAAACAAGGAAAGATTTAGAGGTTTAGAAGCAGTTCAGTTTTTTATTTATTTTTATTTGAGAAATACAGATAAATGTACCAGCCTACTTCTATAGAAAAATAGATGGATAATGCTGTCATTTTAAGTCTAAATAAATGGTGCATGGCACAGCACAAAAGAACGTAAAGAACATTAAAAGTCCTAGCAGGTATGTTAAATCTACACTGGGATTGGCTCAGAGACTGTATCACAACCATAAACAAACACACACAACTTTGCAACATATCTAGTGATAATTTTGGGTTTTTCTTTAAGGCCAGTTTTAGTAATTTACCTATTTTTCCCTCAAAGTTTCTATTACATGTTTTACTCTGGAGTGCTATGTCTAATCTTGTTGCATACAATGTTTTACAACGTTGATATCAGTGACAATAAAAACAATTCTATTTCCAATTAATAGGGTGATGGCTTTATATAGATACAATCCCTGGGCCCACACTTCACCCTTTCACAATCTCATGGTGTCCGATACAATGTGCACTCTACAACAAAACACACACTGCATACACGCGTGCCTTTTTGAGAATAGAGCGGAAGCAAAGCTGTGTTTGGTTGTTTTATTTATTATAATGGCAAAGTACTAACATTTGTTTCAGTCATCAATCAGTATGGGCATAGTTTATATAGCACACGGATAAACAGGAACAAAACATTTATTTTCTGATTATCATCAACAATCAAACCGAGTAAAGTCCTCATTTTCTGTTTCTGAATTGATCAGAGGCTCCCAATGTCCATTAAACGTGCCTGGTTCATATTTAGAGTCACTTTACGTTGTTAGATATGCTGTCGCTAAGTCATTTCCGTTTAAAAACACACCGTTCAATGCACAGTCAGGAAAAGGAGTCTTCCCCTTTGACATTATCTGGGTTCCCTCTACTACGTCCACCTTACCACAAAAACAACACAAACAGGGTGCCCACTCTATAGGGCACGCCACACATTTTCGAAGAAAATATAATTTTTTATCAGCGTCTTATAGTCGTTGAAATCGTATCTAAAAACAGACTATGAGCCTTCTAATTTACCCATGCATACATTTCCTGATGTTTAAACCTGCAACGATATGCCAAATTGTTGCTGAATCAGAAGAGCATTCAACGTTGTGAGTTCCGTTCTGCAAAGTCAAAACAAAAATTATGAAACAATTACAGAAGATGAGTATTGAATACTGTGTTTTAATTAAATTAAATTAATTTAATTATAAGGCAGCTACTGGGTGAACATGGGCTGGTGGGGCGTTATCTCGCTTGTTTGAAGCAAAGGTCAGCCTTGACAATTCCCCCCAGGAGACCAGTCAGAGCAGTGTGAGCACTCCCCCTCCTGCTTCCAGGAGGCCGGAGTAGTGAGCAGAATCCCTGCAATTCAATTCATTTCACGCCAGCCAAGAGACTGGTGGTGGTCAGCTTAGCCAGCGACAAAAGTTTGAAAGAAGCCAGCTAGCGGACAAGAGGTCTGGCTCACAAGAGGCCAAAAGAGTTCTCTGACGCCATCGGGCCAGGTTCCAGCCAAACACGGCTTCAACCCAATTAGTTGGCATCCAAGCCTGATCGAGCTCGCAGTTTGTGAGACCCAGCCAGTGACCTCAAAAGAAGCCGTCAGTCACCAGAAGCCAACCGCGGCTTTGACACACTTGCCTTAAGGATTCTTCCCCACTCTACTGCCGAGGGATTCAAGAGGGGGCCTTCACTTTTATTGACCCAAGACCAAAGTCCGTCTCAAGGTGTTAAGTATTGGTATTGGTGTGACTTTATCATAGCAAAAATACGCTAGGTTAATTTAAATCACATCTATAGTAATAGTTGAGCAAATTTTGTTTTTCTATCTAAATGGTGCCAGTTAAAATCCTAACCTCTACTTTGTTGTTTTATGTTTTCATCATTGTTTTGTTTTTTTGTTCTATTCTAGTTTCTTCTCTAGGTGATTAGTAAAAGAAAACTCCATAAATGTGACATTGTGCTTGTCCTAAATAAGATATATCGAACCATCAAAAACAGTAAAAAGAAACCACAAGTTATTTGTAGCAAATCCTTCAGAATGATTTAAATCATTTTTCCTCTGTTTTCCTGATATAATGATCTAAAAACGTATGTGTTGCTCCAAGAAGGCAAGGCAAGTCTGAAAAGAATAAACTAGACTCCTTAATATTATTAGTCAAACCTGCACAAAAAAAGGAGACCTTAGGGCCCGTAATTACAAGAAATGATCATTTTAGTGCCTTTTGAGCAAAGTATGCCCGATAAAACCTTGACTGAAACCATTATGGGAACATACAAAACCTCTCCAATTCTAACGGTATTTGTTTCACTAGGATTGTGCCACTTAACGTCTCCTGGGTCATGTAATTTGATGTGAAAAGAAGCAGGAGCAAGGAATGGCAGGAAGGAAAAAGCATATCATTGGGTCACATGGAGGTCATTGTTATTTTCTAGACTCAATGAAAGACCGAACTGAAAAAAATGCCTCGGAGCAAAGTTTATGCGCTCACCTGCACATTTACGACAGAATAGATCTTCAGGATTATGAAATGAAATGAAATGATCTGCATTTATATAGCGCTTTTCAAGTCAATGACTTCCCAAAGCGCTTTACATTGTGCTTCACATTTCCCAATAGCGGCCGTGGCATGTAAGGCGCTAACCTGCTTATTGGGGGTCTTGGGGTTTCAGTGTCTTACCCAAGGACACTTCGGCATGTAACACGGACAAGCCGGGATTCGAACTGGGATCCCTTGATCCTAAAACGATCGCTCTACCTCCTGAGCTACTGCCGCCCCTCCCTCCCTCTTCTCGTTAGTAGCCCATCTCTATTATTAGTTTTCAGGCTTTTTTTTTACCACTGAAAGTACATTTCCGTAGACAGGATATCAGTGTGGAAACGTTTCCTTCTGTGTAGCCAAGAGTTGTGTTGATCTCATTGCCAGCTTTAAATATTCATTGTATGTGGGCAAGAAGAAGCGTGCACTCGGGGCAAAGCGGTGGTGGGAGCGCTCAAGATGAATCTCCGCGCTCCGTGACTGACTGCTCAAATGCACGCATAGACACTCCATGGCTGCCACAATTACGGGAAATGAGTGGGTTTGCCTACATAAAGCCCAAGAGTACTGCTGTGTTCTTCTACACATAGATTTTGCAATGTTAAAAAATATCAACCGTGAACGGTGGCCTATGCAGGACCTCAACGCCTTTGGTTAGTTTTGGTGTGAAAGGTTTGTTTTTTTGAATGATTATGATTAAAGAATGATCTTTTGAAGGAAAATGCTGTTTTGCAGATTTTGGGTGGGAAAATGTAGCCAAATATCAATATCAGCAATACTGAGCTCGCTCTTGGATTGGATCGATTCTATTGTCTTGGGTACTGTCTTCCAATTACAACTATCACTATAACATTAGTGGGTCGTAAGGTTCTGCATACAATATAACATTGAAATTGATCCAGTTGTGTTTGCATTTTATATGCACTACTGACTTTGGAAAGTAACCTAGTCAAGTCACCTATACCTGTATAGACCTTAACATGTCTTAAAGGACTGCACAGGTTACAATTACACCATCCATTGATCTTAAACCAAGGAAGAACTCAAAACCTCGCGAAGGCCTCACACGTAGTAATCCCTCTTTCAGGATGACCAGGTAGCAATAGATTTATCGTTGGGTAACAGTACACAAAACATAGTAAATAACAATAAAAGAAAGCGTGGGTAATATGTGGACATTTTTCCAGAAATTGTATGACAGCAATGACGCCTCGAGCCTGTAAAATGGTCCATAATGGTCCCTGACAGCAACGGAACCTCGAGCCTGTAAAACTGTCCAAAAAGTCCGTGACAGCTACAACTTGACTTTGTTCTTAATCAGTTGTTGTTGTAGAAGTTGTTTTTTAAAATTCTAATACTGTTAGTATTTTTTTAGATAGTATTGTTTACGCTTTTTGCTCCTTGACTTCATTTTCAAAATATTATCATGTTGACTTTGTTATATTTGTTTTTAGTTCCTTTGCTGCCTTAAGTTGGTTTGAATCTTTTCACTTTTGTTCTGATACAGTATTATTAATATTATATTTATTTCTTATACTATTAAAGTTTAAAAACGAAACATGGGCAGCACGGCGGCGCAGTGGTTAGCGCTTGTGCGGCACAGTTCATGTCATGGGAACCTGTCGTGGGTTCAATCCAGCTCCAGACTTCCTGTGCGGAGTTTGTATGTTCTTCCCGTGCTTGCGTGGGTTTCCTCCGGGCACTCCGGTGTTCCCACGTTCCAAAAACATGCATTTCAGGTGAATTGGCTGGTCCAAATTGTCCCTAGGTGCGAATGAGCGAATGAGTTGTCTGTCCCTGTGTGCCCTGCGATTGGCTGGCAACCAGTTCAGGGTGTCCCCTGCCCACTGCCCAGACATGGGCACCCAAAATTGCAACTGTAAAATGAAAAAGAAAAGTTGACTTTGGGAGGTCGCCACTTCCAGAACACGTGGAAATTTAGAATTTTTTCACTGCAATCAGAAACAACTGGATCTGACTAACTTGCCAAAAGCCTGTAGCTGTTTTCATAGAATATAATAGCAAGAGGCACTGCCAGACGAAACATGCTGACTACCAAAGATAACTGGAAAGGCATACTGTGAAAAGGTGAAGCAACTGGAAGCTGTTGTAACTAATTACTTTTTTAAAGTAACATGCCCAACGTTGGTGCTGTAAGACACGTGAGAGTCCATGCTACTGTCCCCTGACATACCCAATTTTATACGAATAGGATTATCCCAATGGGATAGCATATGCGGTGCTCAGGCTGCCGTCAATGTTACATCCATTTTAAGGTGGGTGGGCGGAGCCTGTCTGTGGGTGGGCACTGATTCCCCCCAAGGTAACACCCTTGAATTACAATACAGACAATTTGGTTCCATGTTTCATATACTTTTTGGGGAAAGATAAGATTCAATACAATAAAGACAAGTTTAAAACAAAATGATGGAAAGAAAGATATAACATACTTAAAAAGAGCTTGTTTATAGTTACAGAAATTGATCTTCTTTTTATTTATTACTGGCCTAAAAGAGCTTCTGCAAAGTAATCCTAATTTCTAACCATGCCATAGAGCCAGAACTGCACTTTCCATAGTCAAATAATTGTCATTCAGGGCAACACACCATCCAGTACTTGGAAAGATACAATTTCTGCTTTGGGTATGAAATGAGAATGATTTATAGTGTGGCCTCCATCATCCCTTTCCCTCAATCCGATTGAAAATCGGTGGTCCACCCTTAAAGCAAAGATAAATAATGATACAGCAATTCTTAGGGCGGCAATTCTTCCATCCACAAATGAGATTCAGAAACACAAAAACTCGCCATGGACCTGCAAGTAGAATAGATGAGAGCAACAAAGGTGATTTCCGAGAGATGCAATGTTTTTACGATTGAATGCATCTGTGTTGGTTTTTTTTCTGTGTGTTTTTTAAATCTCAAGGTATAGACCGAAATACTAGGGATGTTTTTTAACAACCTCTCTTTTGTGCAGTCACATCACCAGACTCAAAGTCAATTTTGCACAAAAATTACTGTTGCTATCCTGGTGATTTTGTCAAAAGGGAAAACAATCAATCATGTGGTAGAAGTAACTAGACAGACACTGATTTTCTTTCTGTAAAACAAGCATAGAGTGGCCAATGCTTTGACTAACCAACAGACCATGGCTTTCCAAAAAGGTTTGTAGATTGTAAAAACCTGCAAAGAAGAAACCTTAATTTATGTCTTTATTTTATTTTTAATAATTTAACACATCTATTTATTGAATACGCTTTACTAAGTTGAAACCAAAGAACAAATCGAATTTACAGGCTCAATATTTTTTTAACAAATAAAAGTATACTATGTTCAAAACTTTTTTTTTACAATTAACATCTGTACAATCAAATAATAACTAAATAATGATCTTGCAACTATATTTCAATATTGATTGGTAATATGAAATATGAGTAGTTGCTGGACTTGGGCACTTGTGTATGCAAAAATCTCACTTCTGCCTAAAAAAGTAAGTTATGTGCTAATATTATTAGTTTGATGATATATTATGATTATGTTTTTTCCAGTTCTTTGGTAAGCTGTATTAAACGTTACCTAAACATTAATTCAGAATGTTTAAAAACTGTCAAATTTACTTTTCTTGCCATTTTTTTCGCCATCAAAATGACACTTGGAAAAACAAAACCGTTGCATAAAAATTGTTTCAGCTTTCTTTAGCATGTAAAGTCCGATTTTGTGGGCGATAAAAAGCATCCTCCTTCCTTTTTTTTTTTTAATCGTAATTGATAAATCATATTGATGAATAGAAAATTGATGAATCGGCTCTTTTTCAAAAAACACATTTTTAATTCCCTCCCTTTTATTCAAATGTTGACGTTTTGGAAGAATACAAAAATAGTGCACAAAACACACAATATCATAAAGACATCCAAGTGTTTGTTATAATAATCCAAAATACATACAAACTTATGCTATACACCTGCAAATATTTTTTTTCGAAATAAAACAGTCTTGAGGCACCCTCTCTTTGACCAAAGTGCTACTACTGGCATGTCCAACGTAATTCTTATTTACAACATGGAGCATAAATTGTGTGACGCAACGAATGGATCATAACATCTATCGATGCGTTGGTGCAGCCCTAATTTTGTGGGTCCTCAGCGTTTCGATTACATGGGGCGGCTTAGCTCAGGAGGTAGAGCGCTTGTCTTGGGATCAAGAGATCGCAGTTCGAATCCCGGCTCCTCCATGTTACATTTCGAAGTGTCCTTGGGTAGACTGAACCCCTAATCCCCCCCAATAAGCAGGTCGGCGCCTTGCATGGCTGCTATTGGTATGTGGGCGTGTGTGTGAATGGGTAAGTGTGAAGCACATTGTAAAGCGCCTTGGGAGGTCTTCATTGACTTGAAAAGCGCTATATAAATGCAGACCATTTACTATTTACCATGATGGCTTTCAGAGGAACTCGACATTAAACAATATTTGCACGTACGTTGGTCAAACTGGTTCACACGTTATTTTATTGACACAAAGGCAAACATGGGCAGAAAATGGGCGGGGCGACTGCTTAGCAAATCAGAATGCAGAACACAATGCTTGATGAAAATTAGCAACGTAACAAAACTGCTAAAATTAAACCGCAGTACAGCGAGGGATTACTGTACTGTAGTAGAAGTAATAATACCTATATTAACTCTTTAGAAAGAGTTACGTGAGAAATGCTAGAACTGACCAACAGATCTCACATAGAAAGAAAATAATATTTGTATGTATGTATGTATGTATGAATGTATGTATGTATGTATGTATGTATGTATGTATGTATGTATGTATGTATGTAGTTAGGTAGGTAGGAATGTATGTATGTGTCATCTTTATTATCGTGTTCGCATTCCAAAAGGCATGAGTGAATAATTAAAGCCGAAGCAATGCTTTTTGTATTTCTATGTGTGGTTTTCTAACCAGAATAGTTTCTCACTGCAAAAGGAGCAAGGTGCGAAATAATCATTTAGAAACAAAAGGTGTGAACAAATCCCCCGCCGTTCTGACAATTGTGTCTTTAAAATGTCTGTGTGCCGCACCTTCACACTTTTGCATTTTAAGGGGAGAATGGTGCAATGGTTTACTCGATTGACACAATGGACGCAGAGGTGTTTTGCAAAATGGTTGTTTATTAAAATCCTTTACCTAGACAAATGTTGGTGCTTTGTAAAGCAATTTTAATGATAAAATTTGACTGAGAACACCAGAACTGGCTTCCCTTTAAAAATTCCCATTAATTTCAGACAACAAGCACACCTGATTAAAACTTGCATGCTCACAATTAAAAACGAAACTCAAATGTATTATTGTACAAGCTACCGGATTTTAAGCCTACGGCTTGGACAGTCATAAGAAATTTCTTACATTTTAAGCCTGCCGTACACCTGGTGATAACTTTGTGGGTAATTTGTTATCAGATGATGTAATCATTCAAGATGTCACTTACCAAGATGAGCACATATTTTTTACTACGGCAATATAATATGCAAATTAGGGCTGTGTCGCATAAAATGTGAGCCTTATGTTTCTAACTGACCGTGTCAGGTCAAGCAACTGGGGAGAATAGTCCAATGTCACTTAATCCAGAAAACACATATGTCCATTAACTCCAAAATATCGAGTCAATCCTCTTAATATTTTCAGGGCTTTATGTGGGCATTAGTAGACGATTAGTAGTGACATTTGGTGATAACAGTTTTCAGAAAATATTGTCCGGATCACATTTGTTCTGTTCCACAATGATACTTAATAAATAAGTAAATACAATAAAAATAAATACAAATAATATTCTTAGTTCTTACCATGTGTAGTGGATCACATTGGAAGAGAATTCCACCTTCCATTAAAGTGGTGAAAAAAATTCAAAAAATAAACATTTTGATTTTACAAATCAACAAAAACATTTTTATCAGGCAATAAAATCTTATATCTTTCTGAGAAATTCAGCATTTTGAAGTAAACAAGGGTGACCAATGTGATAAAATGTTTTGAGGCAAATAGGGAAGGTATGTGAGATTTTGCAGAGAATGAACCAGCTGATTGAAACGCTGCATTTGCGCAGGCTTGAGTAGTTGCCTGTTGTTTGACTATGATGGTAAACGCGATAACTACCATCCATGAAACATACAGCAACGGATGAATTAAACCAACGTTTTGCGTTTCTAGCCAATCAAGTTTGAGAATGGTCAACTTCAGCCCCTACGTCATAATACATAGCTTAGATCCTAATAAAACTAGAAGGATGCTAATTGCTAAGATCAATCGTTCGATTAGGTTGTATTTTTAGATTATGTGCAGCCGGATCGACGTGAAGATGTTATACTGTAATAGCGATATATGAATGGGATTTGGACCTATACATACCATATTACCCTTGTCAAAAACTCCATTGATACTACCATATTTTTAGAATTTCAAAAGCAGCTGTTATAAACATATCCATCAAAGCTGTGATGGTAATTCGACAAACATTCTTGATTGACATAGCAAAAAAAAACAATTGATATAATATTCATAAAGAGACAGTTTTCAATGTTTGACCAATTAATGTTTTTGTATGTATGTTGTGTGTTTTAGTGAAAACTACTGAGACTCAAAGTGACCAAAACCCTTTTTATATTTTAAAAACGAAACAAGCATGTTGGGGAGTTAGATTATAAAGGGACAATGTGTTTGCTCTGACCACTAGATGTGGCTGTGTTGTGACGTTCAATTGAAAAACGAGTGCTACAAAGCACGAGGGAGAAAAAAAAATTGGGACTCAGTTTTTCTGTATTAAATATTAGACATCTGCAAAAGAGATCGCTTGGATGCCAGTTTGCTATTTTAAATTTTATACCTCACGGTTCTTCGTGATCTTGACTATTATGCACTGTTTACATACTTGTCACTATCCGCCAATAATGTTGCTGTTCTTTAATTACCACAACCCTTCGGTCGGATCTGCTTTTGTAACTTAGGAGATTTAAAAATGAAAACGTTCTCAGGGGACAGCTTTTAGAACCAATTTGGAATTTGGCATTGAGAGGGAGTTTTTTTTTTATGGTCCTCTCCTGTTCCACTTTTAAAGTTCCAAATTCTCTCTTTATCTGGAGAGTCTATTAAACTATAAACTCATTAGTAGTGCTAATGATGCTGCCAGGAAAATACATTTTCCCAATATAGCTAGCACAGCCGGTGTGAGAGAACTGAAAGTCTTAACTTGGTGGAATCGGGAAGTGAGTTTTGTCGTTGGGTGTTAGCTGTTGCGCCTGTGTTGCAGGTCTTATTTGGTTACCAGATTTGAAGGGGGAAAATGGGGGTCAGCCTCAGAGGATTTTCCCTTATCCCTGTGGCTGAAGAGCAGCTTTGCAGGCAAATCGCCTCCATGAGCCACGTTTGGCAGATCACCATGTCTGCATATTGCAAGGTTACAGTTTGCGGATGAAAGGTCTTTGATGCACACAAATTCTCTATTGCATCCAAGCTGTGACTTGTGAGTTCAGGAGATTTTACAGTAGTACAATACTGTGGAGCTCCAACACACTGCGCATTCTTAAATTTGGATGACATCAAGTATGAATGTTTTTTTTAATAGAAGATTCATTAAAATTTGGAAATACTCAAGACTTTAAGCTGTCTTTCCCATTGCATACTTGAAGTGATATATATTTTTTAAATTTCTTCTTAGCGCCTCGTTTTGACTGTCCCGCTTGCATTTGGCATGCTTAAGTTCACAATACTGAGGAACAAGAAAGTATAGTTAGGGAGGACGTTTTTGAGAGCATTCTGGCTTAGGAAAGTAATCAACACATTCCAGAATATCATTGGCTGCTCTCTGCCCAATCTGGTGGATGTAGCTAACTTGTGATGATGTTAGGATCTGGCATACCACTTTCCAAATGTGGAGCAAGACACACCCGTGCCCAATCTCCACACACCACACCCTAGATATCCTAAGACTTTATATTGACTGCTCCAGCAGGCATTGCTTTTCTATTTTAGTCTTTGTTTCTGGTTTAGACATTGTCAGGTTTGCTTTTTTAATTTTTTTTTCAGCTATAAATACCAGTCATGGGTATAACCAGCTGGAGCACCTCAATTTAATCTTCAAATTCAACCCAAGCACTCGATTTTTCAGTAAGACAGGATAGACCTAATTATGATAAAAAAACGCTTGATAATCTGTTTTAAAAAAGTAAAAATAAAACAAATATGTGAACAACGCAGTGTTGGAAATACCAGTGCATTTTATTCCTAGCACAACTCTTGCCCTCACCCTGGTCCTCTTTCGCTTGGCTAGTGTCACTTGCTGCATAGCGGCGGAGTCTGTGTAGGCTCCGGTGTATTTCGGTGAGAGTATGTCATAGAGTGGCTATGTTGAACAACTATTTTACCACCAAATTCCCTAACTTTGTTATCAACAAATATTAGTCATTATTTTAGCTGCATTCAATCGAATGTATCAATGGTCAGCCTAGCTTAATAGTTGCGTATGTGTTAGCTATTTGTGTGGTCATCCTCCCAGCACCAGCATGGACATTCACGTTTTTTTCTGAAAAAAATAACTCTTTATATAAGTCTTTTACCCACGATAAGTATAAATAAAGACACAAAACCTCTTCCTAACGTCTTTGTATACGGTTGTCAGCACAAGGAGAGAGAGGGGTAGAAAGGGAGAACACCAAAATATGAACAGTGGCTAAAATTAAAAATATATTACCTAGGATAACATTTAAGATGTATTCTCAGAATTATGTATTTTCTCCTCATCAGTTGACAACATTATCATCACATTTTGATGGATTATCTACAAAAAAATTACTATTAAATAAAGTTATAAATTAATACTGATATTTATAATACTGAGTATGTTTTATTTTATTATGTATTACTTAATTGAATTAATTAATCATTATTTTTAATGACTAAAATATGTTTGTATGTGGATGTTAATGGAAAGGGAGAGAAAAAAAGACATTACTAGACACAAGTTCCATATTTCTTTTTCTTTGTGTCTGTGTATGTGTGTGTGTCCTCTATAAGAAATAAATGAGTAAATACGAGCCTTGGAGTAGCAATGGTGCATCTGCTAACAACAAAGTGTAATTTGACATTCACAAATGAAAAGTGACACTCCTAAACAGTGTTGAGCATTCGTTAACCAGCCAGACACTCTGGGTGCTCAGCTCCCCTAGATCTCTGAACCTAAAACCAATAGTTAAAAAAAAATTCAAGCTATTGAAGAAATGTTGTTTATGATTGGAATCCTACAGCTATGCAACGTGCTTGTGCAGTCAAAATTGACACACCAAACTGAGCTCCCAATAGGTCACTCGTATCCATATCTGCAAAACGGGAGCCAGCATAATCGAAATTAAGAGGATTAGTGCTGGCTTTATTCTTAAACTTGTAACCACAAGCTTAGTGTTATGTTTTTTCATAGTTTGTCGCTACTGTATTCCATATTTTCTGATTTGCACCCACAAATTTACTTCACATTGTCCATTTCCTAAAAAAACAAAAACAAAAAAACAAAGAGGCGGTTAAAAAGAACTAATTGTTTTGGTCAGATCTCATTGATTACAATATTTCAAAAGTGCAACAATGAATTGCAACTTCTGATTTTTGAGTACGCACAATGTTGTTTGATCAGTTGCTTGTTTCTATTAGCATAATTGCCTTACAGTTGGTATGACTGTAAAATATCAAAATTGCATAGAATCAGGGTTGGGTAGGGTTACTTTAACTGGATTACTTTCAATTACTTTTGGATTACTCCAATACCAAATATGCTAATAAAAGACAAAAGAAACTAAATATGAATCAAATTACTAAATTTTGTGCAGGCTTGGGGAGTAACGGAATACATGGAACGGCAAAATTGATGTTGGCAAGCTGTTTGGATTTATTTTCATTTTGTTTCTGTCGCATTTTATGCTAGTTTTGCCGGAGATCAAAGAGATCAAAGCCAGGAGAGAAAGCTTACCACGTGTCGTAAGTCATAATTTTATTCATATTTTGTTTCTTTTGTCTTTTATAAGCATATTTGGTATTGGGGTAATCCAAAAGTAATTGAAAGTAATCCAGTTAAAGTAACCCTACCCAACCCTGCATAGAATAGAGCAGTCCAACGAATCAACTATTCATCAACCTATAATTTCATGATAATGTCATCATTACTATGCACAAAGAATTATCATGGGTAACACTGGAAGATGAATTAATTTATTGTATACTGATGTAGATGTATAATTCAATACAGAATGATATATTCCATTTTTCATAACCAAATAGAATTTCTCAGGGTTTTGCTAAGGTTATTGAAACACACATTGATAATTAGCTCTGTATGACTGGATGAAAGTTAGATGAAAGTTGCCAAGTTATGTAGACATTCATGGAATGTAAACTTCCAACGTAAACAGATGAGCAAGCCCAAAATTCAAAGCGACTATTTTTTTCAGAACTACGTCTCCCAAATAACAAAAGCAGATCTGCCCTAAAGGGTGTTGATTTCAAAGAACAGCAACATTATTGTCCGATAGTGTCAATGATTTAAGTAGTTCGGTTCACGGTTCACGGATCCCTTAACCGCATGGGTCATTTAGGCAACACTGAGGACACAACATGAGACAGCTTTCTCCACTGTTGACGGTTCCTGGCCTGTTTCTTGGTTGTGGAAAAGTTGGCTCCAGTCCATTCTTTAATATTGTCGTCTCCCCCTACCCCCTGGAAAATTAGTTTGGCCAGTCCTGACTATCTTGACGTGACCATACCACTGAAGTTTCTGTCTGCGCACAGTTGACAACAGTGCTTTGTAGGGTCCAATCAGTTATCGTCTCTGGGAACTTGGTGGTCAGGGTTTTGGCATTTTTGTTCAAAGCGAGCAAAAGACAAACTTCCCGCAGATAAAGGCCTAGAAACTCTCTACCATGGATCAAACTTGATCTGTGACTTCTTGACTTTCTGGAAGCGAATGCAAAAAATCATCATGACCAGATCATGATCGCTTTCCACATCGGCTCCTGGCTATGTGCGCATGCTTGCTGCCTTGATTCAACTTTTGAAATGTTATGGAACTATAATGTAGTCAACCTGGCTGTGGTGGATTCCGTCCGGATGGTGCCATGTTAATTTCCTGGATTTCTTGTGTTTCTTAGTAAAATTATCTATCATGGCTATAAACATAGGGTTCACATTGTTCGTGACGTAGCTCTCATTCACGTTTTCCTCGAATGTAAACGTTGTTTATTTTTATGTCAAGTCAAGTCACATTTATTTATATAGCCCTTAATCACAAAAATGTCTCAAAGGACTGCACAGGATAACAATTACAAAATTACACAATTACCTGATCTTAAACCAGCATGCAGGCAAGGAACAACTCAAAAACCTCAGTGTGAGGAGAAAAGAGAAACCTTGAGAAAGGACCTCACATGTGGTAATCCCCCTTCCAGGATTGACCAGGGTGAATTACAATTAGCATTACTGTACACATAATAGTAAACATTAGGTAAGATGTTGAAAATGTCTGGAAAGTGCATGACATCAACGACGCCCCCAGCCTGCAAACCAGTCCAGAAAGTCTATGACGGCCACGACGCTGCCTCCCATCTCTGCCAGCTGGTAAATGCAGGGGTTGACATGCTGCAGGTCAGACGCTGGTCCGCTGACCTATCCCAAATCATCCTTCTCCTTCGTATTAGCCAGGCAGGCGTCGGAAAAAGACAGGACAAAACAGAATATGAGGTGAGCATCAATCATATGCTTTGGAATAGAAGTGTGTCTTAAGCCTCGATTTAAAAACTTCCGTTGAGGTTACAGATCTTATCTCCAGAGGCAGGGCGTTCCATAACACTGGGGCCCGGATGGAGAACGCTCTCGAGCCTGCAGATTTCTTGGCTCTCGGAGTCACAAGTAGACCGGCATTTTCCGAGCGCAGACTCCGTGCAGGAACATAGGGGCAAATCAAATCGGAGAGATAAGAGGGTGCAAGCCCATGCAAACATTTATATGTTAATAAGAGAACCTTAAAGTCACATCTTAAGTGGACTGGGAGCCAGTGCAAGTTGGCCAATACAGGAGTGATATGCTCAAACTTTTTGGTCTTAGTCAAAAGTCTAGCTGCCGCATTCTGAACCAGCTGCAAACTTTTAATGCTAGACATCGGGAGACCAGAAAGCAATACATTACAGTAATCAATCCGAGAAGTAATAAACGCATGAATTAAAATCTCTGCATCTGATTGGGACAGCATCGTACGAATCTTCGCAAAATTACGGAGGTGGTAGAAAGCTATTCTAGTAATATTTTTCACGTGTAACTGAAACGACAGATTAGGATCAAATATAACACCTAGATTTTTGACCGAGCCACTATGGGTAATATTACATTTGTCTAGGTTCAGGGTAGTGTTTGAAAACATCTGACGACAGTGAGCTGGACCAATAATCAACATTTAAGTTTTTTCTGGGTTAAGGCGTAAAAAATTAAGTGACATCCATCTTTGAATCTCAGTAAGGCAAGCCTCCAGATTTCTACAACTTAAATGTCCAGTTTTTTCCAGTGGCACATACAGTTGAGTATCATCTGCATAGCAATGGAAACTAATATTATACTTGCGGATAATGTCACCAAGCAGGATCATATAAATACTAAAAAGAAGGGGGCCAAGTACAGAGCCTTGAGGAACACCACAGGGGACATTAGATTGTTTAGAGGTCAGATTGCCTTAGTTAACACATTGCATCCTGTCAGACAGGTAGGACCTAAACCACGAGAGTACAGTTCCTGAGATACCAATGCGTTCTAGACGAACCAATAATATGTTGTGGTCGACCGTATCAGGGCTGAGATCCAGCAGCAGTAACATTGATGAGGCACCGGAATCTATTGTTAAAAGGAGATCATTGGTTACTTTAGCCAGGGCTGTCTCAGTAGAGTGATTTGCCCTAAATGCTGACTGGACAGTTTCAAAAAGGTTATTTTCTGACATGAAGTCATTTAGCTGCTGTGCAACGACCTTTTCAAGTAATTTTGCAAAAAATGGCAGATTTGACACTGGCCTATAATTACCTAGGTTAGGTCGCTTAAGCGTGGGTTTAATGACGGCAGACTTGAAGGCTACAGGAACAATACCCGAGGATAGCGATATATTAATAATATTTAAAACTGATGGTCCTAAGATCCCAAACAGATCCTTCACCAGTGAAGCTGGAAACGGATCAATCAAGCACGTAGTTTGTTTGGCCCTACTGACCATCTGTTTTAGATTATCAAGGGACAAATCACTGAAACTGGAGAATGTTTCTGAACAACCGCAGACACGGTCCATACCTAACACCTCCACATCTTTGATATAGTAGGAGGAAACAGAGCGTTCTTTTAAAATGTCATTCCTGATTAGTTGAATCTTTTTATTAAAAAATTCCATAATGTCATTAGCAGAATAAGTGCAACCATTTGGGTTAAGTTGTTGTCTGGTAAGTTTCGGATTATTCTTATGTTTAACAATAATCTTAGAGAAAAACGAAACTTTAGCTGAGGCAAGAGCTACTTTATATTTCAGCAAACTGTCACAACAGGCCAGTCAAAAAACCTACAGCTTAGTAGTGCGCCATTTTCGTTCAATTTTTCTGCAACTTCGTTTGAGTTACCTAGTTTCTTCAGTAAACCAAGGTGTATTCTTCTTGGGTCGGAATTTATGCCTTAGGGGCGCCACAGAATCAAGAACATTAACCAAAGCAGTTTTGAAGTTGCTTGTAAGTGAGTCAACAGACCCAGTGTACGAAGGGAAGGCTGCAGTTACCGTAGGTAATAATTCTTTTAAGGCTAACACTGTTTTAGGGCGGATATTGCGACCGCTATAGCCTAAATTTTCCTTATCACAGTAAACATTAAA
The DNA here is from genome assembly GCF_059441175.1 of Urocampus carinirostris. Classification (NCBI taxonomy): domain Eukaryota; kingdom Metazoa; phylum Chordata; class Actinopteri; order Syngnathiformes; family Syngnathidae; genus Urocampus; species Urocampus carinirostris. Next base: position 37,313,561 of record NC_142362.1, on the reverse strand, counting down.
CAGCACCTTACATTTAACAAGATAGTGATCAGAGATGGCATTAGGATACGGTAACACTGTAACATTTGAGGCTACTACGCCACGGGTCAGGACGAGATCTAGAGTGTTCCCATCTTTATGAGTGGGCACATCGACTATTTGATTGAAACCAAATGTATCAATCAGTGACTTAAATGCAATTGCAAGTGAATTTGATGGGGAGTTTATGTGAACATAAAAATCACCAATTATTACAACATTGTCCGCATAAGTTACTAAGTCTGTTAACAGTTCCGAAAATTCTTCCAAAAAATTTGAGTATGGTCCAGGTGGGCGATACACTACAACTAAAAAAATTGGTGTTGACATTAAGGACCTCATAACAAGTGCTTCAAACGTTTTAAAACTAGTAGGGGTATATAATATTGAGAATGTGCTTGATTGCTGTTGAGATTGTATTCCTTTCTGTTATTAGTGTCAATAAATTTGTTCAAACCAAACACAGTTACAGCAGAGAATACAATTGATATGTGGATTTAATTATAAGACGAAGCTACTAATATGAAACTTTTTTTTTGTATTTAACTAAAAATCACGCAGATTGAGCATTAAAAGACCGTGTGTATTATTTGCCCACAAGATGTCGCCGTATTGTGTACTTTAACAAAAAAATAGTGCTAGAACGAACAATCTTGACTCAAAGTGACCAAACCATGTCATATTTTTTCTTATTTTTTTACCAAGCTTTTTGAAAAATTTTGATGCTTTGGGTTACCCCTCAATGTCAGACAATGACGTCGGCTCCCTCTAGGTAACTCTCATGTTATCTAAATTAAATACAAATTTCTTGACATTTGTATATTTGAAAATTCTGTGTTTCTATGGTAGTCCTCGTATTCTTGCTTATTATTCAAATAACTATTCATTTATTTTGTTAATGAACAACTAGGAGGCTCTAAATAATCCACAAATGTGTGAATGTCAAACTCATTTAAGCTTGGAGGCCGCATGGTGAGAAAAACATGACCATGAGGCCAGACTAGTAAATTGTTGGCATAAAAAAGTGTTCCCTAGCTGGAGGGCTGGTGGTCTTTTTGGAGACTCACAATAAAATTATGATTGAGGGATGTAATATTCGATTATAAATTATTGGAGGTTTATTTTCTCCAATATTTTTTTTCCTTCACCAAGATTTGATCTCTTGTAGTGTTTGTCAACTGCGTGTTTGTAAAAATAACAACAACAGTGATTTAATTTATCTCAACTACAGTTTATTTAACTCATGCAGACGGTAAACTAACAAAAAATAGCATATAAACATTAAGGAAATAATTTCATGATTTAAAGGTCTTACTACTTTATATTTTTATCATCTGAACATTGAAACATTGCTGTTATAATTTACATTTACAATAGAAAGGATCTAAAGCTTCTTTAAATGTTTGGTGCTAATTTAATTTCGCGCATCCGTGACTTTTAAGTAAAATTACAATGATTAACGGTAGTCAGAAAATACAGTTACAGTGGTTGCTGTGGATTGGTACCAGGCATTGGCGACATCCAGTGGACATATTTAAAGCTTCAAGTCAATGCCTGACACAATGCAGCTCATTTTTGTCTTGTGCTTCTCTCAGTAATGTTTCGCAAGCCACATAAAGTAATATGTCAGGTCACATTTGGCCCGCTGGCCATGTATTTAACACATGCGCTTAGAGAGAATGAAACTTGAACTTGGTTAAACAACACATCTTAAGACGCTAATTTGAGTCTACCAATCACTAGACGGTTTCAGCCTCAGACATTTCACAAGTATAAATAAAGAATATAAACAAAGAAAGATTAATTGAGTAAGCTAGCTAAGAGTTCCCCAAGTGCAAACTAAACAGGTTGGAGAAGCATTTATTGGACGTGAAACAGCTCACGACTTGAGAATCAACTGGCATTTTGTGTTGCAATTCAAGCAAGCCAGGCCCTGTAATAATGACTTCAAACCAATCCAGTCAAGCGTAAACAACAAAACATAGCTGCATGTCGACTGTGGCAAAACCCAATTTGTTTTGTTTTCTACTTTTATGTGGGATTGGATAGGTTTTATCACTTTATACAAAGGGTCTCCGACGTGTTGCCTACGGGCACCAGGGTGCCCCCTAAGGAGAGTTGAGATACCCACGGACCTGTTATGAAAACAGCTCACCAGTGCTAGGTCATTGTGATATTCTAGGAAAATAACATTTTATTCATTTGTTGACTAGGTCTACTTAGACTTATTGTTAATTATAAACCAGGTAATTACATAGTAATGATATGTTAAATTGTTATTTTAGAAATTCAAATAAATAATTGCATGGTCTTTATGGAAAAAATAATCTACTAAAGTATTGGTAATTATCTTTAAGGAATTAGTTAAGAGAAAAGAATGAGAATTTATTAATGTAATAAACACGTTTATTAATTCATTCTGTTATTTTTCTATATTACAGGAAATATAACAGATTTAGGTTTTTTTTAGATTGGCGTTCCCATTGAGTGCGATTACAGCATTTGTGTGGACAAACTTTACTGCCCTTTTTGTGTGGTGTGAAATGTCGGTTGTCAAATCATATTTGCAAAGACTGTTTCTCCGACCTCTGTTAATTATCCCTGTGTTGAGGGGCCCTCTCCTTGTGCGAGGTAAGAGAATTCCCCCACTATGGGCCGCTGTGTGTCGTAAGAGGCGACAAAAGTGGAGGGAGCGAGGGGACTGGGGATCCTCTCCTAGCTATCTCTACTCCCTAAGAGACAGCAAGGCAAAGAAAGGGGGGCGGGAGACCGAAAGGTCTCGCAAACCCTTGTTATAGGGTCATTAAATGTGAGAGGATGTGGAAGTAAAGCGACTGAGTGGAAGAAAGAGGAGATCGGAAGGATGACGACTAAAAGGAAGGTTGATGTGTTAGCCTTGAGTGAAACCAAGATGTAAGGAAAGTCTGAATTACAGCTTGGAGGTATGTATGGTAGAAGGTCTGGATTTACAGGTAGACATGCTAGAGAAGGAGTGGCTGTGCTTGTATGATAGATAGATAGATAGATAGATAGATAGATACTTTTTTCATCCCCGCAGGGAAATTCACATAAGTGAGAAAGCAAAGAAAAAACTGGTGGAGTGGAAAGAGATACCTTCCAGATTGATGTGGGTGAGGTTGAAGTGGGCTGTAGAAGTGCATATGGACCTGGTTCAGAAAGAAGCGCTGAGGAGAGAGAGGAGTTCTGGAAGGACTTGTCCTAATGTGTGGCAAGTGCAAAAGAAGGCTGGAAAGTGGTAATACTAGGTGACCTGAATGCTAGAGTGGGTGATGAAACAGTTGAAAATGTGATTGGTACATATGGAGTACCAGGAAGAAATGAGAGTGGGAAGAAATTGATTGAGTTATGTGTGGAAAACTAGTTAGTGATTCGAAATACATTGTTTAAAAAGAGGGACGTGAATAGGTATACCTTTTTTAGAGTGGATAGTGGCAAGTTGGTGGACAGAGCACTGATGGATTATGTAGTGGTTAAGAAAGGGATGTTAAATAGATTGTTGGATGTGCATGTTTACAGAGGTGAAATCAGTGGTATGTCTGATCAATTTTATGTGGAAGGAAAACTGAGAATAGATGGATCTTGGAGGGCTTGTTATAAAAAGAGTGTGAGAGAAGAGGTGAAAATGTCAGAGTTGAATAAGGCAGAAAAGGAAAGAGAGTTTATAGAGAGGATAAGGTAAGAATATGAAAGGGTTAGTAGAAGAGAAATGGATAGTGTGGAAATTAGTGGTTTAAAGAGGCAGTGTTGAGTAGTGCAAAAGAAGTGTGTGGAATGAGAAAAGTTGGTCGAGGTATTAGCAAATGATGAATAATGTCGAAAGATAGGAGTGAACTTTGATGAAAGGAGAAAAGTGTTCTGGAAAGAATTGAAAAGAGTAAGAAACAGTGAGTCTGGAAAGGAACAGAAAGTGAAAGATAAGGATGGTAGATTGCTGGTTAGCGGTAGTGCAGTCAGGACGAGATGGGCAGAGTATTTTGAGGAGTTGCTAAATGTGGAGGATGGGAGAGAAGTGAGAGTCGAGGCAATCGATGGTATGGAAAGAATGCCCGTGTTGGGTGATTTAAATGTGAAGCCTGTGGAAACATGGAAGGTGCAAGAGGCAGTGAAAGAAATGAAAGGGGGGAAGGCACCTGGTTTGGATGGTTGTACTGCTGAATGCCTGAAAAAGGTGTCACAGCTATGATTGACTGGTTAGTACTCTTGTTAAATGTATGCTTTTTAAGTGGTGTGGTTCCTGTTGATTGGTGTAGTGCATGTGTGGTGCCATTGTATAAGGCTAAAGGTGATAAGTATGAATGTAGCAATTCGAGAGGTATCAGTTTGAAGCTGTATGGAAGAGTCTTGATTAAGAGAGTGAGAGAAAGAACGGATAAGGTGGTGATGGAGGAGCAGAGTGGTTTCAGGAAAGGAAGAGGACATGTGGATCAGGTGTTTGCAGTACGACAGGTGTGTGAGAAATATTTTGCAAAAGGTAAGGATGTTTATTTGGCTTTCATGGACTTGGAAAAGGCGTATGACAGAGTTGATAGAGAGGCGTTGTGGCAAGTGATGGTGATGTATGGAGTGGGTGGAAAGTTGTTGGAAGCATTGAAGAGTTTTTATATGAACAGCAGAGAATGTGTAAGAGTAGGGAGTGAGACAAGTGAGTGGTTCCCTGTGTTGACTGGTGTGAGACAGGGGTGTGTGATGTCACCATGGCTGTTTAATGTGTACATGGATGGTGTGGCGAGAGAGGTGAATGCAAGATTATTTGGCAGAGGTGTAGAGATGATGGACAACAGTGGAACAGTGTGGCAGGTAAGTCAGTTGTTGTTTGCATATGACACAGCGCTTGTGGCTGATTCTGAGGAAACATTGAGATGGTTGGTAACGGAGTTTGGAAGAGTATGTGATAGGCATAAGTTATGTGTCAATGTTGGGAAAAGTAAGGTGATGAAGTGTTCACGTGATGGAGTGGGCTTGACGTTAGAAATCCGGTTGCATGGACAGGTGCTGGAAGAAGTTGAAAGCTTTAGGTACTTGGGTTGTGATGTGGCTGCAGTTGGTGGAATGGAGTGTGAGGTATTGCACAGAGTGAATCAAGGAAGCAAGGTTTTGGGTGCTCTGAGGAGAGTGTTAAACAACAAGAGTATGAGTATGGATGTTAAGAGGGGACTGTATGAGAGTGTGATTGTGCCGACTGTGTTGTATGGTGCAGAGACTTGGAGCCCGAACGCAGATTTAGGGAGGAAGTTGAATGTTCTTGAGATGAAGTGTTTGAGGACTATGTTAGGAGTGACAAGATTGGATAGACTGAGAAATGAAATTGTGAGAGACAGAACTGGAGTAGTCGTGGAACTGAGCAAGCGTGTTGATAAGAGAGTACTCGGTTGGTTTGGACACATGGAGAGGATGGATGAGGAGCGAATGTTGAAGAGGATCTACAGAGCAGAAGTCAATGGAAGGAGACCAAGAGGAAGGCCGCGATTGACGTGGATGGATAGATAGATAGATAGATAGATAGATAGATAGATACTTTATTCATCCCCGTAGGGAAATTCACACTTCCAGCAGTCTACCCTGTTGTTTATTAACAGATGAACATGATGCCCTTAGGGGTGCTTGTAGCGAAGTGGATGACGTCACGCCAGTCCAAAATTTCGACATCCCTGCGGCAGATGGAAAACTTTTCTTGGATGGTGTTATGAGTGCACTGCAGGAAAGAGGTCTAAATATATTGGAAGCTAGAGCTAGAGCTCTTGTTGGTGATAGAAAGGAGTGGAGAGGTGTTGTGAAAGGATAGTGGGATTGTGGACGCGTTCTTAAGGATGGGCAGGGCAACGATATGATGCGGCAGGGGTAAACCAGTGAAAGCTGTCGGGCCCTGAACAAAAGAGTGTGTTGTGTCACCCTGACCCGAGTGACATGGCCGCTTTCTGGTGTCCCATTTCATCTGGAGGGACGAAAGCATGAACAACTTGGGTGCCGAGGTGCCTAACTTGTATGGGCAATTGGTCCAGAATTTTGGTTTTGTGTTTTTTTTGCTGTTTAATTCCCTTTTATTTTCTTTGTTATTGTATGAGTGTGTCTTGCTGTCGGTCGCCCCTCTTGAGGGATATGACCAAGGTAGATAAATAGATAGATAGATTCTTCTATCATTTTTGTTTTATTAGTAATTCTTTGACAAGGTAAAGGCTGGCGATCCCATGACAACAGGCCACCTACTTTTGGGTCGCGACCCAACAGTTGTAAATGACTGCTCTAGAGGCAGATGATGATGCATAGCAGAAATAAAATGCAGATACTTATTTTATCTTTATGTTGTATCCAAATATCAATGTATTTAATATTGAGTGAGTACTTGGATTGGATTGATACTCTTGTCTTAGGGTCAATAGTAAGTAACAAGTAGAAGTATCCATCCATTATCTGCACCGCTTATCCTCAGTAGGGTCGCGGGGGTGCTGGAGCCCATCCCAGCCATTTTCGGGCAGTGGGCAGGGGACACCCTAAACTGGTTGCCAGCCAGTCGCAGGGGCACACAGAGACAGACGACTCACTCGCTCATTCGCACCTAGGAACAATTTGGACCGGCCAATTAACCTGAAATGCATGTCTTTGGAATGTGGGAGGGAACCTGAGTGCCCAGAGGAAACCCACACAGGCACGGGGAGAACATGCAAACTCCACACATGAAGGTTTGATCTCATGACTTTAAAACTGTGCCGCGGACGCCTAACCACTCAGCCGCTGTGCTGCCCTAAGTCAAAGTAATTTATTTATTGTGTTACATTTTTTTCGACATTGTATTGTTGCAGTTTCTGACTTTTTTTTTTCAAAATATTGTGCAATGGAGAGTAATATAGTTGTCTCTTTTATTTTAGTTACATTGCAGCTTTTTTGGTTTGACTCTTACCTTTTGTTCCTACTGTAAACACTTGTAGTAGAAGCATTGTTTTATGCATGTAAAGTTTGCATTGTAGTATTTTATTGGAAAGTAAGATTTTGCCTAAAATCTTTATGTTGTGTTTAGCATAGGTGGGAATTCAATTATTCAATGACCATGACATTTCCAAGCAAAACAAATTGGTATCGATAACTGCCGATTCTGCCGATACTGCTCCTCCTACAATGATTTCTGACTTATTTATTTATTAGGTCATGGCAAAAATTATTTTCTTCCCGCAATCGAGTCTAACTTTTAGAAACTCAACACATGCACTAGTTGACAAAAAATGAACAAATGTCCTCTAATGGTACAACTGTACAGAAAGTATATATATATATGTATATATGTATGTATGTATGTATATATATATATATATATGTGTATATATATATATATATATATATATATATATATATATTAAGACTACAGATTCCCCCTATTTTTTTATTAGTTTTCATGCTATTCAACACATTCAATTATGTATAGTTATTTTAATTATTCCCTTTTTTTCGTTTATTATGCTTTGTCATTACATTTGTGTGAATAACACATCGTTGCCTTTGAAATTGAAATATGCTATGCAAATAATATTGCCTATAGCACTCTATGCTAGTTCTGCATGTGGACTGAAGTATTGCAATTTCTAGAGGACTTCAAAAAATAAAGAAAATGCAAATTATTCTTCCCTTTTGATCTTGTCGTCTCATGGACAAGGGGCAAACCATTTTAAATTAAGTGGACGAAAACATTGCCCTGACGAACTCTACTCTAAATTAGTCCTGACTGGGCCTTTGGCAAGCAAAATAATTTCCTGATATTGTACACTGTTGTGATGCGAGTCCCGACTCTTTTTCGATAACCGGCTTTTCGGCTCGGCTCTCGAACGGCTATTCAGTTTTTTAGGGGTGGTTCTTTAATTGAGATCTCACTGAAGATTATGTGACATTATGCAAGGAATGACTGAATAATTCATTTAAAAAAAAATCCAATATACCAGCATTTATTTTTGTTTTAAATCACCTAAAACATGTTTTATTGTACAGAAGTAATTTGTTGTCCAAATTTCAAAACAAAATCCGCCTCAGTTTTAAAAACAAATGTTATTGGCGATTAAGGCAAATATTATTATTATTCATTTTCAATATAAAAGTCTCATTATTTAACGACATGATATAAATTGAAGCTAATTTTAACTTTCTATTATGCAATCCCTGAAAAACACATGACACAACAAAATGTAAACAACAGTACTTTGTAGTGCAATCACAAGCTTTAAACCATAAGAATACACTTTAAACTTGTTTGGTTTGAAAAGTGCATCAACAGATAGACGATACAGAAAAAAAGTAAAAATGTACATTTGTTATTATTATATAACATTACCAAAACATACCTTGGGCAAGACACTGTATCCCTAACGCCCCCGATAGGCAGGTACGTGCCTTGCATAGCTGCATCTGGCTATCGGTGTTTAAGTATATATTGTGAATGGGTAAAGTGTGAAGTACATTATGAAGCACTTTGGAGGTCTTCAGTCACTGATTAAAAGCACTATACAAATGCTATTACCATTAAAAACAGCTAATTGTAAAACACATCCTCTAAAAACACAAATTATAAATAAAGATATGTACATATCAAATACAGACTAGTGTTCACTTCTTATATACTCAATACATTTAAAGTCAACAAAACAATCCCTGAAAAAAGCATATTGACCCATCACAAGAGGAAAAAGAAGCGACACCCCACTAATAGGGTGGCAGCTCCCTTCATTCACTCCAAAGAGCCACCTCATAATGCCGTTTCGTTTGCAAATGACATGTAGTGAGTGCACTGATATGAGCACCAATATAGGCACAAATCATATAGTCTTTCTTCTTGACTTCTTAATTTCCAAAGCAGTTGTGTGAATACTTTGACTTACCAACAAATGCTATATATCTGAAAACCGCTCATAACTCTTCACATGAATATTTTTATGAAGGAGGGAACCAATCTCAACAAATTCACCAAGAAGTGCAGGGACCCATAAAAATGATTACAACAAGGCTGTAAAAAGAGAGGGAACAATGTGCTGTAATTCTTGATCATTGGGTTATTTTAATCAACGCATGTCATTCCTTGCAGCGCTTTATTTTTCTGGACTGCCTAGGCTTTCAAGAGGGCCATAAAAACAGGATGAAAAAAGTGCATATTACACAGGAAAGACAAACTTGATCCAAACAGCAGTGCCTCATTTACATGTTATATTACTGCACTTTTTATTTTTTACTTTTGCTACTTTGCACATTTTAACGTGCGTTGTGATCTCAATCCTGTCTGGCTAAACATTTGACTCGCCACTTTTCTGCCTGTGTACCTGCGCGTCAATGTAGTTGCGGTCTGAGTTGTACACATACATAAAACAGCTTGATGAAAGTATATTATGTTCCCCCAAATATTTTTAAATTGAAGTTTCCATGAAAGCCATCATGTCAACAAAACTCTCTGTATCAGTGGTTGGGGCGAAAAGGCAAAGGAAGATGCTTTCTGTTGCCATTAATATTTGACTTCATGATCCACTAAACTTTCTCTGTATCCACACGGAAGCTCCTGACCACTTTTTAAAAAAAATGTGTGATATTGGTAAAATATACTGTTTCTGTAATAGGGCAAATTGGACACTTTCTTGGTGTTTCACAACAAATTCCTTAAAAGGCTTATTATATAGGGCTGTTAATTGTTTGCAGCTGCAGACATATTTGGGGATTGTTTTTGTTTTTTTTGTCCAAAATGGCTCTTTCAACATTTTGGATTGCCGACCAGAAAGTAAATGCAGTTTTTCATTATGTCCACATGATGGAAACAAGGTAACACGTAATGTAAAGTGGATTGTGTTCTTCATGTAGTTGTGCAATAAAGCAGCAAGATTATTTTTAAAATAAATCGAAAGTACAGGAGGTATTTGTAAGAAAAATACGTTTATTTAGTATGGTGCTTTTATTTGTTAAACAGTAATTTAGCCCGCACATTGGGTTTGTTCTCTGGTTTCAATGTAAAAGAGAGGAATCAAGTTAATAAGTTAATACATAAATAAAAGTTTATACTTTGGGAGTTTTGACTATTTCAGAACCTTTTGGGAACCCAACCCCAGCAAAAAACAATAGATTACTGCAATTGATTTACAATACAGCGGGTAATAGTCAAGTAAAAACACCCACATAATGTAGATTTTCTAATGGTAGTTCTGGGTTATTAAATATTTTACAACATATTAGACCACAGACATTACCCTTTCACCACTTAGCGTAAACTAAATATCACATTCTGCAATGTGTTATTCCTAAAAATTAAAAACAACACCTAACAAAAAATTACAGCCAAGCTTTAACGCGGAAAAGTGTCTTTTGAAAACAAGTGGAAGGCGAAATAAGATGCATGTATTTCATCCAGCAGGGAGATCAAAAGTGGAAGCCGGGATATTTTTGACAGATTACCAGCCCAGCGCATGCATAATAACCCCGGCTGTGTTGTGTCAAGATGCCGTGCCAGCGCTCTCATTTCCTCTCCTCGCCAATGAACATCTGCGAGTGCGGTTTGCCACCCCGCCAACAATTTGAGGCTCTGGATAAGACAGCTTGATCCACTTTAGTCATACTTGGAAATCAGGATTAGTGAAGAAATCTTTCAGCGAGGAAGCGCAATCAAGCTGGGTCAGTGGGAATGCTGCGGAAACGCTCCCTAATGTAGGGGAGTGCGCTACTGACATTGTTCATCAGATGGACAGCCTGTTGCTGGGGGGGTGAGAGAAATAAATAAATAAATAATTGAACTTCACCAAGACTAATGCGGCTCTTTGTTGCTTTGAGGCAAAGGGCTCTCGAGCGCACTGTGATGGAGCGATGATTGTAATCAAACTGGCGCCAGTTTTCATTACGCTCTGCCATTCTGGGCTAGAATACAGCAACTCAGCTGATCCGAGTTGGGAAATGGCTGCCGCCGTTCGACTGCCTGCTCTAATTGTGGCGGGGTAGAACTCATCTAATAGGTGAAACCAACAAAAAGGGGGTGCATTTGTCCCCCTATTTTAGAGTCAGATTGATGAACTAATGTTATGATAAGAGCTCATCATTTCCACTTTAAAGCCTTTGCCCAACTTCTGGCCTAAAAGAAGAAAAAAAAACGTGAATAGTTTGACAGAATCCAAGGTATAGACGCTGCCCTACTTACGAACGAGAACGTTCTGGACGATCCTCTGTAATTTTAATTTGTTCGTAAGTCTTTGTGATTAAGGGCTATACAAATAAAAATGACTTGACTTGACTATTTCGTATTGGATGTATGTTTAATGTTTATATAGGTATGTTTAAGGCCTGTATAAGAAATCTGTATTGTTTTGAAACTGAAAAATAAACGTTTGATAAAATAATATGCTCTATAATGTCACAAAGCAGGCTGAAAGATAAAGTAAAGTACTGAAAAACAAAGCTACACGTTAGGCGTTGATATTCTGTGGTCTGTGAATCCCTTTGAGACTCCTTCTGTCCTAGTCCTGAAGTAGTCTCGGCCCATTCAGGTTGCCTGCCCCGGTTTTGTTAAGTCCTGGGCGCTTCAGCCCTCTTGCCCCAGCTGTGATGATAGCCACTGGCTGCTTCAGTTTCCGAATGCGAAGGGAGCCACTAGCTTCTTCAGGCTCCCTGTTAAGGCTAAGAAACGTGTGCTACAGCCTCCATGATAATTGTTTTTTGTTGGGTTATTTTTTTTTTGTACGATTGCCATCAGGCCCTTGAGTATTTACCGTAAATTCCGGACTATAGGCCGCTACTTTTTCCCCAAACTTTCAACCCTGCGGCTTATTCAGTGATGCGGCCAATTTATGTATTTTTTCTAACGGCCGCCAGTGGCGCTCGAGTACAAAAGGTAAGATTTTAGACAGGTGGAATATATGCGCCGAGGAAGACTGCAACTTCACTAAAACTGGCCGTATGCAAAAGGCAACTTTTTCGCAAGTCTGCCAGTGGATCCTGACAGCGTGCGGCAGCATCAAAAAATCCACTATCACCAACGGGTTCCGAAAAGCCGGTGTTATGCCGAGAAATGCATCCCTGCCGAGAATTGCATCCCCTGTCGCTGGAGCGCGCACACGTCACTCCCGCTACTACCACCAATTTAACCTCGTTTTATCTCACTTTTACATCACTTTTCGGGAATGTAATGGCGAACATATATCCAAGACAACATTGTTTTGCATTTGTTGGGAATGTAATACAACTTAAACCATTCTGTCTTGTATTTGTTGTGAATGTAATAGAACGGTAATGCACACCGTATATAAACCACTTCTGAGCAGGTAACGTGTTTATTTTGCCTTTTTCGACTCAAATCGCTCGTACTTAAACTGTTATGCACTCTACCATAAAGCTTATTGTGGTGAAACGAACTGTCAAATCATCAACAGATATAAAAGTGAGATAAAACGGGGTACGTAAAAGTGGTTGTAGTAGCGGGAGTGACGTGTGCGCACTCCCGCGACAGGGGATGCAACTCTCGGCAGGGATGCATTTCTCGGCATAACACCGGCTGCGGGAGCGTGGGACGACGTCTATACGACAAAGTTTCTTTCCGACACTGAGGAAGACGACTTTGATGGCTTCAGTTCTAAGGAGGAAGATAAGGACGGTTTACCGTGATTTTTACAAGTACGGTATGTTTTTTTTAACAGACCCGTTTACTGTGTTGCTAGCGTGTTGCTAGCGTGTTGCTACCATTAACTGCCCGGATTATAGTTATATTATTATTATTAAAGCTTTGAAAACTCTCTCGGTGTACCGTCTTTCTTTGTAAATATGTGTAACCATGTATAATATGTACTTGCAACTGTATATTTATGTAATGTATTTATTTGTATTTATTTTGGACACTTATTCTGATATGTTTTGGATGGGCGAATTAAAAAGAAGGGGTGTAACAAACGCGTGCTGACGGGAAGTGGGGACCGGTAAAGGTGAGTGTTTGTGGACACGGCGGACAATAGTGGATACCGTAAATTCCGGACTATAGAGCGCACCTGATTATAAGCCGCAGCCACCACATTTTAAGAGTAAAAACCGAATTTTTTCTTACACAAGCCGCACCTGTGTATAAGCCACATTGAAACATGTAACACAGTCACAAAATTAGCCCAAACCCGGCTTTGAGTCCCGCGATTGTAAGGGAATATAAAGTACACAGTCCAAAAACCACAGCCGGCAAAATGAACAGAAATTGATACCGGTACTTAACATTTGAGGCAGTCCTGCAGAGTCCGGTTACACGTTGAAACTAATCCAAGGAAAAAAAGTCTATATTTCCGAAGGTAAGGGTTGGAAAAATATATATCCACTATTGTCTGCCGCGACAACAGGTCTCACTCACCTTTACCCCACTTCCCGTCAGCCCGCGTTTGCTGAGCCCCTCTTTTTTAATTCGCAAAACATATCAGAATAAGTGTCACAAATAAACACATTACAAAAATATATAGGTGCAAATACATATTATACATCGGTTACACATATTTACAAAGAAAGACGGTACACCGAGAGAGTTTTCAAAGCTTTAATTATAATATTATAACTTTCATCCCAAACCGTGCCAGTGAAGGGTAGCAAAACGCTACTAGCAACATGCTCGCAACACAGTAAACGGGTCTGGTAAAAAAAACATACCGTACTTGTAGAAACTACGGTAAATAGTCCTCATCTTCCTCCTTATAACTGACGTCATCAAAGTGGTCTTCCCCAGTATTGGAAAGAGGCTTTGTCATATAGACGTCGTCCCACGCTCCCTTATTCAAAAACACGCTAGCAACACCCTCGCGAAGTGAATTTTACGTTCAGTAGCTCTGTTTCCTTTTTTATCGGACTGCCTGTTTGCTTTTAGCTTGATAGCTATGTCATGGGCCTTTTTTTTTTTGCAATTTGCATGATGAGGATATGTCTACGCTAATTTAATTTGTGCACAAGCTAAGAAGTTGCAGTCTTCCTCTGCGCATATATTCCACCGGTCTAAATCTTACCTTTTGTACTCGAGCGCCGCTGGCGGCTGTTAGAAAGATTACATAAATTGGTCACATCACTGAATAAGCCGCAGGGTTGAAGGTTTGGGAAAAAAGTAGCGGCTTATAGTCCGGAATTTACGGTACATATTTTTACCACCCTTACTTTTGGAAATATACACTTTTTTCTTTGGATTACTTTCAACAGGACCCGGACTCTGCCGGTCTGCATCAAACCTTAAGTACCGGTATAATTTTCCGTTAATTTTGCCGGCTGTGATTCTTGGACTGTGTACTTTATTGAATGACATTCAGTTTCAACTTAAGGTCGGGTCTGGGTTAATTTTGTGTTTGTGTTACATTTGTTTAATGTGGGCGCATGCGGCTTATATACAGGTGCGGCTTGTGTAAGTACAAAATCGGTTTTCTTCTTAAAATGTGGTGGGTGCGGCTTATAATCAGGTGCGCTCTATAGACCGGAATTTACGGTATTTAGTATTGTGCTTTTATTTGTTGAACAGTAATTTAGCCTGCACATTGGGTTTGTTCTCTGGTGTCAATGTAAAAGAGAGGAATCAAGGAGTTAATAAATAAATTAAAGTTTATACTTTGGGAGTTTTGACTATTTCAGAACCTTTTGGGAACCCAACCCCAGCAAAAAACAAGAGATTACTGCAATGGATTTACAATGTCAAAGTGCATGAATCCCTGTCAGGACGCAATGTCCGGTAATGACCGCATCTGGCACGCTGCATTCTCCTGGGTCCCAACCGGTTGTGGAGCAAGACGCACCGGTGATTAATGTCCCCCCACCTGGTTGTGAGTACCCCAACCCCTTCATGAGGACTGGTTGGACAACACACTAGGTCAATTCATTATGACTATCTCTTCGCTTTCCAGTTCTATCCTCGATGCCATTATCACAAAATAAGGTTTGGTCTAAGTTTCCAGTTCGAACAGTTTTGTTGTCTTTTTGACCATTTGTTTGTTACTTTGTTTCTGCATTTTTTTTTTATTATCAAACATCAGCCTTTTTTTAGCATCTGGTCATTCTTCCCTGCATTTGGAACCAAAAAATTATAACTTGTTGGAGTCTACAAAGAACTGTTCATGTGTGCACGGATGAAAACAACAGTGGTGAGTGGGTGAATGAACTTGAAGGGAGGGGGGGTCAAAAGGCAGCAAGATTTACAGGTTTGGATGGCAAGACTAAACCAGCATTAGAGGGGACGCTGTCGTTCAGGCCTTCGCAGACACGTTCTCAGAGTGAACGTTTTCTGTCTCTTTGAAAGGGTCACTGCATGGGTTAATAGACTGTTTGAAGCATCTGAGCACTGGATAAGTGAGGCAAGCTTTGTTGTTTTCTCTAATCCTGCTTTTCAAAGCTGCAACGCCAACAGGTAAAGACGCACTTTGCACCAATCTGTGCCTGTCGCTTATAATTTCTTGTGCTTTGGACCCTCAAACTTCAAAGTGCATGAATCCCTGTCAGGACGCAAAAAGTCGAGGCAACGGGTCTTGCTTAAGATGAAATGCTTTTGCAAAAATGAATAACGTTGGAATATGTGAATTTAATGCGGAAGATGGATTTCGCTTTGGAAATTCCAAGCCTTACCCCAAAACACTGTAAAAAATAAATTCCTACCACACACTGTAAAATGTAAAAATTTGCAATATAGGTGTATTCTGTTTTTAATTTGACACCTGCAAGGAAGATTGCATAGAATGAGAGAACGTTATTTTGACTATTTTTTGTTCTGTTAGTTGTGTTTTTGACAATTATGAACAAAAAAAAAATACAAACCTAAGTAAGTGTTGGGATATTTTTTTACCTCTTATCATTGCAAAAAAAAAAAATAAAAAAAAAAAAATATATATATATATATATATATATATATATATATATATATATATATATATATATATTACTGTTTAGTTTTGTTGCACTTCAAGTGTGCTACAAATCAGTTGGTGTGGTGCCACAATTATTAAAAGGCTCTATAACAGAACTACCTGTCTGTTCTTCTTTGTTCATCTGACTTGAATAATGCTCGAAATGTTCAAAATATTTGTCATACAACAACTTTTTTTTTAAGTAACAGAAATTGTTACTTTAATTAGGTGCTTTGACTATAGAATAATTCAGTTCATTTTGGAAGAAGTATTGAGTAACTATACCTAAGTAAAGTGTCCAAACCTGAAAAAGAGTAACAACAACAAAATGCTGTAAAACAAAAAGTTTGGACGTGTCTGTCCCAGAAAAATGACGGCATCATTGCTATTATGAGCTTGAAGAAGATTTCAGTGTAAGGAAATCCATCCATGTGAATATGCAAGCAAAGAAAAAAGAGAAAAATCAAAGGCTTATTCTAATGCAGCCAAATTAGGATGTGGGGTTCCTTTTTCTGCATTTTATTTATTCCACCCCAGCTCATTTGCATTGTTTACATGCAACTAAAAATAAAAGTCACTGTTGTCACTGTGTGGTTGTTGTTCCCGGCAGATAATTGCAACGGCCCTTTGGTGTCCACACTGCCGCACTCGTCCTTTCAAAGCTCGTCGCACTCGTCGCTGGAATACGCCGCCCACCATGCAAAGTTGCACAGGAAAGAGGGTGAGTGTCTGTGCCGCCACCAGCTGTTACTTAAGCTCTTTATGTCGTCTAAAGAAACATTTTCTCAGCTCTTTAAACATTAAAGTATCACTTTATCCCCCCCTTCCTGATGGTAAAATGTTTTCTTTGAAGGCATGTGCTGAGTTACACTCCATCTACAGGTGCATATTATGTATTGCAGGGGTCTCCAAGGGTCACCAGGGTCTCCCTTCAAGACCGTTTAAGGTGCCCTGTTCTGAAAATAGCTCACCAGTTCTGGGTTATTGTGATTTTCTCGTAAAATGTTTTTTATTGGTGAGTCTATTCAAACCAATTTTTAAAGATTAACCTAGAGGAAACATTTGTTTGCCCGGAAAGGGATGGGAACATTTTGGGGGGAAATTTATTTGATAAACACCAAACTGTCAGAACCAGAACAAGAGGAGGACCCAGATGCGTAACGTTTTCACACAAGCTTTATTTTACGGGAATTTGGCAGTCATGCGTGTGAACACAAACGCCAGTGATTCAGCGATCGCTGGGCGGAACAAGTAAAACAGAAGTCCGGCGTGGAAAAACAGGAAGCCAGAGGCCGACGAGATCGATACCAGATACACGAGCAGATACCGAACAGACGGCGTCGATACCGGACAGGACGGGACGGACAGAATTGATACCAAATACATGGGCCGATACCAGACAGACGGGGTCGGTACCGGACAGGACGGGACTGACAGGATCGATACAGATACACGAGCAGATACCGGACTGAAGGGTTCGATACCGGACAGAACGGGACAGCCAGGATCAATACCAGATATCGGAAAGACGGGATCGATACCGGACAGGACAGGACAGACAGAATTGATACCAGACACTGGAGACTGGAGTCAGATATCAAACAGGACGAGATAGACGGGATCGATACCGGACAGGATTCACAAGCAGGATACCGGACAGAGTCAATTCACACGTCTTGCGGGTGCAGAGGTTCATTGCAGACTGACAAGGGGTGAGTGAGAGCACTGAGCTTAAAAAGGAGGGAAGCCAATCAGGCAACGAGCCGCAGCTGGCGCCAAACGGGCGGGGCCAAGTGAGGGCAATGGGCAAAATTGACAAAAACACCTAAAACATGCATGACAACTTAAAGGCAATTTAAAATATAAATAAAAGAGAGAACATGGTACACTACACATAAGTGCATATCTTAGACACACTTGTCAACATACAGTTATCAGATAACTTGCGTAGAGAACATGCTTACCAAACTATCATCTGCCATCCAAATCTAAATCCAATCAAATCTTCAAACTCTGTGTCACTTTTACCAGAATACAACTCCCGATAGGTAGACGATGTGCCGGCTTCCTCTTTTTGCTTTTACATTGCAGTCAAGGTTGAAATGATCCGCACAGGCATTGAGCGCCCTTTCACAGTTTACTGTAAAAATAACGTGTTAAGTGATAATACCAATAATAAAAATGTAAAAGAAAACTATGAAAAAAAGCTGCAACATAGACTAGAACATACGGTAGTTACAGTTACTAGTGACTTACCGTGTAATTCGGACTATAGCGTGCACCTGATTAGAAGCCGCACACATTACATTTTTAAAGGAAAAAACATTTTGGAGATACTGTATATGGTAAATTGTACTGAGATAGTTACCTTTAAATTAAAGCCCTAATTTATGGGAAAGTGATCTGAGGGCAATTAAATTACTTTTTAAATTTCTGTAAAATTCGGACTATAAGCCGCATTTTTTTCCAACCTTTCAACCCTGTAGCTTATGCAATGATGCAGCTAGTTTATGTATTTCTAACAGCTGCCAGGGGCGCCCGAACAGTAGAGGTAGAAGTGAGACAGGTGGAATGAATATATGTGTCAAGGAATTTGGCGCTTTGTGCATGAATACAACTAGCGTGAACAAACTCTTGTCATGAAAAAGGTGTCAATCGAAAGGGGATGACTAACTGCTATATTGGGAATAATTTGACACTCTTGGTGTAGGGGATAACAGAACAAGACGCTGTAGTCTGATGAGACCAACAGTTTTTATTCTGGGCTTAATGGAAAAGGTTGTGATTAGTGTAAAGATAACACTGCATAAAACCCTGGAAATATGATCATCACTATCAGACATGTGGGCACCATCAGAGTTTGGAGCTTTTCTTCTTCAGAAGGGTAGATCGTTATTGTCGATTTGAGTTCAAATACGGGACTAAGATTCGAGCCATTAAGCCAAATGCACATTTTTCAATGGAATGGTCCCAAACCACAAATAAAATCTTACAGCATTGGGAAAGAATATGTTCAATGGAATTTTTTTTTGTTTTTGAAGAGATTAACTTGTTTTCCAGTAAAATAAGAAATGCTATACTTAAGAATGCTTTACTCATTTTATCCAGCCAATGGTAGATTGCTTTGCTTATTTCAATTATGCTCCTGTAATCTTGAAGGGACAGTGTGTATTATTTGACCACTAGATCTTGCTATATTGTGTAGTGCAACCCTAAAAACAAGGGATAAAAAGCACAAGGAAAAATACAAACTATGGAGACCTTATTTATAATCTGCTGGATAAGAAAAACATTGCTTATTCCATTTTGTTTTTCACTCTTTTTTCAAGGACCAATAACAAAAATCTTAAAACAAGAAAAATATATTTAATTTGTACTATCAACGGGGCACGCTGCAAAAGAATAAAGTGTTACCAATACCCTATTGACATAAAATGTTGACTTTATGGGCATTATGTATAGTTACAAATATAATGTGTAAGTCTTATTGAGCATTGCCTATATTTTGGTTATGCAATGCCAAAATATTTATGGTTTTCAAATGTAGGTTGAAAATATTTTTTGGGATGAGCAAAATTCTTATATACCAATTCGTGGATAATTTATCTTAACAATATCCTAAACAATTAATATATCCTGCTAAGTAAGATGCTTTTTCCTATTTTGAAATATATTTTCCTTATTTTGTTACATAAATAATATCTTAAAATAAGAAGAGAAATGCCTAAAAACCCCACCCCAAAAATCTGCCAATGGGGGGATTGTTTTATTATTTAATCTTTATAATGCAAACATTTTCCAGCTGTTATAGAGTTCACACTTAACACTAATATATTGAAAATGTGAGGGAAAAAAAATCTGAAAATTATTGTCAACAAATGCTATCCATCTATTCTCAGTGCTACCAATTATGACTAATATTTTAAAGTTTATGATCGCAGATTTTCTATAAGAAAGAAATGTTTATTGCTCTTTGTTTTTTATTGTGTATTAGTTTCTTCTGCTGGACACTTACATTTGTACATTAGCAGGTTGTACGTGCATTTTACTTTTTAAGTGACAGTGTCTAAAAAAACCTTTCAACTTCAAAATATTGCTCTTAAATGTTACTATGAAAACCTTTTCAAAAGCTGAAAATTATCTTTATCCATCCATTCCTAAATAGGATTTTCAATGTTTGGCCGTTCTGTATTTTACTTGTGTAAGCACTGTTTGCCAAAATAAGAAGGTATTTTCATTCCAAGTGCGATTAATATATTTACATTTGTGCGCTTTACTATTTATATTTTATGCGTGTTGTAAAAACGTTTCAATTAACTTATTTTTTTAATTCTTTGTGTAGATTCTTCACGCAAAACAATTACAATGTCTCCGTTCGAAGCTCAAGTTTTTTCAATAGTTGAAAATTACATATGAGAATATATGATCAAAATACATTGGCTTTATTTTTTTATGATTGTTGATTGAACAAAACATTACACTTTCATACAAATATCCCACTGCAAAGTTGCGATAACATAATAATCAAACTACAAAAGAGTCAATGTTTATTTGTATAGCCCTTATTCACAAAAATTCTCAAAGGGCTCTTACAGACTATTACAGACTTCAGACACCTCTCCTTTCTCCAAAGTACAATAAATTTCAAGAAGCAAACACAACATGGGGAAAACAGATAAATTATATAAATATTCCAAATGTATTACAAATAGTATTAGTTATAATTGTCCTTCTGTTTGGGGGAAAGCTTCATGGATAAAGGTACTGTTTTCCTTCCCTCAAGGGTTAAAAGTTATTTTTCTACCCGTGAATTTGCACTTGTGTACGAAAAATTAAGGTTCAATAATAATAAAATTGACAAAGGAAGTTTATTTTGGCTGAGATTGATGACTCATAAATGCCAAGCAGAATATCCTTCCAAAATAATTTGAAACCGTTGTCAGTCTTATCAGCTATAAAATCACAGATTTCCCACCAGACATTTTCAACCAAAAGGCAGTGCAAACATAAATGAGCTATAGTTTTAAGATCTGCAAAAAAGAATGTACATTTCAAAAGATATGTTTATTAAACCTTTTCGCAATAGGACATTTGGAGAAGTAAGTACTATGGAATATTTTAAACAAAATTTCTCGAACGTTGTTTGTTAACAAGTAACAGTTGGGTAACAATGCCCTTTTTTTAGTCAATGAACTGTATATATTTTTACCAGAAAGATATAACATACAGAACAGTAACGGTCAATTCCGTACTACAGATTGCACCCTATTAAAAGCTGCATGCGCAAATATAAGTGAAAAAAAAAAACAGCTTTGTTTTCGTACAACGCCCCACCGTATGTTGAGCTGCAGGCTTAAAGAGCCATGAAAATGAGATCCTTACAGTTCATTTCTTTAATATGAACTAAAATGGGCAATAACATACATTTTCAAAACAAACCTCAACTTACTGCACTGACAAATATTCAGAAGCCCGTACAATCTCAAAAGCCTGTACAATACACTGCGACTGATAAATAAATGATTGATGATTGATAAATATTGCTACTATTACTTAAAAAAAAAAAAATCATGACTCAGATGAATTATCGAGTATAATTTCCCTATCGAGCTGAAAACTGTGGCTTTTATCAGTTTTATAACCGTCAGCCTGATAATTACGGTGTACCCTTCCTCAGTTAGTAACTAGTGTCGGCATAATGAAGTAGCAATACTTTGTTATGTGTCCAAGGGATGGGAGAGCTTCAAATCAGTTGCATGGCTCTCCATGTGTACAAGCTGTTGTGATTGTATGGGCTTCACAATTTAAGTTTTGTTTTGACTATGTTTTTGTCCCACTCCTGTGTTAATGTTAACGCCAAGTTAATTAATACTGACTACTGCGTTAGTTGATGAAGAATTACATCATGCGGCTAGAGTCTGCAAACTAGTCTACTATAATGTGTTATTTGTGCTGCATGGCACACTATCACCTGCCTCACGGAAAGATAAGAAGGAGCAGCATCGTATTGTGAGCCACTGTGTTTTAAATGTTGAAAAATGTGGCAGTCTTTAGTCCGGAATTTACGGTACAGCTTCCTTTTCACGTAGTGATCTGATTATTCCATTGCTGTGATAACAAAGGCTGCATACGTCCTGCATCGTGGCAGTAGATAAAGTTTGCCATGATTTGTTTCATCAAACCAATTTATAATTATTTTAGATTCCCCACACGAGTTGTCATACCTGCAACATAATGCCAGCAGTGACTCAGCTTAAAACCACAAAAATTGACCAAATCAATATGGCCATTGATTTTTACCGTCAGGGGCCGGTGGCTGGTCTCCGATGGCAAGCGACAAGGAGCCCTGGCTCCAGGTGGACCTCAGGGAGCAGATGGAGGTGACGGCGGTGGCCACGCAAGGATGCTACGATAGCTGGGACTGGGTCAAAACATATGCGGTCCTCTACAGCGACATGGGAAGAACATGGAGGCGCTATCGGCATGATGATGGGACGGAGGTCAGTGATTGTTACATTACACATTATATCTTTAGCTGTTCTCATGAAGTGCATCTAATATCAATATAAACTTTGTTCGATACCACATATCTATTTATCAAAGACGGTGTCTTCATTTGACAACATATCTTTCTAGTACTAACTTGTCATAGAGGATTGGGAATTTCGTTTAGTTCAACCAGGGGTGTTCAATCATGGTTCGGAATGCAATATAAAGGCATTATGCCTTATACTAGAAATATTTTAAACCATTACAAATATTGTAATTTCTGGATTACAGTAACCCCTCGATGTATAACAGTTTACTTTTCGCGGTTTTGCTAACCTGCAGATGTTCAGCGTGCATTGTGTTCTGCATTCTAATCGACTAAACAGTTGCCCTAAGCTTTTTCTGCCTGTGTCTGCCTGGGTGTCAATACATTGTGGCCTAAATTGTACACATGTGTTAAACAGCTTGATGGACATACATTATGTATGCACAAAATGCCGGGTTGCGATACAGCAGCACATCCAAATAAATAAAGTTTTCTACTCCACAGATTTTGACTATCGCGGGTCCTTTTTGGAATGCAGCCCCCAAAGTATTCATGGAAAACCAGCACCTGACTATAAGCTGCACACAATACATTTTTTCGAGGAAAAAGCATTTTGGATATACATGACCCACACCTAGCTGCAGGGCCTTGCCCAAAGACACTTTGACATACACATTCCAAAACATGCATGTCAGGTTAATTGGCCGGTCCAATTTGTCCCTAGGTGCGAATGAGCGAGTGAGTTGTCTGTCTCTGTGTTCCCTGTGACTGGCTGGCAACCAGTTCAGGGTGTCCCCTGCCCACTGCCCGAAGATAGCTGGGATGGGCTCCAGCACCCCCGCGACCCTACTGAGGATAAGCGGTGCAGATAATAAATGGATGAATGAATGGTGTATCTATATATATTTATGTGTGTGTGTATGTGTGTATGTGTGTGTGTGTGTGTGTGTGTGTGTGTGTGTGTGTGTGTGTGTGTGTGTATGTATGTTTTGTAAAAATGTATTTTTGAGGGTTTATCAGCACCATCTAAAATGTGTTTTACCTTTATCATGCAAATGTGCCAGGTTGCACTCCCCCCACATAATGCTGGACCAGTATTAAGCCAAGCAATAGCATATTTTTTTTTCCTCATGTGCATTCCTTTTCAACTGGTTCCATTTCCTTTTAGTTTTTCTAAGAGTTGTGGAGCCTCTGGAGAGTTGTGTTCAATGTGCCTGTGGGGACGTCATCCTGCTCATTCCCCGGACCTTTGGTTGTGTGTGTGCACGTGTTATTGTGTTTGTCCAAGGGTACACATGTTGTATGCTCGTGTGAAAGCTACAGTATCTGTATCTAGAGTCATTTATCAATGTTGCTCTCTTTCTTATATGATCTATGTTATGATACCATTATCACTAACACATTAAATATTGATACAGCATTGTACAGTGACACACTCTTACAGTATATCATGTGTAGGGTATTCATCATATTGCTAGAATCAGCGACAAAACAACTGTGCACATTTTCTGTGGTGTTGCAGTATTTATAAACTAAACACCTTTTAAATGTTCACTAATTTCCTACATAATTCCCATTTCCACTCAACTCCAATCTAATTGTATTCATAAAGCCCTCAAAATTACAGCACTGTCAACAAAAGTGCTTAAAACAAATCGAAGAAGGCACAAAGTCGCCAACCATACTGTGTGGCATTGAAACTCAAACAAAATGCAGTAAAGAGTAACATAATAGGGCTAAAAGGGACAGTATATACTATATTATTTAGCACTTCCTAGTGGTAACAAACTTTGTCTATTTAAGAAAAACAATATTAATTCAAATAATGAGCAAAAATACAATACAAAATAAGTTTACATACACATGCATTTTTTAAAAAACACTTGATGGTCAAGAAATTATTATTTATTTTACATACAATGACCCATAGCAGCAAGATTTCAAAATAATCTCTGATAGTGCCATTTTGCTTATTTTAGGTATTATTATTTTACCTTATTAAAAATAATTCTTAAAGTACTTCATTAAACAGGTAAACTATTTAAAATCAGAATATATACATGGCAGAAAAAATGCTCTTTAGAATTTGTATAACTGATTTTTAAAAAAGTAGTTTTTATGTTTATTAAAGGAAGACTGTTAAATATTTGGCCATTAGGTGTTACTGTATTGTGCAGTGGAACCAAAAACAAGTGCTAAAAAGCACAAGGAAGATAAAAAACTACGGAGACTCAAAGTGACCAAAAAGCAGCATTTTTTCTTCTCATTATTTAGCCCAGCGTTTGACAAGGTTTTTGTTTTTTGGGGGGGTATCTTTTGAAGCAAGTTAGCGGACAATCATGTCAGCTCTCTGTCCGTGAGCCTCATGTTATGGAAAAGGCACATTTCTCGACCAAGAAGTATTTACAATAATGCACACATGATAGCTCATGTATTTTTGCGTGTTTTTACCGCTAGGAACTGTTAAATAATACACAATGTAATTTTAAACACAATAGACTTCAAATGATTCCAGCCTGCAGGCTTTAAAAGAAAAAAATCCACTCCCTCGAATTTCCAATGAACTATTTTAAAGGTTTGAACTTGTCTGAACTGTAAAGCAGTGCAGTACTGCACAGCTAATTGCAAGTCCCATCTGTGAGAGGTGTTAAGATCTCTCACTCCAAGTCAGCACAACAAAACACACTGGCAAATAGGAAAAAAAACTGATCCTTCTGAAAAAGAAGAGAAGGCTTGGATATTTCAGTCTGACAAGATGGGTCAATTACACACACTGTTAATTGGATTGACAGGTAGATAAAACGCCACTGGAGAACAATTTACCAGCTTGTTAACAGCTTTTGACATAACTGGGACAAATACAATGAAGAGTAGATGACATATGTCAATGCTGGGGCTATTTCTTCACCGAGAACTGAGGCCAGTTACACGCTTTAAAATGGCATCACGGAAAAAGATGCCTGACCTGACTCAATCAGGATACTTAAGCCCCATTACATGGTTCCAGCTCTCCCTGCTTCGCCTCGCCCCGGATACTAAATACTTTTCTGAGTCTCATTATCCATTACAGTCGTACCCCATGGTATTGTGGCCTGACGTCATTACAATGCGCGGGCGACATACTCCCTCTTCTCTTGTGATAAAATTTGCGACCTAAACTACATCAAATTGGCTTATTTTCCATTTAGACTTGTGACCATTAATGTTTTTAGGTGTTTCATATACGCCATACGCAACTTATTTTCTAAGCAAGAGGATTTTATTTTTTAGTTCTTCACTATTCTTATGATTCTATATGATTTGTATTTTGGTTCTGGAACCGTTTGGGCAGTAAGTATTTTATTTGGAGAAAAACGTTCTACTTTATTTTCATATTGTTAAATGTTTTTACATTGTACCGCTTATTTTATTCATACCGGACTTAATTTCCATAACATTGTGGAAATGTGAGCTAATTTAGTTGTCATGTTGACTTGTTAGTTTTGAGTGCATTAACACGGTTGTATATCCTTTTTATTTCAGATGTGTATACTTTATATTAGAGGTGAACACTTTATGTTTTTCTATTTATAAGTCTTCATATTGTATCGTTTTCCAACCGGAGCAGAACAGAAATTTTGTTGGAGCAATCCAATGACAATAAAGTTGATTCTGATTCTGAAATGCACCTACCTGAATATCCTGGTACAGTTTCAGGTTGGCCCTCAATGCCATTAATATATTATTGCCATATAAATAAACAATTTCTTTTGTAACTTGAAATACATGTTTTTGTCATGTTTTCGTATGTCAGCGGTTTTAGCATTTTAATTATCAGAACCTTTAAAAACAGTTTAACAACAACAAAGGGAGACACTTATATGTAAAAAGCTATATTCATCTTATCTTCACTCAAAACTAGAATACAAAAAAAATTGATTTGAAGAGTCTTGGGCTGGGTCTGCAGGTGCATCCCTCTCAGGTAGGCAAAGGTCTCTTCTTGATTGTGTGGGGTTGTCTGGAATCATGACAGTTTTAAAAAATACATTTTTAAAAAACATGTTTTTTCTTAGATCTATCCCGTCTTACATGGGTGTAAAGTTCAGGTAGTCTTAGAGTTTTATATTCCAGTGTTTTTTTAACCTGTGTGCTGTGAGACTTGTACTGCAGAACATTTCCCAATTCGATCTTTGCCCAAAAGCATGCCAATGTTTTTTTTTTTCAATTGACAAGCCAAACTTGTGGCAGCAGATTACTATGTTTATAGATTAATTCTATTCTTCTCCGGATGCAATACATTGTGAAACAAAAGAAAATGAAGAAAAAATGTTGTGCAGGCTTGGGGAGTAACGGAATACATGGAACGGCAAAAATGATGTTGCAAGCTGTTTGGATTTATTTTCATTTTGTTTCTGTCGCATTTTATGTTAGTTTTGCCAGAGATCAAAGCCAGGAGAAAAAGCTTACCACGTGTTGGGAGTCATAATTTTATTCATATTTAGTTTCTTTTGTCTTTTTTTAGCATATTTGGTATTGGAGTAATCCAAAAGTAATTAAAAGTAATCCAGTTAAAGTAACCCTACGCAACCCTGTATATTGTCACGTTGCACTAGCAAATGTAATACTATAACAAGCAATCACAAACTCTAAAGTTTTTTTTGTTTTTTTTTAACGGACAGATTTTAAATATACTTTTTTTCTATGTGGAGCGCGACCAGTAATCTGCTAATGGCTTTGGAAAATAGTTAACTGTACACTGCAACACATACGCGTTAAAAATATCAATGTCATTCAAAGAGTGACTTCATGACTTAAAAATAAATACTAAGCTATGTGTTTCTAAATATCTACCAAGAATGAGCAGACATGTTCATTTTACCTATGGACGTTAGCTTCCCCTATGGCTTAATATCCAGCAGTTGGAACCACTTCAATTTTGTCCAGTCGACCTCCAGCTGGATTTGTACATTGATTGCATCTCTCCAACTCACCATGCCTCAAAAAAAGTTTTGTTTAGTTAATACACGGAAACAAATTTTTTTCGGATCTCGTCTCGCGGAAGATCCTTCCTGACAAATCGGAGATCTGCATTGACTGACCTCGCTGACCAATCAGTGGTTGTCAGTGACCCACGTGACCTTTTACTCCTCGGGACCTCGACAGAGGCGGTACCAAATTGGACCTGCCAGGGACGTAGAACCAGGTCCTTCTTCATAATGGAAAACCTAAAAATTTCAGGCGAAGTGAGGAAGGCTGCAATAGTGTTGTGGAAAAGCACTTTCAGACACATAGCATTAATTAAGAAACTGCTCTTGCATCAATTAACAGCACAACAATCCCTTTCAATCAGTCAGTCTTTATCAATTCATTGGTATTTTATAACGTTTGCTATACCTTTAAGTTCTTACCAGTGGGCACAGTGATGTATAAATGAATATATATCCTCTGGTCTGATGAGACAAATATTAATGTATTTGGCTCAGATGGTGTGAAGCATGGGTGGCAGCAACCAGGTGAGAAGTTCAAACATGTGTGTTGTGCCTAGTCAAGCATAGTGTTGCAAATGTTATGGTTTGGGCTGCATTAATGCACCTGGAGTTAAAGAGTTGTATTTCATTGAGTAAAACATGAACTCAAGCATTAACTGTGGAATACTGGATCAAGGAATGATCCCTCCAAAAACTGTGTTTGCAGGGCAATGTTCTAGCCTGACAATACCCCCAAATACACTTCTAAGATGACCAAAGTTTTTCTAAAATGTCTAAGGGTAATGTGAATGGACTGGCCAAGTAAATCTCCAGATGTAAACCCAATAGAACATCTTTGGAGCACCCTCAAGCGGAAGGTGGGAAAGCAAAAGATCTTAAATATCCCATAGCTCGGTCATGTTGTCATGGAGGAGCGGAAAAGCATTTTAGTGGAAATTTGTGAGGCTCTGGTAAAATCCATGACCAGGAGGATTAAGTGGTTCTGCAAAATCATATTTGCCACAAACTATTGAACCTCAGGGAATTTTACTTTAGGGTGTATTCAGTTTTGTTACCAGGGTTTTAGCTACTTTTGTCTATATTTTTAGTTTTTTGACCGGAAAAATAAATGTACACAGCTATATAAGCTTTACTTGGACTACTTTTGATTGTGTCAAAGAAATGTTTTTTCAGTGTTGTTAAATTAAACAGAAATGTGACAGAAATGTGACATACTGCCTAGAGAGGGGCCACTGTACATAGAAACGTAGATTAGCTGACTAAGGAATTGGACCGCTTAACCAGTATCTTTGTAGCGTAAAACTGTCAAAGCAGTGGGAGTAAATGTAAGCAAAGTTCGTGTCAAAACCCTGAGAAGGATTTGCACAACAACAATCTTGACTATTTCGTATCTTGAGTAGCTTGTATGTAGAGGGACCATTATCTTTCTTTTCATATAACGTCTGTTTTGTTTTATTAAACTTCTCCTTTTATGAGTGTCCTGTTTGGGTGTATGTCTGCAGCAACTGGTTTACTGCACTTTCTTTTGTTTAGGTCTAGGTATGTATAACAACTAGTATTTTAGCAATTGATGTGCAATTGTAAATTGACTGGATTAATATGGTGCCACAAGTCACTGAGTACTTCCAAAGGGCTTTACGATGCACATTCACACACACACACAGATAGCTGAGTCAGCCATAATTCCCTGCATGTTGCGGGGATTAGGCGTTTGGTGTCTTGCCGAAAAACACTTCGCTTTTAACTCGGAGAAGCCAGAATTGAACCTGTGACCTCTTTGGTCCCAACACGACCGTTTTTATATACTAAGCTACTCCCGCCGTAATGCTGTAATACAATTGATTGAATTGAACTGTCTTTATTGTTACTGATATTGTAACATTGTTAACATTGTTTGCAACAGGATTAGACATGGCATTCCAAAAACATAAACTTTAAAGACAAAAATAAGATAAAATAATGACAGGATGAATAAATATATTTAAAATTTAGGCTTGGGGACTAGCCTAGGTTGTAATAGTAGAAACAAAGTTACATTATAACAATAGTACAACAAAAAAGTAATGCAACACAGTTTAATAGCAACAAAAAACACCAACTAGTTTTTATCGTTCTGTGCCCTTGTCAAGGATCGTGATGGCCTGAGGTAAGTAACTGTCTCTGAGCCTGTTAGCCCTTGTTTTAAGGGACCTGTACTCGCCTAACACAGGAAAGGTCCCTGGTTTGAGATCTAGTGGAAACCTTTGTTTTCCTGGAAAGGGATGGGCGCCACCAGGCTGTAGTTGCCCAAGACACAACAGAGAGAAAAGTGCCCCTACAACCCTAGTGGTCAAGGAAACCCACCAGGCATCTACCAGGGGGAAACAGGTAAAAAATAAGTCTGGTTAAAAGTTTAAAGTTGAATTGAAACTTACAAAATGAATATGTGAACACAAAAAGTGAAACATTATGATTTATATTTTAGTCCAAAGTTACAGCTAAGTATTTTAGTAAATAGTAAAGAGTCAAACAATTTTAAGAGGATACTGTAATATGCACCTCACAATGCCTCACCCACTACCAGCAACTACACAAATTGAAACTGCTTCCCTGCATCTTAATGTCTTTTGAATGTTTATTGGCAACAACTAAGACCATTTTGACTTAGTCATGCAAATGAGCCGAGCTGCACTCTCTCCCACAAAATTCTGGACCAGCATTAAGCTAAGCGCTGACATTGTGTTAGTATGACCAAAATGATGGTAATGATCCACGAGCGTTTAATCACCAAGCTCCAAATTAGAAAGATCAATTACTGTGCAGATTGTTTATGGGAGCATTCAGTCCATCTCCAAATACAAATGGAGCATCAACACTCGTTCATAACAGCCGTAGATGCGGCTTTTCAGAAGCAAACGCAGTTAGCTCATGCTAATTCATGCTTGGAATAAGGGGGGAAAAGCAGCTGTACTTTTTGCTTTGAAGAAGGATGAATTAGGAAATGAATTTGACGGCCCAACTCTAGTATGAGAGGCAGAGGAGGACCCTTACTTTAAATTAGCAAGGTCCAATGCCTCTTCTGACACTGTGTCCTGAGTCATTGCAGCCAAATTGGATCCTGGGATTCTGAACACCCGCACACACACTAGAGTTGCACGAATAATGCTTTTTTTCTACTAATACGATATCCAATAAAATCCCGTTTTTGTAGACTTATATCAATTCTGGTACCTTATAACTTTTTCCAACTACATATATCTATATTTGTAAGAAGGTAAAAAGTAAAATTTCCACTTATTTTAAGGTGTGTCTGTATTTTTGTTTATATTTACAAAATCATGTCAAATACATAAAATACTACAAATATTTCATAGTTTACTATGGTCGTTAAGACCAAATAATGAAATACGCATTTTCTGTGAAAACCACTAAAATTTGAATGAATAAAATCAGGCAATGCTCATTTTTTGTATTGATAATGTGTATTGCTCCTTGGATATTTATAGTGCATTAGTGCCATTTGCTGGATAATTGAGGTAACAGTAGGTTTTGTGTGTTTTATTTTGAGTGGCATAGCCTAAGACCATTTTGGACTTAAAAATGGCACTCTTCAATGCTACAACAAAACGCTGTTTGATATCTGAAAATTCTCTATCCATTTTCACATATGATTTTATATTTTTGGCAGTCCTTGGTTATACGAAGTGTTGAAAAGTAAAAGACTGAGGAGTGACTAACAATCAATCAATCAATCAATCAATCAATACTTGTGTTGTTTGTCAATCATAATGCCAATAACCATAATAACAATATGAGCACCATGTATTTAGTCCCAAGTTTCAAGTTTTATTCCAAATCGCCCCAAAAAAGAAAAAAAGACAGGAACAGAAGACACTAACTCCACGTATTATATTATACATTGAGGAAACTTTAAAACTATCAGCGTTAGTGATCTGATTAGATATTCATGCAACCACCGGAAGGAGGGACATGACTCTTGTCATTTGTAACAGCCGATAGATTCAATCATTCCATACAATTCCGAAACCACATGTTTTGACATCATTCATCATTTTCACAGATAAACAGACCAGACCTAACACAGTCCACCATTATTTTCTATCCTTTCCGTGTCCCCTGGAAAAACAAGACCAAAAAA
The DNA here is from genome assembly GCF_059441175.1 of Urocampus carinirostris. Taxonomy (NCBI): domain Eukaryota; kingdom Metazoa; phylum Chordata; class Actinopteri; order Syngnathiformes; family Syngnathidae; genus Urocampus; species Urocampus carinirostris. The sequence continues at coordinate 37,282,046 of NC_142362.1, read as the reverse complement.
TAAATACATTATTGTTGACAGGGTTCTACAAACACGGCTTTTTTTGGTCTTATTTAGCGCCTTCTAGTGGTTACAAAAACAATATTTACTTGAATATTAAGCAAAAACACATGAACTATAAATCAAATGAGTATTTTTTACATACTGTTTTTTTCCGCACAAAAAGGTACACCCGATTATACGGCACATCCCCAAAAATAGTCCTTTTGTACAAATGGTTCATACATAAGGCACACCGGACTGTAAGGCGCATGATATTGAACAATAAGAGCTACAGTGTCACAGACCAGAACGGACACAGGACTCAATTGCATGTGTTTCTCAGATTTTATTGAAAGAAAGTGAGAGTAAGGCTTGCTTGATTGCTTGATCCAAAGACTGGCGGAGAGCGGGAACGAGCAAGGCGGGAGTGACACTTCCGTGTCGGAAGAAGACAGGCGGGAATGGCAAGTCGTTTGACCAGGGCTGGAGATCAGAGGCGATGTAAAGTTCGTAATAGTGGTCGTAGGCAGGCGGCAGGCAAAACAGGCATAGCCAGGTTCGGAAACGGGTCGAAAAACGGGAATCAGGCAGGAAACAGGTTTTAACAGAGACAAAGTCGGGCGGGAACGCTCATTGAGTGAAACACAACAGCTCGCAACGATCTGACAAAGTTTGAACTGAAGTCTGGGGCTTAAGAAGGGTGTGGCCACCAATCAGCTTGTCCGGGCTGTTGGCGCCAATCAACCTGCCACAGGTGTTCCAAATAGAGCAATTATGACATACCGTGTAACTGTTGCTGTTTATATACTTACGGCACATAATAGTGCAATGATTAAACAGTCGCTAAGTATCTAATGTTTGCAATGGCCAGTGAGGGCGCCGACACTTTACCGCTTGACTACCAGTCGTACAGATGATACATGAAAAGGCATCAAAGTTCTGGTTATCACACTATTTTTGCAGTGCCAGAAACATTGATTTGCATAGTGCATTCTGACATGTTAAAATGTCTCTCCACTTCATCAATTTTGTGTCAATAACCTCTTGGTTTGATACGTATATGGGCGTAAAATAATCTGTCTTGTAATTTGTTGAAAGGCTTTGTTTTCTGTTTCTTGCCTATGGGCGGCAGTAGCTCAGGGGGTAGAGTGATCGTTTTAGGATTAAGGGATCCCAGTTCGAAACCCGGCTTGTCCGTGGTACATGCCGAAGTGTCCTTGGGTAAGACACTGAAACCCCAATACCCCCAATAAGCAGGTTAGCGCCTTACATGGCTGCACAGATCACGGCCGCTATTGGGAAATGTGAAGCACAATGTAAAGCGCTTTGGGAAGTCATTGACTTGAAAAGCGCTATATAAATGCAGATCATTTCATTTCATTGCCTATGCAACATTGAAGCAAAGAAAATGGAGAGACTGTTTAACCTATCAGAATGCACTTTAAAGTCAGTGTTTCTGGCACCGTAAGTAAAATTAGTGTGATAACGAGGTGAGCTCTAATGCCTTTTTGTATGTTATCTGTATCAATGATGGTCTAAAGTGGTAAAGTGATGGCACCTTCACTGCCACAACCTGGGTTCAAGTCATGTTGTATTCAATGCGTTTTGGGACAGTGACGAATATTGATATATACGTAAGTATATTGTAAAATCTCTTGTAATAATGCACACCTCTAATTACTGAATGCATTTCAAATTGTTTCTACTGTATTCTGCAGTATGTAGGGTGCAATAAGGCAATTTCAAAATTTGGGGGTTTTAGGTGCACCTTATAGTCTGAAAAATATGATAGTCGTAGGTTGGTAATTGTGTTTTTATTTTACATAACATTAGCCTCACTTAAACTGAGCTGACATAATTGTCTGCCATCATGCTGCTACAGGTGCCCAAAACCCCCAAAACCTAATACTCCCTTGCTGAAGAAGATTTCACAAATTTGGGCATTGACACAAAAAGTTTATAGATGGGACCATCGCAAAATAGCACAAAGTATGTGCTATTAGCAAGATAGCAACTTTATTGTCGTCATCAAAGTCAACAAAGGAAAAGGTTATTTTGATTGGCACTGGATTTCTTCCTTTTGACATACTGGAAACAAATTTTGCCATGAAAAAAGTGTACAAACCCTAAGTTATACTTTACTGTCAGAAGAGTATTACACAATAGATACTGCGTATAGTGCAGGGACAATATAGCTTTAGTTGATGTTTTATAAATTGGGGATATTATTCATCATTTGTAGCTTCTCTTGAAGCTGGGCCAAAGTGAATCTCGTTGACTTGTGTTTGAAACCTGTGAAAAATGAATAACTGTTCATCCTCATTTGCAATATGAAATCGGGTTGACACCCAAGCTAACTTGCGGAGGGCTTTTCAGAGACCTTTTTGGCCGATGCTACCGCTTGTCTGTCCGTCTGGCATTTGAAGCGAGGCGCTCAAATATAAAAGAGGCTGCCAGCTAGAAAAGTAAACGTCAGGGCTCTAATTAGAGAGCTAGAGTTTATCACTTATTTCCGCGCTAATGCCAAGCAAAATTATCTGTCGAAAATTAGCTTCAGAGAAAGGCTAAAGGTCAAGCCCTCTGCCTACGTCCCAGACACACTTAACAAAATGAAAGGATGGACATGGAAAATTTGCTATTTCGATGCTTAATCCTTGTGGCATGCATTTGTTTTGGGTGACTGTGAGGTCCAAATTAAGGGCAAACCCCGTGTGGCCGTTCATCAGATCTAAAAAGGAATTCAGGTAACGACAATATACATTTTCGTTCCGCTGCAGCGGGGGAGAAACGGGGAGGAACACAGGGGATGTGTTCTCGGCTCCACAATCGTCCTCCTACTTCCCCGCCTCAGCTAGCTTTATTTAGTACAAGTATGGTGGACTTTAAACTGACACATCATAGTTGGGTGGAAATTAGACTGACACATCATTGGGTGGACATTAGACTGACACATCATTGGGTGGACTTTAGACTAAAACAGCAAAATATATATAGACAGTGAATAATAGGGGAATGTTCAGAGAAATACACAAAATATATATATAGAACATTCTTAAGCAACTTCACAGTGACACAATGTATGTCAGGTACATTGTGAACTTAAAGTGTGTTAACTCAGCCATTTCTGAATATTTTTTGACTTTCAACCCCTCAAAATGTTCAGCGGCATCAGACCTCTCTAAACACTTAATGTTTTTCATTTATTTATACCTCGCCCCGCCCATAGTACAGTATATATCCTAAAAGTGAGAGTAAAGAAAACTGAACTGTAGCCGATATACTGGACTGTCTCAGAAAATTAGAATATTGTGATAAAGTTCTTTATTTTCTGTAATGCAATTAAAAAAACAAAAATGTTATACATTCTGGATTCATTACACATCAACTGAACTATTTCAAGCCTTTTATTATTTTAATATTGCTGAATTTGGCTTACAGCTTAAGAAAACTCAAAAATGCTATCTCAAAATATTAGAATATCATGAAAAAGTATACAAGTAGGCTATTCAACTAATCACCTGAATCATCTAATTAACTCGAAACACCTTGCGAGGGTTTCCTGAGCCTTAAAAACACTCAGCTTGGTTCAGTAAACTAAATCACTGCTGATCTGACTGCTGTCCAGAGGACCATCATTGATACCCTCCATCAGGAGGGTAAGACACAAAAATAAATTTCTCAAAGAGCAGGCTGTTCACAGAGTGCAGTTTCAAAGCATATCCACAAAAAGTCTGTTGGAAGGGAAAAATGTGGCTGGAAACGCTGCACAACCAAGAGAGATGACCGCAGCCTTAACAAAATTGTGAAGAAGAGCCGCTTCCAGAATTTGAGGGAGCTTCAAAGACAGTGGGCTGAAGCTGGAGTCCAGGTATCAAAAGCCACAGTTCACAGACGTGTCCGGGAAATGGGCTACAATAGCCGTATTCCCATGGTCAAGCCACTTCTGAACTCAAGACAACGGAAGAAGCGTCTGACTTGGGCTATGGAGAAGAAGCACTGGACAGTTGCAGAGTGGTCCAAAGTCCTCTTTTCAGACGAAAGCAAGTTTTGCATTTCATTTGGAAGTCAAGGCGCCAGAGTCTGGAGAAAGGCTGGAGAAGAGCAAAATCCAAGTTGCTTGAAATCCAGTGTGAAGTTCCCACAGTCAGCAATGGTTTGGGGAGCCATGTCAGCTGCTGGTGTTGGTCCACTGTGTTTCATCAAGTCCAGAGTAAATGCAACTGTGTACCAAGAGATTTTAGAGCACTACATGCTTCCATCTGCTGAAAAGCTCTATGGAGATGAGTATTTCATTTTCCAGCATGATCTGGCACCTGCCCACAGTGCCAAAACCACCAGTAACTGGTGCACTGACCATGGCATCACTGTCCTTGATTGGCCTGCTAATTCCCCTGACCTGAACCCCATTGAGAATTTGTGGGGTATAGTTAAGAAGAAGATGAAAGACACCAGACCTACAAATGCAAATGAGCTGAAGGCCGCTATCGAAGCATCCTGGGCATCAATAACACCTCAGCAATGCCACAGGCTGATTGCCTCCATGCCACGCCGGATTGATGCAGTAATCCGTGCAAAAGGATTCCCAACCAAGTACTGAGTGCATCAATGGACATTTTCAAATGTTTGATTTAGTTTTGCTGTTATAAAATTATTTTTTTACTTGGTCTGAGGAAGTATTCTAATATTTTGAGATAGGATTTTTGAGTTTTTTTCAGCTGTAAGCCAAAATCAGCAATATTCAAATAATAAAAGGCTTGAAATAGTTCAGTTGATGTGTAATGAATCCAGAATGTATGACATTTTTGTTTTTTTAATTGCATTACAGAAAATAAAGAACTTTATCACAATATTCTAATTTTCTGAGACAGTCCAGTATATATAAATAACATTACTTGGTGAATATTTCATAGGGAATAAGGAGAACTTGGTATTAGTCAAAAAGTGGTGACATTTCTTTTTCCATTAATTCCATTTTTTTAACCAGTTTTCCTATAAAAAACTCACACAATGAATGTCAGTGTATATGATTTGGATGTGACTTTGAAGTGTGATAACTCAGTTATCTATGAATATTTTTGGACTTCCATGCACTAAAACTGTTTGGTGGCATCAGACCTAAATATTCATATGGAGATTTTAAGTTTCATTTCTTTACACTCTAAACTTGAAGAGAGATATCATTATTTGTCCCACAGGCTCTTTGTACACTCGTCTTTCGACTTGTACATACCAGCTTAAATAAGAAGCCTTAAGTATGCACAGAGTTGCTGTGCAATGATGGTGATCCAGCACATAATCATTCTCTCCCCTTTAAAATTTGTCATTGCGACTATGTGGTCAATAATTTTCTCTGTAAAAAGATTTGAAGTGGGGTGACGTGGTTACTTATGCGGGCAATGGCATACAAAGTTGGACCGGGGTCCGGCAGTGTCAGAGGGACAAAGTGGCCAGATCCTCCTCTAAGTCTTCCTCCAGATTGTCACCCAGTTCATCGTCATCAGAAACATCTTCTGTTGGTCTCTCTCCTGCCAAGCAATCAGGTTGAAAATCTTCATCAGAAAAGTCCCAGGTGTCAGAGGAAAAAAAATTCTTCCTCTTCAGATTTTCTGTCCATAACCAAATATTAATCGCTGCGTTGGCCCCCTATATACATTTTGCGAAAGAGATCTTGATTAACTCAGATTCACACAGCTGACCAATAATAGTTGATCAAGTTTTTATTTGAATTGGTGACCTTCCCCACGAGAATCATTCAGATATTTCTTTCCCACCAATCAATCAAATGTTCATCTTTGAGGCAGCGCAGGGTGAACACGGCAATACCAAGAGGCACACCTGCAATTTAAGTTCACAACACTTGATTTTGCATATCAAGGTAGAAAGCACTTGCAGAATTTCCAAAAGCAATGGAAAAGAAATATCACCCACGTGATGCACCAATGTGTGCAATACCAGCATCATTGGGCCTGAAGTCAGTGGCATTATGATGATGATGATAATGATGGTTATTATTATTATTATTATTATTATATTTGGACCGCCACTTTACCTTTTTTTTTTACCTTACATACAATTGACTCCACAGCACAAAAGAGAAAAATACCAAAATACCAGGAAATGCATTGGAATACATCAGGTTTATGATTGAGAGGGGCACTATAGAAACCATTGCAGGGGGGCATTTTAGGATCCATCCTTTCAAGGGCATGAGAGTGATGCAAATTGAATACTCCGTAAATTCCGGACTACGAAACACTTTTTTTGCCACGTTGCATGTTTCGTATGGGTGCCTAAAATCCTTAAAAATGTTTGAACTTGAATGTTTGTTTTCAAGGTCTGAAATGTGCTTGAATATTTGCTTACTCAATAGACCACACGTTAAATGAAGATAAATAAAGTCTGCTCGCTGGTGGCTTTGCTTTTCCATTACATTCCTTCTTCCCTTATGACTAATGGCATCTGGCGTTTGTCTGTATGGCGTTGCCATGTGAAGCGTCAGGTCCAGGAGGACAGGTTAAGAGACCAAGATGTACTAGACCAAGATGGGTTCTAGAGAAGCTAGAAAATTGGCTTTGAAAGCATTTAAAAGAGTATACATTCTGCCATGAGAAAGGCATACAAATCCTGAAGGTGGGGTGTGTCATTTGAGGTGTCCTTTCAAAGTTGAAAATAGTATATTTTCTCTCTTAGGCATATGTTAAAAATGCCAAAATGAGTTTAAAGAGCTATTATATTTTTTTTCCATCACGCCTATCTGCTTTTGTCTTACTTTTATCAATGCTGTTCTGGGTTGCACTACATGTTAGGGAGCAGGAAAGAGGGGAGGAGTGGAAGGGGAATGGAAAGTGATTTAATTGAAAGGCCTCTTTCAGATGCAGCCCAAAAACCTACCCGAGCCCCCAAAGATGACAAACGAAGAGTTTATTCAAGCGCGATGAAGAAATGTTTGTACTTTCATGCTCCAAATAAAGACCTTGACAGAGGCTGCACTTACTTTAGCTGAGGTAAACTGCTCTTTTTCGCAATGCCTGCCCCCTAAGTACAAAACACCAAGGTGACATCTGGAAACATTTATGACGCTCTTTAAGAGAAATCAGTCTGTTTTATTGACAACAATATTCATATAATACAAACCAGGAGCAAAACGAGAGGTTTGACAGTACTTTATTCAATGTTTCTATGTTTAAACTGCAGTCGAATTAATCCATAAAATTGCTACATTGTTCGTTCCATTTCATCGGAGTCATTGTCAGGTGGCCGGACTTCCCTTTAACCCTGGAGGAATGATAACAAGTTAATGCAATTTGGTCCGGTACCACTGCAACCAACAATAACAACATAAAAAAAACATCTTAGTATCCATGTTGCAGTCTAGCGCAATTCCCAGTATGGTTACCCTGGCACTGTCATAGAGAAATATACAGCTCACATTTTACAGCCCTGATTCGCGTTTTTTGTCAATAGCAGACCAAATGACACCTGACATTGACTTTTATATCTATCTATCCACCCTTGTCATATCCTTCGAGAGGGGTGACCGACAGCAAGACAAACACATAAACAAAAACAAAGAAAATAAGCGAAAAAGTAGCAAAAACACACAAATATGTTTTGGTGGACCATGGCCAAGCCAAATGCCCAAACAAGTTAAGCAGCTCGGCAACTAAGTTAGTCATGCTTTCATCCCTCCAGATGAAACGGGATGCAAGAAAGCATCCCTGTCACTCTGATCAGGGTGACAAGACACACTCTTCTGTTCAACAGCAGGGCGCGACAGCTTTCACTGGTTTACCCCTGCCGCATCATACGGGTGCCCTTCCCATCTCTTAGAACGTGTCCAAACATCCCACTATCCTTTCACAACAACTCTCCACTAATTCCTATCACCAACAAATGCTTAAGCCTCCCCTACATTTAGACCTCTTTACTGCTGTGCACTCATAACACCATCCATCTACGTCAATCGCGGCCTTCCTTTTGGTCTCCTTCCATTTACTTCTGCTCTGTAGATCCTCTTCAACATTCGCTCCTCATCCATCCTGTCCATGTGTCCACACCAACCTAATACTCTCTTATGCTCAGTTCTACTACTACTCCAGTTCTGTCTCTCACAATTTCATTTTTCAATCTATCCAATCATGTCACTCCTAACATACTCCTCAAACACTTCATATAAAATATATTTAATTTCCTTCTCAAATCTGCATTCAGGCTCCAAGTCTCTGCACCATACAACACAGTCGGCACAATCACACTCTCATACGGTCCCCTCTTAACATCCATAATCATACTCTTGTTGCTCATCACTCTCCAAAACCTTGTTTCCTTGATTTGCTTTGTGCAATACCTCGCACTCCATTCCACCAACTGCAGCCACATCACAACCAAAGTATCTACAGCTTTCAACTTCTTCCAGCACCTGTCCATGTAACCTTTTTTCCAACGCCATGCCCACTCCATCATGTGAACACTTCATCACCTTACTCTTCCCAACATTCACACATAATTTACTCTTCCAAACTCCATTACCAACCTTCTCAATGTTTTCTCAGAATCAGCCACAAGTGCTGTGTCATCTGAAAACAACAACTGACTACCTGCTACACCGTTCCACTGTTATCCATCATCTCTAGACCTCTGCCAAATACTCTTGCATTCGCCTCTCTCACCACACTATCCATGTACTCATTAAACAGCCATGGTGACATCACACACTCCTGTCTCACACCAGTCAACACAGGGAACCACTCACTTGTCTCACTCCCCACTCTTACACATGCTCTGCTGTTCACATAAAAACTCTTTAATGCTTCCAACAACTTTCCACCCACTCCTTGCATTACCATCACCTGCCACAACGCCTCTCGATCGACCATGTTGTACACCTTTTCCAAATCCATAAAGGCCAAACAAACATCCTTGCCTTTTGCAAAATAAGGGTGCGCGTGATTATTTCATACTAATACATTTTGTTTTAAAGCATCTCTCAGGACACACATGGTAGCTGTACACAAAATAAAGGACAGTCATGTCAGTTGTAAAAAAAAAAAAGATAAAAACAGATTAAGAAAAGTACAGTAAAAAAGAAAAAAGGGGGCGCATTTGAAGCCCACTCTGCAGCAGATGCCCTAGCAGGCTAGGTAGGTTAAGGTGAAAAGTGTGCCTGTCAGTCACACGAACAGGCATAAGCTACAGCAGTGGCCGAGGGCCCCGGGTGCGAGTGAACTGCGCTATCTACATAGAGGAGTAGTGCTTTGAGGAAATTGGTGGAGGTGTGAAGTACTGATCCAATGACAACATCGATTAAATCCAAGTACTTACTTAGTTTAAATAATACCGATATATCGGGCCCATCCGCCCACCACGCTGCTTATTTTTCATATTGGCACAACATATTTCAAAGAAGGCTTGAGACAGAACGTGCTCAGTTGATCAGAAATGGATGCTTTCTTTTTTGTTCCCAATCCACAAAGCAAGAAGCGTAAATGCATGCTTCAATAAATTGAGAGCAAGCCCATCAAAACCTCCATCGAAATATCGACAAAACTATTTTAAGGATATTCATTCGACCAAAATTAATATTTTCTACATACTACATGTGGTTCTATTACCCGATACTTGTGTCTAATGGTGTAGGTCAAATACATCAACCTAGCATACTTTTGGTTCAAGGTCTTCCGGAAGATGTTGTAGGTCTTTTTTTTGTTCAAAAATGTATCTTTCGATGTTTTATTGAACATTATGTAGCAATTGCTTGTCTATGCTATTGATGTGGATTTGTCAAACGCAAATGCTGTCTTGCATAACTCATTCTACAAAGGCATTATATTTATAAAAAGATTGAAGCAATAACCTTGTCTTTTATGTAATATGCGCAAAGGGAATTTACTTTTTTAAATTAAAAAGTATGCACAAAAAATAGCAAACCACTTAAAAGTGTGAGAGGGGGAAGCAATGGGGCAGAAAAGCAATTAAATACCGTAAGCATGATGTCAGGCAGGTATACTGAATGTTTTTTATCCGCCTCTGTGTCTTCTTATTATTGGAGTAATTATTAAGGCTGTCTTTTCCACTATTGTCCCTGATGGGAGAAAACTAATGAACCACTCTGTTAGAAAAACTGCAGTGCAGGCACCCAAGTATTGCACGAAACAACAGTGAGTCATTAGCATTTTATTGCAACAAAAAGAACACCCCCAGACAAGTATATCCTGGAAAATTCTACAATAGTCTTTATTGTCACTGATAACAACATAGTCTACATTTTTGCAATGAGATTAGACGTGGCATTCCAAGATAGGTAAGATATTAAAATAATAAAGACGCAAAAGAGCAAAATGAGATGAAAGAATGTCAGGATAAACCAGCAAAAATATTCACAAGATAGTGCTTGGAGTCTGCCCTAAGTTGACAGTGCAATTATGCCTGTTTTATTGTGCTGACATAATTAAGTCTTATTTTGGTAACATCGATCCATCCATTATCTGCACTGCTTATCTTCAGTAGGGTCGCGGGGGTGCTGGAGCCCATCCCAGTTATCTTTGGCCAAAGAACACTCTGAAATGGTTGCCAGCCAGTCGTAGGGCACACAGAAACAGACAACTCACTCACTCATTCACACCTAGGTAGAATTTGGACCGGCCAATTAACCTGTCATGCATGTTTTTGAATGTAGGAGAAAACCGGAGTGCGTGGAAGGAACCTATGCAAGCACGGAAAGAACATGCAAACCCTGCAAAAGAAGGCTGATAGCTGGATTTGAACCCATGACTTCAGAACCTGTCAACCTCCACGGCTCCATGCCCTTACAAACTGTCGTATTTTCCCTTACAAAATACAAAATAATCTTACACCATATTTTTTTTTTGTTCGGAATGATGCATGATGGGAAATCCCCCGGCGGCAGACTCATGCGCACAGTAGCATCAAACCGCTGGCTTCGTTTGCAACGGAAAAAAAAAATACCGAGAAAGAGGGTACCGCGGCGAACTCGTTTGACTTGATTGATTTGCCGTTTCGTGAAAGTCGGTGTATACCGGATTGTACCCATAATTGACAAATTTGCGTTTTTCCGTTCAGATTTTCTTGTACGTCGTACATGCCTTAAAATGCATAATAAACGTACTTTGTATGGCAAAAACGTACAGGTTGACAGGTATGGAACTGCCGCAGACATGTTTACATCTCAGCTGCCTTACTGCCCTATTTTGGTAACACGTGTTGACTGTCTCCTTCAATCTTCTATACCATCAGTAAATTGAAAATGAAAAAATAATTGGGTGCCTAATGCGATAACTATTAACAAAAGTAGCTCCTAGCTTCAAAAATGTTGGAAACCCCTGCACTAGAGACACACGTAGTTAAGTCTGTATATGTTGCGCAGAATGTGCAAATGGCCAATTCATATTGGCCAATATTATGATATCCGGATTATGTTACTGATTACATTTTTTTAACAGGTAACTAGTAACCCTAACCCTCTAACCCACTAACCGTAACCATAACCACCCTAAACCTAACCCTAAACCCTCTAACCCTAAACCTCTATCCCTAACCCAAACTCTAACCCCTTAACCCTAACTCTAATCCTAACCCTAATCTCTTTATCCCAACCCTAACCCCCTAACCCTAACCTGACACTAACCCCTCTTGCCCCCTTACCCTCTAAACCCAATTATAATCCTAACTCTAAAGGATTGTGGTGTACTGGAGCCTATCCAATCTATCTTTTGGAAGATATAAATGACTGATATTGAATACAATAAGTGCTGGTCATGCACAAAAAAAAGAATCAAGGTTAATCTTGGGCCAATTCTGGTGTCAAATGTCACCTTGATGTCCAGAGATTTAAATAGTTGGATGGAGTTGAATGGAAATCAAGATTCCAGATTTTAGGACAAACTTGAACATGCTTGATTCTGTATTTATATAATGATTAAGGGCTTTAGTTTTTAAGATCAGACCATGTCTGGGTCAATTTAAATCTGGGCAGAGGCAGATTAAAAGTTGTTTTGGAATGTTTGCAGACCAATGCAGTATGTTGGTTTAAAGCACATATTTTACACCATTGTGACCATGATTATAGAGAAAAACTAAACTGCAAAACAAAACTTTCAAACTAGAAGATCACTTATTAGTCATGTCCAGTCATATTTATTTGTACAGCCCTTAATCACAAAATGTCTCAACCACTTGACTTCCGGTTCCGGTTTTCAACATGGCGGCGCGTGTTTACGTTGGGGCTAGTTGCTATCCGGCAATACTACTATTTACCACTGTCCTCCTGCTTTCCTTTTTGGATACATGCGTGGCCAATAAGACCTGCAGCCGAAGGAGCTCATCCGACTGGGTGGGGGTCTAAATTTCGACTTTTCGGGCACTTTCTATACCACCCATGACATCCCCAACGAGTTCCAAAGGGCCTCAGGATCGCCCTGCTTTCCCGCTCCACCGAAGAAAAAGAAAAATCGAAGGCGAAGACGGCGCAAAGACAGAAAACAAAAGCGGGGATGTGGTGCAGGGAAGCGTGTGAAGTTGAAGGAGCAAGGACATGAAGATCTGTCTAATACAACCATAATTTCTTTGTCGATTCTGCGAGTCAAGCGACGCCTGAAGCCCAACGCACACGAACGGCGACATCTTGTGACGATCTCTACAAAGACTACAGCTAAGTTAAATGATTCAAAGCTAAAATTTGGTCTTTTGAACGTTAGATCGCTTGCTCCTAAAGCTTTACTTGTAGATAACATTATTCGAGATTATAAACTTAACTGTTTCGGTCTCTGTGAGACTTGGTTACGCTCGGATGAGTTTTTACCACTAAATAATGCTTCGCCACCAGACTACGCTAGCAGCCATGTAGCACGTTCTTTGAAAAAGGGTGGCGGTGTCGCGCTCATTTCTGAAAAAACGCTCAAATTTACTCCTCGTACCTCTAATAATCACAAGTCGTTCGAGGCTCTTGTTATGAGGTCCTCTTCATTGTCAATTTATGTAATAACTATCTATCGCGCACCAGGACCATACAAAACTTTCTTAGACGAATTTGCTGAACTTTTGTCTGAACTAGTAACCTATGCAGACAAAATTATAATTATGGGGGACTTTAACATTCATATGAACTCCCACTCAGTTCACTCACTGTTGCGCTTCAGTCTCTAATTGATGCATTTGGTTTTAATCAACTGGTTGATATGCCAACCCAGAAAGATGGAAACACGCTCGACTTGGTTCTGACTCGAGGAGTTTCAACCTCAAACATGACTGTGTTACCGTGTAGTACAGTTATCTCGGATCATTATTTAGTTACATTTGAGGTGCTAGCTAAATGCAGTACCAAAAAAACTGAAGGATTCAATGGGCGCAATATAAGCACGGGATCAGTTTCTGAGCTCTCTGATATTCTTCCAGGAGCAGTTGCGTCCTTTCCTTCCTACATAGGCTCTATCGAATCACTCATAAATGAATTTAATGCTACCCTGGCTAGTGCCCTGGATTCAGTAGCGCCCATCCGGCTTAAATCACGACCTAAAAGACGCACGCCTTGGTTTAATGATGAAACTAGATCCCTTAAACGAGAATGCAGGAAATCTGAAAGAAAATGGCGTGCTACCAAGCTTGAGGTTTTCCATCAAATCTGGTGTGATAGTTTGTTGAAGTATAAAGCGGCCCTCGCCGCTGCAAAATCAGCCTACCTTTCAAAGGTGATTGCGTCACAAAAGAACAATCCCAAGGTCCTTTTCAACACTGTAGCATCGCTTACATGGCAACAGACTATCCCAGATAGCTCCACTCATTCTGCCCACGACATAATGGTCTTTTTTACTAAGAAGATCCAAAGCATACAGGAAGAAATCGCGAAAGACAGTATTAATTCAACACATACTAAAGCACTCAAATCTATAGATGCACGACATGGTGGCTGTCCAGGGATTTTGTCCCGTTTTAGTGAACTGTCACTCGATAATCTTAAACAGATGGTCAATACGGCAAAACCGACGACTTGCCAGTTCGACCCGCTTCCAGGTTCACTTATTAAAGGTCTCTTTGGCGTTCTTGCACCTTCAGTTCTAAATATTTTAAACATATCACTCTCCTCAGGTGTAGTTCCAGCGGCTTTTAAGTCCGCCGTCATTAAACCCACACTGAAACGACCCAACCTTGATCTAGAAAACTTATGTAATTATAGACCTGTGTCAAACCTACCGTTTCTTTCTAAAATACTTGAAAAAGTAGTGGCACAGCAGCTGAATGATTTCATGTCCGAGAACAATCTCTTTGAATCAATGCAATCAGGATTCAGGGCTAACCACTCTACTGAGACAGCTCTGATTAAGGTAACCAAGGATCTACGGGCAATGGACTCTGGCGCATCATCACTTTTGCTGCTGCTGGATCTTAGTGCTGCATTTGACACAGTGGACCATAATATCTTGCTAGAACGGTTGGAAAAATGGATTGGTCTCTCAGGAAACGTCTTCTTGTGGTTCAGATCCTACCTCTCAGATGGGACACACTGCGTTAAATATGGCGAATTGACATCTGAGCCCTTTAGTGTTACCTGTGGTGTTCCGCAGAGTTCAGTGCTTGGCCCCCTTCTCTTCAGCATTTATATGCTTCCACTAGGTGATATTATTCGCAAGTATAATATCAGTTTCCATTGCTACGCAGATGACACTCAACTCTATCTCCCGATGGAGGAATCTGCCACACTAAACTGTGGAAATTTGGAGGCCTGCCTCACTGAGATAAAAGATAGGATGTCACTCAATTTCCTGCGTCTTAACTCTGAAAAGACTGAATTGTTAGTTATTGGTCCATCTAAGTCCCGTGACTTATTCTCCAAAACCGCTGTGAACATCGACAATTGCCACATCACACAGAGCGATTCACTTAAAAATTTAGGTGTCATATTTGACCCGATCTGTCCTTTCAAACACATGTGAAGAAAATTACTAGAACCGCTTTCTTCCATCTTCGTAACATTGCTAAAATTCGTCCTATGCTTTCTCTGTCGGATGCGGAAATCATAATTCACGCGTTTGTTACCTCCCGTCTCGATTACTGTAATGCACTACTTTCCGGTCTTCCGATGACCAGACTCAAGAGTCTTCAGCTGGTACAAAATGCTGCAGGGAGGCTTTTAACTAGGACAAAAAAGTACGATCACATCACCCCAATTTTGGCTAACCTGCATTGGCTCCCTGTTAGCCTAAGATGCGATTTTAAGGTTCTCCTATTACTATACAAAATCATACATGGACTTTCCCCCTCATATCTTTCAGATCTGATTTCCCCCTATGTCCCGGCCCGAAGCCTTCGTTCCGAGAGCGCCGGTCTCCTGGTGATCCCAAGAGCCAAGAAGTGTTCCGCTGGTTCGAGAGCGTTCTCCATCCGGGCACCGGTGTTGTGGAATGCTTTTCCCCCTGAGATCCGATCTGCTGCCTCAGTGGACATGTTTAAGTCTAAGCTTAAAACTCACTTCTACTCTATAGCATACGAATAACCTAAACTTTTTATATGTAATAACTTGTGAAGCCCTTTGAGACTATTTGTGATTAAGGGCTATACAAATAAAAATGACTTGACTTGACTTGACTACACAGGCCACAATGACACCATCTGGAAACAACATGCGGGGAAAAAAAAACTCAAAGACCTCAGGACAAGGAAAATAAGAAACTTTGAGAAGGGGCCACACAAGTGGTAATCCGCCTACTAGGATGACCAGACTGAATTAGATGTTGAATTGGGTAGTAACACACATGTGTATATTCCATTTCATAAACTAAATTAAACAACTGAGACGATTATGTTCCTAGTTGCCATGACCTCCATTCCACATATCTATTATGATAATCGATAATTATTTCAAAATTTAAAAAAAAACTTTGTCAAGGCGATTGAACAGATCTCTGAGTTCCTGTTCTTCTCCTGCCAGTTCGGCAAAAATCATCAAAGATGTTTGTGACGTTGTTCCCCCAATGCTGACTGTACCTACATGCCGGTCCAGGGCTTCAGCCATGATACTCTCATAGTATAATATAGTACACAAACAAAAACACATAAAAACAAAATGTGGGGACGGGCATGAGGTCACTCACCAATCCCCCTCAATTAATCAACCAATTGCTAGCCCCCTTGCAAAATATTAGAAGCAAATGCAAGTCAAAAAGTGTATTTATCCCCGACCTAACCTCTGCACGCAGCCCGGTTGTTTCAGTAAAGAGGATTTAAATGAGGAGGGAAAAAGCTGAAGGAGGGAGGCCAAACCTCTTTCCAAAGGGCCAGGGTGCATAAACAGATGTAACCCCTCAGTGACTTCATTATTTTCTATTTGTGCATGTGTCACTGTGGGATGGTGGGATGGCTTCCATCCTCATTAACAGCTTCCATCTTTCTCCGGGGATGAGCTCTCATGTGTCCTGTTTTCCAGTTTTTATTTATTTGGACAAACTCTTCCGAGAGCCAACCCCCGTCTGCTGGCCGCGATTGACGCCAGGCTGTGTTCCAACACGTCACTGGCCACTTAAAAGAGCCTGAGGGAGCCTGCGAGCTGGGATTTCACGACCTTGCCAAGAGTCAAATCACTACGCATGCATTTCCCTGGAGGATTTCTATACAGTAGCTAACACTAAACCACCATTAGAGGGACAAACTTCAAATAAGGGTTCTGAAATATAGTGCAGGTTCACCGCTGGAGGGAAATAACCCAAGGTGGAGCGTCTAAGGTCAACCAATCCATTTCATTTTCATGGATTTGCAGGCATTACTTCCCATAGGAATTTGTTTTTAAAAAAAGGAGAAAAATCAATTTTCAAGGCCAATCTGATGCATTTTTTAACGGTAAAAGGAAAGAATGACTGCGAAAGGTGAACCAATTTAATTGTACAATGTAAAGTACCATTTTTATGTACTATAAGGTGCTATAAGGCGCTTTCCCCTTTTAGTCAGAAGCCTTATAGTTGGGATAATACAGTAATCTCAATCAATCAACAGTAAATAGTGTTAATAGTGTAAATAAGATTAAGCCAAGTTTCAGCACTGTCTTGATGAGTTAGTATTGATCCTTTACATTGATAAAATGATGACTTTTATTTCTTTTTAATCATAAATACATAGAGGCAATAAGCGGCATGGCGACTGAATAGTTAGCGTGCCTGCCAATGTTCCAGAGGTCCAGGGTTCAATTACAGCTATTGGTTTGTGTGTGGCACATGTACTTAGGTAGGAATGAGTGGCTACTGATCAGTATTTGGTGCATTACTGATGAACATTAATTAGTAACTTAATTTAAAGAGTAAATCCTTTACCCCCACCCAGATTTCTGACACCCAAAAGTAGCACGTTACTCTGAAATAAATGATTTAGTTACAAATGACTTTATATACTCGCATTGAAGCCAATCGCCTTAATCTGCTTTAAAATAGCCACATATAATAGCAATAGAAGAAAACTTGTGGACCATTCCGTGGAAGCAGTGGATTGATTAGTTTTTTTCTTTTACAATCCCGAGAGCTTGCTAACAAACACTTAGCCGAGACATTTCATATCCGTTTTGTTGTTGCACTTAAAATCACTCAAATTACTCCATTACTAGGGATTGTCCGAGATGTTTTCTTTTTTTTCCAGGCATTGTGTATTGCAAAAAAATATTAATCAAAAGACCATTAGTAAAAATATGAATAAATACAACACTTACTATCAGGTATAGTATAAGTTAATTTCAAAAGTAGTCTGTGTTTTTGTTTCGGTATATTTAATTATTTATGTATTGAATTGTATAAACATTGTTTAAATTTTTTTTTTTTTTTTTTACCTATTACTGGTTGTTTTTGGACTGTAACTCCTGCAATCAACAGAGGTTAGGTGTATTTTGATTAAAAAATACGTGTGTATATATATATATATATATATATATATATATATATATATATATATATATATATATATATATATATATATATATATATATATATATATATATATATATATATATTGCCTTGCTTGACATTGAGGGAGCTATGGTGGTAATGCTCATTTGATAAGCCTGCAGTGTGATTTCAAACAGAGAAAGAAAAGATCAAATTTCCATCAGGTAGAAAGCGACCTCGGATTGTGTACTGCTACTAGTCTTACCATCTTACAGGAAACACGGGTCTCATTACCACTCTTCTTTTGTTCAGTTCGGTCCAGCTTTTAGAGGTAAAAAATAAACTATGCATTAGACCCTTGGGATTCAGCAAAGTGAAAGTTCTGCCTGTGGTTAGCGCGTGTGCGGCACAGTTCTAAGGTCTTGGGAACCTCCTGTGTGAGTTCAAATCCAGCTACCGGACTTCCTGTGCGGAGTTTGTATGTTCTCCCCGTGCTTGCGTGGGTTTCCTCCGGGTACTCCGGTTTCCTCCCACATTCCAAAGACATGCATTTCAGGTGGATTGGCCGGTCCAAATTGTCCCTAGGTGTGAATGAGCGAGCGAGTTGTCTGTCCCTGTGTGCCCTGCGATTGGCTGGCAACCAGTTCAGGGTGTCCCCTGGCCACTGCCCGATGATTGCACCAGCACCCCCGCGACCCTACTGAGGATAAGCGGTGCAGCTAATGAGATGATATATATATATATATATATATATATATATATATGTATGTCAGCCATTTATTTGTAGAAGGGAATTTATCTTGAGGTGACTGGCGGAAAGAGTGGTATTGTACATCATTATTCTTAAAGGGACTGTGTGTAGTATTTAGCTCCTCCCAGTGGTGAAAAAACAGAATTCACTAAAATAACTACATTAATTTAAATAATAGCTAAAAATACGTATACTATCAACATGTGTTTTTTTTTTTCAAATATTCGTATTATTCATTTTACATAACATGAGGCTCACATAGAGGAATCTGACATAATTGTCTGCCATATTGTTGCTATGGATACCAAAAATCTCATGAAAACTGGGTAAACAAATGAGAAAACAAATTGTGCTTTCTGATCACTCTCCGTAGTAAGTATTCTTCAGTGCCTGATAATTTTAAGAAAAAATACCCGTATGTGTTTGTATACTGTTTATGTACGTAAATTGATTAATAAATACATACATAGCTCAGTATTTTGTAAATCCAAAACTACTTTATACTTGTTTCTGTCTCTGCAGCACCGACATAAGTACTAACTTTGTATTTTTGCTCAATACTAAAATAAAATGTTTCACATGTTGTTATATGAATGGGAATCTTAGTACAAAAGAAGGAGGTACAAAACTAAATAAAGATAAACACACAATATTATTCAGAACATAAGAAGTAGTTAGACTATCATCTGAAGTGCGGAAGTGTCCATGTGTGGTTTCGCATGATTTTTTTGTGTGCCTAGTAGCATTCTAATGATATGTCACACACATACATGCAGGGAACAGATGACGGTAGAATATTACGGTGAAATTACAAATACAGGATAACACATTTAACTGAATGAAGTAAAGTTGGGAAAATAAAGTATCAGTGTGCTGCGTGCCGAACAAATACGCAAAAGATCTTCTGGGAATGTGTTGTTCTACGGTCAAATCCACGCATCACCGTTTTTGTTTTCTCCGATTGAACCTTTCTTCATCTACTTTTTATCATTTTTATTTTCACTCGTGCAGCAGGGATACCATAAACAGTTCAATATGAACCTAACACGGTCTGCCTCCCCTTGGAACGAAAAAAGGTTATGAAGTTGTTTATTGCCGTGCTTGTTGTCCGACATATGACTTTGGACCTGAAGGACGGATGCTTACTGCTGCAACAATGATTTTTTTTCACACTGCCGTGTTCTTTTCTATTTAGTGTTTTGACTGTTCTTTGCGTCTGCAAGCTAAAGTTTAGGTGGACTTTTTTGGGGGGGTAAGGCCCTGGGGTTTTTTTTGGGTGACTTTATTTTCTGATGTGATAAATGTTAGAACCAAAATCACATGAGTCACAGACATAATTTACACTGCAGCAGGTCAAAACCAGGGGTTTTGTACTTTTTCAAATTGACTAAACCCTCGTGAAACATTTGTTTCATTTGAGTCTCATCCCTAACAAGCATAAGGCTCAAGAAAAAAATATTAACAAACAATAAAAGTAATGATGATAACTTATTAGTTTAGAATATAGTAGACACTCAAAATAAGGAAAAATTATATCAATCAATGTTGACGGAAGACTATACAAAAAAACCTCACAATGCCCAATCCAAATCTGTTCTAAAAGCCCTCCTGAGCTCTTTTTTTGTCAAATTTATTTATAATTTATATATTGTATTATAGCAGTTCTACCTTAAAGGGTGTGGAAATCAAAGAACAGCAACACTATTTCTGATGGTAGCAATGCTGTAAACAGTGCATAGTAGTCAAACTAACAAAATAAAAAACAGTGAGGTGTAATGGTCAAACTAGCCTTTGCAGGTGTCCAAAAACAGAAACAAGCAGAATAAACGTATCAATAATTATAAGATATCAAAAAATATACATATTTAGTATGATTTATACAAACGTGTGTTTTTGTAAGATGGTATTTTTCAATATCTGGGGAAAAAAATGACAAAAAAACATTTTATTTACATAAAATAGGTAATGCTAATTAAAGAAACTCCCTAAACTTCCCATTTTTAAGGAGCCTATAAGCCAGTCAATCGGCACATTTTAAGTATATCATATTATATTATATTATACTATATCACAGACGCTGCCCTTCTTACGAATGCGATTCCAGATGATCGTTCGAAAGTTGAATTTTTTTGTAAGTTGCTTCAGTGCTATAGTTTGTATGGAATGTAGGTTTAAGGTTTATATAAGTAAGTAAGTTAAAGCCTTGTATAAGTAACCTGTATTGTTTTTTTCTAAAAAAAATGAAATAAACATTTGCTCTATAAATAATAAATAAAATAATAAAATAAATGAATAAAGTTACTGTATTTCCAGACACACTGTATTATTAGCCACATGGTCAGCTTTTTGATTCCTAAACAGGGTTATAAGGCGCACCCCCAAAAATGTTTTTTTGTGTCATATATTTTCCATACATAAGGCGCACTGGACTATAAGGCGCTACAGTGGGAACGTCAACAAAACAATCAAGCTTATTACGACTGCTCGGAAAGAACCAAATACATGTTTCAGAAAACGCAAAAAGGCCGACAAATAAAAGAAAAAATCCGCCGAGAAGCATCTGCATCAATAGACGTTGCTTGTTGCTAGCTGTCTCTTTAGCCCCATAATTCCTGTTTACAAATACAGACTAATAAATAATGTTTTTTCCTTGCCGTAGAGCAACCTTGTGTGATTCGCATTCATGTTTTTCGGCCAATTGCTTTGTTTGCCCCCTTTAGCCAATGCAAGTCTGTAAATGCTAAAAATGAATCGGCTTCTTTTACCCCCGAATAACTTTAGCCAATGGTGACTGATTCAAATGATGATGTCATTGTCAAGTGTCTGTGCTGTAAATACTGTGAGTATTATAAATTATATTGTAATTAAACATACTGTTCAGTGTTTACAACATTTTTGGTTAGCGGTGTGCCGCAAAATTTTTCCAAAGTAAAAAAATGTACCCTGGCTCAAAAAAGGTTGAAAAACACTGGGTTAGGGAATGAAACGGCAGTATATATATATCCAAGCATACACCGCGGACTACTTTGCCTACGAGGGAAAATCTAGTCGGCGGCTGCTTGCCTTAGTTTCGAGACCTTGCGACTCAATATTGATCCATATATAAGGTGCACTGTATTATTAGCCGCATGGTTAGCTTTTGAAAAAAATAAAGGCTTTTAGGTGCGCCTTATAGTCGTGAAAATATGGTAAGTTTAACTTACTTTTGGAAGATGAGCTTGAGGGGTTAGGCGACTTCCTCTACTATGGATTCCTGAACAGAGCAACACACACACACAGACATTCAAGTGTGCCCGTGAAAGATAGAAGGTAGCAAAACTGAGTTTGGTTGTTGAGAGTCATATCCCTATCATCATCCTTGTGGGTTTTTGTTGGTGTGCAATGAAAATGGTGAAAGTAAGAAGACACATTTTTAATACAGTCAAAACACCAATCCAACTACCAAAAATATGAAAAAGGAAGAGTTTATTTAAGTGTTTCTTAGAAATGTACTTACTTGCATGCGCCACACAAGCAGTTTGACAGATGCTGCAATGATAACTTAATGTCAGCGAGTAAAAAAAAAATTCTAAACTTCGGGCAGCTTCTTTAACAGTATAGAAAGTATAATTCTTCTACTACAGCAACAGTTCAGAGCAAAAGTCAAGATAGTCAAACCAAAATAATCTAGTGAAAATACAAACACAGTATAACAATATCAACAGGCTACCTAAAATACCCTACACTGCACAATATTTTGAAAATAAAATCAGTCACGCAAAGAAAGTCCTAACACAAATGGATCACATGTAAAATGTTAGAATATACAGTAAATATAATCTAAACCTTGTTATAGTGAGAGTTGAAATAGAATCTCAAGTAAGTCGTATCGATCCAATTCAAATATTGCCCAGTATAGATTATGATGATATTTTGGATCGATCTGCACACCCTTATTCTATCTGCATTTAACCTAATCACTCACTGATGCTGATTTTAAAATGCACAATAAAACACACTGCAGAGAGAACATGCGTTTTACTACTATTACCCCTCACACAGTTATTGTAGTTAAATTTGCAGGTGAATTAATTTAGCTAGATTTTGTGGGTCCGCTGAAGAGATTTTCTTGTGCACTGAGAATGTCGGAGCAGTGCGCAATTGCTCACGTGTGTGACTTAAAGGGAAAGTTGGTCCACTCTATATTGTACCAGGCGGTGCCATCTTCACATATTGGATGTTTTGCTTTCATTCTGAGCTATAACAACGTAAAGCAGGTTTAAAACTCTCACCTCCCTCCAACCAGACATATTATAAGTGAGCTCTTTCTCAGTAAAAAATGGAATGTCGACAAGGCTTAGGGTGGAGGTTTGATGGGTGGGGGTGGGCTGGGGGGCTGCTAGATAAGCGTTATGAAAGTGTTTTATGTTTTTACAGAGGATTTGTAGCTGTTTGCCAAATGAAACTACAGTGGGTGGTACAAATCAACACATTATGCCTCCATTTTGAGAAAAGACTCATTGCTTCCTGGCAAAAGTGCCATTCTTGCCCGATTATCTTGTGAGCAGCAGCAGTCGTATTTAATGACGCTGCTTGTCCCTCAGGCGGTGTGTGTCTGTGTTTGCTAGCAAAACTCGGCAGCGTTTCTGTCCATGTCTTGCTGTCAGCTTGCGACAAATGCCTCGAGAAAAGATATTTCCTTTGTGGCATGATTCGTTTTTGATTGAATATGTCACCTGGCTAGAATCAGTTAAAAGCATCATTAGTCTTTGGAAGGACTCCATTGTTTCACTTCCTCTGCCTCGCGATGTTTACAATTTATCCTTTTGGCTTTGTTGGGACCTGAAGTTGAAAATGACAAATTATGCTTCAAAAACATGCTCTGACCTGTTTTGTTACTGGATGTAAGAATGTGATTTTCTTTATTCCGGTGGGTACAGATAAAAAGACATTTTGCGAACACATTGATCCCGATCATTAAAATAAAAAAATCATATGCACCATTTCTTCAAAGACAGGAGGAAAGGCCTCTCCCTCTGGTTAGCCCTGGTACCTGCCAGTTAATAATTCAGATCTATTTTCATATTCATCTTCTGCTACCTGGTGTGCTTCAAATGACACATTTAGGATTTGTAAATTGTATACACATGTATATACCATTGTCTTTAAAGCAAAGGTCTTAAACTTGTAGCCAGTGGTAAAATTGTGGCCCCAAGTATGATCATTTGAGGACCCGTCTTATTATAAAAAGATTAATGCAAGCACACCCAAGGTGAATTATGGATTTATTTATTACTGACTGAGTGATTACACCATGTATAGAACATTTTAAATATTTTTGAAAATAGTGGAATGTTTTTATCCGATATTTTCTTGTGTAAAATCTCTTTTGAACCAACCTCACCCAGGCCATACTTCTGGCTGCCCATAAGTCAGTTTAGTTCAGTTCAGAGACTTCTGTTGAAATGGGACATTGTGTATACATCATAATGGTAAAAAAAAAACTTTATTGATTGAAAAATAACAACTATTATATTAACAAGTTTATTCTGTTTTTAATATTGCGCACTGCAAAAATCACTATTATTTCACACTGTTGTTCGTCGTTTTAACTATTATAAACTATTTACATCAATGTCAATATCGGCCAATATTGTCGTTGTACTTTGATTTTCAAAACCTTTTGGGCAGATGTGCTTTTTTAAACTTGAAGATTTAGTTAAAAGAAAGGGCTTGTGGGAGGGCTTTTAGAACAGGTTGCAATATCTTATTGGAAGTGTGGGCTCTCTCTCCTGTCCTTGCGAGTTCAACATCCATTGATGAATATTTTCCTTATTTTGAGGGGCTTCAACATTTTAAACTCATATATTAACATATTTTTAACATACACTTGTAGGTCAATAAAATTATGATTTATTTCACATATCATGAGTCTCACAGAGAAGAAGCGGACATGTTTGTACGCCATCTTGCTGTAGGGTACACCAAAAAAACCTTGAAAATCTGGGCCAAAAAAATGAGACGAAAAATGGTAGGGTTTGGTAACTTTGGGTCTCCATAGTTTATAATCTTCAATGTTTTGGTAGCACAAATTTTTGGTTGCCCTACAGAATGCAGCAACATCTCATGGTCAAGTATTACACAATGCCACTTTTTTTTAAGAAGCTAGAGGTGTTTAAACTATAGAACAAAAGATTAATGCATCCAACCCTTTTCTGTATTATTTTTAGTGTTGCAGGGGTGCTGAAGCCTAACCCAGCCGTCTTAGGGCAGTGTCAGTTGACACCTTGAACTGGTTGGCAGCCAGTTGCAGAACACACAGAGATAGACAAAACACCCTCTCATTCACACTTAGGGATCATTTGGACCCGCCAATCAACCTGACATGCATGTTTTTAAAATGTAGGAGGAGTGCCTGGAGGAAGCCCACGCAGGCATGGAGAGAATATGCACTCCACTCAGGGAGGGTGGGATCTGAAAGAAAACCCCTTATCTCTGCACGATAGGCCAGCGTGCCAACCACTCAGCCGCCTGTTAACAAAACATTAAAAGCGAAAACGGTACAAATTGTTTAAAATATATTTGCTAAGTAGTTCTCAAATGGGAGTACTGTAAGGCACACCAGAGGTATGTGAATTTATTAATGACTTTGAAATGATTTAAATTATGATGAATAGTTTGTATGGTTAATAGAAGAAACTTCCAAAGCTATTTTGGGGACAGGTCTCTAATAAGCCTTTGGCTTCAACCTGTCATCCCTGTTTTTCTTTTCAGGTGATTTGTGCATTTTGTGATGTGATGATTGTTGCAACATGATTGAAAAGTAATAAACAAAACACAAATATGTTTTCCTCTGTTTGGAAGATTAAGTGGTTTAGAATATTAAAACCAATCAAAAACTTAAGTAAATGCAATGGAACTGTATAAATGATTGCAACAATGCAACTTTCGAACTACATCAAACATATGGAAAATATGACACTCACAAAGTCACTAATATCGAATAAGAATGATATGCATATCACTTATTACCGTACATTGGAGGTTTCGAGAGTGTTAGGAATGTCAGAACGGAAACCGGACCCAATTGCATAGCGTTTACCACAAGTTTTATTGATCTGGTGTTTGCTGGACGCGGGAAGCAAGTCGCTCTCGTACTTGGATTGTGATCTGAGCACGGAAGTGGATCTTTCATAGCGAGCGATGGCGGTTTCAGGGACGGAAAAACTGGTCGGTAGCCGGGACTGGGAGAGCAAGGCGTGTTTGGGGTCGGAAACGAGTCGTAAGCCAGAACGGATGAGTAGACGTAGTCGGGGACAAAAATAGGTCCTAAGCCAGGACGGTAAAACAGACGTGGTCAGGATCAAAATAGGTTGTAGCCGGAGACAGACGGAAGCAAAAACGGGACAAGTGGGAGTCAGGGTCGAAAAAGGCTTGCCTAGTATACAACAAGGTTCACAGACGGACTGACAACAGAGGACTGACAGGACTTGGTTCAAATAGTGACAGGGAGCCAATCAGAACCTGTGGCGGTTGGCGCCAAATGAGCGGGCACAGGTGAGTCACATCAGTAATTATGACAAGAGATGCTGCAATGAATGCATAAAAGCCAATTGAATCATGAAATGTCAATGTTTGTCAACCACATCTATGCAATGTATAAGTGGACCAAACCTGTATTGGTCAGGAAAATATCTTTTATACCCATGCTACCGAGAAATCCTTAAAAAAATCTTTCCAGGGGGAAAAAGGTTTAGGACCAGGGGAATAAAATCCGATAATCATTGGGTTCATAAAGATCACAAAAGCTTTACTCCGTTCCACAATAGATCAGGTGGAAAGCATGCTCATTTTCAAAATACAGAATACTAGTAAACCCAGAGTTCTTAAAACACTGCCCTCTACTAGTATTAGAATCTCTGGACCATGACATATTGCAGTCTGGCCAAGGAAAGACACATAGTGAGTACATAATGTCCAGACATGACAACGGATCTCCTTTTAACGTGAGAATTATGCCATTTTTTTAAATAATAATTTGACTTGTTCTTTGTGTCTTGTTTCTGCCTATCACAGACATTTGAGGGGAATATCAATTCCGAGGGTGTTGTCCAAAACAAGCTCTCCCACTCAGTAAGAGCCCGTTTCCTTCGATTTGTCCCTCTCGACTGGAATCCAAGTGGCTGGATGGGCCTCAGAGTGGAAGTCTACGGCTGTTCCTACAGTAAGTACCTAGTGCTTTTCATGTGTATGCATATATTATACTTAACGTTATTTACAGTACAAGACAGATATTTTTCAAATGTTGATTTTCAAATGGTGAGCAAAACAGTCAAATGATTCGTAAGAAAGAAATAGCAGTTTGACCCAGGGGCTCACCAATGTTCTATCATGGGGGACATTTACATGTAATTTCTCACCCCCACTGAGATACTGTTGTAGTATCCTTTCACCTTGTAGTGTAACCCTTTGGTCATTCAGATCAGACAGGAGACACTTGGACAAGACACAAAAGCTGATAGAGTGACACAAAAGACCAAAACGCTAGCAGGTGAACAAGATAAGACTAGGCAATACAAGGAATAACAGAACATGACAGTTTAATATACCCAGAATTCCATGCTATCAGACAGATCCAGAAAGAGCGGATAATATTAGGACAGGGGCCTTAAACCTTTTCCATAATGGAAGCTACTTTTTGTTAGGGCCCGGTTACACAGCCGTTTGCGGCTGAATCACGGCCTGAAATTTCTGCCTGTGAGGCGGACGCTATTGGACGCTTTGAGATCGTCATACAGACGAGATACAGCAGTGCTTAACACGCGGTCGGAAATTAACGCGCGGTTGGCAGCGCGAAATAGTTTTGCGCTGCTCAATACTTTAGAGCTCGGGTACACAGCCTTACACGGGCGTATCGAGGCTGAATCACGGCCAGAAATATCTGGCCGTGAAGTAGGCGCTGTTGGACGCTTTGAGACCGCCATATAGACGAGATACAGCAGTGCTTTACTCGCGGTCGGAAATTGCGCGAAAAAGTTTTGAGCTGCTCAAAACTTTGAGCACGTGTTAACCGCGGGCGGCACACGAGGTAATGACGCGGAAATTACGCGGAACGACGTGCTCTGGCCGCGGCCAGGGCGTGGTTACACATGGGTAGGACGGGAAATTTCAGCGGGTAATCGTGGGTGGAGCATGGTCATAGCATGTTCTGCGCCTGTATCGTGGTGTTATTACGTGAAATTAGCGTGTTACGCGTGTGACGGTCAAACGCCTTTCTCCGCGTATATACAGCGCGATTTGCCGAGCACACGTCAGTTGTGCTCGAGACGTCAAGGGGTGGACATGGATCCCCGTCACCGTAGTGACCTCCTCTTAATCCATTTTTATTTCTTGACATTTGTTTTACACATTTGGGTGTCGCAAACCTTTTTGAAGGTATGTGCTACTTATTCATAACTGATTAGAGCAAAAACAGCTTCAACAATAGGATATGTTTATAAATCAACTACTCTTTTTACTTCACAATCACAATCTTATTATTATGTTCCTTCTACGTTGGAATTCTAGAAGTGGCAGAAAATGTATTCTCATTTAACCCCAAAAACTTATTCCTTTAAAGGGGGGCTGAGGGATTAAATACTGTAAATAATCAAACACCTATTTCAAAAAGTGCTTATTCAGTTATTTTTAAGGACTGAACTTTTGTTAGGACACTAATCGTGTCTATGATTTCCTATGCCACATAGAAAATATAAAACCAATTTCAACAACTTTGTAAAAATCGTTTCCATTGTTTACATTTTAAAATATCTCTTTTGTATAAAAATGACATGGGTTGGTAGGTATTTTATGGAAGCTGACAGGTACCTACGGGGACCACGTTCGTTACCCCTACGCTACATGAACATATAACCAGTGTTGGGCTTGTAACGGAAAAAAACTAAGTAGTAACAGTTATTAGTTACTTAATTGAAAATATAAATAATGTTCTTGTATAAGCCTCCTACCCCTCACCACATACTGCCTACTATTTGCTACTGGTGACACACAACCAAACGTGTGCATTTAAGCTGACGCACAGACTTCAGTATATTATTTTGAAAATGTAAATACATCTTAAAAGTAAGTATATACGGTCACAACTTTGGCTGCCGCCGCCA
Source organism: Urocampus carinirostris (assembly GCF_059441175.1). Taxonomy (NCBI): domain Eukaryota; kingdom Metazoa; phylum Chordata; class Actinopteri; order Syngnathiformes; family Syngnathidae; genus Urocampus; species Urocampus carinirostris. The sequence goes on along the minus strand of NC_142362.1, from coordinate 37,253,301 downwards.
GCCTGTGCTTGAAATATGAAATCAAGCCAGCCTCCCCTTAGATTGTCGATATATGTTTACTGCAGTCATTTTCCAGCCAGGGAAGTGCATGTTTTGGTACAACAGATGGATTAGTGTATTAGTTGTTGACAGAAAACTAATATTATCAGCATTTGTCGAGTGGCAGGACAGCTCAATGCCTCTGGGCAAGTTGTTCCCCGATGCGGAGACTGAGCCCGACTGCTAACCTTACCATCTTAATTCCGGATTTTAAAACTCTTATCGTTGCTCGAGGTAGCAAGATAGCAAGTAGGCGTAGGCTAAAATCATGTTGAGTTCTTCCAGTCGGCAATGCGCCAAGCAGCTCATGCTATTGATGTACCTGACACGCTCTTAATGTGAAGGTGTCTGGTCCGTGACAGGAGATAGATAATCTGCAGTAGGAAAGGCAATGTGCCTGTTAACTTGTCTCTCCTGTGCTTGGCAACTGAAAAAATGTGCGCAAAGGGGTTTATTAGGGTTAAAAACAATAATATTGAAAGTATATTCTTAATATATATTTCAAAAGAGTTACTGATGCGACTTTTGAAAAAAGATTTTCTATTAAAGATATTTTATTATTGTTCTTAGTAAACTTTTTATCCAATCGGACGGCTATTTTACAGATTGCTGTCCACTAACATTGCAGCACAGTTACTCAGACATTTGGAATGGGCATATCACAACTCATCAACAGAAAAAAGGTGGATTGGTATTGGTTTTTGTACAACTTGAAAGACATTTTCAGTTGACGGAGCAAAATCATTTTTGTTGTTGTAGTTCATATTACGTTGACACAACCATACTTTCCAGATTATAGGGCGCACCTAAATGCACAAGCGTCAGCTTAAATGCACACGTTTGGTTATAGGGCGCACCTAAAAATCCAAATCGGCCAGTAATTTATAAGTGCACCTTATAACCGATGCATCTTATGTACCAGAAAATACGGTAAATGAAATTGGAAATGCAAAGTTACAATTAAAAAATACTACAGACAATAAATGTTATGCGTTTGAGAAACATAAATGGCAGTCTTTGAGTGCTCTCTTTTGGTTAGCATGTAAATTGTTCAATGCAAAAAGGAAACAGAAGAGAAGTGCAGAACTTCGACGGCAGCTCAGACTCCAACATTTAAATGTTTATTGCAAATGCTCTTTGTCGTTGCTCTTTATAAAAATTGTCCGAAAGCATCAAGCACATTGTAGATATGTCACAATCACCCGGATCGGGAACACCTGTGCTCAGGATTTGGCGCCAACAGCCAGGACAGCTGATTGGTGCACCCTGTCCATTAGAGAGATACAAGAATGAAGATTTTTGTTTATGGTTTGGAAGCCTCAGCATTGCATCTCGGCTATTTGCAGATGATGTGGTGACTTTGGCCTCATCAAGCCAAGATCTTCAGCTCTCACTCTAGCGGTTTGCAGCCAAGTGTGAAGCGGCCGGGATGGAGATCCTCTTAGTGTGAGATCATGGTTCTCAGCTGGATGAGGGTGGCATGCTCCTTTCGGGTTGTGGATGAGATCCTGCCCCAAGTAAGGGAGTTCAAGTATTTCGGGGTATTGTTCACGAGTAAGGGTAGGATAAAATTGGAGATCGACAGCCGGATCAATCAGTGCAGCGCCTGCCATCATGCTGACCCTGTCCCAGTCCGTAGTGGAAAAGAAGGAGCTGAGCCTAAAGGCAAAGCTCTTGATTTACCAGTTGATTTACGTTCCTACCCTCACCTATAGTCACGAACTGTCGGTCAAGACCAAATCAACAAGATCGCGGATACAAGCAGCTGAATGAGTTTTCTCCCCTGGGTGGTTGGGCTCTCCCTTAGAGATAAGGTCAGAAGCTCTGTCAGGTTCGAGTCTAGTGAGGTTCAATCAGATTAACTATTAAATTAACCAACATCTTATTCATCGTTGGCTGATTGGCTGAGCATGAAAGCATTATATAAATTGGAACATAGAAAGTATGTTTTTTTGTCTTACCTTAACGTATAAATGAAGTTTATGCAATGCTTCTTTTGATTATGTTTTCCATTATGAAAAAAATATCCATGGAATGAAAAACAAAATACTGGCTTGCTTGACTTACTATCAGCTTGCCACCAGTATTAATAATTCTATTGTTTGGGGCTGAGGTCTGGGCCAAATCCTTGGTCTCACGATTGCCCTCTGCCATGAGGAAATATAATTGGGTGCCTCACTCTGCATCCGCAGAGGCTCAGTGCAGTAATATGTTACATACTTATTGTATTAAATATATTGATTATATAATGTAAAACTTGAGCGATTTTAAAAAAGAAAATCCCAAAATGTTGTAGTTAAAGGAACTGTACGGAATTTGTAACTTTTTCACTCGTGGCTTCCATCTCCTGGCTTTTGTCATCATTGCACCCTCTGTCAAGCTCGATCATGATACACGTGCAAGTATGTGCATTTGCTAGATACATTCGAATAAATTCTTCTTTTTTTATCTTTCTTGGGGCTTGGGTTTGTGTTTGGACAGTACTTGAAGAAGGCATCCTTATACTTTCACCTTTTTTATGCTACCCTAAGAAATCGAAACAAACATACAAAAATCCAGCAGGGATGAACATGGCGTGAGTCACCAGAGCTACCCTTTAACCTCTTTTTTACCTAATGTGTTCCGCACCGAATAGCTTTGTTAAAAGTAAAATAAAAGCAGTTAGGCACAGTGGAATAAAAGTGTAAGCGCTCTTTGATCTCACTTGGGAATTGTTAACACATACTAAATCGAGAAATTATTTAACATTCAACTTTTTTAAGGACACCACAAATGATGCACCACAAAGAACTTCAATACTGAATGAATCTAACCGTTTGATTTTATATTACCTTTAAAGAACAGCTTTCAGGATGATGCAAACCATAAATTGTAGAAACATTGTTAAATTAGTACTTCAAACTGAGCATTGGAATCCCAGTAAAAGCATGTCCCCTACAAATACAGGTGTACTTAAAAAAGCATCGTATGAGTTCAAGAGTGCATTTTCCACAGTTGTTAAAAAAAAAACAACACACTTCCGAGGATTCATTTCAAAATGGGCAATTAAAAGCAGCCATTGTGGCAGACAACATCACAATGAGCAGTTTTATGGCTTTTGGCTGCCACACACACATTTCAGTGTCAGTGTTACACAAACATAAACGCAGCCGCCGTCGTATTCTTCAGATGGTCAGCTTCAGCCTCCACAGGGAAATAAAACTGGACGATCATTTGCAGTCATGGTATCATGTGCTTCTTTCATTGTCACATCTCACACAAAAAGGACTTGGCTCTGGATTTTACACCTAGGCCTTCAGCTCCAGTCTTAACTAGTGATGCGTCAGTCGCGAATGAACCGGCTCCATGAGCCGCCTCTTGGAAGTGAAATTCGCTATATTATTTGTAAAGATGGAAGAGAGGTAATATTGGCCGACCCCGACCATAGCTGCGTGCTGGGTTTTCTGGGTATGACGGCGAGAGGCGATGGGAGGATGCAAAGGGCGCTGCGCTGACGCGTAAATCACAAAGCCTGTAAGACAATGAAGAACAATCTTCCTGTTTTTCCTCGTCTTTTGCAATCATTTCGTAGTCGCCTCCCACACACAATGATGCAATGATAGTTCTCTCCAAACGATGTGTTGCAACCCCTGTCATTGGGAGTCAATAGGTGACCAGACCCCTTAATTCCAACCCCTAATGCCAAGCACGGAGGCAGTGGGTAGCAATGCTACAAGTCTTAGGTATGAATCTGCAGAGGTCCAAACCAGCAACCTTCCAGTCGAGGGACGGGCGCCCTATCCCAAGTCCACCGAGCTAGTACACAGAAGAAAAACTTTGGGTGGATAATAATAATTGAAAAAAAAAAAACCTAGGTGGGAAAGAAACTCGACCTCACACAACCCGAAATTCAGATCGGGTCGGGTTTGGGATTATGATCTTACCTGTAGGCTGAAAGTGGTGTACAAAACTTTTTCCCACTTGCAAAAGGCTTGTTTGCTTCAGAGTGGTCCATTCTTTCTCTAATAAATCAACACAATATATTTCCTTGGACAGCTCGGTCTCTTCAGTTTACCAGCTGTCGGCGTGACCGCTTTGGTGGATTACCTCCCCCTAGCTGATCATAGTTTGTGACGTTACTCAACTTGGAATCTGATTGGCTAGACAAGGCATGTCCAAAGTCCGGCCCAGGGGCCATTTACGGCCCCTGTTATAAGACTAATATTATGTGGCCCGCCAGATATGATGACCACAGTGTAAAATATATTTGGAAAAAAATAATAATAAACATTTCACCAGATGATGGCAGTAGCCATTTGGCCACCTTGCCTTTGGCTCTCTGTGGGATTCTATCCTGTAGACTTGTATGCTGTAAATGAAAAAAGAAAGTTCACTGTAAGGGCCGCCGCTTCCAAGACAAGTGAAAATGTTGGTGTTTTTTCACCGAAGTCCGAAACAACTCTGTCTGCCTTATTTTCCAAGAGACTGTGGCTGTTTTAAAAGAATATGATATCCAGAGGCACTGCCAGACAAAACTTGCTGGCTACAAAAAGCTGACGGGAAGCGAACACTGTAAAAAGGTGAAGCGATTGGAAGCTGTTTAAATGCCACAGCAGTGCTTTTTCACAAGGCCCTTCGAGCAAATGAAAATGCTACAAAAGCGAGCTACGAGGTTGTGACGCTGATCGCCAAGCACTGCAAACCTTCCACAGTGGGTGAATTTATTAAAGACTGTTGAGAAAATGCCAGGCCCTCACATATTTTCAGCTTACCAAAACTTGCTTACTTCCTGAAAAGTTTGGACACCCCTGGGCTAAACTAACAGCTTTGGAGAAGATTTATGTTACGGGACACGACCTTCAAGATTTTTTGTGAAGCTTTAGAAACAGGTAATGGGGAAATGCAATTTGTTGAATGCCTAAATATGAAAGCACACATCTGGAAGCAACGGAACCAGGGCGAAGCATAAAAGGGAGCTGACAGACAATTTGGAAGTATTATAAAAGTATTGACCGACAAAATATACTTGACATCACATGATAGCGATCATTTTTAGGCCAGTAGAAAAAAAAACTTTGCGGGCTCTCTTGGCCCACCAGTCTGTGACATGTAAAACAATGCATTGCCACCGAATTGAGCGTCGACTCTATGAACGAGAAGGCGCTCGGATGATGAGTATGAGGTGTACACAGTCTCCGCACCGTAAGAAAAGACATTTTCAAGTTGAAATGTTATTTCCATTGCAAACACATTGAGACTTTATTTTTGTTATTATTGAACCCCCTGATGTCTACTTGACTGCCTAGGCAGTTTGTAAGCAAAGACCAGCGAGCTTAGGATCAAAGTCACGATGCAACGATGCACGATAACACGTAAAAGGTTATTTTTGATAAAATAAATGAAAAAGCACCCTATTTGCCTGTATACTAACAGTTAGGTCCCTGGAGAGCCTGAAAATCCATCAAGTTTAATGTTAAACAATCAAGCCAATCTGTTGTGTTTGACGTATTTCTAAAAGGGTTTCAATGAATAAGCATTAATTACCTCCCCAAGGGAGGCGAACATTATTTTGTCAAGGTTTGCGTGTGCTTTGCAGCTTCCACGTTTTAAATTCAGAGGCTCTACTTCAGCGGTGGGCAAACTACAACCCCCAGGCCACATGCAGCCCAACAGGCATCTGAATCCAGCCTGCCAAATGTTAAAAGTATATGTATAAAATGGTTGAAAATAAATGTACTACTGATAAAAATGTTTTTATTTTGTTTAACTTTTGTCCCTAACATTCAAATAAGTGGGAGCATTTTTCTGTACACATTATTTTGTTTTCATTCATTCATTTTATCAAAATATTTTGTGCAGAAAAACAATGCTGAGCTACCCCTACATTATTTTGCTGTTTTCCAATGCATAATATCAAATTTAGAGTTTAAAAATGGACAATATATAATACCTTTGCTTTGAATCAATTAGCTGGCTACATTTTTCCATACCTATATAGCGAATATGGGTGGTAAATAAATGATTCTAACAAACAATTTATTGACCAATTGAATTAAAGAGCCTGATTTATTCTTTTTAAAACTCTTCTCGCCTTAATGGAGCACCACATACTAGTTTATATAATTATGTCAGGAAAACGGATGAAAAATCTTGTTTCGTTATTTTGAAGGGTGGCTACACACGCTTTAGGATAATTATTTTCAACGTTTTGATAGTTCAATATAATTCAATCAAGACACACACACTCTTGGATGTATGGACTTTCTTTTACTAATCATCTACTGAAGAAGCTTGAATAGAACACAAAACAATGAAACAAAAGTAAAATAAAACAAAACTAAAACAAAACAAAAATAAAAGTTGAGAACTTAAACTGGCACCATTTGGACAGACAACATCATTGGCTTGATTATTAAGTTATTGTATTTTGACAGAGTTTCACCTTTAATTTCACACCAATACCAATACCTAGCAACAATGAGTTCTGCGTCGACAAAGATGTCGGCCCAGTCTTTACTTCCTCGGCTCTAGAGCGATGTGGGATCATGGTTGGCCTGAGAGCCTGTTGGGACGAGGACCACAGGATGCAGAGAGTTTTAAGAGAGGTTTACTGAGGTTGACTGCTGGTGGCTTGATGTTTCTCTGAGGTCGCTGGCTTTGTCCCACTGGTTTGGCCGTGAGCTTAATCAGGCCTGGCTGCTGACTTGGCAAGGCTTCCTGGCTGCCCATAGAGCTGAGACTTGGTCAGGACCAGGCAGGCCTTGGTCCTGTTCCTCCTGTTAGAACATCCCTCCTGCCTTTTGGCTGGACAAAATCAGACTGTCTTTGTAAAGTGAGACGTGTACCAGCTCTCGGTTCCGGTCTCCTTGGAGGGGCGGACCCCCTGAGGGCGATTGGTCATGGCAACCTATGATGCGCAAGGGCAAGATTACGTCCCCTCCCCAACCTCACATTTCACCAGTATCAGTCAGATAACATATCTATGTGAATGACCTTAAGCACAGTATTCTCTTCACATGTTTTGACATTGTATGATTATTCTCTGACATTGCAACCAGAGATTCTGACCAAACGTTAAATACTTTACACTACTATTTTTTTTTTTTTTTTCAAAAATATGTTTCTTGCTAAAATGCATATTATCATTTTACAATCCATATTATCAAATTTAAAACTTAAAAAAGGACAATATATACTACTTTGCTTTGATTCTGAGTGGGTTAAAACTATCCATTATCTGCACCACTTATCCTTGATAGGGTCGCGGCGGTGCTAGAGCCCATCCCAGCTGTCTTCGGGCAATGGCCATGGGACACCCTGAACCGGTTGCCAGCCAGTCGCAGGGCACACAGAGACATACAACCATTCTCACGCTTACTCACACCTAGGGATAATTTGAAACGGCCAATTAACCTGACATGCATGTGTTTTGAAAAATGGGAGGAAATTTGAGTGCCCAGAGGAAACCCACGCAAGCATGGGGAAACTATACAATCTCCGCAAAGGAAGACTGGTAGCTGGTTGTGATCCCATTATTTCAAAACTGTGCTACGGGTGTGCTGGGGCCCATCCCAGCTATCTTTGGGCAGTGGGCAGGGGACACCCTGAACTTGTTGCCAGCCAGTTACAGAACACACAGGGACATACAACCATGCTCACTCACACCTAGGGACAATTTGAAACGGCCAATTAAACTGACATGCATGTTTTTGGAATGTGGGAGGGAACTGGAGTGCCTGGAGGAAACCCACGCAAGCATGGGGAGAACATGCAAACTCTGCACAGGAGGATTCGATTCCATTACCTCAGAACTGTGCCGCAGACACACTTACCACTCGGCCACCATTAAAATCAATTTGATTAAATATATAGTATACATAGACATAACAAATGATATGCAAAATTTAGAGTTTTGCATGTTTTTGAAGAAAAAAATGCATACTGTCGCTGCTATTCAAAATGCAGAAACCACTTGCTGTTGTGTCTTGGGCAAGCAAGTATAGCCTGGCGGCGCCCATCCTTTGCCAGATTGTTTTTTTCTTAATAATAGTAATATTATAATACAGAAATACTACAATAGAAATATTACAAAAATACTACTACAGAAATACTATTATACTAAGAAAATACTAAAAAAGTACTACTACAGAAATACTATTATACTCAGAAAATGCTACAAAAATACTACTACCGTAATACTGTGATATAGAAATACTACTACAGAATTACTACAAATATATTCCTACAGAATTCCTAAAAATAGTTTAAAAAAAAATCTACAATGATACTACAATACAGAAATACTACTAAAGAAAAAGTACAGAAAAAACTACTTTGGAAGTACAACAAAAATGCTACTACAAATACACGATGAAAAAACTATGAAAACACAACTCCAGTAACAAAACTTAATATCAAATGTGGTGCTTGAAACAGGGACCTATTGGATTTGAAATTAAAGTACTACATTTAAATGTATGTTAGTATTTAAAATAATATAATATAAATTCCCCACCTGCTTCTCCTTAGGGCCCGGTCACACAGACATTTGCGGCTGAATGACGGCTAAAATTTTGGGATTTTTTTTCGCCCGTGTTTACCCGCAATGGAAAATGCGCAAAAATGGCCAACCCGCTTTTGACCTGTGGTGTGGCCGGAAAAAAGACGCCGGCGACTGTTCCCCTTCCTCTCATCGCGTCATTTGCGGGTCCTTTCCGTGTTTAGACCAACAACAACCAACCAAACCGCCCTACACCCTCACGTGACTTTTCCTTCCATGTTAACAAACGCATTTTGTAAAATAAGATCGCAATTTTTGGTTTAAATAAACGCGTTATATAGACTAGGATCTCCCAATTATTATAATTAGCTCGCTTTATAGTTTTAATAAGTGTTTTATATAGAATACGTTCGCATTCGTTGGGAGCGCAGGAGAATGCACGTTCATGCGAGGGGGGTGGGGATCTACCGTCAATTTACGTTCACAATAATAACAATGACGGAACGGTTTAATCTGTACTACATTTCCAACAAATGAATAATGAAGAGGTATTGATTGTATATTCGTCATTGCATTCCTTACTTCATTGTGAGATAGGATAATGTAAACATGGTTGAAGTAGCGGGGGAACGCTAATTTTGGAACCGGGCTGTAGAAGAACATGTTGGTACAAATCGCAGTCTCGTGAGGAAAATGTTTACAAGCTATAGCATCATTCTTATTTTACTATCGAGTTAAGAAATGTCAAGATATTAAAATGGATTAAGACCAAGTTGTTATGAGGATGGAGAGGGGGTGGGGCTGAAGGGTTTAGTGAGGTTTACCTCATTATTCAATATCTATCAGAATCCAAATGTGTATTAAGGCATAATAGCTGGGATTCTTAATCTCAGCCAAAAAGCAAAGTTAAGGTCCTAGCTTCACAGCCTTACTGCAACCATAACAGATGCACCAAATAATTTATTCGAAATGAAGAGAAACTACGCTGACGGGGATGTTCACCCCTTTGACGTCACGAGCACGCTCGGCATTTGCGCTGTTTATACGCAGAGAAAGGCGTTTGACTGTCACACGCGTAACACGCTAATTTCACGTAATAACACCGCGATACAGGCACAGAACATGCTATTACCATGCTCCACCCACGATTACCCGCTGAAATTCCCCGTCCTACCCAAGTGTAACTGCGCCCTGGCCGCGACCATAGCACGTCATTTCTGCGTCATTAACTCGTGTTGACCACGTGTGCGGCACGCGTTTTAAACACGTGCTCAAACTTTTGAGCTGCTCAAAAGTTTTGAACGCGCCCAACCACGTGAAAATTTGCGACCGCGAGTAAAGCACTGCTCTATCTCGTGTATATTGCGGGCTCAAAACGTCAAATAACGTCCTAGCGGCATCTGCTTCACGACTGGATAATTCTGGTCGCGTTCGAGCCTCTCTACGCTCGTTAAAGTAATTGTACCCGCGCTCTGAAGAATTAACCAGGGCAAAAGTAAATCACGTTGCTACCCGCTCGCCAATTCCCGAACTCGAGTCAAGCACAGCTTCATAACGATTCAACGGCGAGCTCAATACGTCCAATTGCGTCCGCCTCTAGGGCAGAAATTTCTGGCCGTCATTCAGCCGCAAATGTCTGTGTGACCGGGCCCTTACTGGGGTTACAGCAGTTCTGGTGCCCATGCCAAGTGACTTGAAGTTGGTTTCCAGCCGATCGCAGGGCACACGGAGAAAGACAAACATTCACACACGTCAACACAATCAACCTGCCATGCAGGCTTTTGGAACGTGAGAGGAATCTGGAGTGCTAAGAGAAAACCCCCCTCAGGCACAGGGTGAACATGCAACCTTCACACAGGGAGGCTGGTAACTGGATTTGAACCTAGGAACTCAAAAATGTGAGGAACTGCGTGTTAAGCTGTCAGCCACTATAACATTTCACTATTCATTATTTCATATTCATTCTAATATCAATATAGCATTTGGTTGTATTAATTATTATGATCTAGAATTATGAGAGGTAATCTTGCTCAGGTTGAAAACAAAATAAATACAATCAAATGAATAAGCCGCAGCCATTACATGTTTACACCTACATAAGACATAAGTCACACCTCACTATGTATGTATTAAGTGAACTACAGTACAGTAGTTCTAATTAGTAATAATAGTATCTTAGTGTTTGGCAGCTCCACAAACCTTCTGATAAGTTGTTGGACAATGTCAACTCACAACGATTGGTATTTTACTTTATTTTTCACAAAAAGTCTCAAAGGGTTGCACCGATCATCATTACAAGATCTGTTCTGAAACCTACATGAAGGAAAGGCTTGCTGCCTGGTCATCCTGGAGGGGGGATTACCTTATGTACGACCCTATCTCAAGGGTTCTGAATGAATCAATTAATATTCAGTATTTTTTCAACATGTTTCCATATCACTTTGTTTCAAATGGAAGGAAAAAAATGAGTAAAGATGCAAAGTGAAAGAGAGAGAGAGCGCACACGAGAGAGATCCGCAGGTTTGAGAGCGTTCTCCAGTCCGGCCTCGGTGCTGTGGGATGCTCTTCCCCCTGAGATCTGTAACCTTAGTGGAATGAAATCTAAGCTTAAAACACACTTCTATTCTATAGCATATGAATAACCTATATTTTATGTTGACAATATCGGTGTATCTGTGTATTATTTGCCCCATGTAGGTTTTAGATCAGGGGATGATGTCATAATAGTCTGTGGTTTGCAATAATATGTAGTCTGCGCAGCCCTTTGAGACTCTTTGTGATTACGGGCTATGCAAATAAACATGACTTGACTTGACTTGAGAGAGAGACAAAGAGGCAGAGAGGCAGAGAGAGATGCGAAGACATAGCTGCAGAGAGATAGTGATAGATAGAGGCAGAGAGATGAGTAGGGAAGGAGAAGAAAGTAGGTACAGTAGGTCGGTGTGTATGTAGGTTGTCATGGTTGCCCTTTACACTCACATGGGCCCACCCGTTTGGCACCAGCTGCTGCTCGTTGCCTGATTGTCTTCCCTCCAAGTCAACTCAGTGCTCTCATTCACTCCTTGTTCAGTCCGTCAACGAACCTCTGCACTCGCAAGATTTGTATTTTGACTCTGTCCGGTATCTTGCTCGTGTATCCAGTATTCGGTATCGATCCCGCCTGTCTAGTCCTGTCCGGTATCTTGATCCTGTCTCCAGTATCCGGCATTGATCCCGCCTTTCTCGTCCTGTCCGGTGTCTTGCTCGAGTCTCCAGTATCCGGTATCGATCCCGTCTGTCGCGTCCTGTCCGGTATCTGGCTCCAGTATCCGGTATCGATCCCATCTGTCCCGTCCTGTCTGGTATCTTACCTCCAGTATCCAGTATCGATCTCGTCTGTTCTGTCCTGTCCAGTATCTGCTTGTGTATCCTGTATCTGGTATCGATCCCATCTATCCTGCCCGGTTTCGATCTGTCCTGCCTTGTCCAGTAACTTTTTCGTGTATCCAGTATCCGGTATCGATCCCGTATGTCCCGTCCTGTCCGTTCTCTTGCTCCAGTATCCAGTATCGATCCCGTCTGTCCCGTCCTGTCCAGTATCTTGCTCTAGTATCCGGTATCGATCTCGCCTGTTCTGTCCTGTCCGGTATCTGCTTGTGTATCCTGTATCTAGTATCGATCCCATCTATCCTGTCCGGTTTTGATCTTGTCTGCCTCTGGTTTCCCCTTTTTCCGCGCCTGACTTATGTCTCACTATTTCCGCCCAGCGATCGCCGAATCACTGGCGTTTGTGTTCACGCGCATGACTGCCCCATTCCTGTAAAATAAAGCTTGTGCAAAAACATTACGTGTCTGGGTCCTCCGTCTGTTCGGGTTCTGACATAGGTAGGTATATTTTATATTTGTATTCATAAAATTTGTATTCATTACATAAAACTAAGTAATTATTTTAATACCTATTATGTTTTATTGATTATCGATGATCTATTTTATGTAAAACCATTTTTTTCTGGCAATCGTTGTGTCTACATTTGTGTATTTTAGTAAGGCTTTAAATACATATTCACACAGTTAAGAAACTACAAAGGAAAATATATTACCAATTGAACTCATCTTCATTACTGCAGCCTATGAATGCAAATGTTAATTGTAAAAGTAGAAACACCAAGCCTAAACACAAATCCTTAATCGTATAACGGGGCCAATTACGTGTGCCATCTACCGTAACAGATAGCCACAAGACTAGTTTCCGTGCCAAGGATTACAGCAGTGGTTCTTAACTTGGGTTCAATCGGACCCTAGAGGTGAATACATCCAAGGGCTTTAGTGGAGCCTCTGTTGCCCAGGTCAAGACACTGACCCATCATGTCTTTAAGCGATGACAAGCACCGGTTGACCATCACTTGCTGCAGATGATCACGTGAGACTAGTTGACTAATCAGTGCTTTGGAGTTTAGAGCACTGAGAAGACATCCAATGTGTTCATGTCATCGTAGTATCTCGCGTAACTGCATTCTCGCCTATTTCAATTCAAACCATGCCGAGCCAAAAAGAAAGTGGTCGTAGGAATATGTATGATACAGATTCACCTGTATGACATAACATGATGGAAGTTATCTGCATGATTTGCAATTCTAAGTTAAGGAACTCTAGCAACACATCGGCAAAACAAAGGAACACTTCGAGAAACTGAATTAAATGGGGAGTGTAATAACAACTCTTGCTGAATCCAACGTGAAGAGAGCCTGATTCAATTATAGGGACACTCTGCCTGCTCTTGGATTTGTATTCATTAACACATCGATCCTCACAGCATTGTAGGATTTTGAATACATGAACGCAAAGCTTGCTAAGTCAAACACCATCCGTATAGTTCCACAAAACCGCCAAACCCGCTCTCCAGACAAAAGCTAACTTTTCCGGGCATATTTCACTGTGTAAGGTTTGATGATTAGATCAAATCTATGAAATAATACAAATAATACTAATGTCACTAGAAATGAAAAATGCAAGCAATGCAAACAAACACCGGTTTAAAAACTGTCCAAAAAAATAGAAAACAGAAAACAAAACAAACCTGAAGTGGCAGTGAAAATCTAAAAGAGCAAGAAAACTAGTGGGCGCAAAACCACTAACAAAATGTCCAAACCAGAAACAGGAAGCAGGAACCAAATCTGATGCATCAATGACAATGGAAATGAAAATGCCCCAATCCTGTGTGCTGTTATACAGTCATAATAAAGGAACAGGACGGGTGGGTGGTGAGTGGACACACATGTGTCCCGCTCCAAACCTGGTTGGCGCTCTCTAGGGAATGTGGCGTACCAGATCCTATCAACAAATATATCTCTTAAAATACGTCTCTCTCCCGCATTTACTTAAGATTGTTGAGGCTCATTTTGACTGTTGTTTTGTCTTAAATAATGGTTCAAAAACTAGGTGTGAGCAAATTTAGAGTAAAAATGTCACAATTTACTGTAAATGAGAAGGATATGGATGTATTCAGGGGAGTGTGCAGAGATCAGCCTACCCCTACAGCACACCCAATTCAATTGCTCTGGGTGCTTAGCTGGTGTCTTTGCATGTTTTCAGTTGTTCTGTGAGTTTTCATCATTATGTGTCTCAACAGTGAACATGCATTGTTAAGCATACATGTACAAAGTTTCATAGAGACATACAGCCAAATCAGGGTCTGTTGGTGTAACACCACAACTGTAAATTATAGATGACATTTTGCCCTATATTTACTTGACCAAAGCACTGGGCCTCTGCAATGCTTTTGCCCCCTATACAGTAGAAAGATACAAAGATGCAAAGATATAAAGAAGGTTACTGTAGCGCCCATGAAAAGAGTCATACATGGCTCACTAACCATAGGTTCCCGACCTCTGTGATGAACCGTGGTATCAGGTCAAGCTTTTTGGCCTGGCGATCAATCTCAGATGTCGTCTTCCTGCATTCATCTAGGCTTAATTCCAGTTTCCCTGACACAACCAACAAAATGAAAAGCTTCCACGTAATGTTTGTATCAAGAGATGGATGCTTTGGTCGCACTTCAACACGGCACAGCACCTGTGCAGTCATGCTTCCTTGCTTTTCACTTGATTCATCGTAATTGTTGTAATTAGGACTCCCCGGGCTGCAACATTAACTTTATTCTCGCCATTTACTTTGATTGGTCTGTTTCGGTTTTGTAAAAGAACAGCTTGTTAAAAAATATGATGTTTTTAGCTTCACATGTTTATATCTCCCCTCCTCCGCTGATGGTGGCGAGCCACAGGCGCAGTCGCTTGCATAGCATTACTTTGAATTTATGGAGCACACCGTAGCGCTCCAGGCTACGCAAAGTGCTTCACAGATCACAAAACAAACAGGAGCAGTATAAAACAAACAAGGGGCCTGCAGAGTTAAAGCACACGGTTAAGGAACAAGTTACCCCCATTGAAAAGTGCGTTTTTTTGCTGCTATGTGTGCCATGTAAGTGTTCACGCCATTGTGCCCCTTCAGGAGATAAGCGGCAGTCCTTGCGACACTGTGGCCCTCCAATCGCGGCCCCGGGGGAGACATGAACATTAACACAGATAATGACCGATTCTTTTGCCCTGCAGCCACTGCGTACTGGAACCATTTTTCAAGTGCTGCACTGTTGTCGACCATGCGGGCAGTCTGACAACAAAACAAGCTTTTTCTGTGAGGCACTGAGGAAGTTAGAGGACTTTAGTTTGCTAATATCGTTAGAAAAAAAAAACAACTAAATTCCAAATGATCATTATATGGGTTTTGATTGTAATGAGTTTGCACAAAATTCTGAAAAAAGTCTCAAATATAGCACAAGAATCTTGAAGCTATCATGGAGTTAGAGGTAAGATCGGGCCTAAAAGAGTTAGCCCGACTTGAGCATAATCGTGTGTAAATAAATCCGAACCCGCCCAACCCCGACGGTTTAAATTGATTTGATAAATGAGCCCGAAATGACCCGAAGCTATAATTTGCCGTAAAAAAAAACTGCTTTACTTCGGCTGTGCATACTTCAGCGCCAAACTGTAAGTTTCAGCTGAGCTGTGCAGCTTGGGTTTTATTTAGGACTGAGTCCCTCAAATCAAGTCTGCACTGCAAGTGCACGGCCTAAATGAACAATTTGGTGCAATTTCGGTGACGTGCAGCGAACGAAAGTATACCTGAACAAAATTGCACCAAAAAGAAAAACAAATTCTGCAGATTACAAGCTGTAAATAGTGAAAAAAATGGCCAAAAAGCAGAGAGAAAGTTTGTAAAGCTTGTAAGCTAATGGCAAGTAGCAGAAATGACGCCCGAAGTTAAGGAGGTGAAAGGAGTTATCCGCGCATCCTTTACTCTAACACAGAGGAGGACAATTTCTTTGGATTTAGTGATTTTGAGTTAAACTTTTGTAAGCATTTGCTTCATCTGTCAAGAACCGGAACAGGAGGAGGACCCAGATGTGTGACATTTCTCACACAAGCTTTGTTTTACGGGAACTGGGGCAGTCATGCACGCAACCCAAACGCCAGCAAGGCAGCAGTCTGTCGTGGAATGACAGGAAGCCAGAGGCCGACGAGATCGATACCAATTGCACAAGCAGATATCGGCTAGATGGGGTCGATACCGGACAGGACGGGACAGAAAGGATTGATATCAGGCACTGGAGACTGGAGTCCGATAACAAGCAGGACGAGATAGATGGAAATGATACCAGACACTGGAGATCGAAATTAAACAGGACAAACTAGACGGGAACGCTACCAGACACTGGAGATCGATATCAAACAGAAAACAAAACTAGAGATCAAATTACAAAATAGACAGGCAAAATAGACACAAGCAGGAAACCGGACAGAGTCAAAACCCAGGTCTTGGGGGTGGAGAGGTTCGTTGACAAAATGGGAGGGAAGCCAATCAGTCAACGAGCCGCAGCTGGCGCCAAACGTCCGGGGCCAATTGGGAATCATGGGCAATCGTGACATTATCTAAATAATTACCTGAGTTAAAGTGCATGCTTTGTAGATCCTTTACGGAAAAAAAATACATTGACATGGAGTGAATTAAAAAACATACTTTTTTGCAAAAACGTAAAGCCTTTTTTTCCTACAGTTTCTACGCATCTTGTGAGCCAGTACTTTGGCAAATGTCGGAAGTCTCTACAAGCAGTCAAATTGTGTTAAATGGACAGTTTGGATTACTGTGCACACTCTAGTCAAAACAAGCAATTTATTAAAAGAACAAGATTAATTCAAATAGAAAGTGTAAAATACATGAAATGTCATGTCAATGTGCATTTTCTATGTTTAGTAGACACTCAAAACACGAAGATAAGACATCAATGAATTTTGAACTTGCATGGATAACAAGGGAGAGCCCAACTTCAGATAAGAATTTTCACCCTGATCTGATTCACCCGAAAGGGTGTGAAGATCAAAGAACATCATAAGATTGTCTGATCGTGACAATGATGTAAACTATTCATAATTGTTATAAAAACAGATAACAATGCACAATAATAGTCACACAGTTTTGTTTATGTATGACGGATGATTTACATTTGCTCGAAAGATAAGGTATTTTGAAACATTACGCACTAGAAAATAACAAAACATATAACACCAAGCTGTTAACGGTCAAAGTAACAATGGTCGATGTCTGTACTTATCCCACATTTTGTTAGGTTTCCCCTTCTCTAATTTACCAGATTAATGCACGTTTTGTCGGGCAATCCAGGATTCGTACAGGTGCTTGAAATCCTTAAAAATGCTTGAATGTTAATGTTGTCTTTCCAAAATTTGAAAAGTGCTTGAAATTTAAATGAAGTGCTTGTTAATGCTTGAAATTGTTGCCATGTTTCTTGAGTTAAGTGTTCAAAAAGGGTTCTAAACTTGTTTTAAGGTTCCAAAAATGATTTGAGTTAAAGTCTCCCTGTTGCGTTTATTACGATACAAATCCCTCGTAAGGTCCTTGTTTTTGTGCTCTTGCAACATCCCAGTTTGGGAGTGTTTTTCGATCGAGTTCGAGTCTGTCAACATTCACATACTTGCACGCGCTTCATTATTCAGTAATAATAATAAAGAAAAGAAGTTCTTAATTTGGCACAGCTGCTTTATTGAAAACATTGGAGAAGATGTTTTGTTGTGCCAGGATAATAACAAAAACTACTTTTAGGATTTTAGTTTGCTAATGGTCTTCAAATTGAAAGAAAATCATACCTAACATTTTTGCTACACAACTCATTGTCATGTTTTTCTGGGACGCCACACTGATGCAAGCGTTGCTCTTATTCCCCAAATCCAGAATCCTACGTGGCGGACTTTGATGGCAGAAGCTCCCTGTTGTATCGATTCAACCAGAAGTCCATGTCTACGGTGAAAGATGTCATCTCGCTGCTTTTTAAGACTCACCAGGCTGATGGGGTTTTGCTGCACGGCGAGGGCCAGCGAGGCGACTACATCACTCTGGAGCTGCATCAGGGGAAACTGGACCTCTATCTCAACTTGGGTGATGAGACTTTTTGTGTTTAATACATGAAAATGAAGGGGAGGGGATGTTGCATCTTTTAATTGTCTTTACTTATTTACCTAATTTACTTCATTGCCAATGTTGGGTGCGCTACTGAATAGCTGAAATTAACGATAGCCACTAGTTACTTAACATAAAAAGTAATTAAGTTACCCTGTGATTGCCAACACTTAAAAAGTAACTATCTAGTTGCAATTTAGCAAACATACTTGCATAGAAACAGACCCGTGAAACTGCTATGGGGAGTAACAGAGTACATGTAACAGAGTTATGTTATCTTAATTTAAAAAAAAAATGTAATTGAATTAAGTTGCAGTTACAGAAAAAAAGACAGGTATTATCCTATGACAGCTACTTTTAGTTAAAATAAGGATTATTTTGCAGGATTAAAATATTATTTAGACTATACTTCCTATACATAATCCGTTGTTAGACGAAGTCTGTCATAATTCCAATCACAAACACGAGAAAGACAGCGGGAGAATAGGTTTACTCACAGCGGTGTGCTGTCTCAATCAGTCGCTAGTGCAGGGGTCGGGAACGTTTTCAACGTTTTTATATTTGATGATTTGATCAAGTCAATGAAATACTAATAATGCAAAAGCTTGTGTCCCATTACAATAAAAATAGCAATTTTAATTTGTTTGCCTCCCGCAGTTACTTGAGATCGTTAAAACTCATTATGACCTTCATTTTTGTTTTAAATATTTTGTTTTAAACATTTTTTGTTTTAAATATAAGGTGCAAGCGGAGTCCTTTTGTGGGTTTCACTTAATACTGCAAACCAGAAGGATACAGATAGATTTACCATTGGCACATAGGGTGAGATAGAGAGATTGGGTAGTGCTTTATATCTGCAGGGATCACCCTACCCTAACCACTCACCCGATCAGACTGCTTTGGATGCTTGGGTGGCATTTTTAGGTGAATACAGTTTATTCTGTGGGTTTTCATCAGCAAGTTTATCAACAGTAAATAAATATTGGGCTTCCATATACAGAATTTTAATCGACAGGTGCAGCCGAAACGGGGTCTTTTTGTGCAACACCATGACTGTAAACGGTAGTTGGAACTGTGCCCTATATTTTCTGGACCAAACCAGGTTTCTACAGCGCGCTTCGTTTTTTCATGTACTGCAATTGGAATGACTAAAACATGAGCATAGCTCTCATTTTATCGTCAAGCGAGATGTACTCTTGAAAAGAGCCACACCTGGCTCGGCAGCCATACCTTCCTAACCACTGCTCTTGTGGTAGTCTGAAGTCTCGTAACCTTTTCTTTCATACGTCGAGTAAAGTTTTTGTTCCAGATAAATCTTGTATATCAGAATTCTATGTCTAGTGCTGCTTGTATAAAGATGTATGACTATTCTTAAAATTATTTCACATTTATACTTGTATAACACAGACTAGGGACTCAATGTTATTGTAGATATAATGAAATCAAGGACAAAGAAAAACATAATGCCACAGGAAGCTATCTCTGTACAAATAGAAATGAATTGTAACCTTAATTGATGCTAACACTAATGACCTACTATTTACTGCTGTGATAAAGGTCACTTAAACAACTCATCCATTCTGTGTGTTTTTTACACTAATGGCCAACATAGAGTTCATGTCACTGACCCTTACTTGCACGCTTTTCACTTGCCTAACAATTCGCCACCCGTTGTCTTTACAGACGACACTCGTCCCAGAATGAGCACCCCCCGTGTGGCCGTTACCGTAGGCAGCCTTTTGGATGATCAGCATTGGCACGCCGTGCACGTGGAGCGTTTCAACAGGAATGTCAACCTCACAGTGGACGCCCACACCCGCCACTTCCAAACCCGAGGGGAGGCCTACTCGCTGGAGGTGGACTACGAGGTTAGCCAATTAGCATTGAGTGCCCTAAATCGGTTTGTAAAATAGAGTGCACTTGATGCGTTTATCCCGAAAGCCAGAGCGTTATAACACCGCACAAGTGAAAAGTGGTTGGTGAAGTGGAATTCTGGGCTCTTTTTGGAGAATCGGCTCTTTCGGCTGGGCTCACCAAAAAAAGAGCTCTTCAGGTTGTTTTTGTTGCTTTAATTCAGGGATGTCAAACTCACTTTGGCTTCGGGGCCAGATCCAAGCTTTCTTTTCTCTGGAAGGCTGGATCAGCAAATGTCAACTTTTTGTTTAATTTTTCAGTGTTATGCTTTATATTTCAGCCTACATTAGTAACTTACCCCACATATTATGATCACATATAATATGTTATTCACCAAAAGGGTTTTTCATGTCAGGCATTGAATGTGTTACCTGCCTTATTTTAACAATTGAAGAAATACAGTTTTAGGCCTGCACCAGCTTACCATGCTTTACAAACTTAACATTGCCTTCTAGTAGCTGTTGAGAGAATTTGGTTTTTATTTATTTGAAAAATAAAAGCATATTTTTTTACCTGGAGACCCACTTCTTTTTTTGACGTACTCAGATGTATGGCCAGATTAAATCTTCCAACAGGCCTGATCGAGCCCATGGGCTATATGTTTAACGTGCCTGTTTCAATCCATACATTACCATTTATTATGTATCATTATGCATGAAATGAAGCCAACAAATAAAGTATAAAAAGAGGAAAAATAAAATAAAAATAAAAAGGGAGCAAGACGTATGGAAGGGTAGAAAGGGAAAAAACAAGAAAAAATAAGTAAAAATCTAGGAAAAATGATACAAAATAAGAAAAAGAACATAAAAAGCAAGAAAAGGCTAGGTAAAATGAAAAAGAAAAGGCATATTATCAATAATAATGTAACATTATGCACAAAATGAATTTTTAATTTCAAACATATATCCATCCATCCATTATCTGCACCGCTTATCCTCAGTAGCGTCGCGGGGGGTGCTGAAGCCCATCGCAGCTATCTTTGGGCAGTGGGCAGGGGCCTCCCTGAACTGGTTGCCAGCCAGTCGCAGGGCCCACAGAGACAGACAACTCACTCATTCACACCTAGGGACAATTTTGCCCGGCCAATTAACCTAACATGCATGTTTTTGGAATGTGGGAGGAAACCAGAGTGCCCGGAGGAAACACACACAAGCACGGGTAGGGCATGCAGACTAGTGGTTGAACCCATCACCTCAGAACTGTCCCACGGATGGGACAACCACTCAGAGGCTGTGCCTAAAACTTATATTATTCTAGTTAATTTAATAGCATTTCATTTCAATCTACAGAGAACTTTAAACTTATTTCACCTTTCAACCTTTATAAACGAATCAACCTTAAAGTCAAGCAACTCAGAATCTCTAAAGAGCACACCAAACAACATAATGTTAAAAAAATGTTGACTCTTTAGTGCAACAACAAATAAACTATTAAACACGAGAATACACTTTACATTATTTACATAAAAAGGCAAATTTATTTATAAAGCTACAAAAACAAGATCATACAAAATAATTGTTTACTTTTAGTATAATCTTCAAATGTAAAGTCATCAACACAGAATTCAGGGAGAGCAAATTTATATTGACCAATCACAAAATAAAATTAAATATCTTCTTGAATGGAAACGAGGTTTGATTGTTGGGGAAAATACTTTAATATGCTTGCATTTTAATGTTGTGTTTTCAAGGTCAGCAAAATGCTTGATAGGACATATTCTGGCTCGGCTCCAATTCGGCTCCTCAGATATATATATATATATATTTTTAAAGACATATTATCAATAATAAGAAAACATTATGCAACAAATTATTTAGTCATTAATAATTGTAGATGTTTTGCAGGATCCCTGAAAAACACATCACAGATCTACTTAAAATAATGTGTACAATACAAAAATATTTAAGCTCTTTATACACTGAACCAATTCAAATTAGACCAACAACACAAAATTCCTAAAATGCAAAACAATGAAATATAAATGATAATTATTAATTAGTCAGCGTTCTAAATACATGATAAGATGCAAAAAAATAAATCTTTACAATTCTATTTTAATCAATTTAGAAACAGACCATCTGAAAAACATGCAAATATTATAAATTAAAATAAGTAAAACAAAAATCAAAAGATCAATAGTCTCTAAAATTGAAAGACTGATTGCACCACAATGCAGAGTAACCAGTATCATTAAAATGTTTCAAAATTTGTCCTTTTTTTCTGCTTCTTATACAGTCAGAACTTTTTTCTTTGTTTGGCTTCAATATGGAACATAGTTATTACCAAACACCTATAGAGCCCTTTTCGTGTTTGTGTGACGTAGCCAAACTGCGCGTGCGTTGTTGAAGCAGAATGACAGAATTAATATCAGTTTATAGCAGCCCACTCACACAAAAATATTGTAGATCTTAGATAGGACAAGCTCAAAATCGAACAAAGTATGTGCTAGCAGCAAGATGGTAACTTAATTTTCGTCATCAAAGTCAACTGTCACGGTTGCCCATTGGCCTCATGTGGCCCCGCCCGTTTGGAGCCAGCTGCGGCTTGTTGCTTGATTAGCTTCCCTCTTATTTAAACTCAGTGCTCTCATTCACACCTTGTCAGTCCGTCAACGAACCTCTGCACCCACAAGACGTGTGTTTTGACTTCGTCCGGTATCCTGCTTGTGTATTCTGTCCGGTATAGTTCCCGTCCGTCTGGCATCGGCTCATGAATCTGGTATCGGTCCCGTCTGTCTCGTCCGACTCCAGTCTCCAGTGTCGGGTATCGATCCCGTCTTTCTCATCCTGTCTGATATCTGACTCCAGTCTCCAGTATCGGGTTTCACTCTATCAGTCTATCTCGTCCTGTTTGTTATCTGACTCCAGTCTACAGTGTCTGGTATCAATCCTGTCTGTCCCGTCCTGTCCGGTATCGGCCCTGTCTGTCCGGTATCTGCTCGTGTACCAGGTATCGATCCTGTCTGTCTGGTCCTGTCCGGTATCGACCCTGTCTGTCCAGTATCTGCTCGTGTACCTGGTATCAATCTCGTCGGCCTCTGGCTTCCTGTTTTTCCACGCCGGACTTCTGTCTTACTTATTCCGCCTAGCGATCGCCGAATCACTGGCGTTTGTGTACACCCGCATGGCTGCCCCATTCCTGTAAAATAAAGCTCGTGTGAAAACGTTACGCATCTGGGTCCTCCTCCTGTTCTGGTTCTGACATCAACAAAAGGTTTGATCAGCGGTGGATTTCTGCCTCTAAATGTAATGGAATAAGATAAAAAATGGCATTGAAAGTGCTTAAAAAGGGGTTGAACTTTGGCATGAAAATGGTGTACGAACCCTGGGGCCTGCTCATAGAGCCATTTTGCTCACGAATGACACATCACTAGTTGAAGTATTCCTTCTCAAGCACTGCAGAGGAAAAAAAGAAAAACGCTCAACATTTAATAGCGGGGGGAAAGTATAAAGTATGGATTGAACACCTCCATGCTCCTTCTGCATAATGCATGCAGCCGAGTGCATATTCAGGATCCCTTTAAAGCCTCCTCCTTTTAAAACTGGTCAGCCGGACATAATGCTTTCAACTCATGCAGCTAGCATTAATTAGCAAGCTAAAGCCGATAAAATCTGAACTGTTAAAAAAGACGTTTCAACTGGCAGGAATAAGTAATGGCTCAATTCCAAAAAACCTTACCTGTTAATGACAGCATTCGCCATCTCATTTATAATCGGACGCTGGAACAGGCACTGCCTTCCCGTAGAAAACTCGCCAAACGGCTGGAGGATTTCTTTTGCAGGGAGCCACTTCGTTTAAGTAAGCTTGGCTCGCATTCCGCAGGCTCACTCTAGACGGGCTAAGGCTTGAGCTCTGAGTTAAATTCTTGGAATATGTATTCAGGTGGGCTCTTGAGCAAAGCGGCTTGCAATAAAAAGAAAAAAACGGATTAAACTGGAGACTGTGACGTCTGTTTTTAAACATGCATGAGATGAGTCTGAGCATCTAAATCTCTTCGGTTGAACCTTTGAACCTTGGCATGTCATCACAAAAAATGTTCATTAATTAAAACCCTCAATTTACCAAGTATAATTATGAGTGCCTGGACTTTTTCTGTTATTTTGGCCATGAAGGAGTCAGAAATCATGTCATCAGTGATCTCATCAGCTGCACCGCCTATCCTGTGTAGGGTCGCGGGGGTGCTGGAGCCCATCCCAGCAGTCATTGGGCAGTGGGCAGGTTCCCAGCCAATCGCAGGGCACACAGGGACAGACAACTCACTCGCTCAGTCACACCTAGGGCCAATTTGGACCGGCCAATTCACCTGAAATGCATGTCTTTGGAATGTGGGAGGAAACCGGAGTGCCCGGAGGAAACCCACGCAAGCACGGGGCGAACATACAAACTCCGCACAGTAATGCCGGGAGCTGAATTTGAACCCACGCAGGAGGTTCCTACGACCTCAGAACTGTGCCGCACACGCGCTAACCACTGCCCCGCCGTGCTGCCAGTTATTAGTGATCACTTTTGGCCATTTCTTTTTCACAACAACACAAACTTTCAATATTTGGCTATATCTGCCATAACTATATGTTAAGACAGTGTAATAACAGTTTAAAATGAAGAACAAAACAAAAAACTGACTTGGATATTTGTGAATTACAATGAATTAGACTGAACAGGATCACAAAGTTAACATAAACTGGGAATATAAACTGTTATAAATATATCCAAAATAGTTTTTCTCGGTTGTCCATTTATTGTCAAATATTCTTCACCATGACCAGGGGTTTTATATGCTTTTTATGTGTGTGTGGTAGATGGGAAAGCCATTCCTGGAGGCAGAGACCCACATCATACATAACCCATCTGTACCCGAATTCATTGCCCATTTTAAAAGCAAAACTAATTAAGTAATGTTCAAAAGGATTATTATTTTTTTTTATTTTATTTTATTGGTTACTATCTATATACCAAAGCCATTTACCCCCCATGGGAGGTGGCTAGATACGAGAATACACTTACATTCACCAACCATTCATTCCCCTTTGCTTTTCCCAACCCAACACCGAACTTTTAGCCCACAGAACAACAGCAGAGAGCCCCAACAGCATACATTGGTTCACACCTATCCTTTGCATACACTCTTTCATCCATGAAACCAACCTCACATCCAGAGCAAGTTTCACCCCATCAATCCAGATGTGGGGCTTCCTCTCATTCTATTTTCCACCCTTTCTGCACTACATACTTTTTTAGTCAAACGACGTTCATCCATTCTTTTCCTATGTCCAAACCATCTCAACATTTTCATCAACCCTCTCAGCAAGCTCTCTCACCACACCAGTTATTCTCGTTACTTCCTTAATCTAACCAGCCATGTCACTCCCCACACACTACGCAAACATCTCATTTATTGGCTACAGATAAGAAAAAATGCCTAACAAAATGCATGAGATAGTATGCACTATTTGTGTAATTCATTGCCTGTGAATAATCCGTTGTCCCACGTGGATGCCTGCAGCAGACAACAAAATACTATTTTAGTAATACCGTGATAAAAAATACTATTATAAAAATGACAAAAATACAACACAAATACTACCAAAATGTTACAGAAATACTACAAAATAATTATATGAAAACACTACAGAAATTCTACAAAAGTACTACTATAGAATACTACAGAAATACTATTGCAAAACTATTGCAAAACTACGCATACGACTAGATACATCTATATTAATACTACAAACATACTACAGAATTATTACAAAAATACTCCATAACACTCCTTAAAGGCTTCTCTAAAATACTACTAATATGCAACTACAGTAATACAATAACACAAATAAAATACTATTGACGAAATATCTTAACCAAATATGAAAGGAAAAATACAACTGCAGTGATATTACAAAACTACTACAGTATACTACAAACATTCTACGATAGAAATACCTTGAAAATATTCAAAAAATACTACACAAAGACTCCAAAAATGGTGAGCATTTTAAAACCAATTGTATCTGTTGACTAATCCATTTGAAAACAAATATAATATAAAGAAAAATAACACGCAGGAGTCTCCATGTAGTTATTTATACATTTTTTAAAAATGGGGTCACAGACCAGAATGGACACAAGACTCAATTGCATGCGTTTCTCAGATTTTATTGAAAGAGAGTGAGAGTAAGGCTTGCTTGATTGCTTGATCTGGGGACTGTCGGAGAGCGGGAACGAGCAAGGCGGTAATGACACTTCCGTGTCGGAAGAAGACCGGCGAGACGGGAACACTCACTGGGTGAAACACAACAGCTCGCCACGATCTGACAAAGTTTGAACTGCAGTCGGGGGCTTAAGAAGGGTGTGGCCACCAATCAGCTTGTCCGGGCTGTTGGCGCCAATCAAGCTGCCACAGGTGTTCCAAATAGGGTAATCATGACAAAGGTTAGGTCTCCTGGATGGACCCCTGGGCCACATTTTAACCCAATGCTGCCCACCACTTCAAAAAACTGCCCACCCCTGCTTTAAAGCCCGGTCACACAGCCTTTTGCGTCTTTATCGCGGGTAAAATTTTGCGATTTTTTATTTTTTTTTGCCGGTTGTTGCCCGCGGTAGAAAATGCGCAAAACTGGCTAACCCGCTGTTTATCCGTGGTATGCCTGCAAAACAGACGCCGGGGACTGTTCCCCTTCCTCATCGCGTCAGTTCCACGTCATTTCCGCGTGTGGACCACGGGTATAAAAGCTGCCGAGCCGGGCTGTAGAAATCATAACCGCTCAAGACACAGTCCCGTGAAGATCAAGATTTCAAGCTATGGCACAGAAGAAGAAGCCAATATGTTATTATTGTAATAGTTTTTCATTTTTATTTTCTTATCTTGTTATAAAATGAAAAGAAATGTCAAGAAGTCAAAATGGATTAAGAGGAGGTCACTACGGTGACGGGGATCCATGTTCAACTGACGTGTGCTCGGCAAATCGCGCTGTATATACGCGGAGAAAGGCGTTTGACCGTCACACGCGTTACAAACGCTAATTCACGTGATAACACCGCGATACAGGCGCAGAACAAACGTGCTATGACCGTGCTCCACCCGCGGTTACCCGCTAAAATTTCGCATCCTACCCGCGTGTGACCACGCCCTGGCCGCGGCTGTTGCACGTCGTTCCGTGTGTGTACCGCGTCATTACCTCGTGTGTACCATGTTTGCCGCCCGCGGTTACCCGTGGTCTAAAGTTTTGAGCAGCGCAAAACTTTCGCGCGGCCAACCGCGTGTGAATTTCTTGCCGCGTGTAAAGCACTGCTGTATCTCGTCTGTATCGCGATCTCAAAGCGTCCAACAGTGTCTGCTTCACGGGCAGAAATTTCTGCCCGTGATTCAGCCTCGATACGCCCGTGAAAGGCTGTGTGACCGGGCCTTTAAATCTACAATATTTTTGTGTGAGTGGGCTGCTATAAACTGATATTAATTCTGTCATTCTGCTTCAACAATGCACGCAGAGTTTGGCTACGTCACACAAACACGAAAAGGGCTCTATAGGTGTTTGGTAATAACTACGTTCAATATTGAAGCCAAACAAAGAAAAAAGAAAAAAGTTCTGACTGTATAAGAAGCAGAAAAAAGGACACATTTTGAAACATTTTAATGATACTAGTTACTCTGCATTGTGGTGCATTCAGTCTTTCAATTTTAGAGACTATTGATCTTTTGATTTTTGTTTTACTTATTTTAATTTATAATATTTGCATGTTTTCAGAGAGTCTGTTTCTAAATTTGTTAAAATAGAATTGTAAAGAGTTATTATTATTTTTTTGCATTTTATCATGCATTTAGAACACTGACCTAAGGACCCAGTCGTGTGTCATCAGGGTGAACAGCCGGGGGCTCAGGACACAGCCATGGGGGGAGCCCGTGCTGAGGGTGATGACATCGGAGATGTTCTGACCAAGCCGCACTGACTGGGGTCTGTCAGTGAGGAAGTCCAGCAGCCAGTTCCGCAGGGGGGTGTTGAACCCCAGGAGTCTCAGTTTGTCTACCAGGTGTTGTGGGATGATGGTGTTGAATGCTGAACTGAAGTCCAGGAACAGCATCCGCACATGGGTGTTCTTCTCCTCTAGGTGTGTCAGGCTCAGGTGAAGAGCAGAGGAGATGGCATCCCCGGTGGAGCGGCTTGTCCAGTAGGCAAACTGAAAGGGTCGAGTGAGGAGGGGAGACTGGAGGTGATGTGCTCTTTAACCAGTCTCTCAAAGCAATTCATTATGATAGGAGTCAGTGCAACAAGCCGGTAGTCGTTCAGTGATGAGATCTGGGGATTCTTTGGCACTGGGATGATGGTGGCAATCTTGAAACATGATGGTACCGTGGCTTGGTCTAGCGAGGTGTTGAAAATGTCTGTTAGGACACAAGCCAGCTGATCGGCGCGCTCCCTAAGGACCCGCCCTGGAATGTTGTCAGGGCCTGGAGCCTTCTGTGTGTTGACCCTACTCAGGTTCTTCCTTACGTCAGTTGAGTCCAGGAGGAGTGCTCTTTCGTCCTGATGTGGAACCGCTTTCACTGCAGGGGTGCCATTTTGTGCCTCAAACCTCCCAAATAAGTTGTTGAGGTCGTTCAGGAAGTCCATGCTAGTGTTCCCCACTGGGGCGTTGGTTGGCTTGTATCTGGTGATGGCCTGAATGCCTTTCCACATATCCCTGGTGTTGGTTGTGCTGAGGAAAAAGTCCTGGATTTTTTGACTGTGTGATCGCTTTGCTAGTCTGATAGCACGGTTCAGGTTGGCCCTCGCAGATAGAATAGAAAAGAATGCACACAGAACGGAATGTCGATACACCTGACCCGTACAGTTAAACTGTAGCGAGCCGATGCAGCCGCAGCCAAAAAGGTCGCAGCCATTTTAGTTATTAGGTGACCAAACCCCCCCAATTCCAACCCCTCATGCCAACCGCCAAGCAGGGAGGCAATGAGTACCAATGTTGTAAGTCTTAGGTATGACTCGGCCGAGGCTTGAACCAGCGACCTCCCAGTCCCGGAGCAGGCGCCCTACCATCTAGGCTACCAAGCTGGTCTCAGATGAGATCTCAGTGCCTCCTCATCACCAGATTTAAAGGCAAGGTTCCGTGCCTTTAGCAATTTGCGTATCTCAGCAGTCATACAGGGCTTCTGATTGGCACGGGTGCAGATGGTTTTGGTGTTGCTGACGTCCTCTGCGCATTTACTGATGTAGGCTGACACAGACATGGCGTACTTTTAAACAGTAGGAAAATAATACTTAAAATAAACAAAATGTAAAGCACTGCCTGTTGGTTGGAGCGTGCGCGGCACTGTTCTGAGGTCATTAGATCGAACCTTCCCCAGTATGGGAAAGAAGCTTTGTCTTATAGACATCATTCCACGCCCCCTTATTCAAAAACACACTAGCAACACACTCGCAAAGTAAAGTTTATGTGCAGTAGCTCGGTTTCCTTCTCTATCGGACTGCTCGATTGCTTTTAGCTTGAAAACTGCGTCACGTGCCTTTCTTATTGCAATTTACATGGTGAGGATATGTCTATGCTAATTTAAATTGTGCACAAGCCAAGAAGTTGCAGTCTTCCTCGGTGCATGTATTCCACTGGTCTAAATCTTACCTTTTGTACTCGAGTGCCGCTGGCGGCTGTTAGAAAAATATATACATAAATTGGCCGCATCACTGAATAAGCCGCAGGGTTGAACGTTAGGGAAAAAAGTAGCGGCTTATAGTCCGGAATTTACGGTACTTGAAGGGGTAAAAAACACAAATAGTTAGATTGAAAAAAATATACTTAGAATGAATCAAGTTCTAGGCATACAAAATAGGATTTGTCTGTGTTCGCATTGAAATGCTTTTGTAATGGTAAGATTAAACAATTCTTTAACATTTGACAACAATTGAGCATCCTTTTGAAGTAACTGTCATTTAATAATTATATTTTTCTGAAATGATTACAGAATTTCAGAAGAATTTGTTATTTTAATATTAATGTTTGTTCTAAAAATTAATTACTCAAAGTGTTGGCAATGAATGTATTCAGCGATTTGTTGTGTCGGGTGATTTATGCGTCACTCAGCATGTTAATTCAGTGCAAATAAGAGTGCACTGAGTTTTGTTGTGACGTTGTAGTATAGTTGAGTTGTTGTTGAGGGGACATGCTTGCATTACCACTCTAATCCAGCAGAGAGGAAACAAGATCGGATTTTGTTGTGCAACGTCCTCATGCCCCATGACGAATTTGTAGTAGCACTTTGGTCCAGCAGAGGGCGCTTGGAGACTATATTTTGATGGATGAGGTCCAGTACAGAGATCCCTTGGTTTTTGCGGTTATTGGGGAAAAGAACCCCCCTTGAAAAGGGAAAATCCGCGAAATCCTTGGATTTTGGATTGTTTTGTTTCATAGAATATTCTGCTGTGTTGTGCAGTTTTTTTCTAATATTTGAAAAAAGAGGAGGAAATTTAAAATATGTTTTTAAAAGTCCTATTCATTCATACATCAGGGAAAAAAAAATAATCGACCGAATCATCGATTATTAATTAACTAATTATTAGTTGCAGCGCAGGCGGCACGGTGGATGAGTGGTTAGCGAGTCCACCGCATATTTTTGAGGTCATGGGATCAAATTTAGCTGCCAGCCTTCCTGTGCGGGGTTTGCATGTTCTGCCCATGCTTGCATGGGTTTCCTCCAGGTACTCCAGTTTCCTCCCACATTCCAAAAACATGCATGTCAGGTAAAATAGCTGGTTCAAAATGTCCCTGGGTTTGAATGAGCGAGTGAGTTGTCTTACTCTGGCAACCAGTTCACGGTGTCCCCTTTCCACTGCCTGAAGATAGCTGGCATGGGCTCCATCACCCCCGTGACCCTACTAAGGATAATGGATAATAGATGGATGGATAGTTGCGGCGCTACTTCTTTCTAATTTTATTTAAAACCCCTCATCTGCCCCAACTGAATACATGCTTCCATTTGAGAACCACTGACTGAGATTTGCATTTCTCCCCATATCTTTGTCACAGTTTAGCTTTGGTGGCATCCCACTTCCTGGAAAACCTGGAACGTTTCTCAGAAAGAACTTTCATGGCTGCATAGAAAACCTTTACTACAATGGCATCAACATCATAGACCTGGCCAAACGACGCAAGCCACAGATACACAGTGTGGTAAGTTGTAATTGTATTTATTTGTTGTTGTCATGTCAATATGCTGGTGACTGTTATTGAGATGCCCTTTAAGATGAATATTTTTCCTTTTTAGCAAAGCTGCTGTTCTGCTTTCGTTTTGTGTTTGTGGAACACAATTTACCAGCAGCTTAACTCCTCTCAGAACAAAGTTCCACTTTAATCCAAAACAGAATAAACCTGAAACATACAATGAAAATACATTTAGTCTGACAACAAACCACCACACATTTAACTGACCAAATCCACAAATTAGCAGTTTCAATTAGCAATCTACAAAATAATATGCTTGAAAATGTACAGAAGATTGGGTTGAAGCAAAAACAACAGAAGGAGATGGATGTTGGTGGTAATAATCCCATGTGTCAATTAGAATGTTTAAAGGTGCTGTGCAGAATTTGAAACGTTGTTACTGTCTGCCACCATCTCCTGGCTTAGTCATGATCGCAGCCTCAGGCAGTTCATTTATCAAGTGCGCGCATATACTATATACAGTTAAATAAACTCTTCTTTCTTCATCTTTTTGGGGTTTGGGTTGGCGTTTTAGACTGTATTTGAGAAAGATTTTTCTCACTTTTACCACTTTGATGCTACACGAACAAAAAACTGCAATTACAGGCAAAAAGTCACTCTCCAACCCCTTTGCCTATTTACTAAGTTGTTGCGTATCCTGGACCAACAATGCTAAAAGATAAAGGCACATAGGTGTGATGGAAAATAAATACAAAGGCTCTTAAAACCCAGTTGGGCATTGTTAATACATACCTAATAGAAAAAATACAACATCTTGAACTTTTTAAGGCCACCTCAAACGATGCACCACACCTTTTAAAAGACTGAACCAAGATGTATGTAACATCAATTATTTTCTGAAAGTATTTTTCAAAATGAATATGGAAAACCTACTTAATTTCAAATTAACTTTTCCTGGGGGTAGAAAAACTGCGGCCTGAGTCAATTGCAGCAAATATAATATTGGAGTACTGCAGAGGTAAATCCTGGGACTACTATTTTTTTTCTTCCAGGTTCTCTTGGGCTGAGAAATATTGTGGCTTCACTTATTTTAAACTTGTTTACACAAGCAATATTAAGTAGATGGAGACAGGCTAATCACCTAATATTTTACCCCCGTTTAATTGCTTGTCCAGGAGTTGAGAAGAGCTTTGAATGTGAGAGGTACCGTATTTTCCGTACTATAAGGAGCTCCTAAATTTTTTTCAAAAGCTGACCATGCGCCTTATTTATGGATCAATATTAAGTCGCAAAGTCTTGCAACTAATGCAGAAACCGCCGACTATATTTTCCCCCGAACGCGAAGTCGACCGCGGTGTATGCTGGGATTTATTTACCGGCGTTTCATTGGCTAACCAATGTGTCAATCATCATTTGAATCGATCACTATTGGCTAAAGTTATTCGGAGGTCAAGGGGTGGATCCTTTTTATCATTTACAGGCTGACATAGGCTTAAACGGCAAAACAAAGCCTACAATTGGCCAAAAAAGATGTGTCAATCATCAGTTGAATCGATCACTATTGGCTAAAGTTATTCGGAGGTCAAGGGGCAGATCCTTTTTATCATTTACAGGCTGGCATAGGCTTGAACGGCAAGACAAAGCCTGCAATTGGCCGAAAAAGATGTGTCAATCATCAGTTGAATCGATCACTATTGGCTAAAGTTATTCGGAGGTCAAGGGGCGGATCCTTTTTATCATTTACAGGCTGGCATAGGCTTAAACGGCAAAACAAAGCCTGCAATTGGCCGAAAAAGATGAATGTGAATAGCACGTGGTTGACGGCGTAGACGGCATTTTTTACTATTCTGTATTTGAAAATATTTTATTCTCCTGGATATTACTACACTCACGGATATAAGAGGACCATGGCTGCACATTATTATGAACACAACGACTTCGGTGAGCTACTCCGGCTAAATATTATCCCTGTATCTTGTTTCAGACTGAACTCGATGTTTCTGTGATAAGCGGTGCAGATAATGGATGGAATGAAGTGTCTATTTTTAAATTAAACTCAATTCCAAGTGTTTGTTGTCATATACACAGTAAAGTTGCGAGCGAAAAAGAAAATAGAAACTAAGGAATGGTTGGCATTTCTTGAATCCCAAGACTTTAACCTTCCGAATGATGGAACGATGCATTTGAGTGACATCGTACGGACACCGCTTCCGCACGTGTTCTCGACACTTATTTGCGTCTTTGCAAGCTTTCGGAATGTTAAGGGGGTAATAAGTTTAACTGAACTATCTGACTGTTTTGTCGACGTTCCCATTGTAGCGCCTTATAATCCGGTGCGTCTTATGTATGTCAAATATAGGACCAAAAACTATCCTGCGCCTTATAGTGCGGAAAATACGGTAATCATTATGCAAAAAAAGGTTACATTGTTAATGATAAGGGTCTTTGCAAAACATTACCTAAAGTAGTTTACAGCATTTGAATTGTCCATGTTTTGTGAGAGAAGAGTGAGAAAAAAAAATATTATTTTGAATTAACTTTTCTTCATTTTTATAAATAAATTAATAAATAAATGCATGAATACATAAATAAATGCACTTGTTTGGTGTCTTAGGTACATTTTTTAATTGTTTTGTTTTATTTATTTTCTTGATACCTTATTTGTAAAATGTAAATGTAAAATGTTTTTGCCATCGTTGGTCAAGTATTGATTCCATTTATAAAATCGGATTGAATAATGACAAAATATACATTATGATTTTATGCCAGATCTTGAATTTCATATAATGTACATAAGGACACTTATGGACAACTATTCGTAGCTCTTGTACAATTAATGATATTTAGCGGCTAATTGTCATCGCTTTATTGCTTAAATCTACTTACAACTTAGACCAGTCTTCTACTAATCCTTTCTAAATATGTTCCCCTATTTTAGCTGACATTCTATGTATCCTATTTTTCTCTTTTAAGTCCTTATTACCTGCTTATCCTGGAGTGCCTTATCCAATAGAATTGTAAACAATGTTCACTACGTTGTTACAAATGACAATAAAGAGTCTCTTAATTCTAATTTTAGACTAAAAATAATATTGAAGGATAATCAATTGTAATATTGATGGAGCCTCTAAAATGCTACCTTTTTGCAGTTTGTTTTGGTGAACACATTGACTGGTTCCCCCTGGACACTGTTTGACTGTCAACATATTATAGCCTATCACAGTTGCGCACTTCTAATCAGCAAGCGCAAACACGCACGCACGCACGCACACACACACACACACACACACACACACACACACACACACACACACACACACACACACACACACACACACACACACCAAGCCATCCACAAACTGCCCCCGTGATATATTTTGCTGTTTATTGTCTGCTGCAGACCATAATGCATGCACGATGATAATCCGGCAAGTATTGAAACCGTGAAAAGTTAACCAGGACACAGCGTGGGAATACTGTTCCGCCAAAGCTTTGGATCTATTTGAAAATACACTTGTTTATTTCTTTAACATTAACTCATTAGCTAAACATACAATTAGGATGCCGTAGTGAAATCACTTGAATAACTTTGGGGTGGAGAATTATTTGAATAGGGAATTATCTCCACAGCGATGAAGATATTTAAAGGGTAAATAAAAACAGACAGTAACCTCTGCAAATCTTCTCACGCCATCTTGGATGAGCAAACCCTCGGCCTTTAAAGTGTGATTGGAGCATTAAAAGTCCCTTACTGACAACAAAAGCAGGGAGGCGGAGAGAGAGCAGCTGCCATTATGGGAGCTGTAATGGAATTTCAATGGGACCATCTCCCTGAGGTTGATGGAAGAGAATCTCATTGCAAGTCAAGGAGCTGTGATTGCTCTGCTCTGCTCTACCCTGCGGCCGCCGATAAGGCCAAAGCCCACATCGCTGCCTGCGGTCCGTGGCCCATCCCGACACGATGCTCCAAACCCAGTTTAAATTTAACTCATTTTGGCTACATGTTCAGTAATGAGGTCTTTTGGGGGAGTTCTGTAGGGATTTTTGGGTGACTTCAGGGCAGTTCCAAATGGAATAGCTGGGTATATACTCATTGATTTCATTCAAATGACTGCTGTTGGAAGCAAGGTAGCATATGTTTTCACCCCAAAATTATGTAAAAAAACAAAACTTACCACTAAAACGGCCTTGAGTGTCCACCCTTCTCAAAAATCAAAAACAAAAAAGACCTATTTGTTTAAGTGTATCTGTTGATGCACAATAACTAGTGTATACCTGTACATTGTGTACATGTTGGCATATATGAAATCTGTACATTTACTTAGGTCATTTGTTATTTGATTTGTTTGTATTCTTAAAGGGACAGTGTGTATGAGATAGTGGCAAATTTGTCACGTGTCAATATTTGAGTTATTTGTCTGTATTTCTCTCTTTCCTTGGACTGTGCCCTGGTGGATGATCTTGGGCAGTCCTGATGATCTTGGCCAGTCTTTATGAACTTGTGACATGACGATTCATCTGCAGTTTTTGCCTGCGCACAGTTGACAGCAGTTCTTAGTAGGTTCAAGTGTGCCCTCTTATGATGTTGAACACTGTTTCATTCGTCATGTGGGGGTTTTCGCTAAAGCCTTGACGTTTCCTGTAGCTTCGTTTCTTCGTGGTCTGTTTTTTCCTTTTCAACTTTGCTGTGATAGTCCATCATCCGCAAATCTAGATGAAGATGTAAATAGATAGATAGATAGATAGATAGATACTTTATTCATCCCCTAAGGGAAATTCACAATAACAATAACCAGTGCTTGACTAAGTCTTATCTTTTATTTCACTGCAGTGTTCTTGTCCCCTCAAATGGGTTTTTGTATGGCAAGTGTGGATGTTGTTTGATATATGCTGGCCATGATTACTGCTTCTGACCCCTCTTCTGATCTTAGAGCTCCAACATATCTATTGGGTGTCAGGTTCAAGGTCTGGGTGGTTGATTGTTATGTTTGTGGTGATAATTTTGGGTTCTTGGTCATGGTTTTTGTTTTTTCTGTGCTGACTTCCATCCCATACTATGTTGATGCCTTGTCCAGGAGATTGACTAGATATCTGAGTTCCTGTTCTTCTCTTGCCAGTGGGGCATCAAAGCTTTGTTTAGTGACATTATTTCCCCAATGCTGACTGTACTTTCATGTTGGTCGAGAGCTTCGGTCATGATCCTCTCCAGAAAGATGTTAAACAAAGTTGGAGTAGGACTGCAGCCTTGTCTCACACCTACTGTGGGTTGATGTAGGTTGCTGCCCTCACTAATAATCACAAAAGAACTAAACCCCAAATATAGGCGGCCTAAATTAGTTTTGCCTGCATGGTTACTTGGCTCTCCCATGGCGATGGGGAGTTAGCTAGTGTTAGCTATTTAACTAGTATAGATGCTTTGATGAGGCAGTTCTGTCACACGGTTACAATGCCTCTTTGGTGAAGTGATCTGGGCACATCGCTAAGGACCTCAGAGGCACCTGAATAGTGGATTTAAACTTTCAACTCTCTTTGTCAACCTGACCATTTTGTGTATTGTTACGTTCCTTTACTCTGTGAAAACCTCAGGCTCATGTCACTTTTTGGTGAAATGTCACCTGGTTTGCCAATAAAGAGAAAAAAACTAAATGTATCTTGTCACTCAGTAATATATTTTGCCAACCGTCTTTCAATGTAGTTGTAGGTGACAAGAACAGGCAATTTCAAGGAAAAAAGGGACGGAATGTACAATAACATGTATTTTTTGCTTAGAAAAACTGTGGGATTCCTAAAGAAATGGGACACCGGTACTAGTGCTCCAAATATAATTATTCTTAAGTGCAAAGGAGTTTTTTTTTAAACTATGTAAAATCCAAGAAAAAAAAACAGGTAAAATGTTGATTGTTGCTTGATTATTTGTGGTGCATTAATGCCATGTGCTAGACACTTGTAGGACCAGCAGAACAATGCGCTGTTTCTTTTTAGGCGACATTGTCTCGAGAGCCTCTTTCGAAATTGCACTCTTAAATATTACTGTGAAAATATATGATTTGCAATGTTTGGTAGCTCTGCATTACTAAGGAAGAGTACTTCAGAAATGAGAGCGATTGTGCTTTATTCTTAATATATGTTAATAACTCAGAAGTGCAGGCACCAAAGCTCAAATCTCATTTTAGAGCTAAGGCAAAAGAAAATATTTAGTGAAGAAAAACAGAGGGCTTATAGCAATTCCCCAAAGATTTAGTTTGGTTTGCATGCAAATACATTGCGATTATACAAATTCTGAGTGGGAATGTGTTGCACAAAAAATGAATAAAGAAGAAAGAAAAGAGTTTTTTTAACAAAATGAAACAACTTTAGAAAAGTAATAAGACATTGACTGATGCTTTTTAATCATTAAATGTTGCTAATGTTTTTACTATAAATAATCTGACAGTTGCTAACACAGATTATTTGCAGTTTGCCAAACATCTTTCAGGGTCTTATATACAAAAGAAGTTTGCTGTTCTTTTTCAAGTATCCAATTGTGTATGTTCTATTTACACAGTGCTATGATGGCTGACTGGTTAGTATGCCCCCATTCACTGTTCAGAGGTCCTATTCCGAATACCAGCCTTCTTCTGTAGAGTGCACATGTTCTTTCAATGCCTGAAAGGGTTTTCTGCAAGCACTCTGATTTTATCCCACTTCCCAAAAATCATATTTGGCAGATTGATTGAAGGGTAGAAATTGTATATATAGTGAGTCAGTAAATGGCCATCTGTCTTGGTGTGCCATGCAATTAGCTGGCAAGCCGTCGAGGGTGTCCCCTGCCCAATGCCTGCAATCACCCATGGTTAGGATAAATGGTTGACAAATAAATTAACTTTTTCAAACAATACAGCATTTTACTAGGACTATTTTTCCACTTTCTGCACCAGATGTCAGGGTTTTGGGGTAAATGGACCCATGTGGGGGAAGCAGAAACAAGAGGCAGGGGTCCTGAAAACAAGGGATTATATTCAATGACAAAACTAGGATCAAAGAAACA
The DNA here is from genome assembly GCF_059441175.1 of Urocampus carinirostris. Classification (NCBI taxonomy): domain Eukaryota; kingdom Metazoa; phylum Chordata; class Actinopteri; order Syngnathiformes; family Syngnathidae; genus Urocampus; species Urocampus carinirostris. The sequence goes on along the minus strand of NC_142362.1, from coordinate 37,215,193 downwards.
ACTGAGCAAGAAAGCACAAATAAACCAACAAAAATCTCCAAAGAAAAATTCAGAAACAAAAAACAAACATTGAACTGAAAAAATGTATAAGTAAAGAAACCAGAAACAAACAAACCGTGGAGGTAAAAATGCGACCAGGGATGACAATGGCAAAAGAAGAACTGAAAAATGGTGATGACCCAAAAGCCGTAGGTGTGTGATAATTGATAATCATCACACATCCAGTTCGAACTCCGGTTGGGCCCCTCTGGAGGAAGGAGATACAGTGGAACCTCGGTTCTCGACCATAATCCGTTCCAGAACCCTGTTCGAACACTGATTTGTTCAATCACCGAAATAATTTTTCCCATTAAAAATAATCCGTTTAATCCGTTCCAACACCCTGAATGTTTACCATGAATGTTTAACGCAAACATGAAGCTAACCCAGGCTAATCGTACATTTGCGTTATCATAATCTTCCGTACGAAAGATTACGCTAACATGAACGTGTAAAAATAAAAAAAATCAGGTCGTTTACAAGTCCTTTAGCTCCCGGGTCTCCACAACAAGTTGTGAGCGGTTCATTGGAAAAGGGGCTCCGTTCCAACACCCTGAATGTTTAAGTCAAGTCAAGTCAAGTCATTTTTATTTGTATAGCCCTTAATCACAAATTAGCTAACCGTGGCTAATCGTACGTTTGCGTTATCGCAATCTTCCGTACGAAAGATTACGCTAACATGAACGTCTAAAAATACAAAAAAGGATAAAGAAAAGAATTATGAATAGGATTTCTTACCTTTGTGGTGGTCAGCAGAAGCCATGCTGTATTCCCTAGCAAGATCGGAAACTCGGACAACTCTTTCATATTTAGCTATTATGTCTTTCTTAAAGGCAATAGTTGTACGAACAACTTTTCTCTTTTCACCTGTCCTGCTTGCACCGACCTTCTTCGGAGGCATAATTAGGGGCTAAAACACTCCGTTCACCGATATTAAAAGCGAAAGCAAAAAGAAGCAAGTGCGCACGTGGTAACAGTTGGTCACTAGGGGTGGGGGCGATCTACACGATCTACACCCGTACGCCGCTCAGCATCGCACCCTATAGCGTACGCACTCACACATTACCGGCGTTCGAACTCCGATTTTTTGACCGAACAGCGAAGCAAGAATTTCTCGAAATTTTGGGTCGAACTGAGAGGCGTTCGAAAACCGAGGTTCCACTGTATGTCAGACCACGACAAACCACGTTAAGGTTCAAATTCTAAACAGAACACATGCAATACATTCCAGACTACAAGCCACCACGTGGTGATGGGCTGCTCTTTTCCACAGTGCATGCGCTCTGAATAGAAACTGTGCGGTGAAGTATGAACACATTAATGACACCCTTTTAGAAGATAAATTTATAGATTCATTTTAATGATGTGAGTGTTAATAACTAGACATGTTTTTGTAACTCCTTTACTCTTTAAAGAAGGTTAAATTCATCATGCACTTGTCGTCTTCGTTTTTTCTCTCTCTCGCAAATGTTTAAAATCAACACAGAAAAACCTTTTCCATTTTCATTTTTCTTGCACATCTCTTCACTTCTTTTGAAAAGGATATTGCGGCTTCTTAGAGAATGTGAGTTTTGTCCTTTTTTACATCGCAAAACATTTTCAAGGGCATCACAAGAACTCTCTATGAAAACAAGAACAGTGAAAAAATAACTACCATAAACTTCGGATTACAAGCCGCTAATCGTTTGCTACATTTTAAACATTAATTGTAGTGCAGCTTTTAATTGTTTGTAGCAACACCGTGGAAAACTGCGAACTGCTCTTTTTCACAACGCATGTGCTCTGATAGCATAACACAGATGTGATGTCTGAAAACATTTGTGATACCCTTCTATAGGAGAACATGATCAATGTTTCCCTACTTTATTCATATAATACATAACAGAAGCAAAACGGGAGGGTCAAAAGTACTTCATTTAATATTAACAATGTACTCACAATATTTTTACCTACAAATTAAGTCCTCAATTTATACATCCGAGTTGACAGTTTATTTATAAAAACGCTACACTTTTCTTACCGTATTACCGGCATCCATCTCATGTGGCAACCACCAATGACAACAACAGGAAAAGACATATCTGTGGTGCAATCTGGCAATATTCTCCACAGTACGGTGACCCTGGCACTGTCGTCTAGAAATATAGGGCTCACATTTCATGTGATGCAGCCCTCTTTTGCGCTTTATTTTGGCGCAATAGCAAATATGCGCTCGTCTTTGTAATCACCAACTTGAATGGTCATATGACATAAACAACTCGGGGGAGAAAAAAAAAAATGACAAAGCTAAAAAAATGTGAATACCTTTTTTTTATGGCTGTTTAAAACTGCGGCTTAAATCTGGTGCGCCTTGTACAAAAACAAACTTAAGGTTCATTCTTAAATTTTGATCAGGTGTGCTCTGTAGTCTGGAATTTACAATAAATAGTTCCCAAGTAGTTGCACAAGATAAGAAAACATTTCAGATTGGTTCTTAAGGGAGACAAATGATTTGCGCTGTCCAGCACAGGAGAGTTGGAGATAGCAGAAAATGAGCTTGGCCACTCTCCATCTGAATTTCTGAGAGAATGATCACATGTGGCTGATATCAAGGGTTCATGACAGTTTGAGAAATGCCTTTTCCAATACTGAAAATTAAAGAGTGACATAATGTGTTTAAGCGTGCTAGTTGGACTTGTTCCAAACTTCTTATTCTAATTCCACGTGGTTGTAATTTCGTCTGCAAGTTTCAATTCTCAAGCTGTTTTGAAAAGGAAATGTCTTACAAAAGCAAGTACCTGTTTAAAATATTTTGAAATTTATGATCAAGCAAAAGCATTAACATCCACAAAGGTAGAGAAAGATGTGTTGGCCCTCACTCCACAGGCTATAGATTAGCATTGCCCGCCTTTGTGCGTCGCTAGCGTCGATTAGCTTGATGGCTTCCATAAAAGTTTCCAAAATTCCTAACTAACTGGGCCGCGGGCCTGGCAGATGAAGGGGCGAGAGTTTGAAGCCAATATTGGTTTAAATAAGGCAGCAGCCATTCTTATCACCACACTTTTCGGCAACAGCACACTTTATGGCCGTGACGCCGCCCCGTCGTAACATTACACTGTGGCTTTGTTTACATGCCACTTACGTCATTTGTGGTCTGTGGTTTCTTTTCTTTGTCCGACAGTGCTGGCATGCTAATAAGCCCGTACCAACGCACGCATGTGTGGTGCGTGGACTCTAGAGCCACATTTTCTTCCTCCTCTGTGCTCTCAATCGTCCTCACAAATAGAATATGCAAATTTGGGGTTTCGGGCTCTGTACCTTAAATCAGGTTAATTTGTCGGGCTCGGGCTTATTACCTGCAGGCCAGGTCAGTTCGGGCTGGATTTTTTTTAGGCCTAATATTACCTCTACGGTATTTTTGGCAGGTATGGACAGTATGTGTGATTTTTGGTGAAATACCCTGTCATCTGTGATTATATTATGTATTTATAATTTACTAATGTAGGCTGAATAATAAAGCATAACACATGATTTGGAGTAGAAATTATTTTACTGATCCGGCCCGCCTGTGAGCAGAAAGTCTGGATAGTGCCAAACTATCAGCAGCTTCTTTCATTTTCAACAATGAATCAGTCGGCTTTTAGTTAAACTTTTGATCCGGCACTCGATCCATTTCACTTTGACACCCATGTTCTACAGCAGGGGTCGGGAACCTATGGCTCGCGAGCCATATATGGCTCTTTCTACGAGTATCTGTGGCTCAGAGACAGATTTGATTGCATGCAAAATTTCTCCATCTTGTCCAAAACTTGTTTCGTCTATCCTATTAAGTTACACGCAAAGCCAACCCGAGGCTTACTGACGAAGGATTACTTCGCAGTATATATATGGCACGTTTTTCACTACAATTTACAGTCAAGGTGTCACACAAAAAAATGGGGGAAAAAAAAACTCGTTTTAGCTGTACAACGCTAAAGAATCCTTTATATAAAAGTTCACTATGTAATCTGTGTTCAGTGTTCAGATACCTTATGATGAATCCACAGAACTGTAAATACGCCAAAACACCGGAAGAGAACTTAGTCATTTGATTGGGTGAGTGGGAGGGATGGGTGGAGCTATGCAAAAAGTACAAGCACTCCTTCCCATCTCTCGCCAAAGGTAAGCACATAAGGCTCCCTATTCTCAGAATGTTGTGACGTTTTTACAAAATAAATGCTTGCATCTGGTTTTGAAACCAATATGTATGATAGAAAAGGGTCAAAAGGAGTTTAACCGATCTTGAGTCATTGCAAGAAAGACAAGTTTAAAGTGGTCTGTTTGTTGATTTTGGGACAGGGGCTCTGGCATTATTCTCTTTTCATAATTTTTATCAAATCATCAAAAATAAATGTGCTGAAGACTAAGCTTTTGCCTGGGGCGCGGGTTTAGCAATTTAGTAAATTTGTCTCATAATATATGGTGTGGCTCTTTCCCCAAATAAAATTAATATTTTTTGCTTTTATGGCTCTTTGAGTCAAAAAGGTTCCCGACCCCTGTTCTACAGTATACTACACTAAAAATGTGTTCGTTAAAACTAAAGTTTCACCACAAAATTTATATTTTACCATAGTAAAAAATAAGATAAATGTACTTTAATTATCTCCTTTCAATGATGCTATTGTTCACCGACAGTCATTAGAGAGCGTTCTGATGAGCCCATTAAACATAACAGCAGCATAGATGAGGAAAAGCCTCTCAGATGAATCAAAGTGTGGAGATTTACCTTGTGTTGTAAATGACTTCCTCGCAGTGTATTACAGACAATAAAACATTATGTGGAGACGGCTTCTTTAAGGACGATTACCGTTTCAGCAGACCGATGTTGTTCCACACTGTTGTGTGCGTGTGTGCGTGTGTGTGCGTGTGTGTGTGTGTGTGTGTGTGTGTGTGTGTGTGTGTGTGTGTGTGTGTGTGTGTGTGTGTGTGTGTGTGTGTGTGTGTGTGTGTTCATTTTAAGCCCTGGGGAACAATGCAACTCTAATGTCGCTCCCTATTGACTCGTTTCTCAGTTTTGTTCTGTTTTACAAATAAACTTTTTTTGCTAAATGACTTTGCCAATGTGCTGTGGTGTAGACTCTACATTGTAAAGTAATGTCATGCCAAACACACAGCCCTCCACGACCTGCTCCTCATGATAGCATTCATTGTTTGTTGTCTGCTGCAGAACACAAAGCACAATGAAAATCTGCAAAGAATAAAAACCCTGAAAAGTAGACCACGATATAGCAAGGGATTACTGTACGGTGAAATTTTATTTAGCTGTTATAATGCACACAAATAAAACTCTCGAAAAAAGTAGAAATATATCTTTAAATGTAAAGTCCAAGAAATAACTTGTTTCCTACGATACATACATCCTACTAATACATCCTTAACATTTTTCAATTTCTTTTTAGGGGAAATATTTAATGTTGTTATCTTTAAATATTTTTACTCTTAATGAATCGTCTTGTTTTTGGAAAGTGCTAGAATACTCTTGCCTTGCGACCACTCACCATGTTGGGATAAGAGGTCAAATTGACATTGTAACAAATTGAAATTGAAGGCAACTTAATTATAGAGCACATCCAGTACCTGAGAATACTCAATGTACTCAACACAGAAAAAAAAGAACATTAAAAGGCAACATTTGGAGACAAAATACATTCTTGAAATGAAAACAGAGAAAGAATCTATAAATAAAGAATATATTTAATATATTTTATGAAAGTGATATGAATCATAAAATGCAAAAAATTAACTATTAAAAAATTTATTAAGTCAACTTAGACACTTATCCTCTGAAAAAACACACTTACAAATGACTAAAACAAAAAGATCAGCAGTCTTTAAGATTGAAAGATTGAATGCACTCTGCTTCGGAGCAATCAGTATCATTAAAATGAATGAAAATCTGGCTCATTCTTCTGGTTTTTATACATACAGTACTTTTTTTCATTTTCAGATTAATCTCAAATATTACCCAATACCATGGGGTGGGTATTAACAGAGTACATTTACTCCGTTAGATTTATTTAAGTACGTTTTGAGAAATGTCCCTATACTTTTACTTTCACTTGAGTGAATTTGTGGAAGAAAAAAAAAAACAGTACCTTACTCCGCTACATTAGGCAACATTGAAGTCGTTACTCGTTACTTGATAAATCCCCTCCAGATAAGTATGCGTCTGTCTGTCTCTGCTAAGGCGCATTTATTTGGACGCAGAACTCCGCCAGGGCTCTACCAAGTTTAACCAATGAAACGTAGCAGCCTCGTCACATGACCACATTCAACTTCAGCAGGGGAAATTTTGTTTACGAATAAAACAGATCGAACATATCGCTTAGTAATCCCGATGATGAAAACAAAGAAGAGGAGGAGCACCCCTGGCCTCATATTAAAAGCATATTCTCCTTAAAAAGAGTGCGAAACTTCAGTGACAATATGCAATGTCTCCTTTCTTTACCTAAAAAATTGAGACTTTTGCATTCAAGAATTTAACATCGAACTTAAGGAAACATGTAGCAGTCAGTTTCCTAAATTCTAATTTTAACTTTACTTTTGGTTATATTTGGTCTTGATTACTCACATGTTTTATTCTTGTTTTATTGTTGTTTGAAATTCTGTGTACAGCAAACTTGGGTGTCCTGAAAACTGCTTTGAAGTAAAGTGTTCCATTATTAGCTTTGATTCAAGCTTCCTGTCATAGAAATGTATTGACATCTATTACATATATAGAAATGCTTTTTCATTGTGCTGTATGTGCAGTGCATATAAATTTAGCCTCACACACATACGCACACACACACACTTTTATATATTTATATTTATATATATATATATATATATATATATATATATATACATATATATATATATATATATATATATACATACATACACACATACAGTAAAGAAAATAAGTATTTGAACAGCCTGCTATTTTGCTATTTCTCCCACTTAGAAATCATGGAGGAGGTTGCAAGTAATTTTTTACTTTTACTCAATTAAGTATTTGGATGACTACTTTTACCTATACTTGAGCGATATTATTCTAAAGTAACAGTACTTTTACTTGAGTAACAGTTTTGGCTACTCTACCCACCTCTGCCCAATACCGATAAAACCCTTTCTGTGTTTGTAAACAAGTGTGATGTAACAAAACTGTGTGTGCATTGTTTAAGCAGAATGGCATAATTCATGTCAGTTTATAGACATACATTGACATAAAAAGACAGTATGTCATAGACAGGAACGCATCAAAATAGCACAAAGCGGCAGCCTTTCCAGCAGATCCGTGTTATTTCGGACTTTTTGTTTTAAGTGTCTGCTTCTATCTTTGGTGTTTTTCGTCCCGTTTGACAACTACACTTTGGATTACTTTCTATCCTATCGTTATGGGTTTTAAGGCACAAAAATGCGTTTATTCGAGGAATCAACTCCTTGCCCTGAAGAATTCTCGTGCCAGCGTGAAGAGGGGGCCCTATCGTGGATGGAGAGCCGGAGCTAGCTAAGCGGCTAGCGGCGTTATAAGTCTTCGGTACCGTCCGTAATCATGGTAAATTTGAACTCTCTACCAAATAAGACTGACAAACTAGCTGTGCTGGTGAAAAACATCAAAGCGTACAGGGAGTTCAGTTTGCTGTGTTTTACGGAAACGTGGCTCACGTCTAGCATCCCGGACGCTAACCGTGACTACCCAGAGCTACCCGGAACTACCCAGAGCTATCCGGAGCTACCCGGTTTCAGCGCAGCTGGACAGAGACACAAAAGCCTGCGGGAAGCGGAGCGGAGGTGAAATGAAATGAAATGAAATGATCTGAAATGATCTGCATTTATATAGCGCTTTTCAAGTCAATGACTTCCCAAAGCGCTTTACATTGCGCTTCACATTTCCCAATAGCGGTTGTGATCTCTGCAGCCATGTAAGGCGCTAACCTGCTTATTGGGGGTTCAGTGTCTTACCCAAGGACACTTCGGCATGTAACACGGACAAGCCGGGATTCGAACTGGGATCCCTTAATCCTAAAACGATCGCTCTACCTCCTGAGCTACTGCCGCCCCAAAGGTGGACTCGCTATCTACGTGAACACGAGGTGGTGTATCCCTGGGCACAAAGATTCCATCTGCTGCAGTGACATCGAACTTTTGGACTAGCGTGTGACGTCATCCATTCCTCTGTGGCTAAACTACAACAAAGCACCCCGAGGGCATCCTGTTAATCTGTTGATAAACAACAAAGGAGACTGCAGGAAGTGTGAATTTCCCTGCGGGGATGAATAAAGTATCAATCTATCTATCTATCTATCTATCTATCTATCTATCTATCTAGCAGCAAGCACTTAATTTTAGTCATCAAAGTCAACAAAAAAAACTTATTTTGATTGGCGCTAGATTTCTTCCTTTGAAGGCACTGGAAAAATAGTACATTTGGCCTGGAAAGTTCTTGAAAAGTGCCTGAATTTGGCAATGAAAAAAATCGCAGAACCCTGTTTAATGTTTCAGTTGTTGAAAAGACACATTAATTGGTAAATGTTATGAAATTATCATTTCGTTCTCTTAGCTCCATAAGGCAAGCAATTTTCACTTGCCGGTTGAGCCCTGTTCTCACTCTGACATTATTTGTTGGATAAGTTTCACCCCACCTTGGCAGATATTGATTTTTGTCTCCAATTAGCACCTCTTGGGAATGACGGGGTGTTGTTGATGTAAGCGGCTGGCCTGGATAGACCATTACCCCAAATCAGCTGAAGGTGTGAACACTTGAAAAGGATGGTATTACAAAGAGGGGATCAGAGTTGAATTAGCAATACCAATTAACTCAGACTGGGCAGAAAGATTAAAAAACAAGAGCTGTGTCAAAACATATTAATTCACAAAGATAAATATGCTTTTTCTTGACAGAAAATGCAATTAAATTGTTTATAAGGTGCCTTGATTTCGTTCAACTTTTATACTTTATTCCAAAAGCTTGGAAAAAGAGTTGTCAGAGTAAATCAGGAAACACTATTCAACAGAATGTACATACCAGGGGGAAAACATCCCATTTCAAAAGCTAACAAGTGCTATGATATTAACAGTTTCTGTCTTGTATTTTACTGTTTGGAAACATTGACTTTACTAAGACAAGGTTTTTACCTTTTTTTTTATTTTAACACATCCCTGTTCCTTTAAAGATACCTTAAAGGTGGTGTCCATAACCCTTTTTTTTTAACTTTCTGATGCTGTCTTCTGGCTAAAATTAGCATTGTACCCTCCGTCAAGCTGCTTGTTTTGCACGCCGTGTACGTGATTTTATTAGATGCGCCCAGATAAACTATTTTTAAAAAAAAATTTTTAGGGTCTGGATTGGCATTTGGACTGTATTTTAACAGAGTTTTTCTAGCTTTCACCATTTTAATCCCAGAATAAAAGAAAAATAGAAGCACGCGTGTAAAATCACTCCCAATCACCTTTCCCCCCGCCTCCTCTCCTCCAACCCAATGCGCTCCATGGCCAGAACCCCAATGATAAAAGAAAGATAAAGATGGGTGTGGTGAAAAGGTATCTGTGTAAATGCTCTTCTGACTAAGTTTAACATTGTTGACGGATAAACAATCGAGAAAAACATTCATTTTTAAAGTTTTTTAAAGACAGTCCTTTCGCACTCCACCTTGAAGAAAGAAAGAAAAAAAAACAATACATGTTGGAAAAGTTTACCGGTTTCCATGTAGTAATTTAGTTGCTTCATTTTTGGGAAAGAGTCTTTAACACATTGTTATAATTGACCCCTGATGTGCACTTTGTTTTTTCTGTTCAGGAAAAACACTTTACAAAAAGAATGTTTGCAATTCTAATGTAATATTATGCCAGGTGCTGCGATGTAACTCCAAGTCACTGTGCTTCATAGAACCTTCTTATGTCTGGGGCCGACCTGCTAGATAAGAAGCAGGAAGCTAGGCAGTCATGCTGAAAATAACTTGCGTTTAATTAACTAAAGCATACCTGCCAATTACTACGGTTTTGCCGTAATGAGTACGGTTTTCTTGAACCCACTACGGTATTACGGTTGGCTCACAAAAAACTATGTTTTTTTTTTTATAAGTCTTCAGTGCCGTCCGTATACTTTGGATTACTTTCTATCATATCGTTATGGGGTTTAACGCACAAAAATGCGTTTATCCGAGGAATCAACTCCTTGCCCTGAAGAATTCTCGCGCCGGTGTGATGAGGGGGCCCTGTCGTGGATGGGGTGCCGGAGCTAAGGCTAAGCGGCTAGCGGCGTTATAAGTCTTCTGTACAGTCCGTAATCATGGTAAATGTGAACTCTTAAATAAGACAAACTGGCTGTGCTGGTGAAAAACATCAAAGCGTACAGGGAGTGCAGTTTACTGTGTTTTACGAAAACGTGGCTCACGTCTAGCATCTCGGACGCTAACGTGTAGCTACCGGAGCAAACCTCCTCTCCGATTCCCGGCTTAGCGTGTGACGTCATCCTCTCCACTAAACGGAACTCAGGAAAATAAAAAATCTCCATCGGCATACATCGCAGGTAATTGACTATGCAATTTATTCAAAATTATTATTATTTTATATCGAAACTGATCAAAATAAATTATATAATTATTCACTCACAAATATATTGGAATATCTCAAATAAAAAGTTTCCAAATTAAACTGAAAAACAACTCTGAATAATATTACTTCAATGATAAAAAAATTAAATGTTTTGTTTCTCATTGTATCAAATATTGAAAAGAAAAAGAAAACTATGAGGGTTTTCTATGACATTGTTATATTAAATGTATTATTGAGCTTTAAATAACTTTCTTTTGATTTCTATGGTACGTGGAATATCATGGAAACCGAGCACTAGCGAGAGATGTTGTCATTCATTAAGACATATACAAACATCACCAACAATGCAGCGCTAAGCATAGTTCACACGAAGGGTTGGATTTAGGCAAAAGAGGGCACCCGTTTCCTACCGTGCAATGCACCCTGTGTATGTGTTAAATACAGAAATAGAACCAGCTAGGGGACTGCGCCCTTTGTTGTGAAAATACGGTACTTAAATTAGCCTACTGCCACAATATGGCCGAGTTTAATGCAGAGCATGCTTTGGAGAATGATGCACTTCTCTATTTTGAGTCAAACTGGTAGTTTGTAAGCATTTTATTTATATTTTGTGTAAAAGTAAATGCATGTTGTGAAAATCCTCCTCGAAGGAGAAGAAATTCGGGCAGAGCCAAAGATCTTCCCTCTAATGTGACTTGTGTATTAAAATAAAATTGCGATGCTGTCGCGTTAAAGTTCAAATAGGATAGACAAGAGAGAGGATACAAGCTGAGGAGCTCTCGTCTATAGTTACGTAGTATCAGCTGTAGTTGAAATGTAATATTTGATTTCTATCATCATAATAATTACAACAATGACAACAATAGCTTTGCCTGCACATAACATGTAATTACATTAACATACCTGTCAACCTCACGTCTCCATGCCCTTACAAACTGTCGTATTTTCCCTTACAAAATACAAAATAATCTTACTCTATATATTTTTTTCAAACGTGTTTATTTATGTAGTTTAACATGTTATATTGTACATGTGTTTCGTTATATCATATATATTGTTTAATCACGTTTTGTTGTGAGATACTGAGTTGCTCGACATGAATGAGGTTTATTATAAAAAAAAAAGTTCAAAAATTAAGTAGCTTGGACGTTTACTGTGGAATGAAAAAATACATGCAAATATAGTTAAGTAGAATAATACATTTTCTTATTCAAATTATTAATTCATTTTTTGTGTTAAATTATTCTTGGTAATATATTCATTAAAGGGATAACGACAAACCTGTCTTTTTTCATTGTCTCTTTTTATACTTTTATACTTTTTTTCTTAACTTCTTCATACAACATAATAATTCGTAATATAATTCTTCAAAGCAAGTGAGCCGTTTAAGAGCTGAAAAAGACGGTTCTCTAAAAAGACGAACTTCCTTTCACCACACAACTACCACATGAAATCCGATGTTTTTTAAGACCACATGTATTTCAAATGTACTCAATCAACCCCGCCTGTTGTTTTCAGATCAGAATGACTTACGGCGTTTTGATTCAGGTTCGGCCATTGTGACTTGATGATTGCATCCAAAGAAAATTTAAAACTATGTTGTAATGTAGGCCTACTGGTCTGCTTTCGCTTTGTTCACGTGTGATAGGAATGATGCATGATTTGAAATCCCCAGACGGCAGACGCATGCGCACAGTAGCATCAAACCGCTCGCTTCGTTTGCAAAGAAAAAAACGATACCGAGATAGAGGCTACCGCGGCGAACTCGTTTGACTTGATTGATTTGCCGTTTCGTGATAGTCGGTGTATACCGGATGGTACCCATAATTGACAAATTTGCGTTTTTCCGTACAGATTTTCTTGTACGTCGTACGGCAAAAACGAACAGGTTGACAGGTATGCATTAACAAAGCTGGCGTTCTAAAACACTATACACGTTTACCTTTTTCATTTCATGTTTGCTTGAATGTTTACAACCTTCTTTAAAGGAGAATATACATTTCAAACTTATTGATAAGTTTAAAGTTTCTAAAGAACCCCCCTGAGCTCTTGTCTTTTACTAAATCTCCTGGGTTAAAAAAGCACATCCACCCTAAAGGGTGTGCTAATCAAAGAACAGCAATATGATTGGCCGTCAATGAAAATTATGTTAACAAAATAGTCTAAACAAATAACAACAGTACGCAATAATAGTTCAAATACCAAATTGGAATCCTATGCAATCTCTTTTGCTGGTGTATGATATTAAAACAATACATTTATCAATTACACTTTGATAACAAAAGGTCTTAGATTATATGGTTGTAATGTGTCGTGCTTTTTTATCCAAGCACTACAATATGCGACGAAATGGCTTGAACAGAATTATTATAATGCGAGTAAGATTGTACCATGTATCTGCTGATTTCACAGATTTCACAAAAGGGATTACTAATATTCCACCAAAATCTCACATTTTTGTTTAAACGGTTTTAAGATCTTACATTAAAGGGGTACAACTGTCTGCTGAGCCACTGCAACAATTTGTTAATCGGCAGGGGAGAAATGAGTCAGATTTGGCGGATTGGAATACGACCGTTACAGAAAAAGTCTTCGATTTATGATGTTTTAAATATGTCAGCCGTTGTATCAAAGGCCTACAAGCTGATTCATTCAAACTGTTGGGAGTTTAATTATATCGAAACGAGCGCTTCTTTAGCCATATGTTCCCTGCCCGAGCATGTCAACTTGATTTCCATACAAATAGAAATTCTATCTCACATGAGACACGCTGTCCTAAAAAGAGGTGTGAATTGGAGCCTGTGTTATACTGTAGGGCAACGTGACCTTCTCGTGCTCGCAGCCCCAGCTGGCAGCTTGTACCTTCCTCAGCACCAACGGCAGCTACCTGACACTTCCGTCAGAGGCGATGGGGGCACCAACCACGGGGGGCTTTTCCGTCCATTTCCACTTCCGCACATGGAATGCCGAGGGGCTGCTACTGTCTGCGGCGCTCGGACCCGGGCCCCAGAGAGTTCAAGTCCGCATTCGCAAAGGCCGGCCGCAGCTGACCCTGCATGCCTCGGGGCGCACCTCGGAGATTTCTCCAGGTGAGCCAAAAGGTGACACGCCAACTGAATTTAATTAGATTGTAAAAGAGTGTGAGCAAAACAACATCAATTACCGTATGCTGCTTACCGTCTCCGAAGGTAAGACACAGCAAATAACTCTTTGGTTGTCGTCTTGTTGGTTCTCTTGCAGATTACACGGTCAATGATGGATTGTGGCATTCTGTGAGTCTGGAGACGAGCAATTTCCTTATCCGACTGACATTGGATAGTGAGTCACCGTCTGAGATCGAACTGTCGGCCACGCCGGAAACAAGAAGCAATTTCTACTTTGGAGGTTGGTGTTTTAGCGGTTTTATTTTGTGTTTAGAAGGAAATAATTTTATAATATCTAAGTGCCAAATGCAGTTACAGAGACCCCTCGCTATTTCACGCTTCAGTTATCACTGGTTCACTCCTTTGCAAATTGTTTTTTAAATTTACTGTGTCTTTATTGTTATTGATATCAACGTATTGTAAACTGCAGACAGCAGGGACTGATTAGGAAGAGCATTCTGTTTGGTGTGTGTGACTGCCTGTGTGCACGACTGCCTCTGTAGACAACCTGGTAAGCATAGCAACTGCTACCTTTTAGCGGCTCGTTACATTGAAAATAAATTATCTAAGGAAATTCAGAGGAGTGCAAAGAAATGGCAGCTGGTGCTATGTGGATTGTTATCACATCTGGGAATCAACTGAGGCGGCGTCGGAAGGGAAAGCAATAGCTTGGCTGCAGGTCCAGCCTACTGCTAACGGCTGGGCTAACAACTCTGCTAAGCTACGATTGTGGACCCTGTATCTTGCCAATGCCAGGTCCATTAGCCATGACACAAATGACTCAACAAATATTTGGGAAAATGCTACATTCGGTAAGGTTTTCTTTTAATCATTATGGAAATGTGGCTCAATTTTAGCATGCAGCTAGCCACCCACTCTTTGAATTGCTGGAACAAGAAGCCCTCCAATTTTGTTTTACGTTCGTGTAATTACAATAAAACCAATTATTCAACTACAATTATGTGTTGTGCATTATTGGTTCTAGATATGTAATTGTTATTTCGTTTCGGTCGTATACTCTGAGTCGGCAATGATGTTTTCTCAAGATAAGTTTAACCCTTGGAGGGTTTTATGAAGGTGCGACTCTACTTCGTAAATTTTCACTTCTTTGCGGATGGTTCTGGTCTCCATTACCCGCAAAACCGAGTGATCTCTGTTGCTCAAACTACTAAAAGAGGATGCCAAATATCCAAACTATAAAATAATGATAAATCTCATTGCTTTTGAAGGACGTACTTTTATTTATAGTCACTGCTAGTCACTGCTCTTGGCTTGCTTTACTTTGTCATTGCAGTTCTTCTTCCTTCATGCTTAAATGCAGCTCGCATTAGTATGTAAGGAATTGTCCTATGAAGCATCATCGCCCCCTACGGGTCACCCCCAAGAGGACAGGTGCATGCTACACCGAGGCTCGGCATTGAGAAATGTGTATTAGTGCAAGGATTACATATCAATTATATAATGTTATTATGAGCCATGCAGAAAATTGTGTTGTCCAGTGGTATATTGTAATGAGAAGAACTCCCTACAACTGAAAATGTTATTTTTACCCAACACTTATAGAGGGAAATATTTCTCTCAAAAACAAATACATTTGTGCTTTACTTGTTAGGGTTTGGCATACCCCCCTCCCCCAGAGGGCCGTTTTGAACTGGTCACGGTTGTGTGTAATATCCACACACCTGTGCCTAATCCTAATCTAACCCAACCCTTTATATACCATCGTTCGAACATCATACTTTGTTAATTATCATTGTCATTTTTGAATTCTTCTATTATCCTCTGGGCCATTTTGTTACTGCCAATGCCGCCACCGCGGCCACCACCACCACCATCATCATAATCAGATTTTCCATTTCCAGTTTCTATGTAGTTTGTAATTTGAGCTTTGTCAAGTTTTTTTTGTTTCTAGTTTCTTGTTAGTTGCTTAGTGCACACTTCTTTCTTGGTTCCTGATTTCTGTAAATACCGTAGTTTTTGATCACTACTGCCCTCCAGTTCCTACCTCCCCAACCTGGGTCTATCCTCCAGAACCAAAATCTAACATTACTTAAGTTTCAAAAATTGTATGTCTTTATAAATGCTCTAACAATAATAAAAATGACATATGCAAATCACAGTTTTTTGTGTGTCCTTGCAAAACACGTGATTCACACCAGACTGGTTCTTTAATGTTACTGGAGAAAAATGGCATTGAAAGTCTTTAAAAAGTGCTTAAATTCGCCCCCCAAAGAAAGGTGCCCGAACTTTGCTAATAATTTTGCAGTTCATTGATTTGACCATGGGCAGCACGGCGGCGCAGTGGATAGTGCGTGTGTGGCACAGTTCTGAGATCATGAGATCAAACCTTCCGCATGTTGGTTTAAGATCAGGTAATTGTGTCATTGTAATCCTGTGCAGTCCTTTGAGACATTTTTGTGATTAAGGGCTATATAGATAAATTTGACTTGACTTGAGTGGAGTTTGCATGTTCTCCCCGTGCTTGCGTGGGTTTCCTCTGGGCACATTCCAAAAACTGGATGTCAGGTTAATTGGCCGGTCAAAATTGTCCCTAGGTGTGAATAAGCGAGTGAGTTGTCTGTGTGCCCTGCGACTGGCTGGCAACCAGTTCAGGGTGTCCCCTGCCCACTGCCGGAAGATAGCAGGGATGGGCTCCAGCACGCCCATGACCCTACTGAGGATAAGAAGTGCAGATAATGGATGGATGGATGATTTGACCATGAATTAGATTAAAATCAATGTATTGAATAGGGCCCTGTCCTTGTTTCATCCACCACAACACACAATCAACCAAGCATGGTAGAAAACACCTTGTGGTCATCTTCTCGGTTTGAATTTTTTATTAAAAAAGTATCGTTTCATTTGATAAGCAGGTAGGCCCCTTGCATGGCTGTCGCCCCTATACGTGTTTGTGGTTGTATGTGTGTGTGTCACGGACAAGGAACGGAGACTGAACCCAATTGCGTTTGTTTAACTTAGCTTTATTTAGAAGGAGGAAAGGGCTTGCACCCACGATCTGGTGATCGTCGGTCAGGGGTAGCAAATCGCTAGGAACGCGGAAGTGGCACTTCCGTGTCGACCGAAGGCAATGTCGAGAGCGAGAAAAAACAGGTCGATGCCTGGGACGGAGGAGCAAAAACATAAAATGGGTTCAGAAAAGAGGCCGGCAACGGGAATCAGACAGGGCAGGATAAAGTCAGGAGTCAAAAGAGATGGCTTTATGTATAGCTACGGTTCGCAGTTGGTCTGACGCTGGTAACCGGGAGCGGGGTGGGTTTAAAAAGTTGCAGGGAGCCAATCAGCGCCCAGGGCTGTTGGCGCCAAAGGAATGGGCACTGGTGCCCTGCATCAGTAATCATGAGAGTGTGTGTGTGTGTGTGTGTGTGTGTGTGTGTGTGTGTGTGTGTGTGTGTGTGTGTGTGTGTGTGTGTGTGTGTGTGTGTGTGTGTGTGTGTGTGAGAGTGAGAGTGAGTGAATGGGTAAGTCTGAAGCACATTGTAAAGTGCTTAGAGACGTCCTCAGTGACTTGATAAGCGCTATAAAAAGCAGACAATTTACCATTTGTTTTATTGGTGGATCCGTTTTCTGTCACGCTAATGTGAGATGATAGTGAAAACGTCTCCAGCACTAACTTAAAAATGTTTTGTCGTTTATTTTCAGGATGTTCATCTGCTGGCTGCCCGTCCCCATCCTTCCAAGGCTGCATGAAGCTCATCTCCATCAATGGCCAACCAGTGAACCTCAGCCTTGTGCAGCAAGGCATGCTGGGAAATTATAACCACCTTCACTTTGACACCTGCACCATTACAGACAGGTAGATTATTTTTTAAAGCTATTATTAACAGAAACCACACCCACTTCTACTAATGCGTAGCATATTGACCACTTAAATTAAGACTATTTAATTTTCTACTTGAAAAATGTTAAATAAGTCATTGTTGTAATTATTGTAATTTTAATATTGTTGACACACTTTGATTAAAACAGTGGTACCCACTGAGACAACTCAGACGATAAACAGCATTGTATCCCATGCCATTATTATGGATTGATCTGATTTTATGTAGGGACAATGTTGAAAATGAAATCATTTTGTCCTTTAATACATTTAAAGGAGGCCGTTCCTATGCATTTTTTTTGTTTCACTACAAACTCTATTTATTCTCCAAGTCAGTTTTTTATCTTTTTTGTGCTGAGCTCATTTAACCTTGTTTGCTTCTTAATGCATACGATTGTTAAAAATTGTGTTTCTTTGAGTTAAGATCTTAAATGATGTGTTGGTGTTCAAGTCTTACCCTGTGATTACCAGTAGCACTTGCTACCTGATCCTTTTGTGGGTATGTTCATGGCTTGATCCATCTCAAAATACAACCACTAACCTTTCTCGTTTATAAAACACATCAATATAGCCACAAGTACCCCTTCCTGTAAATCACCAAGAGCAGGCCGGAATCAAAATCATGTTTATTATTTTGTTCTTATTATGATGAAATCAAAATCATATAATTTGAAGAGCCAATATATGTGCTACGAAAAACAAATAAATAAATATATAAATGCTCCGTTTTTTCGGGGGGGAACAGATCGTTGCTATTTGACGAAGTATCTACCTCTTGAATGTTATTTTTAGACTGTTTTTTTATTTTCAAAGGGTTAGAATTATGAAGCACAAGTATCAATTTGTTGCAGAACAGACCTGAGAGAAATGTAAACATATATGGCTGCTCTCAAAATTTGCATTTAATGGTTTTCTACAATAACATTTCCATCTATCTATCTATCTATCTATCTATCTATCTATCTATCTATCTATCTATCTATCTATCTATCTATCTATCTATCTATCTATCTATCTATCTATCTATCTATCTATCTATCTATCTATCTATCTATCTATCTATCTATCTATCTATCTATCTATCTATCCTGCATGCCTGCCTGGATGGATGGATGGATGGATGGATGGATGGATGGATGGATGGATGGATGGATGGATGGATGGATGGATGGATGGATGGATGGATGGATATCTACACAATGCTACCTAGCTGTCTGTCTGTCTGTTTACCATGGTCATATCCCTCGAGAGGGGTGACTGCCAGCAAGACAAACAGATATACAAAAACAAAGTAAAGGAAAATGTAGCAAAAAACACATACAATTTGACAATGGCCAACTCAATTATCCAAACACCCAAACAAGTTCAGTACCCCGGCACACAAGTTGGTCATGCTTTCGTCCCTCCAGATGATTTGGGACACAATAAAGCGGCCATGTCACTCGGGTCAAGGTGACACAACACACTCTTCTGTTCAACAACAGGGCCCGACAGCTTTCACTGGTTTACCCCTGCCGCATCATACAGGTGCCCTGCCCATTCCTTAGAACGCGTCCAAACATTCCACTATCCTTTCACAACACCTCTCCACTCATTCCTAACACCAACAAGAGCTCTAGTTTCGACTACATTTAGACCTTATTCCTACAGTTGACTCATAACCCCATCCGTCCATGTAAATCTCCTTCCTATTGGTCTCCTTCCATTTACCGTATTTTCCGCACTATAGGGCGCACCGGGTTATTGGGCGCACCCCCAAAAAATAGTTTTTGGTCCTATATCTTCCATAGATAAGGCGCACCGGATTATAAGGCGCTACAATGGGAACGTCGACAAAACAGTCAGATGATTCAGTCAAACTGATTACCCCCTTAACATTCCCAAAGCTTGAAAAGAAGCAAATACGTGTCGTAGACACGTGCGGATGCGGTGTCCGTACGATGTCACTTAAATGCGTCATTTTAAATATCATTCGGAAGGTTGAAGTCTTGGGATTCAAGAAATGCCAAACATTTCTGTGTTTCTATTTTCTTTTTCGCTCACAACTTTACTGTGCATATGACAATAAACACTTGGAATTGAGTTTAATTCACTCGACTCATCACAGCAACATCAAGATCGTTCTAAAACAAGATACCGGGAAAATATAAAGCCGCATAACTCACCTAAGTTCTCACGTTCAATAATGATACGCAATCATGGTCTTCTTACAACCGTGAGTGAAGTAAATCCAGGAGAGTAGAATATTTACAAATACAGACTAATGAAACATGTTTCTTTATGGCGTACTGTAGCAAGCTTGCTACGCTATTGCTAAACTCGGCCGATTGAAGGGTTTGTTTTGGGCATCTAGCCAATCCGAGGCTCCGAATAACTTCAGCCAATAGTGATCGATTCAAATGATGATTGACACATTGGTTAGCCAATGAAACGCCAGTATATAAATCCCAGCATACACCGCGGACTTGCTACGCCATTGCTAAACTCGGCCGATTGCAGGGTTTGTTTTGGGCATCTAGCCAATCCGAGGCTCCGAATAACTTCAGCCAATAGTGATCGATTCAAATGATGATTGACACATTGGTTAGCCAATGAAATGCCGGTATATAAATCCCAGCATACACCGCGAACTTGCTACGCCATTACTAAACTCGGCCGATTGCAGGGTTTGTTTTGGCCATCTAGCCAATCCGAGGCTCCGAATAACTTCAGCCAATAGTGATCGATTCAAATGATGATTGACACATTGGTTAGCCAATGAAACGCCGGTATATAAATCCCAGCATACACCGCGGACTTGCTACGCCATTGCTAAACTCGGCCGATTGCAGGGTTTGTTTTGGCCATCTAGCCAATCCAAGGCTCCGAATAACTTCAACCAATAGTGATCGATTTAAATGATGATTGACACATTGGTTAGCCAATGAAACGCCGGTATATAAATCCCAGCATACACCGCGGACTATCGAGTCGGCGGCCGTTGAGTAAGTTGCGAGTCCTTGCGAATTTAATATTGAGCCATATATAAGGCGCACTGTGTTATAAGGCGCATGGTCAGCTTTTGAAAAAAATTAAGATTTAGGTGCGCCTTATAGTGCGGAAAATATGGTACTTCTTTACTTCTCATTTTTTCTTGCTGTCAGTCACCCCTCTCGAGGGATATGACCATGGTAGATAGACAGACAGACGGACAGACAGACTGACAGACAGATAGAAATGTTATTCTACAAAACTGTTAAATGCGGATTACGGGGGCAGCCGTATTCGTTTACATTTCTTTCAGGTCTGTTCTGCAACAAATTGATACTTGTGCTTCATTATTCTAACCCTTTGAAAATAAAAACACAGTCTAAAAATAACATTCAAGAGGTAGATACTTAGTCAAATAGCATCAATCTGTTCCATAAAAATCTGAGCATTTATTACAGTGTTTTTCGTAGCACATTTCTTGGTTGTTCGAATTATATCGTTTTGATTTCATCATAATAATGCTCTGTAGATCCTCTTCAACATTCGCTCCTTATCCATCATCTCCATGTGTCCAAACCAACCGAGTACTCTCTTATCCACACGCTTGCTCAGTTCAACTACTACTCCAGTTCTGTCTCTCACAATTTCATTTCTCAATTTCGTCAATCTTGTCACTCCTAACATACTCCTCAAATATTTCATCTAAAAAACAATAACATTTAGCAACAGCAGAAAAAAGAGAACCCAAAAGAGTCGCAAGATATGTTTTCACCGTTTTGTGTGCTCGTTCAGGTGGTGCCACCAAAGCTCCATTCACTTGTACTTTGTAGGTGTCTATAAACATGCCCATCCATCTTCAGTTTGCTGGCAGAATAAGGGTTTTATGTGATTCCATAGAGGATATACGTGTATTAAGTAATCAGAGGACACTGCAATGTATGGTCTCCTTTTAATGAGAGTTACACATCATATTGTAACAATAGTTGAATTACAAAATGTATTTATTAGCGTGCTACAGTATTCATTACCTAAAAAACTGATTTTGTTCCGGTAACACGTTCCTTTGTAAAGTGCAGTGCTGCGAATAACGCTGTTATAAATAACGTAACTAGTTATTTTTTCAGAAATTTAACTAATTCATTTTTTCCGCCGTTACAACGTCATTACAGTTACTGACAGTCAAAATCGTTGCATAACTTTAGCTTCAGAACGCTAACGGCGGCGTGTCCCCACACACCTGACACTGTTTTCAGCGGCGCGTTTTTCCCCCTTCATACGAGTTGTTTATGTCACGTCTTTTGGGATCATGTCAACATTCAAAATAGCAAATCCCATATACTGTCACGTCGGGCGCGGTTGCCATGGCGCCCAATCGGTCCCAGCCGGGTGGCGCTGGATCCTGGCGCGGTTGCCGCGGCGCCCAATTGGCCTCGCCCATAGACACCGGCTGAGGTGCATTGACTGATTGCTCTTTGGAGTACTTAAACGTGTTCCTTCTAACTGTGCTTTGCTGGAGCGTTTGTTATAGTTGTTAAACTTTGGTGAGACTTCTGTGAGATTTCTGCAAGTTCTGTTTAATTCTGAGAAAGGCCTAGTCCGTAAATCTGCCTGTGTTTGATCCTGTTTCGTTTTTGGTCTGATCCGTTTTGGACAACTTTTCTTTTGTTTGGATTTCTATCCCCGGATCGAGTGTGCGCACCCTCCTACTCTTCTCCCAATAAATTGTGAGTATGTCTAGGCGAATGGGTCCTTATTTCCTGTTTACCGCTCCGCTATGTGACATATACAGTAGTTGGACAAAGATTGTGAATATAGTATTTACTAATGTGCCGAAGGAAAAGGCGAATGAAGGCTTAGTGAGTCGCGAAAAATGTAAGCCCTATATTTGACATGCACTCTGATTTTTGTTGTTTGCAGCAGGTTCCTTCCGAGATCCTTTTTTTACTCTTGTTATTGGTCAGTGCACATTTTTGGGAGTTCCGTGTTGTTGACTTTAAATTTGTTGAGCATAAAATTCAGATTTATAGGTATTTCTTGTGTTTTTGAGTGTGAATAGGTCAATATAGAAATGTTAACTTTATTTTATCTTTTTCTTCTTTAATCTCTCTTTTTCCTTTTGTTATTGTATTTTTTTTCATTTTTGTCTTTTTATTAGTTTTTCTCCCTTTTTTAAGTCATTCGGTGCATAATGTCATATAATAATAATGGATTCAAGCAATGAATGAATGAAAACTTTTATTTCGAACATAAAAAAAAAACTGGACAAAAACAATGAGTCAACAACAGAATAATGTCACATAACATGTTCGAAAAGGGGTAGTCAGAAGCAGATGCTTATTTTTCCTACCCCTTTATCTTCCTTATTAAATACATTTTATAGATAGCTCCTCTTGTCTCCAATACAACAAAATCTCATGGATATACTTATTACATGGGTCAGATATCAATAATTATAATAGTTACAGCAATAAAACAACCTGAAGAAGATCAGGGTATGGTGTTATTGTAGATGGTGTAATTGTAACCTGTGCAGTCCTTTGAGACATCGTGGGCTATACAAATAAATATGACTTGACTTGACAAGAACCGTGTGGTACCCTAAGAGCCGGCACTCTAAAAATAGTCTGAATTCCCATTTCTTCAAGTAAACTCCGGTCAAAGACGCCTGTGCGGTGTTTTGTTTTCAAAGTAATTGAAATAGTTACTTCCCCTGGTAACTAGTTACTTTTACTATATAATAATTCAGTTACTAACTGTTACTGTTCAGAAATAGTAGTGAGTAACTAACACATTTCTTGTTTAAAGTAATGTGCCCAACACTGATAACTTGTTAGTCCCAACAATAAATGTGGTTCAGAATTTCTCACAGCAGCAAATGTAGACAAATGCTCATGGTGTTCAAATAGCTATGGATATAAACATGGCAAACACAATGCCAGACTGAAGCATAAGTCTACAATACGTAGTGGGGAAGTACTGATTACCTCGAAAAGTGATTGTGTTCCAGTCACACATTCCTTTATAACTTGTTAGTCCTAACAAAAAAAATGTGGGTCGGAACTTCACGTCACGGCAGCACATATAGACAAATAATCATGGTGTTTAAAACACTGTGGATTGAAACAAATGGCAAACAAGATGCTAGACCGAAGCATAAGTCCACAATGCGTAGTTGGAAGTCGACTGGCATAGCGCTCCCCGATGGCGGGGGCAAACGCAGTGACAGGAACATCCAATTAAGCGGCAACAAAAAGTGGGTGACAGTTTTCCCTGGCAGAGGTCTATGCTAACGAGCTTACTACTCGGCGCCCGGTATGCGCTTAGCCATCCCTCATTAGCTCTCTCAGCTCCGGGGCTGCCGAAACAGGTGGGCAGGGGGGACCACCTTCGTGAAGGTCCGGATGGGAATGTTCGTCAAAGCTGCTGTTTTTCCTCCTTGTTAACTCCCAAGGGAATGATGACGCTTTCCAGCTTCTAAACTTCGGACACGGTGACTACCAACAGAATATTAATGTATGCTCACTTCTTTAATAAAACCCATTTTTTTACTCACAGCAATACCTTTTGATTTAATGAGGAATTTGAATACAAGGTTTAAAGAATAATGACATTATTAAAACTGAAAAATGCATTTGCGTTCAGAATTATTATATATCATAATAATCTCGCCCACTTTAAAACAAGGTCCTCTCCCAGAGGCGTGGGAGTCTTAAGCTCTGCACACAACAATGTTGGGCTCCCTACTGAAAAACAGTATTAACTTACAATTACTAGTTACTATATTTTAAAACGTAATTGAGTTACCCCTCCAAATTACTGACACCAAAAAGTAGTGCGACAATCAGTTTCTGATGTAAAAATGCAATAAATAAAAGTGCAAATTCTGTTTTATCTCCAAGCCATATTTATTCATAAAAAGAGCTATATATGGCTCGCGAGCCATAGGTTCCCGACCCTTGATCTAGCTCAATAGGGAGGTTTATTCTTCAGATTCTAGTCTTTTATCAGAGGCCTGGGAGTTTTTAGTCCATACCTATATGAAGGAAAACTGAGAGGTGCCAATATTGTCGATCAAACATGTTTGAAAATGTCGGCACTCAGTATTTGTATTTACCTGTATATGATACATAATAGGAAGTTTGACACTTATTCATTCAAAATGTATCATGAGCTCATGATTGCTCACCTTTTTCACCCACAAGTAAAGTCCTAAGCTGCAGTTCTCTTTCTGAGTCATTGTCAGGTCGCTGAAGTTTCCTTTAATCCTCGTAGAATGAAGACAGGCAATGTCCCTTACTTGGCAACAACCGCTGACTAGAAACACAAAAAGATGACTTCTCAAGTCTATGTTGTGATCTGGCACGACAATATTCCCACGCTGTATCACTTTTTACTTTTTGCAGTTTCACTGCTTCACAGATTTGCATTGTGCAGTGTTCTGCATTTTGATTGGCTAAGAATCTGGCACGTTCCATTTATGGCTGTCTTGGCGTCAGTAATGTTACGGTCTAAGCTGTACACTACGTAAAACCGCTTGATGAACATACATTACGTACATGCAAACCATTTTCAATTTCAACTATATCTAAAAGCGTTTGTGCCAACAAAAAATCGCTCTGGACCGCCTTAGGCCGGTCCAAAAGGCAGAGGAAGATGCTTTCTTTTATCAGCAAAGTGTGACTTCCCGACATGATACAGGAAGGTAGAAGCAGTTGGCATTCAAACATTTTTAGCCAATGCCGGAGTTTGTAAATACATGGATGAGATTGTTACAAATTATAAGAGCTTGTTTTTTTTTGGTTTGTTTGTTTTTTACTTCTTTGAAGCACTTACAAAAATATTGATCTTTAATTATATCGGATTTGGAATAGTAGTCACTGATTCTAGTGTGTGCACTTACTTTTGTTCTTTTGAAAGAGGCTGCACTTTTTCCAAAGAGCTTTTTAAGTACAAAAGGCAAGTTGTATTTAAACCGACTAGGCAAGCTGACTGCTGCCCTCCATAACAATAAATGTGCACTTTTTAATGCTTGACAAGTGAGCACATAATTAGCTTTATGGCTTTTAAAGCTATAGCAATGTTTATAGGCCATTATGCATTAAGAAAACCAGGGCAGCAAAACAGCACTTAACATAAATAACTATTGTGGTGCGCTCCATTAAGGCTTATTTTTAGCTTGCTAGCCGAGGCCACCTGTAGTTTCAGACGGCACTGCGGGTGTTCCGAATATTACGGTGACCTTATTATGTTGCACAAGAAGGTTAAAACACCGCAAACTATCAGTAAGACGCAGTGCAGTTTTACCAAGCCTTAATGGGGGTAATGTGTCTTCCAGGAGATAAAACACATAGCATTAATCAAGCCTGGCTGCTAATGTAATGCTAATATTTCGGCTGTGGATAAGATGTCCTTTGTTAATCATATATGGAAATATAATGAAAAAGAAGGTGCCTTCTTTCGGGATGGAATCCAGGACCTTACGTGTGCACAGCTGACGAGACTGTAAATGTACTATGGACCCTACACCTACTGTGAAATATAAAACTTGTGAAGACTTGAGAGGTAACTAATTTGCACAATTCACAATTCAATGCAATATTATTCACATATTACAGTTAAAATAAAACAAATTGGAATCGTGGAATACAGAATAGTGTTGTTAGTTATTACACCTTCTGCTAGGGGTGGTCTATATTGGGATGTTTTATATTGATCCGAAAAACGTAAAATCAGGGTAATATTGGCCAATACTTCCTGCTTGGAAATATAATCTTTGAATAATTAACCTCTCCCATGAGTCAGTTTATTAGAATTTTGAAATATAAACATGTCAACATGGGAAATAATACCTTCCATTGCAATCAATACAATGTAAAAAAAAAACTTAACACTATACACAATAAAACACCTCCACTAAACAACTGATTCAGGAAAAAAAAGAAAATACAAATACTGTATGACAATGTCAACAAAACAATTAAAGTCCCTAATATTTTGAATATAAAGTCAGTCGTGAAAATAAATTGAAAACATAATTGGATCAAACTTGAAAGTTATAATCTATGAATACTCTTACAACCCACTAACAAATTAATGTAATGATAGTTAAAAGGAGAAGTTAATATAGATCCCAAGACAATAGTATTGATCTGGCCCAAGAACTGGCTCAGTATCGGCAGTATTGATATTTGGATCAACTCTCCTACCCTTACTTTCTGCTCTAGAGTCTGTGTATGCCAATACATTCAGAAGCAGGATCTAGATAGATAGATGATAGATAGATAGATAGATACTTTGTTCATCCCCGAAGGGAAATTCACATTTCCAGCAGCATCCCTGAGCTGAGAACAATCGAGAACAATCGAAAATAACACGGGAGCTGCTGGAGTGGCTGCCATTCGTGACGGCGCCGGAAGAAAAGATTCAATTTGAATCATTTACAAACAAACAAACAATTGAATCATGTACAAACAAACAAACAAAATATTCATGTTTCAATAAGTTTAGTGTAGTTCAGTGTTTTTCAACCCTTTTTGAACCAAGGGACACTTTTATTTATAAAAAAATTCCGAGGCACACCTTCCATTGAAAATGTTTGAAAATTAAGTTGTCAAGTATTTCAGTGTACTACCTAATAAGCAGATAATTAGTATATAAAAAGAAAATAATAATACTTATAAAAGAATGATGTGCTTTATTTCGGTTTAAAAATTTTAAACCGCGTTGTTAGTTTTTAAATGTAGTGTGCTACCTCATGAGAAGATAATTAGTATATCAAAATCTATTTCCACCTACTGAAACGGATGACTATTACAGTTCCTTGTCTGCAGAAAGCCAAAATACTGAATAATGGCCTGATTTTTTTTGTAAAGATAAAATTGGGCAAATTTCAGCACTACACTAGACAAGGACTCACGGCACACTAGTGTGCCCCGGCACACTGGTTGAAAAACACTGGTGTTAAAAAAAGAAGACAGATTTAATAATTTTTATGGCCGACACCTCTTGAGGAATTTGATTACATTGCATTGCGGACACAATAAAATTGAACAAGTGTGTCACCAAAAAGTTATTTAAAAGTACAAAACAATATTTGTCCTCAACACCCACAACTCTCTTTTGCAGTTCTTAGGGTGTGGTTATAGAACCCGTTGGATGCATAGCGGTTTATTGTTTGCGGTTTTGATGAATTGTATTGTCTTTATTGTCATCGATATGAACGTATCGAGCATTGTGGTCAGCATTAGACATCAAATGTTATCACAGAGACAGGTCGAGGAGGGCTTTGTGTGTGTGCTTTGGACGGGCGTGCTTGTTGTGTATGTGACTATAATAGGCATATGTACTCTATGTCAGTCAAACAGCAGGGCAGGCACAAAATTCAACGTGGCCACCAAAACAAACTGCGAAGCATGGCGACTGCTGTGCTCAGTCTGCCCCACCAAGAGCGGAGCGTGTTTTCTTCCGCTTGATTCTGCTGGGCCAATCGATTTAGGTGAGGTGCTCAAAAAAGGAAGGATTAGAAACCCCCAATAACGAATAAAAATACAAAAACTGGCTTGCCCAGGCACAGATCCCTTGGTAGTTGGACCATGAAATACAAACTAAATCAAATTGCATCAAGCTGTATATATGTAGCACTTTTCATACATGCAATCTAATGGGCTGGGAAGGGGAGGCGACAAGGCGAAAATTTCCCAATCATCTCCCATAATGCAACAGGCGACTTTTACACATGCGGAATGACATTCACACGTGTGGAATGTCACCAAATGTACACGTACCAGCAAAGGTATGCCACACAACACGAAAAAGTGTAAAAACGTTTGTACAATATGTGAAAAGAAAATGACATTGAGGAAGAAGAAGTTGCTCAGAATAATGGTAATGACAAGGTTCATTTGTCGGTTCATTTTCTTTAGCATTTTTAAACAGTGAAAACAGAATTGACCTCTGTCAAATTATATTCACTATAGATCTTGCTTATTGTCAACTGAAATGGACCCAAGATTGTCTATTTCTTTGGATAAGTAGCAACGATGACTCTAGTTAATTGGAGCAATATATTCTAACTAGAATGTCATAAAAGTTTTTACTGTAGAGCTTCTGTGTTAAGATTTGCTCCAATTCAATAGTCAATCAAAATAGTCACCAACAAGCAAAATAACATCTGTCACTGCTTTTGGGGTTGAGTTTGAACTTGTGGTCGGCATTTTTTGTGGACTGGTTGTTGTTTGTGGACTGTCTGTTTTTTGTCGTGTTGCTTTGTGACATGATTATGTGCACACAAAAAAACACAACTGACACCTTGTAAAAATACATTGTTAGGAACAGATAAATGTTGTTGGGAAAATCTACAAAGACGTCCGGGCACTTTTGGTGATGGGTTGACTTATGTACTGATCAGATATCAGCGTATTAACACGCTTAGAGTCTTTATGATGTGGATCACTAAATGTTCAATCTTTAGTGCACATGTCAAACTCTAGACCCACAGGCCAAATGTAGTATCATTTGATGTCGCCCGCTAAACAATGCTGATAAAAATGGTTCAAACACTAACCTGCAGTTTTAAATGATTGACGCTTAAAGGATTCATACCAACTCTTATGTCCTGTTGCCTGATTAAATTTACGTTTGCTCATAGAATTATATGTGTGAGCAAGCTTCCTTTTTTGTGTGTGTGTAGAGGTATCCATTTTGTTTCAGGAATGCTTAGTTCCATTCTATACTACGGCGACATTTTGAGGTGAATCATTGCACACTCTCACTTTAAATTCCTACCTCATTGGCCACTTTTGTATGGATCGTGAAACTTGATACAGAAATCCCTCATTTTTCAGAGGAGTTGCGTTTCGAAAAATATCCATCATAGTCAAAAAATTATGAATTCATTAAATACTGTACTATACACTAAAACCAAAGAACAAACTCTATTTACATACTCAAGCATTTTTTGATCAAAAGAAGATAATGTACTAAATATTGTTGTTTTCTTTAAATTATCAACTGTCAAATTATAATTGTATTAGTAATTCTGACGCTACATTGCTCTTGATTACAAGGGTGGAAATAATAGTATTTCAGGACACTATTCACTTGTTTTATTTTGTTGCCATCGTGTGGACATTAATAGAAAACAAAAGTGTGGCGTAAAATGTCAACATGAAAAGAACTTTCCAAAAAACAAATGTATTGTCCCCAATAGACGTTTTTAACAATAACTTCTACACTGTTAAATTATAAAAACAGGGCGGCATTAGCTCAGGAGGTAGGGCGCTTGTTTTGGGATCAAGAGGTTGCAGGTTCGATTACCAGATCCTCCATGTTATTTGTCGAAGTATCCCTGGGCAAGACACTGGATCCTTAATGCCGCCGATGGCAGGTAGTTGCCTTGCATGGCTTATGCTGCTATCGGTTAGTTAGTGTAAAAGAGAAAAAGTGTGAAGTACATTATAAAGCGCTTTGGGAGGTCTTCATTGACTTGAAAAGCGCTATATAAATGCAGACCACTTACATTTAATCTTGCTGATATATTTCACGATTGGTTCCAAGCAGTGTTGAAAATGATTCAGGGACATTATCCACTTTCTTACTTCCGCTGATATTTTGTCGCCATTGTTGAAGGTCCTACACCATCATGTGAATGTTATTGGAAAACAAAGATGTGGCGTAAAAATGCTTTTACTTTCCTTTAGCATTTCGAGAAGTACAACTTTGTTTGCAATAGAAAGTACAGTGGAACCTCGGTTTTCGAACGCCTCTCTGTTCGACCCAAAATTTTGAGAAATTCTTGCTTCGCTGTTCGGTCCAAAAAATCGGAGTTCGAACGCAGGTACGCTAGGGTGCGATGCTGAGCGGCGTACGGGTGTTTTAGCCCCTAATTATGCCTCCAAAGAAGGTCGGTGCAAGCAGGACAGGTGAAAAAAAAACTAGTTGTTTGTCCAACTATTGCCTTTAAGAAAGACATAATAGCTAAATATGAAAGAGGTGTACGAATTTCCGATCTTGCTAGTGAATACAGCATGGCTAAATCTACTATCAGTACGATAGTAAAGGATAAGGAGGCTGTGAAATCGAGTGATGCGGCTAAGGAAGTTAGCGCTATAAGCAAGCAACTGTCGCAAGTTTTGGAAGAGGTTGAAAAACTTATGATGATTTTTTTCTCTCCCCACCGTCCACCAAGAAGAAGAAATCCTATTCATAATCCTTTTTTTATTTTTACACGTTTATGTTAGCGTAATCTTTCGTACGCGAACGTACGATTAGCCTGGGTTAGCTTCATGTTAACGTTCATGATAAACATTCAGGGTGTTGGAACGGATTAAAACAATTTTACATTACTTTTAATGTGAAAAACGCTTTTCGGTGATCGACCAAATCGGTTTTCAAACAGGGTTCTGGAACAGATTATGGTCGAGAACCGAGGTTCCACTGTATCTTGCTCTGCCTTTTGGCGCCCTGCTAAAGGTGTTTTTATCGGTCCAGAGCGTTTTGTCGACATGTTGGCTTCTAGAGAAACTGGAGATTAGAAAAGATTTCCGCGTATGTAATGTAGGTTCATCAAGTTGTTTTCGTACATGTACAACTTAGACTGCAACGCTTTTGATGCACAGGCAGAAGAGGAAGGGGCGAATGTTTAGCTAATCAGAATGTGTACACAATGCACAATTACAATCTGTGAAACTGCGAAAGGTGTATGGCAATACAGCAAGGTATGACTGTAGTACAGGGGTATCAAACTCATTTGAGCCCGGGGTCCATATTGTAGAAAACATTCTCTCGGGGGCCAGACTAGTAAAAAAGTTGGCTAAAATGTTTGAATGCCAACTGCTTCTACCTTCCTGTATCATGTCGGGAAGTCACACACTGCTGATAAAAGAAAGTTAAAAAGTTTACCTTGGCTGAAGGACTGGGGGTCTTTTGGAGACTCTCATTGAAATTATGATTCAGGGATGTCAAATTTTATTATGAAACTGTCACGGTTGCCGTGGTGCCCAATTGGCCCCGCCCATGTGTGTCACGGTTGCCATGGTGCCCAATTGGCCCCGCCCGTGTGGTGCCAGCTGTGGCTTGTTGAGAGATTGACTTTCTGTTCAGCGCTCCCTTGCCTCAGGGTCAGCCCGTCAAACGAACTTCTGCCCAACAAGACGTGGGTTCTGACTCGGTCCTGTTTTCCTGTGATATCTCCAGTCCTGTATTGTTCCCGTTTATTGTTGTCCTGTTTAATTTCGGTTCCAGTTTAGTTTCCGTCTGCTTTTGTCCTGTGTACTATTTTCTCCAGTTTTCATTTCCGTCTAGTTTCTCCTGTTAATTTTTTATATCCTGATCCGTTATCTATCCTGTCTGTCACTTCCTGTCCGGTATTGACCCCATCTGTCCGATATCGACTCGGGCTATTGGAGTTGGTCTCGTCAATCTCTGGCGTCCGGTCTTTCCACGCCAGACCGGTTGCCTATCGTACATGACTCCCCATTTTCCGTAAAATAAAGGCTTGTGTGAGAACGTCACGCGATTGGGTCCTGTAACTGTTCTGGTTCCTATTGTTTTCCCTTCACTAAAATTAAATATCATCCTTGCATTTGTTAGGATAAAAAACGAGCAAAAAGCAAAACAACAATTGAATTCATTTCCACTACAGTTAATTTACCCCTGCGAAAATTATCCAGACTGACAAGAGTCCACCAAACAGATGTTGCCTTGGCTGTGACCAACAATGCATGCTAGTTACTGCAGGAAACAGCAGACTCAATCCATCTGTTTCCCAAGACAACGACAGGAATAGCTCGTAATTATGCTGCCATCGGATATCTACGTCAATTCCGACGCTTCGTTCCAAAGAGAGCGGGTGAAAGTGTACACATGTGCGCTTAAAAAACACAATGCTGTCAATCAGAAAGATGTGTGACTTTCTCTTTGAGCTAAAATCCGATAAGCGGCTGTTGTGGTGTCAAGGTGAGCGGAATCAATTTAATGAGCCTTTTACCAAAACTGGACAAGGACACTGTGTGAATTATTGTGCTTTTTTGGAGTGCTGTGCTCCAGTGGAGAGAATAAAGAATGACAGTCAAGAGGGATCCTGTGGGTTTGGTGCCAGGGCCAGCGTGAGTAAACAAACAGAAGCTCACATGCTCCCTGAGAACAAAGGAATTGACCCTATATTTCTTACCAAGCGTAATTATTTACTAAAGCAGTAGTTCTCTGAGGTAAAGAATGGTTCATCAGTCAAAATTATCCCAAATTATGAATGAGGGTGTCAAGAACCATCGGGGTGATGGTGAAGCAAAACACATAAACACATATTTGTACCAAAAAAATAATTTTGTTTGTTAGTCAGTACACGGGAAGTCAGGTCACGAGGCAACAATCGTAGTCCAATACGGCAATGGATCGGTGTTCCAGTGAAACAAAACAGCGAAGGCAATAGGTAAACAGCTCAAAGGCGTCCCTGTGACTGTATTGCGCTCCCGCGTCTGCAACATGATGTCACACACCACAATACTGCCGCTGTGGCATACCATTGCATAACATTGCACAAAGGGGGTTCACACTCCTGACAACCGGCCGTCTTGCCTCAACGTTTGTCCCTTACAATGGTTATTTTGAGCCAAGAAAAAGTCAAACAAAATTGTATACCTATTTTTGATCAAAAATTAAGGGTGCCCATTGTATGTGTGTGCACAGTATATTCTTAATTATTTCCCCTACCGTGGCCCAAATAATTGAACAAATTATTGCCAGCTTGCAATAACGCAGCTGAGCCATCAACATTTTAGAGGACTTTTCTCAAACCTGGCCACCATCTCTTTGATCTGTTGCTTTCTGGTAAGCGCAACAGGTCCCTTCAAACAAGTACTAACAGGCTCAGAGACAGTTTCTGTCCCAAGGCAATCACCACCCCAAACAAGCGCGCAAAACTGTGAAGAATATATACGAATCGACTTTTTGGGGAATTTACTTTTCTGCCATGATGCTTTTACTGTGCTATTTTCCATTAGGCTATTTTTCATTGCACGATTACAACTGCCAGTCTCTCAGGCAGTCTTATTTTTCTTTAAAGTCTTTATTTCAGATTCAGATTCAGATTCAGATTCAGATCTACTTTATTGTCATTCTAGTACACGTGTATACAGAACGAAATGTCGATGGATCTGACTCCCACAGTTTCCCTCAGTGTCCTTCAGTGTACAGATATAAATAAAGCTGTATTGTGTTATTTACCATAGTGCCGATAGTGCAAGAAGAGACGCTAACCAGATGTGCAAGATGGGCAGTCAGGTTAACAAGTCAGGTACACAGTACCATTATATTGTAAACAATAACACTGTAAGTAATAACACTGTAAGTAACAATAGTGCAGAGATCAAATGTGCAAGGAGTGGCAAGCTATAAAAAAACTGCCACTAGTGCAAAAGTCAAATTAGCAGCCGTTTAGATTTTAGTTAACTATATGTTAGATTGACCATTTAACAGTCTAATGGCCAGGGGGACTAGACTATTGCGGAGCCTGGTGGTCCTGCACCGCACACTGCAGTACCTCTTCCCAGAGGCTAGCAGAGTGAATAGTCCATGATGGGGGTGAGAGGGGTCCCCGGTAATGTTCTTAGCATGGGATAAGCAGCGCTTCTGGCCAATGTCCTGAATGGAGGGAAGTGTAGTCCCGATTATTTTCTCCGCTGTCCTCGTTACCCTCCTCACACTACCCCAGTCGGTAGCGCTGCAGCCTCCACACCACACAGAGATACAGCTGGTCAGGATACTCTCTATGGTGCCCCTGTAGAATGTGATGAGGGATGGTGGGGGCAGGTGGGCTCTCCTCATCCTCCGCAGGAAGTACAGGCGCTGCTGTGCCCTCTTAACCAGAGATGCAGTGTTCACGGACCAGGTGAGTTTGTTTGTGATGTGCACCCCTAGGAACTTGATACTGCTGACAACCTCCACAGCCTTGTTGTTGATGCAAAGTGGGGCATGGTTGGGCTGGTTTTTCCTAAAGTCGACAATGATCTCTTTAGTCTTGTCAACATTCAGGACCAGGCTGTTGTCCTTGCACCAGCCCACCATCTGCTCCACTTCCTCTCTGTAGGCCAGGTCGTTGTCATCCCTGATGAGGCCCACCACCGTTGTGTCGTCAGCATACTTCACGATGTGGTTTGTGGCGGACCTAGGGGCGCAGTCGTGTGTCATCAAGGTGAACAGCAAGGGGCTTAGGACGCAGCCTTGGGGGGAGCCCGTGCTGAGGTAGATGACATCTGAACTGTTCTGACCTATCCGCACAGATTGGGGTCTGTCACAGAGGAAGTCCAGCAGCCAGTTCCGCAGGGGGGTGTTGAAACCCAGAAGCCCCATTTTGTCTACCAGATGTTGTGGGATGATGGTGTTGAATGCTGAACTGAAGTCCAGGAACAGCATCCGCACATGGGTGTTCTTCTCCTCTAGGTGTGTCAGGCTCAGGTGAAGCGCAGAGGAGATGGCATCCCTGGTGGAGCGGTTTGTCCTGTAGGCAAACTGAAAGGGGTCGAATGAAGAGGGGAGACTGGAGGTGATGTGCTCTTTAACCAGTCTCTCGAAGCACTTCATTATGATAGGAGTCAGTGCAACGGGCCGGTAATCGTTGAGTGATAAGATCTGGGTTTTCTTTGGCACTGGGATGATGTTGGCAAATTTGAAGCATGATGGTACTTTGGCTTGGTCTAGCGAGGTGTTGAAAATGTCTGTTAGTACACAAGCCAGCTGATCGGCGCACTCCCTAAGTACCCGCCCCGGAATGTTGTCCGGGCCTGGAGCCTTCCTTGTGTTGACCCTTCTCAGGGTCTTCCTCACGTCAGATGAGTCCAGGTGGAGTGCTCTTTCGTCCTGATTTGGAGCCGCTTTCACTGCAGGGGTGCTGTTTTGTGCCTCGAACCTACCAAAGAAATTGTTGAGGTCATTCAGAAAGTCCATGCTAGTGTTCTGCACTGGGGTGGTGTTTGGCTTGTAACTGGTGATGGCCTGGATGCCTTTCCACATATCCCTGGTGTTGGTTGTGCTGAGGAAACGTTCCTGAATCTTTTGACTGTACGTTCGCTTTGCTAGTCTGATGGCACGGTTCAGGTTAGCCCTCGCTGATAACAGCGCCTCCTTGTCACCAGATCTAAAGGCAAGGTTACGTACTTTTAGTTGATTGCGTATTTCAGCAGTCATCCAGGGCTTCTGATTGGCACGGGTGCATATAGTTTTGTTATTGCTGACGTCTTCTGCGCATTTACTGATGTAGGCTGACACAGAAATGGCGTACTCATCTATATTTATTTTGTTGTTGTAAGTGGCAGCCGATTTAAACATGTCCCAATCAGTGCACTCAAAGCAGTCCTGTAGTGCCTCCATAGCCCCCTCAGACCACACCCTCACCTGCTTCACTGTTGGTCTTTCTCTTATTAGCAGGGGCTTGTATGCAGGAATTAGCATAACAGAAAGGTGATCTGATGAGCCTAGGTGGGGGCGGGGGGCTGCTTTATATGCACCTTTGATGTTTGTGTAGGCCAGGTCTAATGTGTTCCTACCTCTTGTAGCAAAGTTTACATGCTGATGGAAATGCGGGAGAACTGTTTTCATATTGGCCTGGTTAAAGTCCCCCGCCGCAATAAAAATGCACTCAGTATAAGCATGCTGCAGTTCACTCACAGTTCGGTAGAGAATGTCCATTGCCTCCTTCGTGTTTAACTTGGAGTGCCATGTCTAATCTTGTTGCATACTGTACAATGTTCACTATGTTGTTATTAATAACAATAAAGACAATTCAATTAAATCAACTAAGAACTGAAGGGTGCTTAAGTTCTACGAATATAATTTATCTCTTAACAAATGTGCTGCTTCTAATAACTCGACACGACAATGATATATTGTGCCAAATTTGTTATTGCAATAACAAGACTAATCATCAACATTTCTAAATGTGCTGTTCTGTTTTTTATGTTGCAGGTGTGTTCCCAACAGATGCGAGCATGGTGGCATTTGCTCACAGACGTGGAGCACTTTCTCTTGCGACTGCTCAGGAACAGGCTACTTGGGAGCGACCTGTCACAACTGTGAGTTACTTTCTTTTTTTCTCACCTTCCACAGACTTCCATTTCTGTTTGTCTCTATATTTTTTCTGTAGACTAAATGTTTTTTGGGGTTGACATAAAACAATAAAGACACAACATTTATACTCATGCCTGTCTTTCTGGGGGTATTGCACGTAAGTGGAATAAAGAATTTTAGGCTAACTGTATACCAAACTGGTATGAAAAGGTCAGGCTATATCTAGCCAGCTAAATATGTTTGGAAATAATGCACGTTCACGGCATATTTTAATGGACCTTAGGATTTATCTCAGAATTACGGATCGGAAAATTGAAAAGTTTCGGACTTTGTCTTTTACGCCCACTGAACAACAGTGAAAATGTACGCAAAAAAAGGTTACAAGGGGTGCAATTAACGATTATTTTAATAATCGATGAATCTGTCGATTATTCTTTCGATGAATCTGTTTTTTAACAATGAACAAAAATACATACAAATGCAGGCTATAGACCTCCAAGATTTCCAATGTGCAAATAATATCCACTATGCCTTAAAGGCTGCCCATTGTGTTGAGATAAACATGTCATCATTATTATTTTTACTTTATACATATAGTTAATAGCTCTTTTTCTTTCTCAATTTTATGGAGTACTCTTTGTTCGCTTGTTTATTTGTGGTGTTTGAATTGTTTATGCAAATTTTGTTTTGAATGTTTTTTGACGCAATGTTAAAAAAAACATCAAAATATTAATAAATAAGAAAAGTTAGCTACTTTTATAAAACTGTCTTACGGCGCCCTCTGCCAGACTAAAGTGGTACTACAACTTCACAACGAGATGTAATGCTCTTATTTGAATGAACGGCTTCGTGGCTTATTTACCTGCCAATCGATGAGGTTATTGGTTGCCGACTCTTTCAGTAATCGATTTTCCATGATGCTATCAATTTTTTGTTGCAGCTCTAGTTACACGAGCGCTGTTATCAAGGAAAATAAGCGCAGGTCCTCAATGAAAGTGTATGCTATTTTTAGTTAACCATTAAGTTCAATCAGTTGTTTTATTTTTTTTGCCAGCCATCTGGGTGGCCCGGGTTTGATTTCCGGCCATTTCAACAAAATGAAATGTTTGCCTATTTATCTTTTTTTCTCTTTCAAGTCTTTCATTACCCATTTATCTTCGAGCGCCATTTCTAATCTATTTGTAAACAATGTTAATAATAAAAATAAAGACAATTTTAATTTTGTGAAGTTTGAGGTATCCTCAAAAAGTTTATAATATTTTTTTTCTTGATTAAATATTTGTTAACAGTCCCAACTGAGTTCATAGAGCCTTTTATTCCTGCCACGCAGTGCATTAGGCTTGAGAAAAGGATGTGGCTGGGGTTGGGGGGGTATAGAATAAATCTTGCACATTTTCAAGCTTTTCTTTAATTCTAGGATGAAAATGGTGACATTAATTATTTCAAAATACAGATGCATCGACATTTCGTTCTGTATACACGTGTACTAGAATGACAATAAAGTAGATCTGAATCTGAATCTGAATCTAAATGCCAAACCAAAACCTCCAAAAACAAAGAGTTTATTCAAGCACGTATAAGGGAGATGCATAAAAGAGTTTATTAAAGCATCAAAGAAGCAGCTTTTTAGAGGCTGCAATCATGATTCCAGCAAGTAGATTACAGACGCTCCCCTACTTACGACCGTTCGACTTACGAAAAACAGTAGATACGAACATTTTTCGGGATGTCGAAAATATCCGGACATTGCTGTAAGTTAGATTTTTCACAGTACAGTACAGTAGTGTCGTGCTTCTTTCCGCCGCTACCGGCGTGTGGCGCTGTGAGAGGTCACCCAGCATCCACCCCGAAGAACAAATCTGCTCCCTCTTTCTAGTTTGTGTGTAAACATTCTATACTGTATCTCCATCACGCTAAGAATTTTGACATTTTTATTGTTTAATATCTCGTGCATCAATTCAATATGGTTGGTGTAAGGTGTAAAGAAGAGGCAACCTGTTTCATTTGAAATGAAAGCGGAATATGGAAGCTGGAGGCTGTTAGAAAATGGTTTAATCGCTTCTTTTTGGACACTTTTTACCACAGAGGAGGGAGTTGCCTAACTCTTGAAACCTGTCTTCCAAAAGTAAGTTAAACTTAACTTTATTTATCTTTATAGATTTTATTATATTATGAAACTTAGATTTTTTCAGTACAAAACCGTACAGGTTACTTATACGAGATTTAAACATACTTATATAAACCTTAAACATACATTCCATACAAAATAAGCATCGAAGCCATTTACGACCAAAATCAACGATCGTCCGGAACGTATCCCGTTCGTAAGTAGGGGAGCGTCTGTATTTTGAACTTACATAGAGGATTCGTTTCATTTCATTGATCCTTCATAAATAACAAACGTATTTTTACCTTTTAATAGACCCATGTGTGGGAAGCAGGGACAGGCAGGGGTGCTCGAAAAGATGGAAGATATTCAATAACAAAAGGAGGTACAGTGTGTCAAACAAAGGTTCACGAAACTAAAGTTCCAAACAAAACCCAAAGCCGGGAAATAGAAAATACAAGGAATGAAGTAACAAACTAACAAGTGGGCACTAAACCACTAACAAACATAAGAATTGAGTCTCACACCAGACACAGAAAAATATGTATTTTCCATTTAAAAATGTGGTGTATGAATGTCTGTTTTTATGCCATCAACAACATGACCTATAATAACAAGTCTTTATTGTATTTGTTGAGAAGACCAATGCAGCTTTAAAGGTTGGTTGTGCAGACGAAAATAGACTTCCTTACACTTTTGATGTTGTTTTACTTTTTAAGAATATATATTCAAATATTAGCACCCTTTATCAGCACCTTGACATTTACCATGCAGATGCCTGTATCTATTGCTCCAGAATACTGATTTACTTTTTTTTTCTTCCGGAAAACGCAAACTTTGGTATGTGAGTGTATATGTGTGTGTCTTTGAGGGAATAACAGACAGGAGCATCTCTTGAATTAAAAATAGGCATAAATGAGTGTATTAAAAGCACAGGTGCTGTGGATGACAGGTGAGAATATGTAAAGGATCTTTCTGAGGGACAAATAAAGTTTTTTAGATCCTGCTCTTATCTGCCGCTCCCTGAGCAAAAGTTCAAACTCCTCTAAAACTCCACTGGTGTTTGGTGGAAGTGTCAGTATAGTAAATCCTAGGGGCAAAATAGGTTTGTTTGATCAATCTAAATGTATCAATTTATGTTTGCACTATTTTGCCATAGCTGTAACACTTTGCATACTTAGTTTTTTTGTGTGTTTCTAAAGCCCTAAAAAGGTTAACTATCAGAAGTTTGTCTGCTCTCCATGTGTGTGTGTGTGTGTGTTGTGTGGTACACGATTTAGCAGCAACTCCTCTTAGAAGTGCTGACTGAAGGAAAATAAGTGTCCAAGCTCCCCTTTTATCCAAAACAGAAACATAAAATGAAAATACAGTGAGTCTGACACCACACCACAAACAATAGACAATTTCATGAAGCAATTGGTTATCCCAATTTAACACATCGAAAATATTTATCAAAAAAGAATATCGTTAGAAATTTGTGATACTTTAATGCTGTTAATGGTGATGGTGCCATGTGTTAATGAGAATGTCTAACAACTATGGGTGGGCAGATTTATCCAAATATCAAAATAAGTGATACTAAGCAAGTACTTGGATCAGATCAATAATATTGTCCTGGAATCTTCGCTCCTCCTTCAAAATTCTCAGAGAGCCACTTCTCTGCATAGATCGCGCAGCTCTTCTCTCTCTCTCGAAGCACTTCTGGCCACTCTATAAGTTAATGCCTGAGTGGGTGACTGACAAACACACTCCTAATCTCTACCTGGCCTGCTGCTGCACCCTGCCTGTCAGGCAGAACAGAGGGGCAAATACATGTTCCAACTCCTACTATTAGCTAATAATGATCAAGGCAAATAGGAAGCACGGTGTGGACATTGTTCAACTACAAAAAAGGAAAATGTGCCTAAAATATTTGTAGTGTGTTTCTTGGAATTATAAAATAACTCACTGTTAACAGAATTAGCTAATAGTGCAGTTCTATACCTCAAAAATAAAAACAAAGGAAAAAAATAAAGATAAACAAACTAGAAATTTGAAATTAAAAGAAAAACATCTTAAAGAAGCATAGAATAACATAAACGGAAAGTATTTAACTCATTGTTCATTGACCATTTTTATTATTTTTCCTTTCTTCTCTTCTTTCTATCTCAGTTTTTCTTTTTTTCATATTTTTCTTTCTTAATTGTCTGTTCTGTTCTTTACAAAGAGACAAGCAAAAGGAAAATGGTGTGCTCTTGTGACTTTGAGTCTCAATAGTTTGTATTGTTTGTATTGTATGTGTATTGTGCTTTGTAGCACTTGTTTTTGGTTACATTACATCATACACTAAAATCTAGTTAGATATTACACACTGTCCCCTTAACAATTCCCCCTGTTGTACTCATGTCACATTATGTTCTGTTAGGGCACCTTATGTGTATTATAGGCATGTAGGTTTTAGATGAGGGGATAGCGTCATAATAGTTTGTGGTTTGCAATAATCTGTGGTCTGTGCAGCCCTTTGAGAATCTTTGTGATTAGGGGCTATACAAATAAACATGACTTGACTTATAAAGAAAAATAAATATTGGATGTTCTAATGCTAAGGAATTTAGCAAGCAGGATAAACTCAAAGGCGGCCATAATTTAATTGTATTTCGGTCCTGGTTTGGAATAAGATAATATAACAATTAACCACGACAAAGTTTGTCAAGTACTTTGATATGTAGAAAGAAAAACGTAATTTTGTGAAAATGTCCATCATCTCTCAGCTTGGAGAGGGACTCCCTCACACACACACACACACACACACACGCACACACACACACTGGATCAACATCAAAAATACCCTTGTCTTCTCTGGCTTCATACCAAGTGCTTTTATCTTAATCCTCTCAGAACTTTTCGGGCTATATTTTGTTTGAACAACAAACAAAATGCTTTTTTTTGCCCCCAAGAAATGCAAAAGGTTTTATTGATGCTGGAGCACCCCAGCAGAACATGCAACAATCACACTTGAATGTCGCCATCATGTTACCATTAGGCTGCACATGCTGTATTTAGATTAAGTATAATAATCTTACATGCAGGGTTTGTACGGATGCTTGAAATCCTTGAAAATGCTTGAATTTTAATTTTGTGTTTTCGGGGTCAGGAAAATGCTTAAATATTGGGTGAAGTGCTGAAAATGCTTTAAATTGTTTTCATATCCATGTATCTTAGCAGTTCAACACTATAGACTACGCATTAAATGAAGAAAATCCAAATTTTAAAAAAAGTGTCTTGCTTGTTATTATGTTGTT
The DNA here is from genome assembly GCF_059441175.1 of Urocampus carinirostris. NCBI lineage: Eukaryota > Metazoa > Chordata > Actinopteri > Syngnathiformes > Syngnathidae > Urocampus > Urocampus carinirostris. The sequence goes on along the minus strand of NC_142362.1, from coordinate 37,173,199 downwards.
GTCATGTGAAGAGTCCCCACCCCCTACTGGTCACAACCAAGAGGACAGCTGTATTTAGAAAAATGGCTTCTTTGGCTCGGCTCACTGTAAAGACAAGGTTCCCAAAGGGCTCCTCAGATTTTATTTGTTTTTTTAATGATATATTATCAATAATATTAAGACATTATGCACTAATTTATTTAATAATTAGTTTTTCATAAGTTTTGTCGTTTTCTGTTCCGCTTTGAGTTTTTAAAATGTATTTTCAGATCAAAATGTCGTTTACAAAGCGAGCCTATTCTTATTACTGCACTGAAAGGGCTGCATCATGTAAAATGTGAGCCTTATATTTCTACATGTAGACATCACCAGAACAACCATACTGTGGAAAATAGTGCCACATTGCGACACAGAAGTGTCTTTCTGTGTTGCTATCATTGGTGGTTGGCGTGGTAATTGACCACAATGCGTCAGCTTGTATCGTATCCCATGGATTAAAGGAAACTTCAGCGACCTAACATCGATGCCAACGATATTGAAAGAAAAGTCTAGCATGTCTGATGGATAACTTTCACTACTGTTCATATCAGATGTATACATTGAGGACTTGATTTGTGCGAAAAGTTAAAATATCGTGATTACATTGTAAATATTGATAAAGTACTATCAAAGCTACCATTTTGCCCCTGTTCCATATATGAAACATGTTGGCAAAATCTTGCACTAATATTTCTTTTAGTGTGTTGTAAATGTATTCAGACATGACCACGGATTTTTGTATTTAGAGCGAATGCGTGGCTGAAAAAAACAGCTCACCGTGCCTGGTGATGCCAAACCGAAAAACAAAAGAATAAGCCACCCCGTATTTAAAGCCACAGTGTTTAAGAATAGCAAAGAAGTAGCACTCTGTAGTCCTGAATTCACAGTAATTTCCTTAAATGTTTTTGAATACTTAGTGAAAAGGAAAATATCAGATACCCAAGCACTTTTACGGATTCATTTCCAGAGCAGTATGTTGCACGCCACAGTAGATCATCTCTTAAATCTGCTGTGCAAGATCAGAGGTAAAGTGCCTGTTAAAGAAAAAGATAATAAAAAAAAACCTTAACAAAATCACATAAGGGTCATCAAGTATGATGGAACCGTGAGAGTTTCAACGAGTTTCCCTTTTTCAGCCATCTACGAGTCATCGTGCGAAGCCTACAAGCTGACTGGTGGCTCCTCGGGCTTGTTTTTCCTGGACCCAGATGGCAGCGGACCCTTAGGGGCCATGCAGGTGTACTGTAACATGACAGGTAGGCCCTGCACTAAACAGAATTCAAAAACTGGTTTGAATTTAATCAATCACAGCATTGCAGAAAAAAAACACTATTTTTGTCAACTAAATAAAGCAGTTAACTCATTTAAATACAGAGTTTGGTATATTTGTAATTTAGGACTAGGTGAGTAAACAAATATGTTTGTGGCCGAAACATTGAAATATTGTAAAAAAAAATCGTTACAATAACATTCTGAAAAGAATAAATTTTCACACTGTAATTTAAGTGGATGCTAGTGCGTTGTCCACTGGACAAAATTAAACATTGAATCTTGGTAAACAATGGTAGATGTTTTCATGTATTGATGGGAGTTTATTAAATATGATTTCACAGTTGCGTCAAAAACTCAATTGGGCTGGTACGGAACCAAAGTGCAGAAATACTGATTAGTAAAGCAAACGGTGTGCTTTTATTCGGGCGTGGTTTTGGTCCACAGGATGTCAGGTGGTGGGGCAACAAACTTAGTCCAAGATGAAGATGAGAGGTCGGTTTTTTATTAAATCGAAACAGCGAAGGTGACAGAGTTCATCAGGTGGTACTTTTGCTTCGGAAGGGCAGGCAAGGGTTCTGTAGACTTTAACAACAAAATGCCTGAGGCTAAAGTGCTTGTGGCGTGAAATAGTAGACAACAAACTAACACAGAGCCAAGGGGACATATTGTTTAAATAGTGACAAGAGAGAGTTGTGATTGGAAGGCAATCAAGACAAGTGACCGAAGCTTTGAGGAGAAATAAATATGCCAAAAATATTTAGTGTACATATTGTTGATGGTTTGAACTCCTTTGTCATCACTCCCATAAGATTGGCGATAATATTTGTATACTGTAATCCTTGATTATTGTGGCTAATGGGGGTAGAACACCCCGCGTAACATGAAAATCTGCGAAGAAGAAACATTAAATTATTTGATTGTTGAAGTATTGAATTATTTATTTTCTTACTCAAAAACAAATTTGATTTACAGACTCAAGTATTTGCTTAGCAAATACAAGTACTGTTGTATTTTCTTTTTACAAAAAAAATCTCTATGTCAAATTAGGATTTAAAAAATAATTTTGCCATTGTTTTTATTTTGTTTTTGCATAACATTATGAAATACGGACCCGATCCACTTCACTCAACATGATACTTTGCTGCCATTATGGAAAACTGCATTTACATTCCGGTTCTGTCCTTCAGAAATCAAACATTTTTGAAAATATGCCAAGGGAGCTCCTAGGTAACACCAATGAAAGACTCATGAGGCTCCTCAGCAGGTTAAGAGGGTGGAGAGGTCTATCTTTGTTGCTGATAGAAAGCATCTTACTCTGTTTAGCCAATCTGAATGTAGGACACAGTGTAAGCTGAAAATCTGCAAAGCACCAAACGACCACACATAGAAAATACAGTATATCATGTACTCTGAGTCACTCTGAGTCTCTGTAGTTTGTATTCTTCCTTCCCGTTTTTAGTTGCTCTACACTAGACTGTGACTTCTAGTGCTCAAATAGGCAGAAAAGGGGCAAACTCTGTTTAGCCAATCATAATGCAGAATACAATGCACAATAAAAATCCACTAAGTAGCGAAACCGTGAAAAGTAAACTGGGATACACCGGGGGATTACTGTACCCGAAAATAAACTTAGCCACTCAAAACACAAATGCTTACATATGACACAGGAGACAATATGCTACAGTCTCTCCAATCTTTTTTTTTCTCGTGTTAGCTTCACATAACGATCTCTCAACTTGACCTCAATTACAAAATATGTCCCGGATCCAAATAGCTCTCAGTATGACAACCTGATCAGCATAATCATGACGTGAGTAGAGGATTTTCTTGAAGGAAAAGTCAACAGTCGCATGCCGTGTACTGCAATCATACTTAAGATGGACTACTTGTCTAATTTTGCCGTACAAACAAAGGATCAGCTCGGCGATATATTGTTTGCTTGCTATTTTCCTTCTTATTTTTCATGCGGAGGGCAGCAGGAGGTGTTGGGGAATGACAGGTGCAGAGGAGAATTAATTATGTTTTGTTGGGACGTAAATGTCAGGGAATGCACAGATGGGCCTCGTCTGTGATGCTGAGATATGTCTGCATTACAAGCCAGCGTCAACCTCCAGCCTGGAGTGCACGTGCTTTATGGCGACATTCACTAAGCATATCTGGAATGATTTACAGATTTATAATAAATATTAGACAACACAAAGAAAAAGGCGATTCAGTCCAGGGAAGAGAAATATTTCAAATGGTATAAAGTTGCTCCTCGTAGATTTTAATGAATATTGTATACAGGGATCAGAATTTTCCGCGGATCCGCGGATTTCCGCTGTTTTTGAACCCCAAAGGTTATTCCCGTAAATCGTCTAAATTCGATGAGAAAATATTTTGGGGGGGTGAGGTATGATACGTGACTGTTTCATCACCCCAAGTTAGCAGTTAGAGATCGCGAGAAAAATCGGCAACAAGAAGCGCAGCGCATTAGATCTATAACACACAACGTAGTTTAGCTAACAAATAGATCGACTCCTACCATTGGTCGATAGGTTTGCTGATAACCAATCAGCGGAGCTTTTGTTCAGAGCATTGGCTTTCTCAAACATGGCGCTCCTTCCGGTCTTTTCAAACGGTGAAATGAGTGTTTGAAAAAGTAAATATGAAAATACTAAGAAAAGAAGACGAGGCTTTTGTCTCCGAGATTGATAAAGGAATCAAGAATAAATTTAAGTGGTCATGGCTGGAGAAGACTGTCACAGTAAACGTTAAAATCGGCGCAAAGATCGAGGAAGTTACAGAAACTTTGAGCCAGTTCATCGCAAAGTGTGATGTTCCAGGGAAAGCAAAGTGTCTATACTGTGTCGATCTGATCAATTATGGTACGCGAGGTTGTGTGGCATTGATCGATCATGCTAAAATGAACAAGCACAAAGCAAAAAACTGTTGCCGGTGATCAAATTATGCACTCGGATACGCATTTAAAATCGGCAGTGAAACTAACAGTAACACCACCGGTTCAACATTATTGGCCGTTCCAAATCCTTCCACTTCAAATACTAGCAGCAGTCAACCACTGGTTCCCCTTTGTGACAGAAAATCCCAATCTGAGGTATTTATAAATCTATTTATTTATGAAATGGTTTTATCTTTTGTGTTTATACAATATTTAGAACAGGATAAACAAAATTTAAAATTTGTTATAAACATGATTAAAATAAATTATTTTGTATCATCATGATCATGTTCAATATTACAAATGCTTTTAATGTCAATATATTATTATTTTTTTAATTTATATATATATATATATATATATATATATATATATATATATATATATATATATATATATATATATATATATATATATATATATATATAATACATGGTTTCTGTTTTGTTGGATTTAATTAATTCTAGTGCAATTTTCACATAGCAAATAAGATAAATGCTGTTGACTTCTGCGGCCCCTGGACCCTGGCTATTTCAGCTGAAAATGAAAATCTCCATTCTGATCCCTGTGTATATAAAACTTAACACAAAAGCACATGTATGCAAATAAAAATGCAGTCATAAATAATAATTACCTAGAACTGCCAGCAAGCACAATCAAATTTACTATATACGCATTCATTTTCATATATTAACATGTATTGAACTAAATGTAGGGCTCTGAAATAGGGTTGGGGCTAGGGTAACAGCTAGACTTAGGTGTGTAGATATAGGGTTAGGGCTAGGGTTTGATCTCCATATTAGGATTCTAAAGTGAATGTAGCGGTCCAAGAGTGGTTTGGAGCTAGGGTTACAGTTTAAAACTGGGTTAGGGCTAGGGTTACAACTAGGGTTAGGTGTAGGGCTTGGGTTAGGAGCTAGGGTTTGGGCTGCAGGTTTAGGGTTATGAAATACGCTTTGCGCTAGAGTAATTGTTTGAAATTAAGAATTAGGCTTCAGTTCTTTTGATCAGTGCAGGATTTATTTTTTCTATGGTACTGGACTTATTGGAAGATTGACTTTGAAAGTCTTTAAAAGGTGGTATAACTTGGCCATGAAAAAGGCATAGAAACCTTGCATTTTATTACATTACCGTGCTGCACTCTAAGCTTTGAGCTTTGAGGCCACATTCGTACAAACATTTGGCAGAGGGGCTGGGCTGAAAGAGGATGCCTGAAAAAAGTGCATCATAACATATAACAAACACTGACACAGGGACACTGTATATTATTTGAATACTAGATGTCGCTGTATGATGTAGTGCAACCGAAAACGGGTGTTATAAAGCACAAGAAAGAATACAAACTATGGCATTGGTCACCAAACATTTTGAAGCTGGGTGCTAGTTTTTCTTACTGAGTGTAATGAAGTTGAAAAAGATTTGAGCATGTAAGATGTAGGTTCGTCAAGCCTTTTTATGTATGTGTACAACTCAGATGTCGTCACCATTTATGTGCAGGCAGACAAGCAAAAAAGGGCGGTGCAATATTTTTAGCCTCTCAGAATGCAAACCACAATTCATGATGAAAATCCGTGAAGTGGCAAAACCATGATAAGTAAACCGCGTTATTGCAAGGGATTACTATACTTAATTTACAATTACATAAATCAGGGTTCGGCAATCTATTGTGAGAGTAAAAACCTAAAAAAATACACTCTTGCAAATTTCATCTGGAGCATTTCTAATATGATAAGCGTGTAGATGAGTCTATTGCACGCTAACTGACATAGTGTTATTATTGTCAATGGTTCGGTCCAGTATACAAAGAGCATACATTCCACTACAGTTCACAGTGGATGTTTCACACCAACAGACATAGTTTTGGCTGTACGTTGCTAGGCAATCCTTTGAATGGAAGCTCATGAAACAACTAAGGTTCACTGTTGAAACACTTTATGATAAAGACTGTAATAAGCCAGAAATGCCAGCCAAGCACACAGAGTAATTTAACTGGGTGAGCAGTCGGGGTGGGCAAAGCTATGCACACAGCTCACTTCTGTCTGCCCAGTCAGTTTCCTCGTTTGCAGTATTTTGTGACATTTTTACCAAAGAACAATGCTTGCACCTTGTTTTGAAACCATCAATAAAAAAATGAAGGTCAAGATGAGCCTCAACGATCTTAAGTAATTGCAGGAGGGAGACAAGTTTAATGTGGTACATTTATTGATGTGGGACACTGGCTTTGGCATTATTCTTATTACACACATTTTATCAAATCATCTAACATCACACACTAAAATAAAATCTGAAGATATTTGTCTGGAGAGTGAGTTTGGCGTTTTTATGTGTGTGTGTGTGTGTGTGTGTGTGTGTATATACAGACATATACATACATACATATATGTATATATATACATTTATGTATATATATATATATATATATATATATATATATATATAAATAAATATATAAATATATATATATATATATATATATATATATATATATATATATATATATATATATACAGTGCATCTGGAAAGTATTCACAGCGCTTCACTTTTTCCACATTTTGTTATGTTAGAGCCTCATTCCAAATTGTATTAATTTAATCTCTTATCTCAAAATTCTACACAAAATACTCCATAATGACAATGTGAAATCTTTTTTTTTTTACTTTTTTTGAATTTATTAAAAATAGAAAACTAAGAAATCACATTTACATAAGTATTCACAGCCTTTGCTTAATACTTTGTTGATCCACCTTTGGCAGCAAATACAGCCTCAAGTCTTTTTGAATATGATCCCACAAGTTTAGCACACCTATCTTTAGGCAGTTTTGCCCATTCTTCTTTGCAATAAGTCTCAAGCTCAATCAGGTTGGAGGGGAGACGTTTGTGCACAGCCATTTTCAGATCTCTCCAGAGATGTTCGGTCGGATTCAAGTCTGGACTCTGGCTGGGCCACTCCAGGACATTCACGGAGTGATTCTGAAGCCAATCTTTTGAGATCTTGGCTGTGTCTTTGGGTCGTTGTCCTGCTGAAAAATGAACCTTCGCCCCAGCCTGAGGTCAAGAGCGCTCTGGAGCAGGTTTTCATCCAGGATATCTCTATATATTGCTGCATTCATTTTTCCTTCTATCCTGACTAGTCTGCCAGTTACTGCTGCTGAAAAACATCCCCACAGCATGATGCTGCCACCACCATGCTTCACTGTAGGGATGGTATTGGCCTGGTGATGAGCGGTGCCTGGTTTCCTCCAAACATGGCGCCTGGCATTCACACCAAAGAGTTCAATCTTTGTCTCATCAGACCAGAGAATTTTGTTTCTCATGGTTTGAGAGTCATTCAGGTGTTTTTTGGCAAATTCCAGACGGGCTTCCATGTTCCTTTTACTAAGGAGTGGCTTTCGTCTGGCCATCTACCATACAGGCCTGATTGGTGGATTGCTGCAGAGATGGTTGTCCTTCTGGAAGGCTCTCCTCTCTCCACAGAGGAACGCTGTAGCTCTGACAGAGTGACCATCGGGTTCTTGGTCACCTCCCTGACTAAGGCCCTTCTTCCCCGATCGCTCGGTTTAGAAGGCCGGCCCGCTCTAGGAAGAGTCCTGGTGGTTCCAAATGTCTTCCAATTACGAATAATGGAGGCCACTGTGCTCATTGGGACCTTCAAAGCAGCAGAATTTTTTCTGTATCCTTCCCCAGATTTGTGCCTCAAGACAATCCTGTCTCGCAGGTCTACAGACAGTTCTTTTGACCTCGTGCTTGGTGTTTGTGCTCTGACATGCACACTCAACTGTGGGATCTTATATAGACAGGTGTGTGCCTTTCCAAATCATGTCCAATCAACTGAATTTACTGCAGGTGGACTCCAATTAAGCTGTAGAAAGATCTCAAGGATGATCAGTGGAAAAAAGATGCACCTGAGCTCAATTTTGAGCTTCATGGCAAAGGCTGTGAATACTTATGTAAATGTGATTTCTTAGTTTTCTATTTTTTAAAAATTCAAAAAAAGTAAAAAAAAAAAAACCTTTTTCACATTGTCATAATGGAGTATTTTGTGTAGAATTTTGAGATAAGAGATTAAATTAATACAATTTGGAATGAGGCTCTAACATAACAAAATGTGGAAAAAGTGAAGCGCTGTGAATACTTTCCGGATGCACTGTATATATATATATATATATATATATATATATATATATACATATATATATATATATATATATATATATATATATATATATATATATATATGTGTGTGTATGTATATAGATACATAGAGAGAAAGGCCCCCTCGGATGGGTCTGGCCTTGATGCGGCGAGGGGGCTTGCGTGTTCCAGTGACCCTGGAGAGCGATACCGTCGGGAGCTTGCTCCTGGTAGGGTCACCCATGGTGGGCCGGTCTCCGGGGTAGGTTCCAGACAAACAAAGACCCCAGCGTGTCGGTACGCTGTGAGGTGGCAGCCCCACCAACCGACTATCCTGCGGAGGGCTAACAACTCACCCAGGAGAAACACACTTTGTTGCGAAACTGACCAGAGAAAGAAGCCGGACTGACCAACACGGTAACGGACCCCAGCCTGCCCCCGACCAACGAGTACGGATCGATCTTCGTCATAAGACCCGTGTCGCCACCTGGAATGTCCAGACACTCCTTCGCCCCGGAGCTGCCACCCTGCTGTCCCGAGAGCTCTGTCGCTATAACATCACCATGGCAGGGCTCTGTGAAGTACGATGGCAAGGCAATGGTGAAACAACAGCTGGCAACCATTGCTACATCTGGAGTGGCCCCGAGAGTCGGACCGGCCTTTACGGTGTGGCTCTTGCCATTCCAAAAGCCCTCCGGAGGTCCCTCATCAGCTGGACACCAATAAGCGACAGACTACTGTCTGCTCGATTCCTCCACCATCACGGCAAGATGACAGTGATCGTCGCCTACGCCCCCACCGATGTCGCTGATGAGGATGCGAAGGACGCTTTCTTTGACCAACTCCACCAGGCTGTCAACCAAGCCCCACCACACGACGTCACCATCATCCTCACTGATGCCAACGCCACTCTATCCAGCAATGATCGGTCCCCCGGCTCACCTGTCGGCACCACCTTCGTTGACAGCACAACAAACGACAATGGCAACCGCCTCCTCCTCCTCTGCCACCAAAACAACCTTTGTGTTGCTGACACCTGGTTTCCCCGGAAATGCATCCATCACTGGACGTGGTACAGCCCAGATGGCAGAACCAGGAAGGCATTGGACCACATCCTGATATCACGACGCTGGAAGTCGTTTGTAACCAACTGCCGGGTGTTCAGAGGAGCACAGCTTGGCAACACAGACCATCGTCTGCTGGTGGCCCAGCTCAAGCTAAAGCTCCGAGCCAACCAGCACAAGACTCTGCCTCGCCCCGACTCCTCCCGACTCAGCGACCCCAACATCGCCAGAGACTTCAGTTGCTCCATCCGCCGCTCTCTTGATACCCTGGCTCCTGACAAGCTGACAGACTGGGCGGCCTTCAAGGAAAGTGTCCTCCAGTCTGCTCACAATGTCCTCGGACGCCCGCGATCCTCCCCGAGAAAGCCCTGGATATCAGAGAGGACACTAAACATCATAGACCAGCGGCGTGAGGCCCGACTCCGAGGCGACCTCACAGAGTATCGGAGACTGAATCGCCTGCGCAATGTGGCCATTGCTGAAGATAGGGAGAGGTTTTGGCAGGCAGAAGCCCAACAGCTTGAGTCCGCGGCCAACAACAACAACATGAGCCGCGTATTCAGTCTACTACGCCAAGCCCGTAGCGGCCCACACATAAAGACAGCCCTGGTAAAGGACTCAGACGGCAACCTCATCATGACAGAAGCCAACTGCCTCGAGCGCTGGAAGGAGCACTTTAGCCTCCTCTTGCAGCACAGCACCATCCCGGCTGATCCCACCCTCCTAGGGGCTGCGAGCACAGCACCTCCTAACGACACCTGCTGCACAGACCCTGTAACACCCGAGGAAGTGAGAGCTGCTCTGAAGAAGCTGAACACCAAGAAAGCCCCCGGCATCTGTGCCATTACCGGCGAGATGCTCAAGGCCGGCAGTGATGGCATGGTGGAGTGGCTAACCCGCCTATTCAACCAGGTGTGGGAATCGGAGCAGCTGCCCACCGACTGGACCAGAGGAGTCATCTTGCCCTTCTGGAAATGCAAGGGCGACAGGCTTGTCTGTGGAAACCACAGAGGCATAACCTTACTCTCCATCCCGGGCAAGGTCTTTACCAGGATCTTGCTCAGCCGTGCCCTTCCAGCAATCAGAAGCTGCCGCCGTCCCCAGCAGGCTGGCTTTATGCCCAACCGCTCCACAACGGACCACATCTCTGCCGTCCGTTTGCTGATAGAAAAGACCCGTGAATTCCGTAAAGATCGCCATCTATATATCGGATTCATTGATCTGAAGGCCGCCTTTGACACCGTCTGCCACTCTTCACTGTGGAACATCCTCCAAGCTCTCAGAGCACCACCCAAGATCATAGCCCTGTTCAAGCTGCTCTACAGCAACACAGAGAGCTGTGTCCGTATCAACGGCATTGACTCCGACTGGTTTGCTATCTCCAGCGGCGTTCGCCAAGGCTGTGTGGCTGCTCCCGACCTTTTTAATTGCATCATCGACCATCTGATGTTCAGGGTTAGTGAGCGCATCCCTGGAGTGTCTTTCGGCAACTACCACCTGACTGACCTGGAGTATGCTGACGACACCATCATTCTTAGCACTTCCTACAGCCAGCTGAGAGACGCTCTGGGCATTTACAGCGAAGAGGCAGCGCGGCTTGGCCTGCAAGTGAGTTGGACGAAAACCAAGTTCATGTATGTCGGTGATGAACCAGATCCACCTCCCATCCAAATTGGTAGCGACATCGTAGAGCCTGTCAAGAGCTTTGTATATCTGGGGTCCATGGTGACAGACAATGGGGACCTAAAACCAGAGATTCTCCGCAGAAGAGCCCTGGCAGCATCTGCTCTGCAGTCTCTCTGGAAACCACTCTGGCGGCACCAGACCATCGCACGCAAGACGAAGCTCCGCATTTACAACCTCGCCGTACTCCCTATCCTGCTTTATGGCTCAGAAACATGGCCCCTGAACGACACCCTGGCCACAAGAATCGATGGTTTTGATAGCAGGGCTCTCAGAACCATCGAGAACATCAGGTGGCCCCAGCGAGTCTCCAATAAAGAGCTCAGAGCCCGCACGTGCCAGCCCCAAGCATCTTCCTTGGTCGCACAACGCCGCACCCGCTGGTTTGGCCATGTCCTTCGTCTACCACCAGACCATCCGACACGAGCCATTCTCCAGTTTGACCCAAAGGCCGCAGGCTGGAGACGACCACGAGGGAAACCCCGCACTCGATGGCTCGACGTCGTTGCGGGCGACCTCCAACAACACGGAGTTGCCGTAGAGGATGCAGAACAGCTGGCACAAGACCGCCAGCATTGGAAAAACCTGGTTCATCTGGTCGGCTCAACGCACAGGGACGGGACCCCCCGACCTTCGCTGGAGCAATAAGTAAGTAAGTAAGTAAGAGAGAAAGGCAGCACGGCGGCGCAGTGGTTAGCGCATGTGCGGCACGGTTCATGTCTTGGGAACCTCCTGCGTGGGTTCAAATCCAGCTCCAGACTTCCTGTGCGGAGTTTGTTTGTTCTCCCCGTGCTTTCTTGGGTTTCCTCCGGGCACTCCGGTTTCCTCCCACATTCCAAAAACATGCATTTCAGGTGAATTGGCCGGTCTAAATTTACCCTAGGTGTGAATGAGCGAGTGAGTTGTCTGTCCCCGTGGGCTCCATCACCCCCGCGACCCTACTGAGGACAAGTGGTGTAGCTAATGAGATGAGATGAGACATAGAGAGAGAGAGAGAGAGAGAGAGATAGATATACATATAGATAGATAATGCATCCATCCATAACCATGCATCAATCTATCTCTCTGTCGATTTATCGTTCTATTTTCACCTTTTGCATTTGGCCCGTTATAAGTCAGAACCCAGAAATTAATCAAACTTGATATATTAAACTTTGGGCCTTAAGCCGAAAGTTCGGATGGGTGATACCTGTTCACCACAAGACAATGTAATATACAACGCAGCTGTTCACTCCACATGTCTCGCTGCTGGCAGTCTCCACAAGATTCATGACCAATTAATTTATGAGTGGACTGGAGAATTAGATGGTGCAACTGAGCCGGGTAATCACATTTGAAGCATCGCATTATAAAACACAGCTGCACTGTGTGCAGGTTTAAAAATTAAAAAAAAAACTGCGAGATGGGAAGGTTAATTATCTAATAGAAGTGACTCGATGAGTCAGACCTGGAGCTCTAATTTAGTTGTTGTTCTGGACCACAAGCCTTTTTAAATATGAAACATTTTATTTTCATGGAAATTCTAATGGGTTGGTAATCTAACTTTTGTCATGTTTATTTTCGGGTAGAAGAAAAAGTTTGGACAGTGGTGGCCCACAACAGCTCCGCCTCCGTCCGAGTCCAGGCCTCATCTCTGCACAAACCTCACATCACGGTGCTTGACTATGGTGCCTCGCCAGAACAACTTCATGCGATCGTGTCCAGGTCAAAGCACTGCCAACAAGAAGTGGCTTACAACTGCAAAAAGTCCCGTCTCTTCAATATCAAAGGTAAAGATTTTTTGTCCAATTCATATTTTACCTTCAGAGGTCACTGTATCATAGAATGGAGCCAAAGTTGTGTATTTGAATAAGTTCTACTACAGAAGCATAAAAGATACAGTAGTACCTCTTCGTATGAGCACTTCTACACTTGGGAATTGTGTTTACAAGAGTTTTTTCTTTAACAAAAATCTAGCTTGCTATACAAAGGAAAATCCAGTTCACAGGAATTCCAGGAGGTCACCACTAGAAACCGCTCTCATGACCGCTTTCTACCATCAGCTTGGTCAAGTTTGCACATGCGCCTCCCGCCATTATGCAATTAATTTTGCGCGGTTTTGTTTTAACCACATCTCTTTAATCACATGTAATGTATCTCCTTTTTGTGAATTTTTCTGACCTCAGCCATGAGTTCCACAGATGGAAACTGAAAGGTGTCTGAGAAAAACAAATTAGAATGATGACTATTGAAACGAAGCAAAGAATAATAGAAAAATACGAGTGCCATGTTCCTGTGAGTGACCAAGTCAAGGAGTACAATTGGGGAGCAGTGAGTGACGGTCTCAAAGCCACGGAAGAATTTACAATAATTCGCATCGCTACAATGATTTCTGAGGGAGGTTATATTTTTATACAATAATACACACTATTCTAATACCCTTTGGCTTTATTTGGCAGCTCTGAAATCCATTGACCCCAATCAGGCAGAAAATGTGTTTTTGTAAGCACATAACCTCTTGTGACATATTCACGAAGCATTAGCAGGCCTTATTTTGATGTGCTTATTTTAATTTTGAGAGAATATTTCTGGATCCATCTTTAAAGGTGTTTTCAAAGAGGATCTCCCACCAAAAGATGATCTATGTATATGTCCCCACTAGTTTAAACATTATTCTCATTAATATCTTTTTTTTTTTTTTTTTTTTCAACACAGTATCAATTTTCGAGCTTTTTGTGGGCTGATAATGTCATCACAGTTGCTCAGGTAACAACCACTATTTTCTGAAGTTGGGCCATCACTGACCATTACACTAGATAATTCAAGTCAAGACACATGTATTTGTATAACCTTTAATCCCAGATAGTCTCAAAGAGCTGCACAGTCCCACAATTAAGGTACTTACAATATTCCCCTGATTCCAAACCTACATGAGGGCAAGGAAAGATTGCACTCAATGTCACTTTTAATAGTAAATGACAAAATTGCTGCCCCCAAAAAATGATAGCACTTAGACTACAGACTATATAACTCATATTTAGTCGGTTAGATTTGCCCACAATTCCATAGTTATGGAGATATTAACATAAATCGTGTTGAATTACAAGACCCTTTGTAGAGGTAATGTATCGCCTTTAAGTCCAACTACTTAAACATGTGTTTCCCAGTCCCCTATTGAATTAAAAGAGTGATGATATTAATAATCGGGCCATGTGCAGTAGGTAACAATTAACAGGTACATGAGTAACATTAGCATATGCTGCAATGATAACACTACTTTTTTTAACTTGGTTCTGCTTTTAGGTATGTAGAGCAAGCAACCAAGTTGATGTATGTCTAAGGCTTGTATAAGTGGCCTGTATTGTTTTGTACTAAAACATTAACATTTCATAAAATAATATGCTCTATAAAGTTAAATAAAGTTAAGTTTAACTTTTAGTGTGCTGGAGATGCAGTACAGAATGTTGACACACGATCTTCGGCGTGGATGCTGGGTGACCTTTCACAACGCCACACACCGGTAGCGGCGGAAATAAGCACTACAGTTATGTCCTGCACTTGGAAAATGGTGCACACAATACAAATTCTTACTTACAGCAATGTCCGGATATTTTTCGACATCCGGAAAAAAATGTTCGGAAGTCAAACAGTCGTAAATAGGGGGATCGTCTGTATAATTTTTTATAATTTGTCTCCACATTTTGTACTTTTTGTTATATATTTTATCCATTTGGTTACACTCCTTCCTGTAGTCTTAGGTCAGTTTTTATCAAATCAGAGTTCAGCTAGCCTGTGTCGTCAGCCTTTTTGAAATCTGACTAAGACTCTCGGAATAAATAGTGCTGGTGTCTGAGCAATGGCACGTGTCCCTGATATAGTTGCAATAACCAATCAGATCCCAAGATGGCAACAGTAAGGCCAGCTGAAGGCCCGACAGGCGGTGGTAATGCACCAAATGATTATGTCAACCGGCGTTAAAATAGAAGAAATAACATGTAGGGGTCTATTAATTGGATACTAACTTGAGTTAAACAATGGCAATGTTAAAAGTATGTCATGTTAAAAAATGTAACCCTGTACGACTAAATGAGATTACAACAAAGTTGCAGATACACCTGCAAAGCCATTTTCAAGACGGACTACCCAAGAGAAGTAAGATCATGTAAGGGGATGTAAAACTTTGAGAAAGATCATTTTTGAAGTATTTTGTTTTTAAATGTGTCCATTATTATGTATAGTGATACGTTTTATTTGCTGACTCAGGTTTATTGATATTTAAATGCTTCCGGTAAATAGCCAGCGTTGTTTACGTGCATATGTGCTGATGTGTAGGATTTCTTGAACCGTCTTGCCATAAATTGTAGCATGTAAATGGATATTTGTTCAAGCCAAACTAAGTAGGAAATCACAGAAGGCCTATGTGTGATATGCTTTGCTCGCTACTGCGGTCTGGTATATTCAGGTTATAACCACACAGTATTTACGTCACAAAAGTGAGTGCACAACCCTAATTTCTGCAGAGATTTTATTAAAATGTTTGATATAATATCACTGAAGAATCATCGCTTTGACACAATGAAAAGAAGTCTGTCAACAAAGGCCATGGCTTACTGAAAAGATAAACTCTGGCCCGAAGAGACAAAGATTTTTTTGGGGGGGGAGCTCAGAGGAGGGAGCTGATTTATGGAATGTAGCAGTTTCAAAAATGGCTGTCGTACAAAATGAACTGGCCCTACAACGGGCACTAAATGGGCACTAAAGAATACCACTGAATGATGATATCATGTACAGTAAGTTGCGTGGCAAGTTGGAAAATCTTATTGGAAATTAATTGGTCATGTGTGTCATTTATAGTTAAATTGCGCAAGAACTTCAAGTACTTTGATTAGAAATAAAGAAAAACCTGGTAGCCATCGCAACAAGTTGATATTTTAATGTTGTACGGCGGGTGTTTATCTGAGAGTCTATATAAGGTTTCAGAGACTAAAATGTGCTATTGTTTCCAACAAACTGAAATTTAGATCGTGTATAATGATTGTTGCATGGGGGATTTTTTTACTCATCAAAGCTCACCTATAATAACAAAACAAATAAAAATAGAACAAAAAACTTACACAGTTCATGGATCACTTAACCGGCTGGGTCATCAAGGCACAACTGAGGACGCAACTCTGGACAGCATTCTCCTCTGAAGACTGTTCCTGGCCTCTTTTTAAGTCATAGCAAGGTTGACATCAGTCCATTCCTTGATGTTGTCTGCCCATTTATTTTTTCTGTATTCCTCTCCTCCTCCCCTTTTCGACTGTGCCCTGTAGAATAACCTTGGCAAGTCCTGATGAGCTTGTGATGTGAAGATACCACTGCAGTTTTCGTCTGCACATAGTTGACAACAGTTCTTTGTTGGTTTTAATGTCCCCTCAGATGGTGCTGTATACTGTATTGTTTGTCACATGGGATATTTAGCTGATGCCTATGGCATCACATCTCCATGGCCTGGATTGTCCTTTCCAGGTTTACTGTCAGAGTCCGAGTCTCGCATCATGGAAGAATATGGAGGTAATCAGTGCTTGTACTTAAAATGAAGTCAGCATTTCCATTTCTTCTAAAGAGTATAACTTCCTAATCCTATCAGATGTAACTTTCACTATGCCAGGAATCTGTTACCCGAAGAATAGCATAAATCAAGCCTGTGTTTCATTGAAATCTAAACCTATTCTTCATAGGGTTTATGACCTGTAGAGCTTGATGCAGAGTAAAAAAGAGATAGCATTTGAGCTCCATAAACACGGTCACTTTGCTGAAAAGGAGTCAAATATATTATTTGCCTCCAAAATCTCTTCTACAGAGCTTTTCCCGAATTTATCTGTGTCTTCCTTGATTAAAACTTAAAGACACCAAGAGCATTTGTGTGCCGGATAAATAGTCCCCCTCTGACAGCATCAAGCAACTTTATGGACGTTTATCGCGTTAATTTACAGGAAAACAATCAACAACAGCTGTTGCGACCAGCCTGCCGGGTTTACGGATGCCTTCCTGTGCCAAGAACATCTGAGCTTGCATCCAAGCAAACTAGAGGAGGCTGGATTCCATTGACCTCCTTCTTACAGCGTTACCGTCAGCTTCTGCTGTCCGCTTAAGATGCAGATGTTGCGCGGATGTTTAATGTCGAAGTAGCCGCGTATGATCCAAATAGCAGGTGTTCCTCGCCTCGTTCCATCTGTAATGACTGAAATTTGTCAGTGGGGGCCGCGCAGTCGTCATTAAGACAACGGCGGTGAAGTAATTACCAGCTAGAAAATCACCAACATCATGCTGCTATATCTAGAGTTATTTTAAGAGTGCAGATAGTCAACCATTCAGAGTCACAAACATTTTTTTGTTCTAATTATCCAAAATCACCATCATGTACAGTGGTATCTCTACTTACGAATTTATCTCATTCTGGGAGTAGCTTCATAACCTGAGAACTTGGTAAATGGAGACGCATTTTGCATGTAAATGCGCTAATCTGTTCCAAGCCGTGCAAAAATACAGCATGATATTGTTTTAACGAATCATAAAAGAGCATCAAAACATGAAACAAACACTGGTTGTAATTAAACCATAAACATAAAATGAGAGTCCCATAAAGTAACAAAAACAAAGAACAAAGGAAGTAATAAAAATATTAATTTACCTTTTTTGCCTCGCTTTTATTGAAAAACTGATCTGATGACGTCTGCTTTTGCCGGCTTTTGACAATCTGTCGCGGGGCAGATGTATTTAAAGCCCGACTTGTCGGCACTTTTTCCTGATCTTTCCTTTCCACAAATTCCGAGATTTGATGTAATTTTCCTTATATATATTATCTTGTATCTTATCTTATATATATATATATATATATATATATATATATATATATATATATATATATATATATATATATATATAATTTTATTTTATATCTTATTTTTTTTAACTCTTCCTGGGAGATTGATCCAGAGGAGGAGATTCCCAGTCCCCTCGCTCAACCCACCTGATATTTTGGGAGTCATTAGGTGACCAAACACCCCAATTCCAACCCCTAATGCCAAGTGCCAAGCAGGGAGGCAATGGGTACTAATGTTGTAAATCTTAGCCAAGGCTTGAACCAGCAAACCTCCCAGTCTCGGGGCGGGCGCCCTACCCCCAAGTCTACCGAATTTTGTTTAAGATAAATGAACTATGTAATTTTGAAAAACAAATTGAGGAAACCAAGGTCAGGTACTTGCTTGTAGTCCAACAAAAAGTGCTCACATTTTAACCACATAGTGTAGTATATTGAGCAAAAATAAAGTGTTTTTTTACTTGGCAGAAAATATATGCTTTGTTTTAGTTCACATAAAGAGCATATCAAGAACCCCAAATTATTTTAAACACCTCAAGTGTTCAGTTTCTAAATTTCCAACACAATCTGAGACGCCCACTCTATCATTGTAGTGTCAGTAATTGAAATTATGATACACACTTAATCTATGAGTGCATTATGTATATGTAAATGTAAGACACATGTGAATGAGTGCATGAAGTGAATGAAATTTTGGTTGGAAGGACACTGTGTAAGAAGGCACATGCTCCCAGGCATTGTATGACAGTCATAATTTCATTTTATGATATTTCATTTGGCCATGGTTGTTTTCTTATGTTGTCTCGTTAGTTGCACGTTAATTGCATGGCCCTTTTCTGTTAGTTTTGTGACGTCTGTGGTCATAAAGTGACGCTATGTAGTCAGACACCTTGGTCAGCTCCCCAGATGGAGGATGGGTGGTGTCCTGAGTGCTCTGTGTGAGGAGAAAGGTAAAAAAGAGACAGAATGAAAGATAAAAAGATGAATAGAGACAGAGAGGGAGAGAGAGATGCAAAAAAAGAGGGAAAGAAGTAGAGTGAGAGGTAAGTAGAAAGGAGGGAGAGAGACAGAGGTAGAGAGAGAGAAAGAGAGAGAGACAGAGAGATAGAAGTAGTGACGGGTAGGTGAAGAGGTAGAGAGAGAAAGAATAGAATAGAATAGAATAGAATATGCCTTTGTTGTCATTGTTACAACATGGGATATGCTGTGACAACGAAATTGTACGACTCCAGGTCCACATTTACAGTGAGGATAAGGAAACAAAGAGATAAAGGAACAAAGAACTAACTGACTTTGTTGCAAGTAGGCTTTGTTTTCCTCTGAGGGGGATGAGGGGGGTGAGGGTCAAACAGAGTTGCTGGATACAACCGGAATGTTTGATGTTTGATCTTACATTACACATAGTCCAGTGTTTTTCCGAATTGCTCACTCCACAAGAGCGAGTGGTAGAGAGAAAGAGAGAGAAATAGAGGGGTGAAATATACCTGTAATTTGGTTACGTTTTTTTGATATAACTTTAATGGAATGAAATTACATCTTTTTGTATCCTGATTACGTAACGCTTTTACATCCATTCCGTTACTCAGGAAGCCTGGTTATTCCTTCACTTGTTTTATGTTGGATAAGGTGGTGCCTTATTAGCAGCAGTGTATAAATCATTGAAATGACAATTAAAAAACTTTGGCTACTTAGGAGGAATATATATTCCATGGATTACAGAACACAAGCTGCTACTTTTTTGCAATATTCTAAACACCGGGCTTCAAACAAAAGCAGCTACTTCTTCGCTTTTTGTTGTGGCACCGAGGAAACCGGCGAGCTGCTCTTTTTACACAACACATGTGCTCTAAATACAAATCACCTCTGTGATGTCTGTTAACATTTAAGTTGCCCTTCGAGATAAATCAGTCCATATTGCTGCCAACACTATTAATATATTACAGGGCGTTCCAAAGGTCTTGGGCACATTTTGATGTTGAATATGTCAGAAACCATTAAGAATACAAAAAAACAAATGGTACATTTAGAATGTGTGTCATCTTGAGTTTTACATGAAATGTTCAGTGAGAGCACCATTGTTCTCATGACACACATCAAGCTAATAATCAAATTATTGCCAAACACGTATCTGCATTGCATTGACAATGGTAACAACAGCGTATGTTATGTGTGCCTTCAGCTCATCCACATCTCTCAGAATAGGGGGGCAGATAGAGAAAACATTTCATAAAAATCCCCACCAAAAAAATCACATGGTGTGTGAGATCAGGGTTGCCAGGACATGAGATTGAGATCTTTCTGACCAGAATGTCCAATCCATTTGTCCTATTAGAAAACAGTCAGCGAACTCTTTATCACTCAATTTATCCATTAATAAGATATCCAGCATGTCGAGATACGTCTCACCATTAGCTGTTGCTCTTTCAAAGAAGAATGGTCTGTAGACAGCTTTCTTCGACAAGGCACAAAAAACGTTAAAATTTGAAGAAGAAGAAATTCATGTGGGTTTCCAGTACCACATGTGTGATTATTATGCTTGTTAACTTTGACATTTACTTGGAAAGTCGCTTCATCGCTAAAAACAAGCTGTTTTATCAATGTCCATCAACTGTTGGATTAACTGTAGCTTGTAAGGTGTCATGTTCAGTCCTCTTTTTAGACAGGGCAAACAGTTGTTGTAGGACACAGAAGTTCAGCGGGAAAGCAGTTTCATCCTAATCTTCTGAAGTTGAGTGGCGTCCCATTCGTTTAGCTGGACATAAGTACCCATATGTTGAATTTATCATATGTCCTGCTATGGACTTTCTCTCTGGTGGTTTCTTTCCGACTTTTCTGCAAAATGCATGTTGAACATCAGTCTGTGAATCAGTTTTTGCAAATTCTAGCACACATAACGCCTTTTCTGGTTAAGTGAATGCCAATAATCGGTCTAAAAATACATTTTATAAGAATTAGCCTGACAAAAACGTAACGTAATTTGCTTTAAAATTGTAGTTTTTTCTTACTACCATTCATAGTTAAGAAGATATGGGGACTTCAAATGTGCCCATGACATTTTGAAATACCCTGTATAATGTTGCATACAATGTCTTACCAAGTGCGTATCAATAACAATAATGACTAATATATTCAATAGATTTGTTGGTATTTATTTATTCATTCATTGAGTTATACATACGGCAAAATGGGTCTTCCAAACAACTCTGGCAATTTCACCGTTGTGACTGGAAATTAATAAAAAAACATGTAAAAAATAAAAAAACATATTTATGTAGGGTTTCTGTAATGAGATAGCCAGCTTGTATGACGTGTTTCTGTACTAAGAAACCAAGGTGCATTGCAACAACAACTAAGAAGATAGATAAGCAAAAGCATGTGCCTAAGGCATCAGCAAAACCGAACGTGTTTACATTAATGAGAATTCTGATGATGAAAGGAGTGATTCAACTATTGGCAGTTCGAATAAGAGCGTGTATGGGTGTAATTGCTTGTTTTCCTGGCCTAATAAAATACAAATATTGTCAATGTTTTATTATCTTAAAGTTAATCTATTTTGAATAAATGAAATAGCAAAAAGGCCAACAAACATGGTAAAATACAAAAAGGAGGTATGTTTAAGCACCTAGGAACCCCAAAATTGGCCAGAAGTTTGAAAATGTGCTTTTTAACTAGGTGGCCTTTTACACCACGAGAATGGTGCTTCCCGGTAAATGTAGAACACGTTTTTAACTATAGTTTACCGTCAAGGTGCTACACCAAAAATAACTCGTTTAGGTTGTACATCACTAAGGAATCCTTGTACGGAAGCTCATTAAACAATGTTCACTGTTGAGACACGTCATGATGAAAATCCACAGAACAAACTGTAATAACGCCAAAACGCCAGCAGAGCACCCAGAGCAATTTGATTGGGTTAACGGTAGGGAAAAAAATGACGGTCAAAATGAGCCTCAACACTCTCAAGTAACTGTGGAAGGGGGGACAACTTTAAGTATATGGGACACAGGCTCTGACATTATTATTTTTATTCCATAGATTTGATCTAATCATCAAACTCACAGTGAAATACAATCCGCTGAAGAATAAGCTATTTTTTGGAGAGTGGGATTGGTGTTTTTATTGAATTTTGTCTCAAATATGGTGTGGCGCTTCCCCCCCAAACAAAATCGAAATCTTTTGCTTTTATGGCTCTTTGAGTCAAAAAGGTTCCTGACCCCTGTAATACAGGATAAACAATCATGGTTGAAACGGGATTCAGATCCATGTCCAACGATGATAGCACCGAACTCCAACCACTGGACGATCATTGATTTAGGTGACATACGAAAAGGCATTGGATTTTATATAATTATCACACGGTACCAGAGACAAATATTATTATTGTTATGCATTTCACATTTTAAAATTACAGTAAAATATATTCTCCTATTCTAAAATGTACTGTATAATTGTATACATTTTTGGTACCAGACACTAATATTAATTTAGTCGTGCTTTTCACATGTTAAAATCGCAACACATGATTTTTTTCTAAGGCGGCAACCACTGCATGTTTTTTGTTTCCGTCAGACGTTAGACAGGATCAGCCAAACCCTCACCCAAGTGAAAATACCCAGGTACAATACAAATCAATCACTAAATAATTCAGTTCGAGCATATTATAACATACACAAAATAGTGCCACTCAAAAAAGTGACTGTAGCTTTCAACCAGGAGAAGATGTCATCAGGTGGTGTCCAACCGTGACTGGGCGTTTCGACCCTGAACCACAATGCCCTCAAGTTAGCGGGCCGGCAGTGATGGCCAGTCACTGCCCATCTTCTCCTGGTCCCCAGCTAAATATCTCCCTCCTAATCCAGAGCCATCTTACCCCACCAGGGTTGTGTAACATGGGACTCTGTGGTCAAGGGGAGCGGCAAATGCAGAGAGGTCTCCTGTACTGTGGGGTGCTTCCTGACTGGAGTCCTCCTACGTCTCACTGAGTGTTTCCACCATGCGCTGCATCTGCTTTCCCCTTAGCCACAAATAGTCCTGGGTTGATGTATCTTGAGGCACCTTGCGTTTTTGCTAATTTTCCCCAGTGGCACTTTGCTTCTAACACAGCCCCTGGTAGTGTGGTTTGGGTAAGCCGTCTCGTCGTCTGTATTCGTGCCATAGCCGTTGCCATTGAATCCGTCCTCCCCCCCTCTCGGGAGACTCTGGGGGTATTGCTTATTGTCCTGTTCCGTAGCAATGGTTGGTGCCCTCTTGCGAGTGCCGTGGGTGGGGTGGTTAGCCTCACACACCCGTGCCACCCTTTCCTGGAAGTCATCTGTCTTTCCAGCGTCACCAATCTTCCTTAGTTGCCAACTAGCCTTTTCCTGGAAGTCACTGGTGACCCAGGCTTATCCAAATTATAACATACACAAAATAGTGCCACTCTTAACAGTCACTCAAAAAAGTGACTGTAGCTTTCAACCAGGAGAAGATGTCATCAGGTGGTGTCCAACCGTCACTGGGCGTTTCGATTCTGAACCACAACGCCCTCAAGTTGGCGGGCCGGCAGTGATGGCCAGTCTCTGCCCATCTTCTCCTGGTCGTACTGTATAATTGTATACATTTTTGGTACCAGACAGTAATATTAATTTAGTCGTGCGTTTCACATGGTGAAATCGAAACACATGATTTTTTTTCTAAGGCGGCAACCACTGCATGTTTTTTGTTTCCGTCAGACGTTAGACAGGATCAGCTAAACCCTCACCCGAGTGAAAATACCCAGGTACAATACAAATCAATCACTAAATAATTCAGTTCGAGCATAGTATTAAATGCAAATGATCAGACATTTTTTTATCCATTTTTTTTTGGTATTGCGAAACAGAATGCTGACCCAATGCTCGATACCCTTCACAGGAGGGCCATTAGCCGCTGAACCCGTGCGTTTGATTAACATAAAGACAGTCAGATGGTTGTTATCAATTAATTTAAATCAAGGACATAGATTTGGTTTTGGCATTGGTGGGGACATAGCTTATTTTTTAAAGTAATCAATAATAGACTGCTCTATTGGTAGGGACATAAGTCGTCCATGACTAAACTACGCTCTTGGTTCAACCCAATTCATACTCACATTGATTTGTTTAATCTATTCTACTAAAGATTTTATTTATTTCAACGAGTGGAGATTTCATTAAGCAAGCAAAAAAGCAGGCTCGACAGTTCCCAGCAAAAGTTTGACGTTTTGGCTGCCAATCCAAAAGAACAAACAACAGACATGAAAGGGATTAGGTAGCGTTTTTTCCCCCTGGCTTTTGCGAGCACCCAGATTGCATCATAATAAACACACATGGTAGTCGAGCTCAAAGCAGCTCACAACATCAAGCTCCTCATTCATTAATTTGCCGGCCAAAGGTTTTACTGTATCTTGCTCAGGAAGTAGTGATTGACACATTTTCTTACTTTCTGTAGGGGTTTGATTGGTGCTTTCAAAATAATCGGCACAATCAAGGATGGCAGCTAAATCAACACAAAATATTTACTTAGGTTTCTAAAGTTCCTTATGCTGAGGTTTTTGAGTTTTTCAGTCCTCTCATGTAAGTTTTAGATCAGAGGATAGTGTCGTAATAGTATGTAGTTTGACTATGAAACTTCTTCTGATTAAGGGCAAATAAACATGACTTTACTTGATCATGTGTGGTTTGGCCTGTCACTCATCTAAAAGTAATGTTTAATGTCATGGTATATCTCAGCCAATTATTTGGTCATTACAGTGCTGAATGTTTTTATTTTCAGAAGAATTCTTGAGTACTGTATTGCCAGATGTCCATGTTATTTTGCTTATTGTTCAAGCCCTGAAAACGGCCTTGGTTGTAAGTTTACCATTTTATTCTATGTTCAAGACCGATACAATGTTGATTTTGTAATATTTTGAATAATTTTTTTTCTTTAAAAAAAGAACATTTAAAAGCTATGTCAGTTAACATGCTGATGCAACGGTACCATGTTTTTCTGTTTTGCAAAGTCCACAATAACTGCAGATAAGTATTTAGGAAGACAAGAACACAGAATTCACTTAAACTCAACATCTTGTCATTTTATCATAAGGTGAAAAGCTATTTGTTGAAATCACATTGCTATGTGTGAACAGATTAGAAATAAAAATATTTGACTTAAAAAGCAAAATCTACCGTTTTTTTATCCGTCACTACCAGGCACACCTACTTTCTAAAGTCGAGTAATGATTTGACGTAAGCTGAAGCCTGAGCGGGAAGCACGGCGGCGCAGTGGTTAGCGCGTGTGCGGCACAGTTCTGAGGTCATGTGGAGTCTGCATGTTCTCCCCGTGCTTGCGTGGGTTTCCTCCGGGAACTCCGGCTTCTTCCCACATTACAAAAACATGCATGTCAGGTTAATTGGCCGGTCCAAATTGTCCCTAGGTGTGAATCTGCAGAGTTTGCATGTTCTCCCTGTGCTTGCGTGGGTTTCCTCTGGGCACTCCGGTTTTCTTCCACATTCTAAAAATATTGCATGTCAGGTTAATTGACTGGTCCGAATTGTCCCTAGGTGTGAATGAGCGAGTGCGTTGTCTGTCCCTGTGTGCCCTGCGACTGGCTGGCAACCACTTCAGGGTGTCCCCTGCCCACTGCACGAAAAGAGCTGAGATGAGCTCCAGCACCCTCGCGACCCTACTGAGGATGAGCGGTGCAGATACTGGATGGATGGATGGATGGATGGATGAAGCCATGAGTGATTACTGAAATATAGGTATATAGTTTAGTAGTGGCTCAAAATAAGGAGAAAAAATATAAATCAAATTTAAACTTCCAAGAAGAACAGTGGAGAAAGCTCAAACCTCGGATAATGAATTGCAACCCGTTGAAAATACCCTCCCCGGAGTCCTTTCTTTTTATCAGTATATATCCTCCCCAAATGGTGTGGTTAGCGGTAGTGCAGTCAGGACGAGATGGGCAGAGTGTTTTGAGGAGTTGCTAAATGTGGAGGATGGGAGAGAAGTGAGAGTCGAGGCGATCATTGATCCTGGACTTCAGTTCAGCATTCAACACCATCATCCCACAACATCTGGTGGACAAAATGAGACTCCTGGGTTTCAACACCCCCCTGCGGAACTGGCTGCTGGACTTCCTCTGTGACAGACCCCAATCAGTGCGGATAGGTCAGAACAGTTCAGATGTCATCTACCTCAGCACGGGCTCCCCCCAAGGCTGCGTCCTAAGCCCCTTGCTGTTCACCTTGATGACACACGACTGCGTCCCCAGGTCCGCCACAAACCACATCGTGAAGTATGCTGACGACACAACAGTGGTGGGCCTCATCAGGGATGACAACGACCTGGCCTACAGAGAGGAGGTGGAGCAGTTGGTGGGCTGGTGCAGGGACAACAGCCTGGTCCTGAATGTCGACAAAACTAAAGAGATCATTGTCGACTTTAGGAAAAACCAGCCCAACCATGCCCCACTTTGCATCAACAACAAGGCTGTGGAGGTTGTCAGCAGTATCAAGTTCCTAGGGGTGCACATTTCAAACAAACTCACCTGGTCCGTAAACACTGCATCACTGGTTAAGAGGGCACAGCAGCGCCTGTACTTCCTGCGGAGGATGAGGAGAGCCCACCTGCCCCCACCCTCCCTTATTACATTCTACAGGGGCACCATAGAGAGTATCCTGACCAGCTGTATCTCTGTGTGGTGTGGAGGCTGCAGCGCTACCGACTGGGGTAGTGTGAGGAGGGTAACGAGGACAGCAGAGAAAATAATCGGGACTACACTTCCCTCCATTCAGGACATTGGCCAGAAGCACTGCCTATCCCATGCTAAAAACATTACCGGGGACCCCTCTCACCCCCATCATGGACTGTTCACTCTGCTAGCCTCTGGGAAGAGGTACTGCAGTGTGCGGTGCAGGACCACCAGGCTCCGCAATAGTCTAGTCCCCCTGGCCATTAGACTGTTAAATGGTCAATCTAACATATAGTTAACTTAAATCTAAACGGCTGCTAATCTGACTTTTGCACTACTGGCAGTTTTTTTTATAGCTTGCCACTCCTTGCACATTGCTCTCTGCACTATTGTAATTACAGCGTTATTGTTACAGTGTTAATGTTACTGTGTACCTGACTTGTTAACCTGACTGCCCATTTTGCGCATCTGGTTAGCTACTCTTCTTGCACTATCGGCACTATGGTAAAATACTATACGTAGCCAAAATACAATACAACATTATTTATATCTGTACATTCAAGGAAACTGTGGGGGTCAGATGCATCGACATTTCGTTCTGTATACACGTGTACTAGAATGACAATAAAGTAGATCTGAATCTGAATCTGAATCTGAATCTGGTATGGAAAGAATGCCCGTGTTGGGTGATTTAAATGTGAAGCCTGTGGAAACATGGGAGGTGCAAGAGGCAGTGAAAGAAATGAAAGGGGGGAAGGCACCTGGGTTGGATGGTTGTACTGCTGAATGCCTGAAAAAAGGTGGCACAGCTATGATTGACTGGTTAGTACGCTTGTTGAATGTATGTAGTGGTGTGGTTCCTGTTTATTGGTGTAGTGCATGTGTGGTGCCATTGTATAAGGGTAAAGGTGATAAGTATGATTGTAGCAATTCGAGAGGTATCAGTTTGTTGTCTGTGCCGGGTAAGCTATATGGAAGAGTCTTGATTAAGAGAGTGAGAGAAAGAACGAATGAGGTGGTGATGGAGGAGCAGAGTGGTTTCAGGAAAGGAAGAGGATGTGTGGATCAGGTGTTTGCAGTACGACAAGTGTGTGAGAAATATTTTGCAAAAGGTAAGGATGTTTATTTGGCTTTCATGGACATGGAAAAGGCGTATGACAGAGTTGATAGAGAGGCGTTGTGGCAAGTGATGGTGATGTATAGAGTGGGTGGAAAGTTGTTGGAAGCATTGAAGAGTTTTTATATGAACAGCAGAGCATGTGTAAGAGTAGGGAGTGAGACAAGTGAGTGGTTCCCTGTGTTGACTGGTGTGAGACAGGGGTGTGTGATGTCACCATGGCTGTTTAATGTGTACATGGATGGTGTGGTGAGAGAGGTGAATGCAAGAGTTTTTGGCAGAGGTGTAGACATGATGGACAACAGTGGAACAGTGTAGCAGGTAAGTCAGTTGTTGTTTGCAGATGACACAGCGCTTGTGGCTGATTCTGAGGAAACATTGAGAAGGTTGGTAACGGAGTTTGGAAGCGTATGTGATAGGCGTAAGTTATGTGTCAATGTTGGGAAGAGTAAGGTGATGAAGTGTTCACGTGATGGAGTGGGCATGACGTTAGAAATCAGGCTGCATGGACAGGTGCTGGAAGAAGTTGAAAGCTTTAGGTACTTGGGTTGTGATGTGGCTGCAGTTGGCTGAATGGAGTGTGAGGTATTGCACATTGAGTGAATCAAGGAAGCAAGGTTTTGGGTGCTCTGAGGAGAGTGATAAACAACAAGAGTATGAGTATGGATGTCAAGAGGGGACTGTATGAGAGTGTGATTGTGCCGACTGTGTTGTATGGTGCAGAGACTTGGAGCCTGAACACAGATTTAAGAAGGAAGTTGAATGTTTTTGAGATGAAGTGTTTGAGGACTATGTTAGGAGTGACGAGATTGGATAGACTGAGAAATGAAATTGTGAAAGACAGAACTGGAGTAATCGTGGAACTGAGCAAGCGTGTTGCTAAGAGGGTACTCGGTTGGTTTGGACACATGGAGAGAATGGATGAGCAGCGAATGTTGAAGAGGATCTACAGAGCAGAAGTCAATGGAAGGAGACCAAGAGGAAGGCTGCGATTGACGTGGATGGATGGTGTTATGGGTGCACTGCAGGAAAGAGGTCTAAATATAATGTAAGCTAGAGCTCTTGTTGGTGATAGAAAGAAGTGGAGAGGTGTTGTGAAAGGATAGTGGGATTGTGGACGCGTTCTTAAGGATGGGCTGGGCACCCGTAGGATGCGGCAGGGGTAGACCAGTGCAAGCTGTCGGGCCCTGCTGTTGAACAAGAGTGTGTTGTGTCACCCTGACCCGAGTGACATGGCCGCTTTCTGGTGTCCCATTTCATCTGGAGGGACGAAAGCATGACCAACTTGGGTGCCGAGGTGCCTAACTTGTTTGGGTGTTCGGGCAATTGGGTTTGCCATGGTCCAAAAATGTGTGTGTGTTTTTTTTGCTATTTATTTCCCTTTTATTTTCTTTGTTATTGTATGTGTGTGTGTCTTTCTGTCGGTCACCTCTCTTGAGGGATATGACCAATGTAGATAGATAGATAGAAATGGTGTGGTTATCAAAGAACAGCAACATGATTAGTGGATAGTGACAATTTTGTAAACAGTTCATAGAACAATCATACAATCACAATCATAGTCAAAATAAAGAACTGGCATCTTATGCAATATCATTTGCAGGTGTTCAATATTAACTGCTTAACGTTCCAACGTACTTTTGATAAACAAATACGTGTCTGTACGATGTTACCAGTCACTGAAATACATCATGCCACACATCTTTGTAAAGCTCAATCTCTTGGCATTCAAGAGTTGAAGTCAAGATCCCCTTCAAAATATACTTATCACAGGAACATCACAATCAGTCTGAAACAAGATACCCGAAAACTATAAAGCCGGCGACTCACCAATTACATTCCGTGGCAGTCATCAAATTCGTTGAATCTACGTAAAAATGTCTTTGTTACATCCAGAAAAACTTAGAGAATTTAACCATGTAAAATATTTAGTCCAAAACACACGATAATGACGATAAATTAAAGTATGACTGCTTCGTTCGATGTTCCGTCTTGTAATTTGTTTGTTTCGATCCAAAACTCCACTTTAAAAATTCTGTAAACAGACTCGTAAAATTATCCCCAATGATGTAGTTGGCCTCTGACCTTTCGATTGACACCTTTCTCGGACAATAACGGGCCTTTTTTATGGTCAACAGCCCATATTAGCCGATTAGCCTGTTTTATCAAATGGATATGCCTCCTGTAGCTCCGAATACCTTCAACCAGTGGTAATGATTCAAATGATAGTGTTGTAAACTGGTTGTCACCAAATGGCCATTTTGAAAACGCCTAAACCTAATCTTAGAAAAATGTGGAGAATACATCCATCCATCCGTTGTCTGCACCGCTTATCTTCAGTAGGGTTACTGGTGCGCTGAAGCCCATCCCAGCTATCTTCCTGCAGTGGGCAGGGGACACCCTGAACTGGTTGCCAGCCAATTGCAAGGCACACAGAGACAGACAACGCACTCGCTCATTCACACCTAGGGACAATTCGGACCAGTCAATTAACCTGACATGCAATATGTTTAGAATGTGGAAGAAAACCGGAGTGCCCAGAGGAAACTCACACAAGCACGGGGAGAACATGCAAACTCTGCACAGGAAAGCTGGTTGCTGGATTTGAACCCATGACTTAAAAACTGTGCTGAAGACGCGCTAACCACTCATCTTCCGCCCCGCCTGTCCATGTAGAATACAATGTTTAGTTTTTCAGAATATGATCGAATTTGACAAGGTACCAGGTAAGGCTTCAAGCTATTGTCTCACCTTTTTTGCAGCTATGATGCCCATGCTACACTCTCAGGCATATATTTGCGGGGGAAAAAACATTTAGACGAGAAGAAAAACCTTCTATTTCTGTGAGTTCCAACTCAGATTACTCAATGTCTGTAAAACTTGTCGTGATTAATTTAATTTGGGACAAAACTTCAGAGTCTTGCCATTCAAATGAAACCAAAACAGTTCATATTCTCCAAACAGAATTCAATTTATTTTTGGTATGTCTTGGCTTGGGATTTTAGGTGAATTTTACAGGAATGTTAAGGTGATAAAAATAAATACACGTATCAAGACCTCTCTAGGGAGGTATCTGAACCATATGCCTAAGCCCATTTAGATGGCTCCCTTGTTTTGTTTTTCATTTTGTTTTTCTTCGAATATTTTGACACAAATGTGCACCAGAATTGGTCTTTTCAAAGACCATGTAGGTCATAATTCACATCTGTAGTTCTAAAATACATCTTCTGATGCACCTGAAGAGATCATTATCAGAAACATTACTGATTAGCAGAAATATCACTGATAAATTAATTCCGTTTTAATATTAAACACGTGCAAAAAAGATTTCATAGGATGCCAGTTCGTTATTTTGGCTATTATTGTTCACACTTATCTGTTGTTTTCACTATTATAAACTTTTTAAATCATTTAGTGAGGATGTACTTTTATAACTTCAATAAGATTCAATGAAAAGAAAGGGCTCAGGGGAGTGTCTTTAGAAGAGGTTGGAAGTTGTTATCTGGAGTTCAGGCCCCTACCCTGTTCTCCTTGCAAGTTTAAAATCTATTAATGCCTACTTTCTAATAAACTATGAACTTGTTTTTCTGTGGGCGTCAATTACTGGCAGGTGAAGATGTCTTAATTGGTCAGGCTTCTGCTAACAACCAATCATGGCTTGGCTTCAGAAAGCAGGTTAACCCTAATTGATCGTTTGTTGAGCCCCGTACTCATTACCCTTTTTCAAAATGGCCAGTGCCAGAAATGGATAAAAACAGGGCGATTTTGCTTCTTAAGCCAAAACTATTATTTGTTCTGTTCACATGCAGCAGTGTGATTTAAACAAAATGGTAGTATCTCATCATGAAATAACAATCCATATGTTAAAGTTAAGTTAAGTCTTAACTGTTGTCAGCGGAAACATTACTGATGATGTGTTCAGGTGCATCTGTCGATGTAATTTACAACTAACGATGTGAATGACGACCCACTTGGTCTTTTAAAAAAGATATGCCCTCAATTCTTGTAAACTGTTAAAAAATTATGAATAAACAAATGGATACATTTTCGAAAAAAGGGCCCCTTTTTGAGGGCACTAAAAGACAGGAGCTCTAGCACCACCTACCATTTATCTTCGTCCACCAATGACTTACATGCTAATGTTCCTCCTGCGGCTGTGTCTTTTCTGGGTGTCTGGTACTTTTACGTTGCTTACAAAGGAACTTTTTCTCATTTTAGCCATAATAAGGCATTAGAGTGTTAGTCATGGGTCATTGCATCCCATTCAGACGTGATTTCCCAGAGAATTGCCGGTGTCTGCGTCCCGCTGTGTGACTTAGACTAATATGACTTTTGTGTCTATACATAAACGTGCCGCCTAATGCGGCTCTAATGCATGCTGGACGAGCACAGGGCACTGCAGCATGTGACACTTGATTATGTTTTGTGACAAGAGGCTTAATGGGCTTTCCCCTGCATAGCGGCTTCATTAGAGATGCAGGCTTACATTTATGAACGATGATTGAGGCCCCTGTATTTAACCCAAAGAAGAGGAGGTGATGTTTTTTTATTTCCACTGCCTGGCCCATGTTTCAGTTCATTCACAGGGGGCTTGTTACTTAACTCAAGCTGCTGGGGTGATCCTAATGCAAGCACAATCTTTGCAGAAGTCAAAATCGCTTTGAATTTTCAGCCCCCAAAATGCTAAAGGAAGCCAATTTTATTCACAAAGCCTTGTAGCTGCATTTAAGTATTAATATTTTACGTGCAAATGAAACGAGTGAAGGACTTTAAAGTTTAAAAGAGTTCCAGATCTCACAGCTTCTGTCAAAATGCATCGGTATAAATCCTCCGTGCACGCACACTGAGAAGTGCGTTGATGTTAAAAGCATCTTCAGTTTATGCTCATCCACATTTAAACCATGTGAAAAAGAGGAAAAAAATTGGACCATAAAAACTGAAGGTCAAAGTAATCCAGCATTCCTTTTAATGCATTCTTTCTGGGTTTGGAGATGAATAAATAAGGGTCAAAAAGGTGGAGTGAAAAAAGACCATTCCGATCAAGTGTAGCAATATGCCAGATGGTGGCTGAATTCAACTTGGCATCTTGATCTTTGGCCCATCGCCTGAACTTTAAAGGTCAAAAGCACTGTTTTTGTAACTACTGGGTCTCGCTTTGGCATGTCTACTGGGAATCGTATGCAACCTGTGTGCAATTGAACATTGATTGCCTTTCACCTCTATAGTGAGACACAAAGAGGGTCATTAAAAAGTTTACTGCTATGATCACCTCACTGGATTTTTTTCAAGGCATTCCTGCTAAATTTTGCAAGGTAACTAGATGATTATCACAGTCACCAATGTCCTTATGTTGGCAACTAATATATATTTTCCTATGGAGGCTTAATTCGTACAATGTATATCCTGTTTTAGAGAAGACAATCATAAATTGCCACTGTGTATCCAAGTTTGATATTTGAAGGGTTTTGGGGACTTAATGTTGAATTTTGTTCAAGTTACCATGTGTATTGTTGTAGATTAGCCCATTCCTTACCATAATAAAAACACAGTAATAATACATTTCCAAAATATTAAAAATACTACTTATATTGATAACATTAATGATGACCAGGAGCAAAAAGGGTTGAAACAAATTTTGAGCAAATCTAGTATTTTATAAGTGTTGCTGATGTTGGAGTGGCAGAAGAAGAACAGGAATCTTAGATCTGGTTAATCGCCTGGACAAAGTATCAACCCAGTATGGGATGGAAATCAGCACAGAAAATACTAAGATGATTAAGAGACCCCAAACAAACATTGCCACCAACCACCAAGATCTTGGACCAAATTTAAATACCAGAAGCTGTCATATCAGATGAGGGCTCAGAAACAGAAATCATGGCCAGGCTAGCTCAAACCAAAGCCAAATTTGCCAGAATTAAACCCATCTTGAGAGATAAGAACATTCTTGTGAAATAAAAAAATCAGACTAATGCAAGCGCTGGTTATTCCATCTTCATCTATCTTGGTGAGACATGAACTCCCACAGCAAAGCTGGAAAGGAAAATCCAGGCCACAGAGATGCTATACCACAGGGAACATCTAGGCATCAGCTAGAAAGCCCATGTGACACCATCAGAGGGAACACTGGACCCTACAAAGAGCTGTTGAGATTATCGAGACTGGCCAAGATCATTCTCAAGGGCACAGTTCAAGGAGGCAGGAGGAGAGGAAGACAGAAAAATAACTAGGCCAACAACAAATAATGATCTTATACCAATTGTGCCGCAGCCCAAAGTCTTGTTGCGTCCTCAATGGTGCCCAGACGACCCAGGTAGTTAAGGCATTGGTCCACAACTTCTCCTGTTCAATGGACTTGTTTAATGTCTGACCATATGCTTGCGCTCCATTAATATTAGTAACAATGATAATAATAGTCCCAAATATACTGTGCAATCACTAAACCTCAAGCAATCTAGATGACATAGGCAAAGGCATTACATTTTGTCTCATCAACACACTATTTTTATTCACGGTATCACATTTAACCATGTTGTTTTGGCTGAACTCTTACCCAAAATACTCCATTACAACATTCTAAAAAGTGGCACAATAAGTAAAAATTGTGTGATAATGAGATAAAATCATATGCCTTTTTGTTTGTCGACATCAATCCTAGTAGCCTAGTGGTAAGGATTCAGCGATCTCACTGCGTACATTTTGGTTTGATTCCTGTTGCATCCTTCACAGAGTAAATTATGTAAGCAGTATTTGTCGACTGATCAGTCATTACTGAATTACAGTGACATATTTGCATGATACTTTGGTATTAAGCACACACGCACGTTGATGTTTTTTGGGGTAAACAAAGGGTGTGTGCAAAAAAATAAGGCGTTTTTTTTTCTTCTTCCTCTTTTTCTGTGGCCCATTACCAAGCAACTCATGGCTTGGTAACCTTTCACTGCCCGGTGGTAGCTGACCACTGGGTTATGGGATCTGTGAACTGTGATTATTTTTAAAATGAGTGTCAAAATCGTAGCCCCTTAGGTGCTGGAATGGTCATCTCGACAATAAGGCAGCTATTTTGTGAGGCTGATTCATATTCATTTGAATATTCCCCTTAGAGGCTGGGCCACAATTGAAGAAAAAGACCATCAATCTATTTATTTTCTACAGAACCACTGTCAGTGGCAGAGCTCTGGTAGTTAGAATCAGGCCGGCAGTCCTCTATTCAACCATGTCTGATTTAATCTGACACTCTGGTACTGCTTTACACTAATCAGCAGCCTCAAAGTAGCCCTTAGCTTCACAAAGATTGCTGACCCCAACTCCTCTTTCGGTTGACCTGTTTTAGGGTCCACACAAAGAATGGATTGTAGACTTGTATCCATGTATAAATGATTATAGGCACCTTGGTATGAATGTTTAATTTTGACAGATTACAAGACATTCACTTATTGACCAGTATGCAATTACAGATGGCAGTCCAATGTCTTGGTGGCTGGACCGACGCGGTGAAAGGCGGAGCTATTGGGGCGGCTTTCTGCCCGGAATCCAGCAATGCTCGTGCAGTCTGGAGGAAAACTGTGTGGACATGAACTACTTCTGCAATTGTGATGCAGATTCAGACATGTGGTATGTTGGGAGGGACTGAGGTTTTTTTTACACTTCATTGAAAGTTTTCTCTTGATATGTCAGAATAAAGACATACTAACGTACAAATGTTTTCACCTTTAGAGCTGTATTCTCCCTGGCAAACTTAATTCAGCAGCCCAAGACGCTAATTATATAAAAAAAAAAAAAAAGAAAGTTTTCGATGAGCAGCTAAACCATAATTTGAATTTTGCTGTATTAAACGCTTGAAGTGACTTCTCATTCTTTACGTTAATCCACTCCAAACTCCAAATCCAGTCTGGATTTGATGCTGTTTGCATATTTCCAAAGGCGCTTGTCTCCCTGGTGATGCATTGCTTTAATGTCTTTATTCTGCCTTCTGCACTAATGCAGAAGAATAGGAGCCTTTATCTCAATTCCCGTCGAGGCCTGGGGAACGCCTTGCACACTCTCCCTGCTTGTGTTTGCTCATTCACTCATTCGTCGCCGGTCTATCACAGGGCCAACGACACAGGCGTTCTCTCCTACAAAGACCACCTACCAGTGAGCAAGATTGTGATTGGAGATATCGGCAGGGCCGGCTCGCAGGCTGTCTTCCACGTCGGGTCTCTGCATTGTTATGGAGACAGTAGGTGAACGCTCGTATACTAGATCAGGGTCAGGAACCTATGGTTTGTGTGCCATATATTTTCATGCCTATTAAAAGTTACACATTTGACTGTGGCTATCCTAGATTGGGCGACCAGATTTTGGTACATGTGAAGCTGAGGCCCCACCACTATACCCATTATTCAGTCAGTATATTTGTATTAATATGAGACATAAGCTCTGACATTCTTATTATTTTATAGATTTGATTAAATAATCAAACATCACAGTAAAATAAATGAATTGGCTTTTGTCTGGCTTTGTTGATTTTGTTTTAAAATTCATTTTGTGTCTCTCTCTAAGAAATTAAAGATTTAAATACGTTTGCTTCTATGGCTCTTTGGATCAAAAGATTCCCGACCCGTGTTTTAGATAATGGTGTTGGCTGGAAGTCACTCACTGCCGTGGTCACTCACGAGTAAATATGTGTAGAATGGAGAATATCGTTAATGCTGGTTTGCATGATTTTCAGTATTTCACAGTGCTTCACTTCTACTGCTGATTTCTAAATGTATTGAACTCATTTCTCTCATCAAAATATACATGCTACACCCTAAGGAACAACTTAAAAAAAGGTTTTGTCAAAAATAAAATACAACTGGCACAGCTTTTATCCAGGGCAAAAGGAGTTCGTCAGGCAGACACTTTTGATTAAATGTACACCCTCCCATGGTCCCAAGTAAATGTCTCTGTCTGAAGTTGCTAAGTGTATTGTGGGTAGACCTAGAACATGTGTCTGCTCTGAAAGGCCCGAATGAAAAAACATCCCCGTTTTGATAGTACCGTTATTGAGGTCACGCACTGTTGCCACAAAAGTAAAACTGTGATTGATAAATCTTTACTAAATATTTTATTTCGAACAAATATAAATCTTATTAATGTGTTCACATTTTTAAGACTTGTGAACATTAGTTTTGACATTGTCCCTAGGTGCGAATGAGCGAGTGAGTTGTCTGTCTCCAGCTGCCTACTGCCAAAAGATAGCTGGGATGGGCTCCAGCACCCCTGCGACCCTAGTTTGGATAGGCAGTGCAGATAATGGATGGAATTCAATGCCTGTTAAAACTTTTCAAGGATCCACGGGAGCATGTTTTTATACCATAATCGCTACCATTGTCGCTACCAACACAGGACTTTCTCACATTGTTTTTTGCGCTAAAGCATCAACAAAGCATCATGGGATTTGTAATATGAGGTGTGAATGTGGCATTACAGTGCTGCTGCTGTGTAATACCAACAGACCAGTGTCCTGCCAAAACGTCCTACCTTTTGGAGAATTCTCACCAATGCTGATATAATTTCCTACGGAGAGTACTGACTTAAATTAGTTTTGATTTGGTCTTATTTAACATTTTCACTGCTTTGAAAATAGTGCTTTCTGACTAGGCTTTTAAGCCTCGCGTGCTTTTCTGGGGTGGCTTTTAAGCATGTTGTTTGTTGAATATGTTAATCATGCACTGTATGTATGCATGCCAACCCTCGTTATATGTCATGAGTAACGGTTCAGTTTTCAAAAATTCTGAGCTTCAGTGTTGCTAGTTTTACTTGATAAGAAAGAAAACAATATTCGCTGTCAGATTAGCCTACGGTAGTACGTCTCAGCGTGATAGGACATTTTGACAGAACACCTGGTCTAATATGAATTTGAAATTGCCTCGTGGGCAAAATACAATTACTCTGTTGTCCAAATTTGGCCTGCAGACCAGAGTTGGACACTTATGCTTCAAAGCTTTAAACTTTGCATTTAATCAGTGATGAATCTATACTAAAGAACACCACTCCTATATGGTCCCCGAAAGGCACAGAACACCCTTATTACTCAAATTTAATTATATTAAAAACGGGACTATTGTACCCTATTTCATAAATGGTGGCCCTATTTCTCCTTAATAATTCTCAGCCAATTTGTGACTCCATGTGCTGACATTGTCACTTTATTTTGTCTGTTTCTGGTAAAGGGTCTGTGTGGAATGCAGCCACTTTCTACCAAGAGTCGTCTTATCTCTACTTCCCCACATCACCGACCGAATCAGCCTCGGACATCTCCTTCTACTTTAAAACCAGCACTCCCTCGGGAGTTTTTGTAGAGAGCCTGAGCCTCAAAGACTCAGTCCGAGTGGAACTCAGCTGTAAGTCTTCAGTCTGTCCCATAACAAGAACAAAGAGAGACACAATTCATATTTTTAAACTGTTTTAATATTTTACAAACAGTATTATTTAATATTGAATACATTGTAAAACTAAATTCCCTTTACCGCCTGGGTCGTTGGGGAACGACTTCTTGTGTTGTACAGTGTTTAGCGCTCTACTGAAAAATAGTAATTACCGTAAATTCCGGACTATAAGGCGCACCTGATTATAAGCCGCACCCCCCACATTTCGGGAGGAAAACGGATTTATTACATACACAAGCTTTTTAAGGGTTATTGTTCTATCTTCGTTATTCATGATCCATTATCCGTTATCGGTCAGTTCATAATATGCTACAAAGCCAAGGAGCCGGGACTCTTACTCTCAGCCAAAAGGCCAAGCTAAGGTCCTAGCCCTAAAGCCTTGCTGCGATCAGGTTTATATAATTCTCAGTTCAACAACCAGGTTTTTTTTTTGGTTTGAACAAATTTATTGACACTAATAACAGAAAACAATCATGACAATCTCAACAGCAATTAAGCACATTCACAATATTATATTTTAATATGACTTTTTTAACAGCAAGCACAATGTGAGGTTTGAACAACCCTTCTCGAAAATCTTAATAGCAATCAAGCATATTCACAATTTCATTATATAACATCTTTGTTAGTGTCAATAGATCCGTCCAGGCCAAAGTCGATTATTTTTGGTCTGTGGTTTGAACAAATTTATTGACACTAAAAACAGAAAACAATCATGACAATCTCAACAGCAATTAAGCACATTCACAATATTATATTTTAATATGACTTTTTTAACAGCAAGCACAATGTGAGGTTTGAACAAACCTTCTCGAAAATCTTATTAGCAATCAAGCATATTCACAATTTCATTATATAACATCTTTGTTAGTGTCAATAGATCCGTCCAGGCCAAAGTCGATTGTCCTCGGTCTGAACAAATCCACCGACACCAACAGCAGCAAAACAAACACGACAATCTCAACAGCCATCAAGCATATTCACAATTTTTTATATCTGACAATATGACGTGACGATATGACGTTTTAACATTTTTTCCTAACATTTTCAACATCAATTAAACAATTTCAGAGTTATTTTCTTTTAACAGTAGTTAACCAGCGTGTAAAAGGCAATACTATTGTGCAAGGGCATAGCTCTGCCATCCCACCCTCCCAAGCAGCATTCTTCCAGTCCTTTGTGTGGGTCCTCTCCCTTCTGCGTGGGTCCTCTCCCTTCTGGGTTCCACAACCCAGGCCGTTGCTGCCGGGACACCCACAGTGTGGAGTTTTTAAGGGTTATTGTTCTATCTTCGTTATTCATTATCCATTATCCGTTAACGGTCAGTTCATAATACGCTACAAAGCCAAGGAGCCGGGACTCTTACTCTCAGCCAAAAGGCCAAGCTAAGGTCCTAGCCCTAAAGCCTTGCTGCGATCATTGTGAATGCACCGTTCCCGGAGGTACTGCAATATCGGGCCGATGCGTGGAGTGGACAGAGCAAGCTCTTATTCCATCTACAGATTGCAAAAATCTGTGCTCACTACAAGTACAGTATGTTTTCCACGGCCAGAAAATTCTGACCGTGAAGCATAAGGCCAAGCTAAGGTCCTAGCATTATGGGGTTTTGGGGTTTTTAAGGGTTATTGATCTATCTTCGTTATTCATTATCCATTATCCGTTATCGGTCAGTTCATAGGTCCTAGCATTATGTTGGGGGGGGGGGTTTTAAGGGTTATTGTTCTATCTTCATTATTCATTATCCATTATCCGTTATCGGTCAGTTCATAATACGCTACAAAGCCTAGGAGCCGGGACACTTACTCTCAGCCAAAAGGCCAAGCTAAGGTCCTAGCCCTAAAGCCTTGCTGCGATCATTGCGAATGGGGTTTGGGGTTTTTAAGGGTTATTGTTCTATCTTCGTTATTCATTATCCATTATGCGGGGGTTTTGGGGTTTTTAAGGGTTATTGATCTATTTTCGTTATTCATTATCCATTTTCCGTTATCGGTCAGTTCATTATACGCTCCAAAGCCTAGGAGCCGGGACACTTACTCTCAACCAAAAGGCTAAGCTAAGGTCCTAGCCCTAAAGCCTTGTTGCGATCATTGCGAATGCACCGTTCCCGGAGGTACTGCAATACCGGGCCGATGCGTGGAGTGGACAGAGCAAGCTCTTATTCCATCTCCGGAATGCAAAAATCAAAAGGCCAAACTAATGCCAATCTAAGAACCTAGCATCAAAGCCTTGCTAAAGGCCAAGCTAAGGACTTAGCAACAAAGCCTTACTCCATGGATAGTACACAAATCCAGATCTACAATTGGGCTATACAAATAAACATGACTACACCCACTTGGGATTTTTTTGGTTTGAACAAATTTATTGACACTAAAAACAGAAAACAATCATGACAATCTCAACAGCAATTAAGCACATTCACAATATTATATTCCAATATTACGTTTTTAACAGCAAACACAAAGTGAGGTTTGAACAAACCTTCTCGAAAATCAAACATATTCACAATTTCATTACATAACATCTTTGTTAGTGTCAATTTTTTTTGGTTTGAACAAATTTATTGACACTAAAAACAGAAAACAATCATGACAATCTCAACAGCAATTAAGCACATTCACAATATTATATTCCAATATTACGTTTTTAACAGCAAACACAAAGTGAGGTTTGAACAAACCTTCTCGAAAATCAAACATATTCACAATTTCATTATATAACATCTTTGTTAGTGTCAATAGATCCGTCCAGGCCAAAGTCGATTGTCCTCGGTCTGAACAAATCCACCGACACCAACAGCAACAAAACACAGCCATCAAGCATATTCACAATTTTTTATATTTGACAATATGACGTGACGATATGACGTTTTAACATTTTTTCCTGACATTTTCAACATCAATTAAACAATTTCAGAGTTATTTTCTTTTAACAGTAGTTAACCAGCGTGTAAAAGGCAATACTATTGTGCAAGGGCATAGCTCTAAGATCCCACCCTCCCAAGCAGCATTCTTCCAGTCCTCTGTGTGGGTCCTTTCCCTTCTGCGTGGGTCCTCTCCCTTCTGGGTTCCACAACCCAGGCCGTTGCTGCCGGGACTCCCACAGTGTAGCTCCGGCTCCCCCCTCCGGGTGGGTGCAGACGAGTCTTCTTTATGGCTGCGTCCTAGGCCCGCCGCTCGCAGATTGTATGGTATCTGCAGCCATTTGGAGCACAGCCACGGGGGGGATCTGCCTGCACCTCCATACCAGCAGGTTTCTGGAGGTCCAGATGGCGTCCTTGATGGCGGCGAGAGTGAGCCAGTCCCTGGCAAAGTCGTTCCGATGCCTCCTCGACCGACTCACCCCGTAAAGCACGTACTGTGCATCAGGGACCTCTCCTGCTGGCAAGTCCGGGAACTTTCCTAGTTGTTCGGCCATTTTCCACAAGGGGTTTTTAAGGGTTATTGATCTATCTTCGTTATTCATTATCCATTATCCGTTATCGGTCAGTTCATTATATGCTACAAAGCCTAGGAGCCGGGACACTTACTCTCAGCCAAAAGGCCAAGCTAAGGTCCTAGCCCTAAAGCCTTGTTGCGATCATTGCGAATGCACCGTTCCAGGAGGTACTGCAATACCGGGCCGATGCGTGGGGTGGACAGAGCAAGCTCTTATTCCATCTCCGGAATGCAAAAATCAAAAGGCCAAGCTAAGGATCTAGGCCTATTGCATTGTTTCTGGTTTTTGGTTTTGGTTTGAACAAATTTATTGACACTAAAAACAGAAAACAATCATGACAATCTCAACAGCAATTAAGCACATTCACAATATTATATTCCAATATTACGTTTTTAACAGCAAACACAAAGTGAGGTTT
Organism: Urocampus carinirostris; assembly: GCF_059441175.1. Lineage (NCBI taxonomy): Eukaryota > Metazoa > Chordata > Actinopteri > Syngnathiformes > Syngnathidae > Urocampus > Urocampus carinirostris. Next base: position 37,131,187 of record NC_142362.1, on the reverse strand, counting down.
GAACAAACCTTCTCGAAAATCAAACATATTCACAATTTCATTATATAACATCTTTGTTAGTGTCAATAGATCCGTCCAGGCCAAAGTCGATTGTCCTCGGTCTGAACAAATCCACCGACACCAACAGCAGCAAAACACAGCCATCAAGCATATTCACAATTTTTTTATATTTGACAATATGACGTGACGATATGACTTTTTAACATTTTTTCCTGACATTTTCAACATCAATTAAACAATTTCAGAGTTATTTTCTTTTAACAGTAGTTAACCAGCATGTAAAAGGGGGGATTTTTTAAGGGTTATTGTTCTGTCTTCTTTATTCATTATCCATTATCCGTTATCGGTCAGTTCATAAAACGCTGCAAAGCCTAGGAGCCGGGACTCTTACGCTCAGCCAAAAGGCCAAGCTAAGGTCCTAGCCTTAAAGCCTTGCTGCGATCATTGCAAATGCACCGTTCCCGGAGGTACTGCAATACCGGGCCGATGCGTGGAGTGGACAGAGCAAGCTCTTATTCCATCTAAGGGGTTGGGGTTTTTAAGGGTTATTTATCTATCTTCCTTATTCATTATTCATTATCCGTTATCGGTCAGTTCATAATACGCTACAAAGCCTATGAGCCGGGACACTTACTCTCAGCCAAAAGGCCAAGGTTTGAACAAATTTATTGACACTAAAAACAGAAAACAATCATGACAATCTCAACAGCAATTAAGCACATTCACAATATTATATTCCAATATTACGTTTTTAACAGCAAACACAAAGTGAGGTTTGAACAAACCTTCTCGAAAATCAAACATATTCACAATTTCATTATATAACATCTTTGTTAGTGTCAATAGATCCGTCCAGGCCAAAGTCGATTGTCCTCGGTCTGAGCAAATCCACCGACACCAACAGCAGCAAAACACAGCCATCAAGCATATTCACATTTTTTTTATATTTGACGATATGACGTTTTAACATTTTTTCCTGACATTTTCAACATCAATTAAACAATTTCAGAGTTATTTTCTTTTAACAGTAGTTAACCAGCGTGTAAAAGGCAATACTATTGTGCAAGGGCATAGCTCTGCCATCCCACCCTCCCAAGCAGCATTCTTCCAGTCCTCTGTGTGGGTCCTTTCCATTCTGCGTGGGTCCTCTCCCTTCTGGGTTCCACAACCCAGGCCGTTGCTGCCGGGACTCCCACAGTGTAGCTCCGGCTCCCCCCTCCGGGTGGGTACAGACGAGTCTTCTTTATGGCTGCTTCCTAGGCCCGCCGCTCGCAGATTGTATGGTATCTGCAGCCATTTGGAGCACAGCCACGGGGGGGATCTGCCTGCACCTCCATACCAGCAGGTTTCTGGAGGTCCAGATGGCGTCCTTGATGGCGGCGAGAGTGAGCCAGTCCCTGGCAAAGTCGTTCCGATGCCTCCTCGACCGACTCACCCCGTAAAGCACGTACTGTGCATCAGGGACCTCTCCTGCTGGCAAGTCCGGGAACTTTCCTAGTTGTTCGGCCATTGTCCACAAGACCTTGGCAGCGCTGCACTCACAAAAAAGGTGCCTCACCGACTCCTGGGCGCCACAGCCAGGTCGAGGGCACGTCGAAGTCGCTGACATTCCTCGGTGGTGCATTACAGCTCTGACTGGGAGAACTTCATGAGCCACCATCCATGACAAGTCTCGTAGTCTGTTTGGGAGGGCAGGATGATTGACGTTGCTCCAAACCGTTGTGGATTCGCCAAACGCAAGCCCCCGCACAGGGCTTACTGTAGCTCGCTCTTGCACAATAGCAATAAGGGCCCTGTGGTTTTGTAAAGTGTGACATTCTTGTGTTTCCAAATCAAACTTCTTCAAAAAATCCCGGATAAAGAGATGTGTTGGTGGCAAGTTAAACGAAACTGGAATCAAACGATTGTCTGGTACAAGGTGGGGGGGGGGGTTTAAGGGTTATTGATCTATCTTCGTTATTCATTATCCATTATCCGTTATCGGTCAGTTCATAATACGCTACAAAGCCTAGGAGCCGGGACACTTACTCTCAGCCAAAAGGCCAAGCTAAGGTCCTAGCCCTAAAGCCTTGCTGCGATCATTGCGAATGCACCGTTCCCGGAGGTACTGCAATACCGGGCCGATGCGTGGAGTGGACAGAGCAAGCTCATATTCCATCTCCGAAATGCAAAAATCAAAGATAGTGACTTCATAGAAAGTACACAAAAGGCAAAAAGGCCAAGCTAGGAACCTAGCATCAAAGCCTACGGCCAGAAATTTCTGGCCGTGAAGCAGATGTAAACAGTCCAAGGCTAAGTTAATGTCCTAGCTTTGATTGTCTGGTACAAGGTGGTGGGGGTTTTTTAAGGGTTATTGATCTATCTTCGTTATTCATTATCCATTATCCGTTATCGGTCAGTTCATAATACGCTACAAAGCCTAGGAGCCGGGACACTTACTCTCAGCCAAAAGGCCAAGCTAAGGTCCTAGCCCTAAAGCCTTGCTGCGATCATTGCGAATGCACCGTTCCCGGAGGTACTGCAATACCGGGCCGATGCGTGGAGTGGACAGAGCAAGCTCATATTCCATCTCCGAAATGCAAAAATCAAAGATAGTGACTTCATAGAAAGTACACAAAAGGCCAAGCTAAGGACTTAGCATCAAGGCCAAGCTAAGGACCTAGCATCGTGCTGATCAACCGTAACTTCATAGACAGTACACAATTCTAGAACCACAGTTGACGTTACAGATAGTACACAAATCCAGGACCACAGTGTCACAAAAGAGAGGGGGGGTTTTTAAGGGTTATTGATCTATCTTCGTTATTCATTATCCATTATCCGTTATCGGTCAGTTCATAATACGCTACAAAGCCTAGGAGCCGGGACACTTACTCTCAGCCAAAAGGCCAAGCTAAGGTCCTAGCCCTAAAGCCTTGCTGCGATCATTGCGAATGCGGGGGTTTGGGGTTTTTAAGGGTTATTGATCTATCTTCGTTATTCATTATCCATTATCCGTTATCGGTCAGTTCATAATACGCTACAAAGCCTAGGAGCCGGGACACTTACTCTCAGCCAAAAGGCCAAGCTAAGGTCCTAGCCCTAAAGCCTTGCTGCGATCATTGCGAATGCACCGTTCCCGGAGGTACTGCAATACCGGGCCGATGCGTGGAGTGGACAGAGCAAGCTCATATTCCATCTCCAAAATGCAAAAATCAAAGATAGTGACTTCATAGATAGTACACAAATCCAGAACATAGCAATAGCGACCAGAGTGTGTCACTACGTGACGATCAATCAAGCATATTCATCACACGTTCGGGGTTTTGGGGTTTTTAAGGGTTATTGTTCTATCTTCGTTATTCATTATCGGTCAGTTCATAATACGCTACAAAGCCTAGGAGCCGGGACACTTACTCTCAGCCAAAAGGCAAAGCTAAGGTCCTAGCCCTAAAGCCTTGCTGCGATCATTGCGAATGCACCGTTCCCGGAGGTACTGCAATACCGGGCCGATCCGATGCGTGGAGTGGACAGAGCAAGCTCTTATATTCATCACACGTTCACGGCAGTAGCTTTATTGTTCTGGAATTTATCAATTGGCTGATTGAATTGAAAATGATACTGGTGTATATCATTTGATGCAGACCTGCAAACTCCAGGTGCCCGTTGAAAGTAATCCAAGGAAAAAAAAGTCTATTTTTCCAAAGGTAAGAGTGGGAAAAATATATATGCACCTTTGTCTGCGGTGTCCACAAACACTCAATTTTACTGGTCCCTACTTCCCATAATCCCCCGTGTCTGTTACGCCCCTTCTTTTTAATTGGTCAGTGCAAGACTTATCAGAAAAAGTGTCCAAAATAAATACAAATAAATACATGACAAAAATATACAGTTGCAAATACATATTATACATGGGGTTTTTAAGGGTTATTGTTCTATCTTCGTTATTCATTATCCATTAGCCGTTATCGGTCAGTTCATTATACGCTTCAAAGCCAAGGAGCCGGGACTCTTACTCTCAGCCAAAAGGCCAAGCTAAGGTCCTAGCCCTAAAGCCTTGCTGCGATCATTGCGAATGCACCGTTCCCGGAGGTACTGCAATACCGGGCCGATGCGTGGAGTGAATTTCACATTTAAAGGTCCCTTTTACATGGTTACACATATTTACAAAGAAAGACGGTACACCGAGAGAGTTTTCAAAGCTTTAATAATAACAATATAACTTTCATCCCAAACCGTGCCTGTGAAAGGTACCACCACGCTACCCATAACACGCTCGCAGGGCTCAAAACGTAGCCGTTAAATAAAAAGCTGTGACGCACCAAACATCAACTTTATTACAAGACATGTGCCGGACATTTAAACTGGTGGACTGTTTCAAATCCATACATCCAGGAGAGGAGGGCTTCACCTGGTTCAGTAGTGACAATGCCAGAGCCTCTCGAATAGACTACATCTTTACGAGGGGTTTAGCACAGAGTGATGCAAGATTAATTCCAGTTTTTTTTTCGGATCACTTGCTACTGTCCTGCTCTTTCTCATTTCCTTCAGGTATGACTGTTGGGAAGGGTTTGTGGAAGTTAAACTGCTCCCTGCTGGAGGATGAGGCTCTAGCCGCACAATACAGGGAGCTGTACAAAGACTGGCAGACCCTTCAAGACTCGTATGATTCACGAGCACAATGGTGGGAAATGACAAAGAAACGAACACAGACCTTTTTTAAAAATGCAGGGAAAAACAAGAAACTCAAAGAGATGAAACGCATGTCGGGACTACAAAGAAGACTCCAACGCTATTTCATCCTAACAGCAAAGGGGATGGACTTTAATGATGAAATCAAAGAGATCAAACAAGAACTAAACGCTTTGGCGGAAATAAAGAGCAAAGGCATCATAATAAGAAGCAGAGAAAGAGAAATAGAAGAAGGGGAAAAATGTACACGCTACTTTTTTAAAAAAATTATGGGCAAAAATGAGGGGATCTTTAAACTTCAAAACGAAAACGGGCAAATAACAAAGGAATGTAGTGAAATAACCAGATTGGTCGAAGACTACTACAAAAAATTATTTGAAAAGAAAGAAACATATGAGAATGAAATGGGGCATGTATTAGATCATATTTCAAGATCAGTGCGTCAAGACCCCTTTTTAACATCAGACTTTACCCAAGACCAACTGAATGATTGCATAAAGACTATGAAAAAAGGCAAATCACCCGGGGAGGACGGACTCAACCTCGAATTTTACCGGACTTTTTGGGATATTTTAGCACCAGATCTGTTAACTGTTTTTAACGAATTTTCCAGTCGAGACCATATGCCAGACAGTTTCAGAATCGGGATAGTTACTCTATTGCACAAAAAAGGAGACAAAATTGACTTAAAAAACTGGCGACCCATAACGCTTTTAAACGTGGACTGTAAAATTTTCAGCAAGCTTCTAGCAACACGAATGTCTGTTGTCTTGGGAGACTTGGTTGATCCAGACCAAACCTGTGCCATTGTGGGAAGGAAGATCAGCGACAGTCTCATGCTGATCCGTGACACCATTTGTTATGCAAGAGACAGAAACATGCGACTAGCGGTCCTAAACCTAGACTTTGAAAAAGCCTTTGATCGAGTCTCGCACCAATACCTCTTCAGGGTATTGCAAAAATGTGGTTTTCCCCAAAAATACATCAATTGGGTAGGACTGCTATACCGAGACATCTACAGCAAATTCATGATTAACGGGAATTTATCGGAAGCAATCGAGATCAACTGCGGTGTACGTCAAGGTTGCCCTATGTCTCCCCTTCTCTATGTTCTTTGCATTGAACCTTTGGCACAAATGTTAAGAAAAGATAGATTTGTCGAAGGCATCAATATCCCAGGAAGTGGGGGACAAATTACCAAGTGTGTTTTGTACATGGATGATTTTAATATTTTGTGTACTGACCGCGCATCTGTTGAAAGAGCCCTTGACTTGACTGACCTGTTTGGGAGGGCGTCTGGGTCAAGGCTAAATAGAGAAAAATCACAAGTGAAGTTTTATGGAATGTGGAAAGAGACAGAAAAGGCAGGACTCCCGCTGACGGTGTTAAAGACAGACCAGAAAATCCTAGGGATAAAATTCAATGTGGATGGAGGAGGCGAGACCAACTGGGATGACGTGACAAGGAAAGTTAAGCAAAAACTTGTTTTTTGGTCACTAAGAAAACTGACAATAGAGGGGAAGGTCCTAATCATCAAAGCGATCATCCTCCCAATGCTTTTGTCAATCAGTTTAATTTTTATGCCTAAAAGAAACGTGCTGTTACAAATGGACCGAGCCATCTTTCGCTTTGTCTGGGGCTCAAAGTGGGAAAGGATAAAAAGAGATACAATGAAAAAGAAAAAGGAAAAAGGGGGGAAAGGAGTGCCTGACCTCCAGCTTTTCCTGGGAAGCAAATATGTCTCTCTCCACTTCCAAAACGCTGTGGGCCCACCCAACAACCCGAAAAGTCAAGCAATGACCCGTTTTTGGATGGGCTCATATTTGCGGAAGCTAAAGCTTGTACCAGACAATCGTTTGATTCCAGTTTCGTTTAACTTGCCACCAACACATCTCTTTATCCGGGATTTTTTGAAGAAGTTTGATTTGGAAACACAAGAATGTCACACTTTACAAAACCACAGGGCCCTTATTGCTATTGTGCAAGAGCGAGCTACAGTAAGCCCTGTGCGGGGGCTTGCGTTTGGCGAATCCACAACGGTTTGGAGCAACGTCAATCATCCTGCCCTCCCAAACAGACTACGAGACTTGTCATGGATGGTGGCTCATGAAGTTCTCCCAGTCAGAGCTGTAATGCACCACAGAGGAATGTCAGCGACTTCGACGTGCCCTCGACCTGGCTGTGGCGCCCAGGAGTCGGTGAGGCACCTTTTTTGTGAGTGCAGCGCTGCCAAGGTCTTGTGGACAATGGCCGAACAACTAGGAAAGTTCCCGGACTTGCCAGCAGGAGAGGTCCCTGATGCACAGTACGTGCTTTACGGGGTGAGTCGGTCGAGGAGGCATCGGAACGACTTTGCCAGGGACTGGCTCACTCTCGCCGCCATCAAGGACGCCATCTGGACCTCCAGAAACCTGCTGGTATGGAGGTGCAGGCAGATCCCCCCCGTGGCTGTGCTCCAAATGGCTGCAGATACCATACAATCTGCGAGCGGCGGGCCTAGGACGCAGCCATAAAGAAGACTCGTCTGTACCCACCCGGAGGGGGGAGCCGGAACTACACTGTGGGAGTCCCGGCAGCAACGGCCTGGGTTGTGGAACCCAGAAGGGAGAGGACCCACGCAGAATGGAAAGGACCCACACAGAGGACTGGAAGAATGCTGCTTGGGAGGGTGGGATGGCAGAGCTATGCCCTTGCACAATAGTATTGCCTTTTACACGCTGGTTAACTACTGTCAAAAGAAAATAACTCTGAAATTGTTTAATTGATGTTGAAAATGTCAGGAAAAAATGTTAAAACGTCATATCGTCACGTCATATTGTCAAATATAAAAAAAATGTGAATATGCTTGATGGCTGTGTTTTGCTGCTGTTGGTGTCAGTGGATTTGTTCAGACCGAGGACAATCGACTTTGGCCTGGACGGATCTATTGACACTAACAAAGATGTTATATAATGAAATTGTGAATATGTTTGATTTTCGAGAAGGTTTGTTCAAACCTCACTTTGTGTTTGCTGTTAAAAACGTAATATTGGAATATAATATTGTGAATGTGCTTAATTGCTGTTGAGATTGTCATGATTGTTTTCTGTTTTTAGTGTCAATAAATTTGTTCAAACCAAAAATTTGCGAATTGATGTTTGATTTCTGCAATCCAGAGATGGAATAAGAGCTTGCTCTGTCCACTCCACGCACTGGCCCGGTATTGCAATACCTCCGGGAACGGTGCATTCGCAATGATCGCAGCAAGGCTTTAGGGCAAGGACCTTAGCTTGGCCTTATGGCTGAGAGTAAGTATCCCGGCTTCTAGGCTTTGTATCGTATTATGAACTGGCCGATAACGGATAATGGATAATGAATAAAGAAGATAGAATAACCCTTAAAACCCCAAAAAACCCTCACGGTAAGCCTTTCTCGTCTTTCTTGTCATTAATGACATTTTCAAAGGCGTCTTCCTCACATTTGAAACGAATCTCTATCCTCTGTCATACGGACGATTCGATCATAATCCAGGAGGATGCAGTTTACCTCGGCGCACAATTCCACCGGTCTAAATTTTACCTTTTGTACTCGAGTGCCGCTGGTGTTCGATAGAAAAATTACTCAAATAAGCCACTTTACTAAATAAGCCACAGGGCTGAACATTTGGAAAAAAGTAGCGGCTTATAGTCCGGAATTTATGGTAGTTGCAGTTACTAGTTAGTTGATTTAGAAATAAAAATAGTAACTTTCTAGTAACAAATTACCTTACATACTCACATTGAAGTCAACCATCTAAAACTGCTACTAACTAGACCCATATTCAAGGAAACAAAATAAAACATGTATACCAACCTGTGGAAGCAGTGAACCCTTCATATTTCTTGGCTTGCCCAATTATGAGAGCTTGCAAATGAACACTTAGCCGAGACAATCTATATCTATTTTGTCTCTGTGCTTCAAACCACTTGTAGGCACCGTCCAATACGTTCCCTTTTTTTCTCAAAGAATGGTGTATTGAAAAAAGAATTTTACAAATAAAAGGACAAATAATCAGCACATGTTTACTGTAAATTCTGTGCTTACGTTTGCCCTATTGAGCTTTGGTTGGTTTGTTGCTCCTGTTTAAGCTATGCCTCCTTCCCCACATGCCTACCATTTGCTGCTGGTGACACACAATTAAATATATGCATATAAGCTGACTCCCTGATTTCAGTATTTTATCTTATAGTTGTAAATTCAGCTTGGATGTGAGTATATACAGTCGGGAGAATATCCCAATGACAAAAAAGTCTGCATCTTCATATTTTGTGTTCATTTTTGCCCCATTGCTTTCATTGTTTCTGTATAAGTCACGCCACCTCCCCACGCGCTGCCTACCATTCGCTTCTGGTGACACAAAATAAAATACATAAAATCTGATAGCAGTATTTTATTGTATTGTCATAAATATGGTTTGGATGCGAGTACATACGGTAGGACGAATATCAGCACATCAGTAGGGAGAAATTATGCTTGCTTATCCATGTATTTGTACTTTTTTATGCAAATAGAAATATGCAGGCAGATTAAGTGTTGTATGTGACAATGTGAATCATACAGGAGTGTGCAGCACTTGTCATTGTAATACAGTGGAACCTCGGTTTTCGAACGCCTCTCAGTTCGAACAAATCGGTTCTCGACCCAAAATTTCGAGAAATACTTACTTCGCTTTTCGTTCAAAAAATCGGAGTTCAAACGCCAGTACGCTAGGGGCGACTCTGAGCGGCGTACGGGTGTAGATTGGCCCCACCCCTCGTGAAGAACTGTTGTCACTTGAGCGCGCATTCCTTTTTGCTTTCGTTTTTAATATCGGTGAACGGAGTGTTTTAACCCCTAATTATGCCTCTGAAGAAGGTCGGTGCAAGCAGCAAAGTTGCTACAGGTGAAAAAATAAGAGTAGTGCGTACAACTATTGCATTTAAGAAAGAAATAATAGCAAAATATGAAGAAGATGTGCGAGTTTCCCTTCTTTCGAGGGAATAGAGCATAGCTTCTGCAGACCACCACAAAGGTAAGAAATCCTATTCATAAATCTTTTCTTTATCCTTTAACCGCTCACCACTTCTTGTGGAGACCCGGGTGCTAAATGACGTGTAAACGACCTGATTTTTTTATTTTTACACGTTCATGTTAGCGTAATCTTTCGTACGGAAGATTACGCTAACGTGAACGTACGATTAGCCTGGGTTAGCTTCATGTTTACTTTCATGGTAAACTTTCAGGGTGTTGTAACGGATTAAAACGATTTTACATTACTTTTAATGGGAAAAACGATTTTCGGTGATCGACCAAATCGGTTTTCGAACAGGGTTCTGGAACGGATTATGGTCGAGAACCGAGGTTCCACTGTACATGATATGCATTTACTGAGTAACGGAATAACGTTCTAACGCCCCATGAAGCAAAGAAACTACAACATTTTATTAATAACGCGGTAGAGTACTCATTACAGAGAAAAGTGATTGCATCCAAGGAAGGAAGTGTTTCTTTAAAACGTAAGTCCCAAAATGTATAGTGTGTCTTGAGCAATCTCTTTCTGAAATAACTGATATGGTAAATGGCGGCTCACTTTATATACATCACATATGATATAGAATGTGTTATTGTTATTAAGAACCACAAAACCAAATACAAAGGACCCATCTTATCGTACCCCCTTCCATTTACGTCTTGCAAGGACAACACAAGTACAACACTTTGCCAGGAAATATAATGTCCACACATTGCGTGTGTGTATAAATTTATAATTTTCCTATTATATGGAGGCGTGATGTGGAAAGTGCTTGGATTTGACCTCAATAAAGGTATACAAAGCAAGCGAGTGTGTTGGAATATTAGAAGCCTTTTTGAGGGTAATGAAATCTGCTATGAAAATGTATGTAAATAATGGAAGAATGCACTTGGGGCGCTGTGAAGTTTGTTCTTCTCAACCTGCTTGATGAGTGAACAGTGTATTTCTATTCAAAAGCATCCACAGCAGAGGATTGCTTGTTGTAAGGGAGGAGGTGCTGTTATTTACCTTGATTACAGGGGGGCTTTGCCGACAAACCTGAGCGAGGGGGATTGCGCTGATATTTGTGTCAAGGGGAGAATACTTGCTCATTCTATTTTATTTAGTGTTGGGCATGTTACTGAACAAAAAGTGATTTTTTACAGTTACCAGTTACTTCCCTCAAAAATAATTTACGTTAACCCCAAGAAAACTGACACCCAAAAGTAGCGCGTTACCCTGACGGTTACTATCTGGTTAGAAATTACCATATATACTCACATTGAAGCCGACCCCTTAAAATTGCTCTAAAATAGCCACATAATGAATGAAATAGAAGAAAACGTGTTTCAGCCTATTGAAGGCCTAAGTGTGAAGTGCACAGGCCCCCACTTGTATAACCAACCCGTGGAAGCAATAACGCCTTCATATATTTTGGCTTGTGCAATCTTGAGAGCTTGCAAACGAACACTTCATATCCATTTTGGCTTCAAACCACTTGAATATTTGATTCTCCATTTCTGGGTTCTTCCCAAAATGTTTTATTTTATTCATCCAGGCACAGTGTATTGCAAAAAATAAGTAACGTAAACAGTTAACAGGGAAGTAAATCACTTAGTTGTCTGAAGCCAAAATTAATATGGAGTGTCACGGCTAAGTGTTTGTTCAAGAGCTATCAAAATTGCAAAAGCCAGTCAAATAAATATGACGGCTTTACTGCTTCCACAGGTTAGTGAAAATGTTTCTTGTTCTTTTTTTGATTATGCAGCTACTTTAAAGCAGTTTAGGGGGTCAGCTTCACTGCAAATTTGTACAGTAATTTGTAACTAGATAGTTGCTTTCAGAGTTATGCGCTACTTTTGGGTGTCAGTAATCTGGGGGGAGGGAACTAGTTACTCTAACTAAATCTTTTTTCTTTAGAAATGCACCAAACACTGGCGACGATCCGATTTTGTAAACAGTGAAGTAATTCACCATAGTGTAATGACAGTTGTGTCACGAAATTGCATTAATAAGGTATAACAGTAATTGATACAGAGAAAAGTATTTGTCGCTAAAAATACTTGCCGAGAAAATTATTTGCTGAGGAAAGTATTTGTGTTCCAGGAACACATTCCTTTGTAAGGTGTTCTTCTCAACACTGATTACATGAGTGTGTTTTTGTGTCTGGCCCATCAGCCCCATCCATTGTGTCATTTTCCTTTGACATCGGAAGTGGCGCCGTGGTCCTGTCTGTCAAATCTCCAATGCCGCTGAATGATCGGCAGTGGCATTGCATCAGAGCGGAGCACAATGTCAAAGAGGCCTCGCTGATGGTCGATCAGCTTCCTACCCGCTTCCTCTCTGCACCCGCTGACCATCAGCTTCCTTTAAAGCTAAGCAGCCAACTTTATGTAGGTAAGCTTAATAGCTTCCAAGAGACAAAGGGAAGTTAACAATGTGTCCACTATATTATAGACGCCACATACACACAACTGCACACTAAATTGACCAATTTGGCAGCTGGTAATGAAGCACTCGCTTCATGAGTGTCTCTCTTGGGAAGAATCAACGAGCAGCAGCCTGATGCAATAGCAGTTTTGTTTATGGGGCTGAATATGGCCTGCTTTGATTGCAGATGGGAGTCAGAGTCATTAAAAGTCTCAAATAACGCCCAGAAAAGACCAACATTACCTGCTCTAAAAAAAATTCACAAGTGCAATGTTTCTCAATAATTTTTGAGGAAAAACATTTTTTTTTTCATGAAATAAACTAGAGATACTTTTAAGATACTTCAAGTCTCATGCAGGTTTTTTTTGTTTGTTTCTGAAAGCCCTTTTATCAGTTGATTAGGTCTGCAATATTGGTCACCTGGAAAGAAGAATTAATAGGATGGCAGTTTGTTATTTTAAATATTATACCTCACTGTCGTTCGTTATTTTGACTTTTATGCACAGTTTATTTAAATAATAAGCCAAAATAGATAAACTATCACATAAACCTGCATTTCTAAAAAATACTCGTAAGTCGAGAAATTTACATTTATTTAAAAAAAAAACGTGAGCATCACTTAAAGGGAGCTAAAAAAAATTGTCTTAGAAGTAAAATGTGTATTTTGATCCCTTTGAGTCTCCGTAGATTATATTTCCATTTGTGCTTTTTAACACTTGTTTTTGGTTGCACTACACCATACAGAGACATTTTGTGGTCAAATAATACACACTGTTTAAAGAAGCCTGCAGAAATAGATTTAGAAGTATTTTTTTGAAATAGTTCTAAAATACTGCTATTTGCTGGCAACAGGGCTAGGGTATTTACAGGCATTTTCTAAAGTCAGTTAAGCTCTTAAGTAACCCTTGTGCGTGAAAGGGGTTGGACGATAAAGAACATAAATGGAAAAAAAACATCTTATATAATGAAAACGTAGAGGTTACACATGGATACTCAGGGTACCATATTTTTATCTATAGAATGATTTATTTCATTTTATTATGAATATAAATTATTCTTTAGTAACTGAAGGAATAATTATTAGATAGGGCAGGTGGCATTCTGTAGACTTCAATGGATTTTGAACTTGCAAGTAGAATAAGAAAGGACTGTACAGAAAAACTCTTACAACTGCAAATTCCAAATCTGTTTTAAAAGCCCTCTCCTGAGTCCTTTCTTTTTATTAAATATCCTAGGTTACAAAATACAGATCCCCCTGGAGGGTGTGGAATTAAAGAACAGCAACATGATTGGCCGATACTGACAACGATGTAAATAATTCATAATCGTCAAAACAAGAGTTTTCATTAATAGTAAAAATAACTAACTGACATCCTATGCAATTTCTAATACTAATAACAAACTAAACCCATCAGAAAAGTTTCAAAAATATATTTAATAAAGACACAATAAAGAAATTATCATATGAGGTTTCATTTTTTCCGTACCTGAGCCAAATCTATAATTGTTGTGATTGTTAGAGTGTAATGCAGACTGATTAGAAATGCTATAGTGACAATGTGATCGATAATGAGGTATCATTTGAAATAAATGCATAAACAATTTCCCGCAGGTGAACATGGATCCCATGTAACCATAAAATGAAGTAAGTCTTTTTGTTAATTCATCATGACATGAAAAAATGACTGTCGTCACAGGGGGAACCACATCACTGCAGCGGGGCTTCCTGGGCTGTTTAAGAAACTTAATGGTGAACGGGCGAACATTGGACCTGGAAGAACGAGCCAAGGCAACACCGGGCGTAAGCGCCGGCTGCCCTGGGTACTGCAGTGGCTCCAGCAGCCTCTGCCACAACAGAGGTCGCTGTATAGAGAAAAGCACTGGCTACGCGTGTGACTGCTCCCAATCGGCCTATGCCGGGACCTCATGTAACCAAGGTAAGGATAATGGGTCTCAAACTCAAATTACTTGAGAGCGTTGTTTTATGTTTCAACACAAAAATGATTTTAAAAGTATATACAAAAGGTGGGGTACATGATTTGGTGTGACCTTAAAAATTTGAAAGGAGAATATATCCCTATTAAGTATATGTTCATAATGCCTAATTAAATTGAAAAATACTATATAATTGTGTTTCCCCAGTGCCTACCTTTTATCAGAGCTGTTTGGGAATCGTAACACATAAATAAGCAGGAAAAGGAGAAGTGGGGGTGGAGGGATTAGAGAGTGATTCCATGCTTGTCACCTAATGACTCCAAACACAGCAGTTGGGTCTAAAATGGCGGCGCCTTGTTCGGCTGCGGCTGCAACGGCTCGCTACAGTTTAACTGTACAGGTCAGGTGTATCGACATTTCCTTCTGTGTGCATGGTTACAAAGAATGACAATAAAAGTAAATTCCATTTCTATTCTATTTTCTACTTATTCAGTCAGTCTAAATTTCTTTATTTCACATAGAGTTTGTTGAGAAGGAGGGAAAACAGATCCTCTGCTTTCAGGTCTGGGCCGCATGGATTCTCGGACTTCTGTGTTACATTTTAATTTAAGAGAAGGGGAGTCCATTTTTAAACTATTTTTTGTTATATTTAATATTCATCCATCCATCAATGATCTGCACCGCTTATCCTCAGTAGGGTCGCAGGTGTGCTGAAGCCCATCTCTTTTTATTTACAACCTCTTTTTTTTAAGGAGTAGACGTTTTTTTACTTGGCATACATGCATTATTATGTTAGAAAGCAAAACTATACAATGAAGCCTCGTTTATTGCAGGAGCTATTTTAAAAAAAAAAATCAGTGATAGGCGAAATATGTGAAGTAGAAACCTTAACTTTTTGAAAATTACTATACATTTAAAACTGTATTTTACATTGAATTCAAATAACAAACCCTTTTTATATGGTATGCTGTTCCTGTAAACATTTATCTATATTTTTACCTATTAATAATCTCTTAGGAACTGTTTAGCCGATCAGAATGCAGATGCATGATGAAAACCCGTGAAGCAGCGACAAATGTAAACCGCATTGTAGCGAGGGATTATTGTTTGCTTTTTAAAAAATTGCAATAATATAGATTGTTGTCCATTAGATTCAGCACATTTATTGTCCACTAAAACATGTTACCCTCACAGGCCTATTAAACGTGATCTGATTTTGCAACTGTAGAATCAATCAATCCCTGTCAAGATTCTGAACAATTTTTTTTCCCTGTCTTCTAGTTTGAGCTAAAGGCATAACTTGTTACTGGTGGCCTGGGTTAGTCAGTAAATTAACGGACCAGCTTGATTTTTACAGCAAACATGGCCAAGGCACTGCTCTGCCAATTCTTTTAATTAAAGATGCTCATCTACACAACCCCTACTTCTGCATTTATTTTGTATACTGTCGGACTAATGTAAAAACAAGTTTGAGGATTGAAAATGTCCACAATGGTGCAGTCCTCTGCAAAATCCCATTTACAGTTTCTGTTTTCTGTACTGGTGGTCCTCATTAGGGTTGGCAGCACCGTCTGACTTTGAGCTAGAAGCAGGGTACACCCTAGACATGCCGCAGCTGCCAAGTGATCCGGTTGGGCCCTATATTGTGACGGGCAGTTCCCATCTGTTCCATCGTTTCACAAAGGTCAAAAACTTTTTGGAGAGGACACAACGACGTGCACGATGAAAGCCTGATAAACTCAGACCTAAGTACAACAAGGAAGAAAAAATTTGAAATTTGCCAGTGAGTCTGTACGTACCACAGTCAGTGGTTGGTTAAAGTAAGATTCGACCCCAACCAATCTCTCATAATAAGGTTTTTTGTCGTCATTTGATTCTCTCAAATGTCTATTCGATTTTTAGGAGTCGACTACTGCCTCTGACTACTGGCTTGCCTGCTGGTTGGCAGCAGCCGCCCTCTTAATCATCTCTAATCATCGCTTCCATAGTGGCAAATCGGCGACACTTATGACAAGTATCATTAATACAACAGGAGAACAAGTAGTTTAATTGGGAAAGGAATTTTAAAGCTAAAATTCGCAATCAACAGTGCTACTTGCACATGAATGCAATCAAGAAGCTATTCACTTTAAAGCTTTTGAACCTGGAAGCATGGTTAATCCTTCCATCCATTTGCAAGGAGTCTACCCAAGGAATGAAGTTGTTTAAGCTTGCAAAGCAAGCTGTCTAACGTGTCTGACGTGTCTCTTCCAGGGCTTTGATCAAGTTATGTAAACAAGGGGTCCCAAATATTTTCTGTTCCACGGACCAGATTAATGTCTAAAAATATTTTTACCGAGCAGCACAGTAGCACAGTGGTTAGCGCGTGTGTGGCACAAATCTGAGGTCATGGGATCAAACCTTCCTGTGTGGAGTTTGCATGTTCTTCCCGTGCTTGCGTGGATTCCCTCCCACATTCCATAATCATGCATGTCATGGTAATTGGCCGGTCCAAATTGTCCCTATGTGTGAAAAAGCAAGTGAGTTTTCCACTATGTGAAACTTTATTTGGTTGTTCTAGTAAGATCCTATCTACATCACAAAACATGGGCAACAACCTTTCACTATGCTTAATGTTTCATGGCCACCGTGCAAGTAATCAGAAATACAAACTCATGCTCATAGGGTTTCAAGTATTCTGAACAGCAGTGATCAACCTTTTCTTTTAATTACTTTAAAAGTATTCAAAAATATATTTTATTTCAATTAGACACAGAAGGTGTAGTGTTTCTCCCCACAGTTTATGTTGCAAAATAATCCACACGCAGGGAGACTCGAGAAATGCAATCTGCAAAGTTGACCCATCCAGTCTTTTCCTTAATAGGTGTGACATCATTGAAGGAACACATCACTTTCAACATAGCGAATCCTTTTAACACAACATGTGACGCAGCTACAAAACTTTCAATGATTGTAGTGAACGGTGAATGGATACTGCTCATTTCTTCTTGGAAAACATGAATTTTTGCGTACCCAGTCGCTTGGAGTTTGTGACTGATGTTTGAGTTGCGTGCTTCAACCTCTAAAAGCTTTGTTGAGTAAGTTTACTTGCTGACATACCTGTTTTAGGTAGGCGATTGTGGCTTTTAATTTGTTTTAACCTGCGTGTGTCGCTGTTGGTATATATATATATATATATATATATATATATATATATATATATATATATATATATATATATATATATTAAAATTGAAATTTTATGTTATCAAAGTGTCTTAAAAAGAAATATTTATTCAGGGTGCCAATGGCTCAGGAGGCAGTTGAGTAAATAATCGTAAAATTTGCGGTTATTTTAGAAATGAAATTTTGTATGATTTTTGACTGGTTTCACATCAATTGTGAATAGGGTGTTTTAGGCAGTGTGTTTGAATTGAAGTCAGTGTAGTTCACAAAGGGGGCACAGTTGCCTGTTGGTCGTGGCTGGGGTCACGTTGGAAAAAAGGATTCCCGCTCATTAAAAATAGAGCGAGGGATAAATCATAACATACTGAGCTACAGCACAGTATTTTAAAGGCATTTCCAAATTCGAAAACATGCAAAATGTGACAAAATAGTCCATATACATATATATATATATATATAAATCATGAAGGGGAATGACATTTTCATCGAAGGTGCATGTCCAGTATGAGAGAGATAAACTAAAAAGAAAAATCCAGAAATCACAATGAATGATTTTTTTAATGATTTATTTGTGTGATATAGCAGCAAATAAGAAAGCTAATGTTAATATTGAAGCCTTTGTTTGCTATTACAGAGGTCAAATGTTTCCTGTAGTCTTTCGCCAAGTTTGCACATACTGCAGGATGGATCTTGGCACACTCCTCCACACAGATGTTCTCTAGGTCAGTCCAGTTTCTGGGCTGAGAAACACAGAGTTTGAGCTCCCTACAAAGATTTTTTATTGGCTTCAGGTCTGGAATCTGGCTGGCCGTGCTAGAACCTTGATATGCCTCTTACGGAACCACTCTTTCGTTTTCCTGGCTGTGTGCTTCGGGTCGTTGTCGTGTTGGAAGACCCAGCCACGGCCCATCTTCAATGCTCTGACTGAGGAAATGAGGTTGTTCCCCAAAATCTCACAATACACGGCCCCAGTCATCCGTTCTTAAATGCAGTGCACTCGTCCTGTCCCATGTGCAGAAGAACAACCCCAAAGCATGATGCTACCACCCCCCTAGTCCTTCCAGCCTTGTGGTGTTGTATAATTTTGTCTCTGGTGTCTTTGGACAGCTCTTTGGTCTTCGCCATATTACAATTTAAAGTCTTACTCATTGTATGGGGTGGACAGGTCTTTTATGCAGCTACCAACCTCCAAAGGGTACATCTGATTCAGGATGGTAAATGGAGTGCAGGTAGACTAATGGGCGGACTAACAGGTCTTTCAGGGTCAGAACTCTAGATGACACACAGGTGTTCAAATACTTATTTGCAGCTGTATCACACAAATAAATTGTGAAAAAAAATCATGCATTGTGATTTCTGGATTTTTCTTTTTAGTTCATCTCTCAGCGGACATGCACCTATGATGAAATTTTCAGACCCCGCCATGATTTTTAAGTGGAAGTCAGCTATATATATATATATAGATATCTATATATCTATATATATATATGTATATATATATATATATATATATATATATATATATATATATATATATATATAGAGAGAGAGAGAGAGAGAGAGAGAGAGAGAGAGAGAGAGAGAGAGAGAGAGAGAGAGAGAGAATATTCAGCGTTGGGGCAGCCAAAAGCTTCCTGTTTTGTTTGATCCCGTTTAGCCTACGTCAGCAGTCGGCTAGCCTGCCGTGTTCACAAGTTCATTAATAGCACGTTTGTTGCCCTAGCCGGGTTTTTTTGGTTGGTTCTCGGTTAGCCAGCGTCGTGTTTTTCAGCCGAGGCTTCAGCCACCTTCCATTGATCGCTCCCTATTAGCCCCCTTGAGCTGTCTGTGTTATTCTTGCCCGTTAGCCCTTTTTTGTCCGCTCGCACTTTGTTGTACAATTACTGCATCCACCTGGGATGCAACGCCTAGGCATTCTTCACACAAACTACCATATTTTGGCTTCAACCACTCATAACCTCTTTGACTAATAACCCATAAAACAATAAGGATGACGGGCTGTCGAAGGTGCCACATGAAGTAACATCTCAGGAAGTCAAGACAAGACAGGCAGTCTTCAAAATGCATTATCTCAGAAAATAATCACAATATACTGATGGAATTTATGTAGATTTTATGCAAAAAAAACATGGACTATTTTGTCACATTTTGCATGTTTTCGAATTTGGAAATGCCTTTAAAATACTGTGCTGCAGCTCAGTATGTTATGATTTATCCCTTGCTCTATTTTCAATGAGCGGGAATCCTTGTTCCCAACGTGACCCCAGCCACGACCAACAGGCAACTGTGCCCCCTTTGTGAACTACACTGACTTCAATTCAAACACACTGCCTAAAACACCCTATTCACAATTGATGTGAAACCAGTCAAAAATCATACAAAATTTCATTTCTAAAATAACCGCAAATTTTACGATTATTTACTCAACTGCCTCCTGAGCCATTGGCACCCTGAATAAATATTTCTTTTTAAGACACTTTGATAACATAAAATTTCAATTTTACTGCTGTAGGTGATGCTTTATGTACTTGATACGGGCTGTTCAACCCCGCACCATTAATGTGAGCATATGGGTAGTATTACCTGCAGTATTTTAAATTGTTTCACAATGAGGGTTGGACTCTGCTAAGTTACTCTTTGTCACTGTTTTAGTTCATGATCTTGAGGGGCAGAATTTTTTGTCCTAGCCCAGAGGTGGATGGCATCTGATTTGGTGGTATCGGATGTCTACTTTGGCCTTGTGAAGATTGTCTCAAAAATCTAACAAATCTTTCTAACCCACTTAAGAAAATCTGGATTTTTCGGGAAATTAAACTATATTTTTATTGTTTGAAATTTGCTGATAAAGGGCATACAGCGATCATGTGACTGTTGTGAGATTAAGCGTTGAGTAAATGAATGACTGAAGTAAAATCCGCATGGATGTGTTTGTGTCCTTAATGGGAGAAATGCATTACAACACTCCAAAACCTATTGTTAGAAAAGGCCAATGTGCTGCCGGTTCTAAATGGATTAATTGTTACAATTCGGGTCCAACATGGAAATAAAATCATTAAAATTAAAAAAATGTGCAAAACGACTCATTTCAATGTAATACATTGCAATTTTCAAAGGTCTTGGGGGCTGATCAGTGAAAGAAATTATTTTGATATCTCTTCACTTATACACAAACATCAAGTAGTTTCTAAAATTACATTAATTAAAAGGAACAATGTGTATTAATCGACCAGTAGATGTGGCTTCAAGGTGTGGTGCAACTGAAACAAGTGCTATAAAAAAAAAGGAAGGACACTCAAAGTGACCAAAGCGCATCACATGTTACGTGAATTAAATGCAAATGTCTTGACCTATGACTATTTTTAAAAATGTATGCTTATATAATAGTGTATTTTTGCTTATTATTTAAATCTGTACAGTTTTAATTAAGTTTATTCTACCACTAAGAGGTGCTAATACACCATAATAATAATAATAATAATAATACACACTGTCACACTTACATTTAAACATGTTTATTCCTCTGCCTTTCCATCAATGTCAAATGGAAATCTAATTGACGTCCCCGACCCAAATGGAAATACAGGAGTGGTGGATTATTCTGCTAGGCATTTCTGCCTGACGTGTCTCCTCCTGCTCCTTTGGATTGTCCATGTACCCAAAAACAAAAACACATAATTATAATATTTTGGACGCTTTGTTTGTCAGAAAGAAAATGTATTTGACTTTTGAATTATATTTTCATCTAATATTGCTTTATCTTGTATTAAAAATAAATGATATGACGGTGTCAGAATGGAATTCTATTAAATCGTTTTTACATTTTCCGTGTTCATTTTCAGAATGCTGTTTCTACTTTGTTTTTGTAGCCCTGCCTTGGACTGGATGCTTGGTAGTCCATCTGTTTGTTTATGACTGATAGACACTGCAATGTTCTTGTTTCACTCTTTGTGCTTGCTGCTAGCAGGTCACCCTGAATTTTGTTCTGATGGAAAGGCATTGTGGCTGCCACTGAAATCCTATTCCCAAAAGCGCTTTCATGGCTCAGTAACAAAATCCAAATATTTAGTCCCAAATTATAAATCCAAATTATATAAAGGCTCTTGTTTCCAAATAGTATCTGATATCAACTATATATCTTTTTGCTGACACAAAGTGGTGTCAAGCCTAAAGTTGAAGCATTTCTGATTACACAGCAGTCCACATTGACAACACATGACATGTTATATTTGTGTCCTCGCTTGCCAAAGTCCTTTGCAAGGATTAAGGCAAGCTTCTTATTTGTCCGGAAGGCCGAATCCAATCTTTTATCGCCCTTTTTTCCCTACAGTGTGGAGAATCTCTCGGCCATGTTCCTTTTTTTTAAGACAGCCCTGTTGGGCTCCATTTATTTTATCTCCCGCGACCCGATTCTTTTATCTTGGTGATTCGGTCGGAAGGTTCGTCTAAACGACTTACTGTTACGGATCATTGCCTTTTTTAGCACTAAAAACCCGCTTGTAGGAGCAGACTCTTGAGAGAGGCACATGTTTGCTTTTTTGTGACCACATTGTTACTAGGTAGCATTTCAGCCATTAACACCCAGATGGCACACACAGATTTCGGCTACGGAGTCCTGAATAGCAGGTCAATGCTTTGAAAAAGACCAATAAAATCTGTTCCACTACTATAACATGAAATCTAATCCCAAATCTCTAGTGTTAGTGACGGATAACCTTATCCCAACTGAGCAGTATTCAGGGTGCTTTTTGGAACGGAAGTCTTACTCTCCCTTTCAAACCTACTTTTAAATTAATTAATTAATCGGGTCACTCCTGTTCTTCCTGAAGTACAAGATGATCTCCTTAGTTTTATATGTGTTCTGGGTCAGGTTGTTTTCAGAGCACCAGGTAGTCGGCCTCTGGACCTCATTTCTGTAAGGCACCTCTTCTCCTTATGACAGGGATGTCAAACTCAATTGCACAAGGGGCCAAAATTCAAAACACACTTAAGGTCGGGGGCCAACCAGGATAAACATTTATTGAACACACTTAAACGGAATGTTTTTGGAACATAAATATGAATAAAAACAGACAAGAATATTAAACTTAAACCTTAAATTACTTATACAGTATTTATTATTTTGCTGTAAATAAAAACATCTTGTTAAATTTTACAACTTAGAACTTAACTTAAACAACTTAACATTAAAATAACATTCAAATTTCTTTGCTCCTATGTCAATGTATACATTAAAAGAATATCCCAAAAGATTTTGCTCTCCTTAATATCTCCTGTCAAAAGTAGAAATATGAAAATGCTACACAAATTATTTTGTAAAAACGTCACAACATTCTGAGAACAGGGAGCCTGATGTACTTACTTTTGGCGTAGACGGAGTAGGGCGAGAGATGGGAGGGAGTGCACTTTTTGCATAGCTCCACCCATCCCTCCCACTCACCCAATCAAATAGCTTTAAGTTCTCTTCCGGTGTTTTGGGGTAATTACAATTTGTTCCGTGGATTCATCAAAAAGTATCTGAACACTGAACACAGATTATATAGTGAGCTTTTATATAAAGGATTCTTTAGATAGATAGATAGATAGATAGATAGATAGATAGATAGATAGATAGATAGATAGATAGATAGATAGATAGATAGATACTTTATTCATCCCCTAAGGGAAATTCACATTTCCAGCAGCATCCCTGAGCTGAGAACAGTACAATAATAAAGCCAAAAGAATACAATATACAAATACCCAGTGTGACGTGCAAATGCCCACTGTAGCGTATTATATAGAGTAACTAAATAGTGCTACACAGAATACATATTGCAGTAAGATTCGGTAATATCCAATGTAGGTGGTGTGGTTTAATGTGGGCCTTTACTCTGCCGGGTGGAGTTAAAGAGCCTCATGGCATGAGGAAGAAAAGATCTGTTCAGTCTGTCCGTAGTACAAGACAGTGACAGCAGTCTGTCGCTGAAACTGCTATTCTGTCTGGAGCGTTGTACAGCCAAAACGAGGTTTTTTTTGTGTGGCACCTTGACTGTAAATCGTAGTGAAAACGTGCCCTATATATTCCGAAAAGTACTGCATAGTAATTCAGCTATGGCTTGGCTTTGCGTGTATCTGAACAGGATTAATGGCTCAAGTTTTGAACGAGATGGAGAAAATTTGCATGCAATTAAATTTGTCTCTGAGCCATAGGTACTCACAGAAAGGGCCATATATGGCTCGCGAGCCATAGGTTCCCGACCCCTTGTATATAGTATAGTATACGTCATATATGAAGTAATAGGTACAGTGACTAAAACATCAGAATATGATGTCCAGGGATGAGACGGCATTGTTCATATTGACAGGCCATTAATAACAATAATGTAAAATGGTCTTGCGGGCGGGATATGATTACTCGGCGGGCCGGACGTGGCCCACGGGCCGGGAGTTTGACACATGTGCCTTAAGAGATTAGCCCGACCACTAAGGTGTCATCAGCGAACTTAGCAATGAGTTTGTCCTTATGAGCTGGATTGCAGTCATAAGTGTTGAGGCAGTACATGAGCTTAGCATACAGCCCTGTGGTGACCCAGTGCTCAGGGTGTGGGAAGATGAGAGGTAGGGGAAAAGTCTCACAGTCTGGGGCCTGTTGGTCAAAAAGTCATTGATCTAGCTTCATATGTGGCAGGGCAGGACTAGAGTGTCCAGTTTTGTGATCATCATGACTGTGATGATGGTAATGAAAACCAAACTACAACCCACAAATAGCATACCGGCATACCTAGCTTAATGTTAAATGTTATATCATCCAATAAAACCTGCAATAAGAACAGATGCCTAGGCTTGTACATTTGGAGTTAGTCTAATGTGGGTGTGTGCCAAATGCCAATGTGTGCCTATTTTACAAACTTATTTAGTATCAGCTTCTGTGTAGATTTTAAATGTTCGCTGCGGTCAGGTGGTCCTGCTTGGTGAGTTCATTATTGCGTCCCTGTCTTTGCAGGGTGATGTGATCCTGTAAGCTAGATCAAACTGTTAACTTGAACTGTCCCTTGAATGATTTACAATCTAACGTGAACAGGTTCGCATGATAATGAGCATCTTCAAGTTGATGGTTAAGGTTCTCTACTAGAAAGTCTTGAGCGTTGTTTTAGAGCAGGGGTCGCAAACCCCCGTGAGACTATCACGTGCCCGTGGGCCCGTTCTAAAAATAGACCTAATTTCAATTTCTAAAATGTGATTAAATTGTGGCGTCGCGAAAGAGTCCAAATCTATTTATACATACATAAACATAGCGGATAAAAGGAAGAAAACTGTGTGTCTCATTTGCGAAGCGACTGTGGCTGGAGCAAATTGTAGCGCCACTTCAGCACTTGTTACAAATGTTTCCATGCTACCGTAATTGCCTGCCCAGCAGCGCACCACGAAAATGCAACTCTTTTCTTGTAAAAAAAAGACTGCTGTTTGCCCAAAAAAGCAACCAAAGCCTCTTTTAGAGTCACACAGTTTTTGATAAAGAGGAAGAAGTTATTTTCAGGCGGGGAGGTTCTTAAAGAGGCAAACAAACAAATGACAATGTCCTTGGTAGCAACTGTTCAGTGCCATGGCAAAGATGGAGTTAAAATATTGAAAAACTGTTAAAAATGTATCACTAAGTTTAAAATATGGTTTGTTTTAATGGCTGCATATTTAGTGATTAATAGAAATGTTATTTTTATTTGATTATACCATTTTGTTTATGAAACTGAAACTGATGATAGCGTCTTGAAAAATGTAACTTGATGTTTTGCAAAATGTCGTGAAAGTTGTCATTGTTTTCTTTTTTGTTTCCTTTTGAGCATTTGTAACAATTGGAAAGGTAAAGAAGAAATAAAATATTGCATGTTGAAGTTCATCCGTTTCCTACCTTGCTGAATCATTCTGAATAACTATTAATCTTTAAAAATTAGTTCTCACGTTAAGTATCAGTATAAGATAGAAAATATATTTAGTCAATTGATCAAATTAGCATTCTTGTTTCAGGGGTGCATTATCAAGGTGCCCTTTGTGTTACTCCGTACCTTTGAAGTTGCCTTCGGCCTCAAAAAGGATGGAGACCCCTGTCTAGAGTCTATAATAAATTTCTAGAATAATGTGTCAAACCTTCTGAAAGCAAGGGCCTTTTTTAGT
The DNA here is from genome assembly GCF_059441175.1 of Urocampus carinirostris. Lineage (NCBI taxonomy): Eukaryota > Metazoa > Chordata > Actinopteri > Syngnathiformes > Syngnathidae > Urocampus > Urocampus carinirostris. The sequence goes on along the minus strand of NC_142362.1, from coordinate 37,105,830 downwards.
TTTCCATCCCTCCTGCAGGTTTCAGATCAGTGGATGTTGTAATGGCAGTCTGCACACCCCTTGATGCTTTTTTTTTTTAATTAAGAGCTATACCAATAAATGTGACTTTATTTGACTTCATGGGATAGGTCACCTATGGTAAGGCAAAGCGCCTATAAACATAGTTCCTATTGAAAGTGGCGTCCACATATTGCTTCAGACTAGACGTTCAAAATTAACTAGAATCTCAAGCGATTTACCAGACATAAAGTGAGAACTGATCACAAAAGGCACAAGGACAGTATTTTTCTGTTGGCTTCCACAAGAAAAGGCCAGGTGGCTACCTTCTGCCTCTGTGCTGTGGACCCACCTTAGAAAATGGGTCTATACATTGACAAGTTTGACTCATTGCCCTTAAAATGCAATATAATGTATTCAATTTAAAGCGGAATCTATTTTTTCCAAAACAAGCACTTTTTTGAAGACTTGAAATAGACCTATTCACTAGCATTAACTGATTAATTCATTTGCATATTTACAAACCTTGGCTCTGAAAAATAGTTGTTAAAAGATGTGTTTGGATGGCCGACAATTTGAGTTGTAATGCTGAAAATGGTGGGGTACATCTTTTCATTTTTATGTTAGGTACTGCAGTGGCTTAAAAAATCTTTGTCAAATACTCATGAATTGTCTTTACTGTGTTTTCACAGAGGTATCAGTGTCCTTCGACAAAGAGTCATCGCTGACCTACACACTTCAGGAGCCATTTTCTGTGATGCTGAACAAAAGCTTGCAGGCGGAGAGCAGCAGCAGCAGTCGGGCTAGAGAAGACTTTTCATTTAGTTTCATCACTTCACAGACTCCCGCCATGCTTCTGTCCGTCAGCACCCTCAGCCGCCAGTACATTGCTGTAATTGTGGCCAAGAACGGTAAGTCTAAAGATCGGATTGCCATGCTGCGACAATGTGACAAATAACCTTGGTTGTTTCGCTGTTTCCCAGACACATCCAAACCCCACCCCTGACTACCTTACCACTGTAACTTCCACACTACAAGCCACTAATTATTTGCTTCATTTTAAACACAGTTTAGGACAAAAATAACAGTCAGACGAACCTCAAAAAGAGGCAGTGTGTACTATTTAGTGCCTCCTAGCCCTACAGAAAAACTTTCATTTAGTAAATAAAAAACATTTTTTAATACTAGGCAAAAATACATGAATCATCATACCAAAGTTATTTTTTTATTAAAAAAACAGAGGTTGAGAAGTGGAAAATATTTACTTAGTGGAATCCCTACTCGGGTCACTGCCATGTTTGCCGTTCGCATTAGACAACAGCGTTTTCTAGTGGTCAAATATGACACACTGGGGCTTTAGGGCCCGGTCACACAGCCGTTTGCGTCTGTATCGCGGGTAAAATTTTGCGATTTTTTTTTTGCATGTGGTTGCCCGCGATGGAAAATGCGCAAAATTGGCCAACCCGCTGTTCATCGGTGGTATGCCCGCAAAACAGACGCCGGCGACTGTTCCGCTTCTTCATTGTGTCATTTCCGCGTCATTTCCGCGTGTGGACCACGGGTATAAAATCTGCCAAGCCAGTGTTATGCCGAGAAATGCATCCTTGCCGAGATTTGCATCCCCTCGCTACTACAACCACTTTTACCTCGTTTTATCTCACTTTTATATCACTTTTAGGGGATTTAATGGCGAACATATAACCAAAACCACTTCGTCTTGCATTTGTTGGGAATGTAATACAACTTAAACCATTCCGTCTTTGTATTTGTTGTGAATGTAATCGAACGGTAATGCACGCCGTATACAAATCACATTTGAGCAGGTAACATGTTTATTTTTCCTTTTCTATTCAAATCGCTCGTATTGAAACTGTTATGCACTCTACCATAAAGCTTATTTCTGCATAATAAGCTTTACGGTAGAGTGCATAACAGTTCTCAAAAGTGATTTATATACGGTGTCCATTTCTCGGCATAACACCGGGCTGTAGAAATCATAACCGCTCAAGACACAGTCCCGTGAAGATCAAGATTTCAAGCTATGGCACCGAAGAAGCCAATATGTTATTATTGTAATAGTTTTTCATTTGTATTTTATTATCTTGTTATGAAATGAAAAGAAATGTCAAGAAATAAAAATTGATTAAGACGAGGTCACTACAGTGACGGGGATCCATGTTCACCCCTTGACGTCTCGAGCACAATTAACGTGTGCTCGGAAAATCGCGCTGTATATTCGCGGAGAAAGGCATTTGACCGTCACACGCGTAACACGCTAATTTCACGTAATAACACCGCGATACAGGCGCAGAACATGCTATGATTGTGCTCCACCCACGATTACCCGCTGAAATTTCGCGTCCTACCCACGTGTAACCACGCCCATAGCACGTCGTTCCGCATCATTTCCGCGTCATTACCTCGTGTGTACCACGTGTGCCGCCCGCGGTTAACACGTGGTCTAAAGTTTTGAGCAGCGCAAAACTTTTTCGCGCGGCCAACCGCGTGTGAATTTCCGACCGCGTGTAAAGCACTGCTGTATCTCGTCTGTATGGCGATCTCAAAGCGTCCAACAGCGTCTGCTTCACGGGTAGAAATTTCTGGCCGTGATTCAGCCTCGATACGCCCGTGAAAGGCTGTGTGACCGGGCCCTAAAGTTTTGAGCAGCGCAAAACTTTTTCGCGCTGCCAACCGCGTGTGAATTTCCGACCGCGTGTAAAGCACTGCTGTATCTCGTCTGTATGGCGATCTCAAAGCGTCCAACAGCGTCTGCTTCACAGGCAGAAATTTCTGGCCGTGATTCAGCCTCGATACAGACGCAAACGGCTGTGTGACCGGGCCCTTAGTTATTTGCGGGAGGGAGACAAATTCTAAGTGGTATATTTATATTGATTTTTGACACCGGCTCCGCCATTATTATTTCATAGAGTTTATCAAATCGTCAAACATCCATCCATCCATTTTCTGTGCGGCTTATCCTCACTACGGTCGCAGGGGTTCTGAAAAATCATGAAACATCTCACAGTGAAATCAAATGTGCAGAAGAATTAGCTTTTGTCTGGAGAGCGGGTTTGGCGGTTGTGTTGAATTTTGTCTGAAAATATATGGTGTGGCGCTCTCAAATGGAAGATATTATCAACATATGTTTTCTTTCATGGCTGTTTGGGTCAAGAAGGTTCTCGACCCCTACATTAAAGGGACATTTTGATCAGGAAACTTAGTTGGGTCATAGTCCTATCATTTCACCACCATACCAGTTTTGTTTGTTACCCTGCTCATTGGAGTTTTGGTTTGCAGTTTGGGTTTTTGTTTCTGGTTTGAATCTTGTCAGGCTTGGTTTTTTTCCTGCTTTCTTGTTAGTTAATTTTTTTTTGTGCTCACTTCTTTGTTTGCTACTTTGGTACTGTTTTTTATTAAATACAACCTTCCTTTTTAGAACCCTTGCCTCAGTTCCTGCTTCTACCACATGGGTCCATCTCTCCATCAAATCATAACATATTTGGTATTCTAAAATGGGACAGATTCAGATTCAGATTCAGATCTACTTTATTGTCATTCTAGTACACGTGTATACAGAACGAAATGTCGATACATCTGATCCGCCCAGTCTCCTTGAATGTACAGATATAAGTAAAAGTTGTATTGTATTATGGCTACGTATAGTATTTTACCATAGTGCCGATAGTGCAAGAGGAGTAGCTAACCAGATGTGCAAAATGGGCAGTCAGGTTAACAAGTCAGGTAAACAGTAACATTAACACTGTAACAATAACGCTGTAAGTACAATAGTGCAGAGAGCAATTGTGCAAGGAGTGGCAAGCTATAAAGAACTGCCAGTAGTGCAAAAAGTCAAATTAGCAGCCGTTTCGATTTAGGTTAACTACCAGTATATGTTAGATTGACCATTTAACAGTCTAATGGCCAGGGGGACTAGACTACTGCGGAACCTGGTGGTCCTGCACCGCACACTGCAGTACCTCTTCCCAGAGGCTAGCAGAGTGAACAGTCCATGATGGGGGTGAGAGGGGTCCCCGATAATGTTCTTAGCATGGGATAGGCAGCGCTTCTGGCCAATGTCCTGAATGGAGGGAAGTGTAGTCCCGATTATTTTCTCTGCTGTCCTCGTTACCCTCCTCACACTACCCCAGTCGGTAGCGCTGCAGCCTCCACACCACACAGAGATACAGCTGGTCAGGATACTCCCTATGGTGCCCCTGTAGAATGCGATGAGGGAAGGTCGGGGCAGGTGGGCTCTCCTCATCCTCCGCAGGAAGTACAGGCGTTGCTGTGCCCTCTTAACCAGTGATGCAGTGTTCACGGACCAGGTGAGTTTGTTTGTAATGTGCACCCCTAGGAACTTGATACTGCTGACAACCTCCACAGCCTTGTTGTTGATGCAAAGTGGGGCATGGTTGGGCTGGTTTTTCCTAAAGTCGACAATGATCTCTTTAGTTTTGTCAACATTCAGGACCAGGCTGTTGTCCCTGCACCAGCCCACCAACTGCTCCACCTCCTCTCTGTAGGCCAGGTCGTTGTCGTCCCTGATGAGGCCCACCACTGTTGTGTCGTCAGCATACTTCACGATGTGGTTTGTGGCGGACCTAGGGACGCAGTCGTGTGTCATCAAGGTGAACAGCAAGGGGCTCAGGACACAGCCTTGGGGGGAGCCCGTGCTGAGGTAGATGACATCTGAGATGTTCTGACCTATCCGCACTGATTGGGGTCTGTCACTGAGGAAGTCCAGCAGCCAGTTCCGCAGGGGGGTGTTGAAACCCAGGAGTCTCATTTTGTCTACCAGATGTTGTGGGATGATGGTGTTGAATGCTGAACTGAAGTCCAGGAACAGCATCCGCACATGGGTGTTCTTCTCCTCTAGGTGTGTCAGGCTCAGGTGAAGCGCAGAGGAGATGGCATCCCTGGTGGAGCGGTTTGTCCTGTAGGCAAACAGAAAGGGGTCGAATGAGGAGGGGAGACTGGAGGTGATGTGCTCTTTAACCAGTCTCTCAAAGCACTTCATTATGATAGGAGTCAGTGCAACGGGCCGGTAATCGTTGAATGATAAGATCTGGGGTTTCTTTGGCACTGGGATGATGTTGGCAATTTTGAAGCATGATGGTACTTTGGCTTGGTCTAGCGAGGTGTTGAAAATGTCTGTTAGTACACAAGCCAGCTGATCGGCGCACTCCCTAAGTATCTGCCCCGGAATGTTGTCCGGGCCTGGAGCCTTCCTTGTGTTGACCCCTCTCAGGGTCTTTCTCACGTCAGTTGAGTCCAGGTGGAGTGCTCTTTCGTCCTGATTTGGAACCGCTTTCGCTGCAGGGGTGCCGTTTTGTGCCTCGAACCTTCCAAAGAATTTGTTGAGGTCATTCAGAAAGTCCATGCTAGTGTCCTGCACTGGGGCGGTGGTTGGCTTGTATTTGGTGATGGCCTGAATGCCTTTCCACATATCCCTGGTGTTGGTTGTACTGAGGAAACGTTCCTGGATTTTTTGACTGTGCGTTCGCTTAGCTAGTCTGATAGCATGGTTCAGGTTAGCCCTCGCTGATCTCAGCGCCTCCTTGTCACCAGATTTAAAAGCAAGGTTCCGTACTTTTAGCTCATTCCGGAGTTTACTCATCTGGATATGTTTCTTTTCCAGATTCATAAATATCTATTGTGGTAACCCAGAGAATCGGGTACGTTTTAAGCTCAGAAAACACCACCAAGAGACAATTTTATTCGATTGAACAAAGAGAGGTTTAATAACTCTCAAAATGTCAAGGGAAGATCGGGGGTGAGGTTCTTCTACAGTTGGAGGTTGGGTTTTTGTGGCCAGGAAGCCTTTGCTCAAAGGGGCGAGAAAACTTTGGCCAGAGAGAAAAGGCACAGTTAATGAAAACTCAACATTGGGTCTTATCGAATAGAGACGGATCTCCATGATGATTAAAATAAAGCTGTCCCGCAGTCGTGGCTCTAAAAAGTTGTTAGTCTAGTATTTAACAGTAGGCCCGACCAGCAGCACCGCTCTTACCATCTCCTACAGTTGCTTATGGAACCCGATAATAATCCCCTGAAGCACCCCCTGGTGATCCTAATTTTTTTGTGCTCTTCTGACTTTCCTTAGAGTCTGATTTACTCCATTCATCTATTTTCAATGTAACAAGCTGCTTATAGCTAGTGTTCGCTATGCTTGCTAGTTTGTTAACGGTGGCAGCGCTTGCCCGCTGTATGAATGACTTCTAACACCAGCCTATCACAGTCGCAAACACACAATCACACCCACCCAACACAGAGTGCCCTCTCTAAGTCGTCACCCTTGGTATGCTATCTAACAGAACACAACACACTATCCATTGATTTTAATGACAATTACGACAAAATAAATTCAAAATTTGCAAAGGAGTCAACCAGCAATAACCGAAGTGCGAAGTACAGAGTGGTCTCTGTAATTTGTATTGGGACCCCTGCTAGTTTTAAATATTTATGATGACATTGATCTTCAATGATTATGAAAATACTGAATCCCAGGAGCTCTGCATGTTTTAGGGGTTTCTCTTTCCACACTCAACTAATTCATTTGCATACCCTTCAGAAACCTTAAAAACAATCTGTTGATGTAGTTAACCTGTGTTTAACAAGGAGAAAGTTAAAAGAGTACACACCTCCGGCCCTTGAGGACCAATATCTGACACCTGTGCATTATAGGGTATTTGAAAACAAGTGTCATGAATGTTGGTAAAAGCTACATTTGTATTCGCTTAATAAAATGCCAATTATCACTGCAGAAAAATAAGTAGTATATGACTTCAGATATAGTACAGAAGGTTTTATTAATATAAAAATAATCTAAAGATGGGCTGGACTGTAATGATTGGTCATTTAGCGACAACAAATAACACGTGGAACAACGTCACCTGACCCTGTATAGGGGTGCATTCATTGCTATGTTATCCTTTAACCGCTCACCACTTGTTGTGGAGACCCGGGTGCTAAATGACGCGTAAACGACCTGATTTTTTTATTTTTACACGTTCATGTTAGCGTAATCTTTCGTACGTAAGATTACGCTAACGCGAACGTACGATTAGCCTGGGTTAGCTTTACGTTAAATATTCAAGATAAACATTCAGGGTGTTGGAACGGATTAAAACAATTTGACATTACTTTTAATGGGAAAATACGGCTTCGGTGATCGTACAAATCGGTTTTCGTACAAAGAAATGGAACGGACTATGGTCGAGAACCGAGGTTCCACTATATATATATATATATATATATATATATATATATATATATATATATATATATACATAATTTGAAATATTCACAGATCTACAAAAAATGTGGGTAATGCAAAACTGCTTTAGCTTTTTACACACTGAACAGATTTACAATTGAACAACAACACATAATGCCTGAAAATGCTAAATAAAATTAAAATTATCAATTCTTAAGTGCTATAAGTAAATGATAAAACACATTCCCATAATAACCAGTTTGGACACAGATCTTCTGAGAAACACAATAAAATATTAATTTCAATAAATAAAAATAAAAAGATTTAAAGATTGAATGAACTCTTAGAAATCAATATAATTCAAATTAGTCAAAACTTTGCTCTGCTTTTTTGCTTTTTTTCATACATTTTTTTGTGTCTTCCATATTCAATTCAAATATTACCTAACACCTATCCAGCCCTTGTAAACAAGTGGGACGTGGCCAAGCTGTGCGTGCATGGTTGAAGCAAGACGGCAGAATTTATGTCACTTAATAACAGTCCATTGACCCGAAATGATTGTAGATCATAGATAGGAACAGCTCAAAATACCACAAATTATGTGCTCATAGCAAGATAGCGACATTATTTTAGTCATCAAAGTCAACAACAATAAAAACGTTCTTTTGATCAACGCTGGATTACTTCCCTTGAAGGTACATGAAAAATTAAAAAAATGTCCTTAAAAGTGTTTGAAAAGTGCTTTAACTTGTCCATGAAAAAGGTATACAAACCTTGTGTTTAGATTGCACAAAAGGTTGTTTGAGGACTAACATTGCTTTAGTGTTAAAGGAAAAAAAAGCCTGCTTAGCACTGCAGTTTTCGTATTTCCTGAGTACCACGCTCGTTTTTTCACACTTGTTATCAGAAGTAATCAAATGTGACGTGACGACAAAATTGGGCCATACGGTTCATGTTTGCCTTGTGCTTTTCTTGCGTCCAGGGAGTCTGCAGATCTGGTACCACCTGCAGACAGACAGAAAGCCAGACGTCTTTTGCCCCATCGCCATCAACCTGGCAGACGGACGACTCCACCGTGTCCGAATCCACAGAGTGGAGGAGAATATCTATGTCCAGGTCAGGGCATTGCACGTGGCTCAACCACAGATTCAAACGCTATTTTTTTCACTCTGTCAGAGTGCATTAGCATTGATTAATTACTTTATTATGCAAATGGAGACTTTTTCACAAAGGCCTCGTGGCCTTGTATTAATGAGGTTGGTCAGGTTGACCCAAAAAAGGGGGGGGGGGGGTAAAAACTCCCTCGGGAATAACTTTGTGTTTAAAAAGTGCTGTGAAGAAGCTGAAGCCAACACTTTGAAAAGACTTAGTGACAAATAAAGGGTGTAACCGCGTGTCCTGCTGACTAAGGGTGGCAGTGTAGCCGGACAGTTTAGTGTACAACTTTGAAGAGTAGCCAAACATTATGGACCTGTTACAGCTTCAAAAGGTGCCAAGGATAACATGAGTTATTTCCACAGTGGTCATCATAAAGAGCGCCAAGTCAGCACCTCAGGTCAGGCGTTAATGCTGTAAAAAAGCTAAGCTTCCAGTACTTTATTGTCATCCACAAGCCAGTTATTATAGTCGGACAGGATACTTTGAGACAAGCACTCAATTTTTATTTATCGGCTTACTACTTGTTTTTAAAGGACACATGAGATGTATGTGGGTCAGGGTAGGTTATTTTTCTTTAAAAATGCCTTGATTGTTTACATAAACCAACTAGCTTGATTAAAAAAAAACACCGTACTGCCCCAAATCCAGCTACTAGCCTTCCTGTGCGCAGTTTGAATGTTCTCCCCGTACTTGCATGGGTTTCCTATGGGCACTCCGGTTTCTTTCCACATTCCAAAAACATGCATGTCAAGTTAATTGGCCGGTCCAAATTGTCCCTAGGTGTAAATAAGCGAGTGAGTTGTCTGTCTGTGTGTGCCCTGCGACTGGCAGTTCTGGGTGTCCTCTTCCCACTGCCTGAAGATAGCTGGAGATGGGTTCCAGCACCCTTGCAACCCTACTGAGAATAAGCAGTCCAGATAATGCAGAGGTGGCGAACACGTGGCTCTAGAACCGCGTGCAGGTCTTGGCCAATAAGAATGCGGCTCTTTGCTTCATCATATTTTCTATATACTGTGGCTCTTTGCCTTGTTTCATGTTTAGTTTTTTTGTGTGTATTGAGGGTGGACACTTTCATTGAAATCACACAACAACAATACTTGTTGTATTGTAAGGAGAGGAGTGTGTTATGGGAAATAATATGTTTTTAATTGTGTGTGTGTTTCTGTGTGTCTGTCTGTCATGGCAGGTCAGTGCGTGGTGTGGCTCTTTGACTCTCACAGTTTTCACATTTCGGCTCTTTGTATCAAACTTGTTCGCCACCCCTGAGATAATGGATGGATGGGTTACCCCTTTTGGTTGGCACACGTTGTCGGCAAAGTTTGCAGTGCACGTTGCGGCTCTGTCCTTTAACAGACTCTAAATAACCAAAATACTTCCAAACAACTGAAGATGGGGACCTCTCCTGTCTATGACTATTTTAGCATGCTTTTAGTGGGTATGCTGGTGTTATCTTTTAGTCATTTCACTTTGACTCAGTGTTAGCCGCTGTTTCACTATTCCTGTGAAATGATTGGCCTGTCCTCGTCACCTTCTTTGTTTCCTGAATGTTGGTCTGTAACTTCGATTTAATTGCATTAGCGCCCCTCTTTTCTCCGGTGGTCGGGTGGTAATTGCGTTTTTATTATTTATCTTGGCAAAAATTATGTGACGATAATTTGAATTTCAGCTCCCAGGCCTGGAGGAATTTGTATGTTTACATTGTTTATTCGTTACACAAACTTTACAGGCTTCATTACGAGGATAAATGTTTACAAATGGTCGTGTTCTGTAGTTTTTTTACTTCTGTAATTTTTTTTCCCTTTCTGTGGAATTATGCTCCTTGATTCAAGTCAAGTCATTTTTATTTGTATAGCCCTTAATCACAAATAGTCTCAAAGGGCTTCACAAGTTATTACATATAAGAAGTTTAGGTTATTCAAATGCTATAGAGTAGAAGTGAGTTTTAAGCTTAGACTTAAACATGTCCACTGAGGCAGCAGATCAGATCTCAGGCGGAAAAGCATTCCACAACACCGGTGCCCGGATGGAGAACGCTCTCGAACCAGCGGAACACTTCTTGGCTCTTGGGATCACCAGAAGAGCGGCGCTCTCGGAACGAAGGCTTCGGGTTGGGACATAGGGGGAAATCAGATCTGAAAGATATGAGGGGGAAAGTCCATGTATGATTTTGTATAGTAATAGGAGAACCTTAAAATCGCATCTTAGGCTAACAGGGAGCCAATGCAGGTTAGCCAAAATTGGGGTGATGTGATCGTACTTTTTTGTCCTAGTTAAAAGCCTCGCTGCAGCATTTTGTACCAGCTGAAGACTCTTGAGTCTGGTCATCGGAAGACCGGAAAGTAGTGCATTACAGTAATCGAGACGGGAGGTAACAAACGCGTGAATTATGATTTCCGCATCCGACTGAGAAAGTATAGGACGAATTTTAGCAATGTTACGGAGATGGAAGAAAGCGGTTCTAGTAATTTTCTTTACATGTATTTGAAAGGACAGATCGGGCTCAAATATGACACCTAAATTTTTAAGTGAGTCGCTCTGTGTGATGTGGCAATTGTCGATGTTCACAGCGGTTTTAGAGAATAAGTCACAGGACTTGGATGGACCAATAACTAACATTTCAGTCTTTTCAGAGTTAAGACGCAGGAAATTGAGTGACATCCACTCTTTTATCTCAGTGAGGCAGGCCTCCAAATTTCCACAGTTTAGTGTGGCAGATTCCTCCATCGGGAGATATAGTTGAGTGTCATCTGCGTAGCAATGGAAACTGATATTATACTTGCGAATAATATCACCTAGTGGAAGCATATAAATGCTGAAGAGAAGGGGGCCAAGCACTGAACCCTGCGGAACACCACAGGTAACACTAAAGGGCTCAGATGTCAATTCGCCATATTTAACGCAGTGCGTCCTATCTGAGAGGTAGGATCCGAACCATAAGTGGACGTTTCCTGAGAGACCAATCCATTTTTCCAACCGTTCTAGCAAGATATTATGGTCCACTGTGTCAAATGCAGCACTAAGGGGCCGGTCACACAGACATTTGCGGCTGAATCACGGCCAGAAATTTCTGCCTTTGAGGCGGACGCTATTGGACGCATTGAGATCGCCATTCAGACGAGATACAGCAGTGCTTAACACGAGGTCGGAAATTCGCGCGCGGGTGGCAGCGCGAAAAAGTTTTGCGCTGCTCAATTCTTCAGAGCGCGGGTACACAGCCTTTCACGAGCGTATCAAGGTTGAACCACGGCCAGAAAAGCGATCGCAGCAGAATGCGCGTTCACGCGAGGGGGTGGGGGGGTGGATGTGTTGCGTAGGAGTCGGATTTGGGCACAACACCGGCTCGGGAGCTTTTATACCCGTGGTCCACACGAGAAAATGACGCAGAAATGACGCACTGAGGAAGCGGAACAGTCGCCTGCGTGTTTTGCGGGCATACCACCGATGAACAGCGGGTTGGCCAATTTTGCGCATTTTCCATCGCGGGCAACCACGGGCAAAAAAAAACGCAAAATTTTAGCCGTGATTCAGCCGCAAATGTCTTTGTGACCGGCCCCTAAGGTCCAGCAGCAGCAAAAGTGATGATGCGCCAGAGTACATTGCCCGTAGGAGATCAATGAGATTGATGTCTAAAAGATGTTTTCACAAGGAGTAGAAGGCAGATGGTTTGCCTGTTGAATAAAAGTGAGTTCAATCTGAGTTCAAAGCTGTACAATTATTAGATGTTTCGTTTTTTTTTTTACTTACATAGAGAGAATCTGAGAAAAGAACAGACAGTTTGTAACTAGCATCAATGAAACAAAGTGCTGTCAATGTTATAGCTGGCAGAACAAACAAATGCCTGGCTGTACAAGTTACACTAAATTTTTGTCTATCCAAGAGATAGTCAACAAGAAATACGACCAAGTTTCCCTATTATTCATTGAAAAATGGCTTTGTGTCCCTGATCCCCTATCATTTCCGAAATGCTCAGGACAGACTCTCACATATGATACGATTTGACTGTTAGGTGTGCTTTAGTAAGCCCAGGGATGTGATTTTTCCGCTAATTCACGGAATTCCGTTTTTTTATCTCCAAAAATAAAATTTTAAAATTTCCGATTTTTTAAGTGGTAAAAAATCCGATTTCGTCTCTACAGCATTCCATTTTAGTGTTTCCGTAACTGAAATGAAACGGATCTTGCGATTGGTTGAAGTCTCCGTGTTGACCAATAAACGCGCTTGTTATAAAGGCATAGGAGTATGCCATTGTTCATTTCTCACACGTTTTTGCCGGGTGTTTAAAGAAAGATGTCCGTGATCGAACGCAAAGATGCTCCGCGAGTTAAAGAAATTGATAAGATCGTAAAAAACAAGTTTCGATGGGACTGGTTAGAGAAGGAATTATCTACAAATGTTGGAAAGAAGACTGTGACGAATTTGTTCAGTGACTTTATTCGGAAGATCGATCGTGCCGGGAAAGCGCTTTGCATTTGGTGCCATGATACCATTGACTATGGTGGGAGAGGTTTCAAAGCTCTTGAAAGTCACGCAAAGAGCAAAAAACACGTGAAAGAACTCCAGTAAAGAACAACAAATTATTCCATCACTGGAAGTTTCGGTGCCCAAACGAAAACTCCAAAACTTTACGGCCTCCATCCCTTATTGACATCACAATCGGAAGCGGTAATAGAGAGACGTGATCCACCCCAACAACCTGTACCAGTTGCTGATAGAGTCGTGAATTTTGAGGTAGGTGGTAAACTTTTCAAATTTATTTGACAGTTTTCCCCTTTTTTTCAAAAATATTATAACGTAATAAAAATGGCCATAAATATTTAACAACTACAATAATAGATTTTCATGTGTACATTACACCAACACTTAACTGTAGGGCCTATAATTATTGTATTTTCATTTATCAAATATTCAGATACGCTGCTATTAAAAAAATAAATTATAACATTTAAAATATGATTTAGGAAATTTAAAAATAGCTGTCATCGTTGGTCACCAATGTCCTTGATGAGTCAGAGCTGGGGAACTATGATCTCGAGGTGAGAGAATACCAGTTGGACAGTGAGTTGCCAACACCTTTGGACTCAGAGGGGAAGGCAATTGCACTGGATCGTTGGTGGGCTCAAGTCTTTGCTGTTGGAAGATACCCAACCTTGGCCAAGATGGTGAAGGCTCTCATGAGTTGCTTCCATGGGCCGCAAGTAGAGGGGGCTTTCAGTGTCATGGGTGATGTCCTGAACCCCAAAGCATGCAGAATGGACATAGCCACATACAGTTCTATCCAGACTGTGAAATATGCCCTAAGAGCAAGAAAGACCACCTCTGTCAGCCATTTTGGAAGGAAAGACATTCTGATGGATCCTGTGCAGTCCAAACTGTGCCTAAATCTGAGGACATCCTCCAAAAGGTACAGGGAGGAGAAGGATGCAGAAGCAGCTACTGTATGTTGTCTGCAAAACGAACAGAACTTGCTGTGAAACAGGACACCCAAATGAGCAAGGCTGCCTCAAGAAGAACCATCAAAGCTGCACAGAAGCAGGCTAGAAAGACCCATTCCAAAGCAATAAAGTCTAGGAGGAAGTAGTGTTTGTGTCATGTGAATGGATTGTGCTCAAGAATGAACACTTGTATATTCCTGCAAATATGTTGAATGTTTTAATGAGTAGAAAATAGAAAACAATATTTGTGATATTAAGTGATGTTATAATTCATCTAGAATGTGACAGAAAATATAAATTTCAGAACTTTGAATGAATTTCATGTTTCTGCATAGCCAGTGATTTAGTAGTTCATTGTGTATGCACATGACTCCGACAGATAACATCTTCTGCTTTAACATAGACATTTGTGCTATGTTCTAATATGAGTTACTTTTCATTTGGTCATGATACAATTATTTGTTCATGAAATTTGAACTCTTCAACATGATTTATGTGTTAACTTAGTAATCACATTAGTTAGATATGATGATATTCTCAGTGATAGTTTTTAAAAGCAAAGGCAGTCCAATGTTTTTTAATGTGACTGATTTTGAGTTGACTTAAACTGTAATTTTATATGGGATAGTTCAATATACATTGAAAATTTATGCTGTTGTTTTGTCTATTTCTTTGTCATCTGAGTGCATTGAAAGTACTTAAAAACACGGAAAACCCATGAGCTCCGGGGGGCTTCGCCCCACTTGTCCCCCCACCAGGGCACTGCCCTGGACCTAGCTGGGTGCCCGCGGCCCCCAGACCCCCGGCTAATTTTCAGATAATTTCACTTTGGTCAAATCACATCCCTGTAAGCCTTGATAACCATGTTTGTCGCCTCATCATCAACAATTTGTTATTTTTCTCACCCTGAGAGGTAACTAGCAGGGAGACGAAAAAAACAAAACCTTCCACCTTACATTTTCATTTGAACAGACTATAAGATAACTTTGTAAACCCATGATTACATCAAACAAAGTCTGTTGGACCCAACCAGTATAAGTGACTGTCTACATATGGGTATTTGCGTGACCTCACACAAAAACTATCTATTCCGGACTACAAGCTGCTATTTGTTTTGCTATTTTATAAACACTGCAGCTTTAAATACGGTGCAGCTTATTCTTTTTTTTTCTATGGCATTATAGAGGAAACAGCAAGGCTATGATACTACTGTATCATAGGCGTCAAAGTCAGGTTGCTCAAGTTTCCTCTAATTATCAAGGAATGATGACAAGCAATTTGGTCCATTACCACGGCAACACAAAAATACACGTCTGTCTTTGGCACCATATTTCACAGTATCGTTGCACTTGTGCTGTCATCTTAAAATGTAGGACTAACATTTTATGCGACGCAGCCTTTATATGCATTTTTTTTTTTCGGCTCAGTGGTAAATATGTGCTCGTCTTTTTAAACCTCAACTTGAATAGTCACATGATTCGGAAACGTGACATAAAGAACTTGAAGCAGAACTGAAAAACAGGTAGCCGAAAAAAAGTGTCTGGTGTTAAGAGACACATCGCAGTAGATGTTCTGCAGCCATAGACGTTTGCGCCAAATTTACTACGCGGCTGCCCCAAGGTTTGCGCTAGCCTGAAATTTAAAAAAGCTAGCTATAAGACCCATGAAGCATGTACAAAGACAAAAACATTCCTAAATTTGAGCATGTAGCTTTTAATCAAGTGCTCTCTGTAGTCTGGGAATTATGGTACATTTAAAATTTGTTGCTATGTTTGCAAAAAAAAAAAATAGATTCACTGTCTTTACCAAATATAGCTCCATTAATTTCACCTTGCTTTAAAGCTAGAAATGACTCAGCAGTCAATAAGGTTGCACCCCAAAATCGGAGTTCATTGTCTCAACATTCACAAGTTGCTTTAGATTTGATTGTTCTACATTTGTTTGTTTCTCTTTTAACAGGTTGACCAGGACATCCACAGAAAATACACCCTATCTTATGGTGGACAGCTAGTCTTGATCAAAACTTTAACATTGGGCAAAGTCAACAGTAAGTATCACGATTTGTTTTGTTTCAAGTAGGGCTGGCGTTATGGCTCAAAAAATAAAATTTGAATTTGATGAGTTAGTTATGTGCCTCAATCATTACAACTTTATTCAAATAAAGTTTTGATTTTAAACTAGACCCTCTACAAAATGTCACCTGATTTTAAAGCAGTTTTTGTTTAAACTAACCCGTCAACCCTAACACTCTAACTCTAAGACTCCAACCCTAACACTCTAATCCTTACACACTAATCCTAGCCCCTAACACCTTAATCCCGACGCCAACCTTGACCCTAACCGTAACCTTTTGTGCAGCACACAATAGAATATTTGTACCAGTCTACCAGTACATAAGTTTGTGAAGTTTGTGTAACTCTTCGTCTTTGCTAGGATTGGACGCATTCCACGAGGGGGTGGCTGAGGCTGCGTCAAAGGGATTCGTGGGCTGCCTCTCTTTGGTGCAGTTCAACAACGTAGCGCTCTTAAAGGCAGCGCTTACCAACCCTGGAAGCTCATTGGTCACCGTCCGAGGACCATTGGTCCAGTCGAATTGTGGCGCTCTGGCAGACTCTTCATCGAGATCTTTACAAGGTTTGTTGATTACTGCAATATCTGAGTCTACAACAGCTTAAAATGTTAATCTTACACTTTCTATACAGCATAAGGGTAACAAAGGGTTTTACAAAAGTAACTTACTCCCTGCTTCCATGCAATGCTATGCAAAGCCCTGCAGGATCTAGCTAAGAAAATACCGTATCTTGCTCAAGAACATTTTAACATAGTTGCTTCAGTATACATTGTCTTTGTGTTTGGAATCCATTGTATTTTCCATGTATCTTCTGGGATTACTTTGTTTTTCATTGCTGTTTATTGAAAACAGATTACTCATGTTTTTTTTCCAAATGATTTTTCCAACAAATTCTCAGTGCATAACAGCAGAGAATTTTACTCATCAGTTAACTCTAGTCAATTTTATCCGTCCTTTGAGTATCCGAAAAGGGCTGTATTGGTTTATGTTGCAAAATGTAATTTAATGAAAAGGTTGTGAAAAGAGATTTTAATTAGATTTTCACAAAACGTTAACACTTTATCGACTGAGATTTCAGAGCTTGACTTGATTGAAATTCAATTGGCCATGTAAGAAAAGTCTGCGTCTTTTAATTTATTAGTATTTTTTTTATTTAAAACATTTTTCTTTTATGTTACTTGGATCCTTTTAAGGAATAAGTGTATTTATTATCTGTACTATGAATGAATGAATGAATAATCTAGAATATCTGTGTGCCATTAGAGCAGGGATCGGGAACCTTTTTGACTCAAAGAGCCATAAAAGCAAAATATATTAATTTTATTTTGGGAAAGAGCCACACCATATATTATGAGACAAATTTACTAAATTGCTAAACCTGCGCCCCAGACAAAAGCTTAGTCTTGAGCACATTTATTTTTGATGATTCGATAAAAATGATGAAAAGAGAATAATGCCAGAGCCCGTGTCCCAAAATCAACAAACATACTACTTTGAACTTGTCTCTTTCTTGCAATTACTCAAGATCGGTTAAACTCATTTTGACCCTTTTTTTACACATATTGGTTTCAAAACCAGATGCAAGCAGTTATTTTGTAAAAACGTCACAACATTCTGCAAATAGGGAGCCTGATGTTCTTACCTTTGGCGCAGACGGAGTAGAGCGATAGATGGGAGGGAGTGCTTGCACTTTTTGCATAGCTTCACCCATCCCTCCCACTCACCCAATCAAATAACTTTAGTTCTCTTCCGGTGTATTGGCGTATTTACAGTTTGTTCTGTGGATTTCATCATAAGGTATCTGAACACTGAACACAGATTATATAGTGAGCTTTTATATAAAAGATTCTTTAGCATTGTACATTGTGTTTTGTTTTTTTTTGTTTTTTTTTTTGTTTGTTTGTTTTTTTTTTGGGGTGTGACACCTTGACTGTAAATTGTAGTGAAAAACATGCCCTGTATATTCTGCGAAGTACTGCTCTGTTATTCAGCTTTGGTTTGGCTTTGTGTGTATCTGAACAGGATTATTGGCTCAGGTTTTGAACGAGATGGATACAATTTGCATCCAATCAAATTTGTCTCTGAGCCACAGGTACTCATAGAAAGAGCCATATATGGCTCACGAGCCATAGGTTCCCGACCCCTGCAGTAGAGCATCACCCGCACTGAGATGCAAAACGATTTTTGGTTGTTATTTCTCTTAATCTACCCGATTTCCTGTAATAGATTATGATCTTGGCTAAACTTGTTCTGGCCTGATAGAATGAAATGTCTTTCCAGGAAAGATTCTGAGTCAACAAAATAAAACAAATTGGGGCATTTTTTCACATAAAGGTCAACCCTTATACATGTTTGCTAAACATCGTGTTGATATTGAATCTTGTTCTGGCCTGGAAGAGGAGAGTGTCTTTATGGAAAAACTCAGCCAAAGTCAGCCAACCCAAAAGCTCTGAGTCCATTATTTGTTTGCACTCTCACTACTAGAGTGATTTACCTTATTGCTTATGAAAAAGTTTGCTCCTGACCAAACTTGTACTTTCCTGGAAGAGTATAATGTCTTAGTGGGAAAGCTGCTGAGGCAGCAAAACACAAAATGCCAAGTCAGCTTTTTTGGTCTGATTTTACATCTTGGGTAGCCCACCTCAACATATTTCTATCTGGATAGGCAGTTGTTTATTATACAGTACAGTTAAGATTAGTTAACTATTTAATTGTTCGTGCTCTTTTTTTCTTTTTTCTTTTTTTTACATAAATAATGCGTTTGTGCAAGTGAGATGTTCCCATAGTTTCCAAATAATTTGTACTCAATGGAACATCCAAAGAACAACATAAATCATTTAGGTATTGTATGGTTTTAACATTTCTTATACTGAAATCTGACTCCGAAGACACTTCCCGTGTCTTGTGTAATCCCTTACAGTTGGAGCATGTTCGAAAGTCAGAGGAATTATTGAGCCCAGCGCCGGATACAGTCCACATATCAATTTAATTAGCCTAATCAAAGAGTTTAACAAATCAGTTCTCTACCTGTGCCCATATTTTTTAAATCGTGTACAGAAGATGACTGGTTTCAGGGTCTTCCCATGCAGATGAAATATTAACGCCCTATGACCAAGCCTCTGGCTGATTGGTCCGCGGTCGTTGATGCAAATTTCCCAACCATGATTGAAGAATGGGAGAAGGGGTGATAGGACGTGCCAGGCACATAGTCCTAACAACCCAGGCGAGGTGATAAGTCATTGTTATCTGCACAGAATGGAAGGAAAGGCATATTCCAAAGCAAAACGTGGTTTACAACACCCTTCTTGCACTCAAGGCATAGGTCAAACTTAGGACAAGTATTTTTTAGTATAAGTGGAATACAAAAGTGTATAAAATGGTATTTTACTTTAGTATGAAATAAGTAAAAGTGTTAGATCAATTTCATCCTCAGCCTTAAAGTTTTCAAAGCATTTTTTTATTATGGTTCAACCACATTCCTAAATGAATGTGTTTTCCTTGAGATTTTTGGGAGCATCCATCTATTATCCATCCATTATCTGCACTGCTTGCTCCTCAGTAGAATTGAATTTCATTAAAATAAATCCAAAGGGTTTGACGCAGTGAAGGCAGCATTCTTTCTGGCTGGCAACTAGTTCAGGCTGTCCCCTGCCCACTGCCCGAAGATAGCACCCCCGTGACCCTACTGAGGATAAGCGGTGCAGATAATGGATGGATGAATAATTCAGATTTGTTGATGACTTAAGGATAAAATAAGAGCGAGTGGCCTAACTAAGGCAGTCACAAAGCAACTAAAAGGCTGCCCTGGGGAGTGCAGATCACGGTCACATGATTAGGCAAGATTTCATTTGATTTCTTAGTTCTGACAGTTTTAAAACTTGAAAATGAATGATGACAAGAACCCATTTTATTTTAATTGTGGTGATTTTTTCAAGCATTTCATTCTGTTTGCCTGATGGGATTCATTCTCATTACGATACGTCTCCATGAAAACCTGGCTAACAACCCCTCGACCCAATCCAAAATGGGGATGCTTTCTGGCTGCATCGGAAGACTGACCAAGATTGCACGAAAAAACAAATGAAGGAGTGAACAGAGACACAAAAAAACCCCTACATTTGACATTCTTGACCTGATGGAGACAGGTCATCTTCTATGAGGAGTGCGATCACAAGTACACAGCCAAGATCATCAAAAAAGGACGGGATCTGCAGGGATCTAAAGATGGCTGTGCGCCAACCTGGAGTGCTGCAAAAAAAAAAGGAGTAAACCCACCGGCCATTTCTGGGGCATCAGAACAGATGAGGAATCAGCAATACTTCAGGCACCTGCCACAAACGTGTCATCAATTATTGAGAAAAGGCTGTTCTTATTTGCATAATTAAACACCTTGGGGGGGTGCAATATACATATATATATATATATATATATATATATATATATATATATATATATATATATATATATATACATATATATATATATATATATATATATATATATATATACGAGTTGATGCATGTTCCTAATTAAATTAGTAAAAAATAGTGTGGTAATAAGACAAATATAATGCCTATTTGGACGTCATCTGTATCTCTAGTGGTCTGTTGGTTGTGTTTCGGCAACCTGGCTTTAATAATTGTGTTTAAATCAGGTCTATTAGTGCTGTCTATTGAGCTCTATCTCTATTGAGCATAATAGTAAAGGTGATGAATACATGTTGGAAATGCCATTCAGGAGTTAGTGATACAATGCACTTTGGTTACGAAGCAGCTGCATGGCAAGTCAGCTTCTAGCATTAGCTGGCAAGAGGAAGCTAATTTTATTCATGTCATGTTGATTTATGAATGCAACGCTGTGTTTACACCTGGCTGAGATGCGATTTCAGCGTGAGTGGGCTTCAGAGCGCTGACGTACTTTTAAAATATAAAAATATTGTTTCACTGGCTTTTACAAGAAAGTTAAGCACCTTATTGTGGGAATTTGTTTGATTTTTTTTTTCCAGATCAAACAGTGACAACAACTAATGGGAAGAAGAAGCACGAACGCGATACACAGAACGCCGTGGCTGTCATCGCAGGTATGTCTTTACTGTAAACATGGTTTTATTTAAAGGTGCAGTTTAGGCCTAGTTAATTGAATAATACTGTCGAGTGTAATTAAAAACACTTTTCATCCATCCAACCATTCATCCGATTGGTTTTCATTTTTCTTTTTTTGTAAAAGCTAGTTCAGAGCTATGTAATTATGGTCTAGATCAGTGATTTTCAACCACTGTGCTGTAACACACTAGTGTGCCGTGAGATATCGTCAGGTGTGCCTTTAGTAATTATTATCCAGTGTCACTTTTTATTTTCTATTTTTTTATAAAACATTTATGAATCATTTTCTGCAAATATTATGTCATTGTCACGTGTCTGTGATGTAAAAACTGGGAGTATTATAAATTATATTGTAATCAAACATACCGTATTTTCCGCACTATAAGGCGCACCTAAAAGCCTTTATTTTTTTCAAAAGCTGACCATGCGCCTTATAATACAGTGCGCCTTATTTATGGATCAACATTAAGTTTTCCAACTAACTTGCAGCCGCCGACTCGATTTTCCCCCGAACGCCAAGTAGTACGCGGTGGATGCTGGGATTTATTTACCGGCGTTTCATTGGCTAACCAATGTGTCAATCATCATTTGAATTGATCTTTATTGGCTAAAGTTATTCGGAGGTCAAGAGGCGGATCCTTTTTATCATTTACAGACTGCCATTGGCTCAAACAGCAAACAAAGCCTGCAATTGGCCGAAAAAGACGTGTCAATCATCATTTGAATCGATCACTATTGGCTAAAGTTATTCGGAGGTCAAGAGGCGATCCTTTTTATCATTTACAGACTGCCATTGGCTCAAACGGCAAAAAAAGCCTGCAATTGGCCGAAAAAGACGTGTCAATCATCAGTTGAATCGATCACTATTGGCTAAAGTTACTCGGAGGTCAAGAGGCGGATCCTTTTTATAATTTACAGACTGCCATTGGCTCAAACGGCAAACAAAGCCTGCAATTGGCCGAAAAAGACGTGTCAATCATCAGTTGAAATGATCACTATTGGCTAAAGTTATTCGGAGGTCAAGAGGCGGATCCTTTTTATAATTTACAGGCTGCCATTGGCTTAAACAGCGAAACAAAGCCTGCAATTGGCCAAAAATACGTATGCGTATAGCATGTGACTGACGGCATAGAGAAAGCATTTTTTTCTATTCTGTATTTGTAAATATTGTATTCTCCTGGATTTACTACCCTCACGGATATAAGAGGACATTGCCTGCACATTATTATGAACACAACGACTTCGGTGAGCTACTCCGGCTTTCTATATTATCCCTGTATCTTGTTTCAGACTGAACTCGATGTTTCTGTGATAAGCGGTGCAGATAATGGATGGAATGCAGTGTCTATTTTTAAATTCAACTCAATTCCAAGTGTTTATTGTCATATGCACAGTAAAGTTGCGAGCGAAAAAGAAAATAGATACGAAGGAATGGTTATCATTTATTGAATCCCAAGACTTTAACCTTCCGAATGATGGAACGATGCATTTGAGTGACATCTTACGGACACCGCATCCGCACGTGTTCTCGACACGTATTTGCGTCTTTGCAAGCTTTGGGAATGTTAAGGGGGTAATAAGTTGGACTGAACTATCCGACTGTTTTGTCCACGTTCCCATTGTAGCGCCTTATAATCCGGTGCGTCTTATGTATGTCAAAAATAGGACCAAAAACTATTTTTTCGGGGTGCGCCCTATAACCCGGTGCGCCTTATAGTGCGGAAAATACGGTACTGTTCGGTGTCATTTTTTAACATTTTTTGTCAGTGGTGTGCTGCAAAGTTTTTCCAATGTAAAAAACGTGCCCTGGCTCAAAAAAGGTTGAAAAACACTGGTCTAGATAAAATAGCTAGATTGTATTTCTTATTTTTCTTTATCTTATTTGCCAATTCCTCAGTCATTACTACTGTATTTATATGTTAACCCCACAATAATGGGAGGCCATCGACAAGTCCACGAACTACTTGCTTGCTGTGCATTTTTGAAGTGTTGATGAGATATTTGAATTGCAAAAAGCGTGTTGAGCACCAAAACTCTGCCTTCAAAAGACGTTTTTCACTTCAGTACTAAATGCTGGATCCTATTGAATGGGCTACTAACTGTCTTGGATAGATGGATTGATACGACTGTGTATTTAGACACTTTAGATCAGGGGTGTCCAAGTCATTTTAACTGGGGGCCACAAGCTAGAAAAAAAATCATGCGGCCAGAAAAAGAGAAAACAAAGAGACAGAAAAAGGAGAGGAAAATGTGAAAGATTGAAAGAAAAGAGAGAGAGATTGAGAGCACATTAGGAAAATAAAGAGAAATAGGAGAGAGAGAAAAAAGAAAGACCAAAATAGAAAGAAATAGATAGAGAAATAGATAGAAAGAAAGAGAGAATGGAAGAAAAAGAAAGAGAGAGAGGAATAAAGAAAAGAGAGAGAAAGAATTACTACTTCCCTTGCTTTGCGAGTGGTGCCTGGCTTGAGTGACATCAGGTTAAAATATTTCAAACTGAATCTAATTTTCCTCTTGGACTTCTCTTATTGTTGTCTTGCCATTCCTCCTGTTTGGCACCTTTTCTGTAGATAATTGTGGTAGCTACAGTAGATATACACAATAGATACAGTAGATAAAAACAATAGATATGGTACGGTGTCAAGACATAATAGATAAGGTTGATAGATATGATAGACACGGTTGATAGATATGATCATGTAGATAGATACGATAGTGTGGATAGATACTTTAGATAGCGTATGTGTCAAGAACCAGAACAGGATCAGGACCCTACCGCGTGACATTTTCACACAAGCCTTCTATTTTATGGGACAGTATGTTGAGTTTTGGGGGTGATGGACCCATGTGGTGGAAGCAGGAACTGTAAGCAGGGGTGTTAACTATGGTGTTTTCTTGTCAACTAGAATGATAAGGATAAAATGACAAAATAACAGATGTTATTTATATCACATTGTCTTATCTTAAATTGTATTTGTTTGTTTTTTTCACTAGCAAACCATGCCCTTTTTTTACATTTCTCTTTCAACAATTAAAAATTAAACCTTATAATTCAGAAAACGAGAACTTGTTGAAAAACAAAATAGAAATCGTAAACTGGGGAAATGTCATTTCCATCATAATAAAATAAATCTAAAAACATCATAAATCATGTACTTTTAATTGTATTACTAGAAACCAAGTTAGATGTTAATATTTTATTGAGAAGGGGAGTTGGTTTTGGGCACCAGCATGCCAACAACTGAACTCTTTAGCGGTAAGAGAACATCCATGGCCAACATTAAATACTGTAACTAATAATCTTACTTCACACGCGACCAAATGGTATTTGGTCATGTGTGAAGTATTTTGGGCATTTTGATGTCTCGGGCGATTTTCTTTACCGACCGGTATGTCTTAATTTGAGCTACCACCACTGGTGCACCAAATGACCAAAATATCAATGTGGTCAAATACATTTGAAGAAATTTGCATTCTCGCCTTATAATTATGTATAATTTATTTATTTTGATAGTAAACACTGACCAAATTAATGGCAAGTTTTATAGTTGACTTCCCCCTGCCAAAGCGTTATAATTGAGACATTTTTTATGAGCTTGGACTCGTGATCAGACTGTTGATGTCATGATTACTGATTCGGGGCACCTGCGGCTGCCCCGGTGGCGCCAACAGCCCTGGTCGCTGATTGGCTCCTTGCCACTTTTTAAACCCCCCCGGCTCCCTGTTACCGGCGTCAGATCGTTGCGAGCTGTTTTGTTTCACTCATTGTGCGTTCCAGTCCGACTCCGTCCCTGTTAAAACCTGTTTCCTGCCTGATTCCCGTTTTTCGACCCGTTTCTGAACCTGACTGCGCCTGTTTTGCATGCCGCCTGCCTATGACCACTATTACGAACTTGACATCGCCTCTGATCTCCAGCCCTGGTCAAACGACTTGCCATTCCCGCCTGTCTTCTTCCGACACGGAAGTGTCACTCCTTGCCTTGCTCGTTCCCGCTCTCCGCCAGTCCTCGGATCAAGCAATCAAGCAAGCCTTACTCTCATTCTCTTTCAATAAAATCTGAGAAACACATGCAATTGAGTCCTGTGTCCGTTTTGGTCTGTGACAGAACGATCAGACCAAAATTATGAACTCAGCAAGGAGTGGAGATCAAAAAAACGCAGAGCCTCCTTCCGCCTTGCAGCGTTTACAATGGGCTGAAAGCGCAGTTCAACAAACCACGAGTACTGTCACCGCTCTGCTGCAACAAGTCCAGAAACAACAACAAATGCTAGATCAGCAACAGGAATGGCTGCAGCGCCACCAAGAAAGGTTAGATGCGCTCCCGGAGATTCTTGCTCGTCAGCTGCACGTATCGGCCCCGCCCCCCGGTGATTCTTCTGCTGCAATGCCGTCGCACGCCCCGGCTGTTCCGTTCACGAATTCTCCCGCCATCGAAACGGCAGAACCCCAAGTGGGCGCGCCGGAGAAATTTTGTGGCGATCCTGCTCAGGTGCGAGCATTCCTTGTAAACTGCCGACTCATTTTCGACCTGCAACCCTGAAACTTCGCGTCCGAAGCGGCCAAAGTGGCCCTTACTATTTGACACCGGATCATCATCAGACGACGCGTCGAAATCTGATGAGAATACGGCAGGGAAGGCGATCGATTTTCGGACACTCGCAAGCCAGAGCAACTGGAATGCGGAGGCGTTATTGGACGCCTATCTCAACAGTTTGGCAGACTACATGAAGGATGAGTTGGTGTCCCACACCCCCCCTACCAACCTCGAGGAGGCCATTGCGCTCACGGCCCGGATCGATCGTCGGGTCCAGGGTCGACGCCGTGAGAAAGTCCGCCAAAGCCACCCAGTTTCCTGCTCACCCGAGGGGACTGGCGCCCATTCTGATTTCCAGCAGCGTGAGGCAATGGAGGTGGATCGCGCGTCGCTGTCCATAAAGGAGCGTCGGCGTCTGTGCCTGTACTTTGGCGGGCAAGGACACCGGATATCATCCTGCCCGTTAAAAGGGGAAGCTCACCGGGCGGTTGGAGTCGTCCGGTTGAGTTCCGTCCACACCCCGATCTCCCCGGCCGGAAGGCCAATGCTCCAGGTGCACCTTCGGAGTCCCGGGTCAACCCAGTCCCTGTACTCCCTTTTGGACTCGGGCACGGAGGTCAATATCCTTGTCGTGGCCTTAGCCCTGAAAATGGGGTTGAAGTGTGTTCCCCTTCCAACCTCAGTTCCTGCCCAAGTTCTGGACGGTCATCTATTGGGCACGGCAACACAAGTTACAGAGCCGGTGGAGATGATACTGTCTGGGAACCACCGCGAGCGGTGAAGTTTCCACCTGCTTCCTTCCCCAGTCAACCGCTCGTCCTGGGACATCCGTGGTTGCTTAAGCACAACCCTCTCTTGGACTGGCAGACGGGGGCGGTTCTGGAGTGGAGTGCTGAATGCCACCAGACCTGTCTGCACACTGTCTCTCTTCCTGTCCGCTCCAGGCCTCCTCCCGCAACGCCCGATCTGTGCGAGGTCCCCGTCTGCATGCCTGATCCGCCTGTCAGACTTGTCCGCCTGTCCACCTGCCATGCCCGTCTGTCCGCCTGCCATGCCTCCCTCCAGGCCTGTTTGTCGGTCTGCCATGCCGGTCTGCCTGTCTGATTCACCTGCTCGCCAGTCTGACTCTTCTGCTTGCCAGTCTGACTCGTCTGCTCACCCGTCTGGTTTGTCTGCTCGCCCGTCTGGTTTGTCTGCTCGCCCGTCTGGTTCGTCTGCTCGCCCGTCTGGTTCGTCTGCTAGCCCGTCTGCCCGCCCGTCCGGCTCGTCTGCCCGCCAGTCAGGCTCGTCTGCCCGCCAGTCCGACTCTTCGTCCGCCTGCCTGCCCGATGCTTCGTCTGCCGGCCTGTCTCGATGTCCGCCCTTCCGCCTGCCTCGATGTCCGCCCGTCTGCCTGCCTTCCCGCCTATCTCGAAGTCCGTCCGTTCGCCGGTCTCGACGTCCCTTCGTCCACCTGTATACCCGCCGTCTCGAAGTCCGTCCGTCAACCTGTCTCGAAGTCCGTCCGTCAGCCTGTCTCGAAGTCCGTCCGTCAGCCTGTCTCGAAGTCCGTCTGTCCGCCTGTCTCGACGTCCGTCTGTCCGCCTGCCTTACCACCTGTCTCGACGTCCCTCTGCCCGCCTGTCCCGACGTCCATCTGCCTGCTCACCCGTCTGCGACATCCGTCTGCTACGACACCTGCCTGTCAGCTCGGTCTCCTCTGGGTCCTGCTTCTGCCCCACCTCCTGATGCTGATGATGGTGACTCGAAGGAGTTTTGAATTTTTCTGGGGGCAATTTTCTTTCCTACCTGTTGGATTACTTTTTTTTTCCTGCCGGTTGGATTGCTTCTTGTCTTTTTGCATTCCTGTTTTTTTGGGACTTCTGGAGCTGTCCCTTGAGGGCAGGTTCTGTCATGATTACTGATTCGGGGCATCTGCGGGGGCACCTGCGGGGGCACCTGCGGCTGCCCCGGTGGCGCACACAGCCCTGGTCGCTGATTGGCTCCTTGCCACTTTTTAAACCCCCCCCGGCTCAGATCGTTGCGAGCTGTTTTGTTTCACTCAGTGTGCGTTCCCGTCCGACTCCGTCCCTGTTAAAACCTGTTTCCTGCCTGATTCCCGTTTCTCGACCCATTTCTGAACCTGACTACGCCTATTTTGCCTGCCGCCTGCCTACGACCACTATTACGAACTTGACATCGCCTCTGTTCTCCAGCCCTGGTCAAACGACTTGCCATTCCCGCCTGTCTTCTTCCGACACGGAAGTGTCACTCCCGCCTTGCTCGTTCCCGCTCTCCGCCAGTCCTCGGATCAAGCAATCAAGCAAGCCTTACTCTCACTGTCTTTCAATAAAATCTGAGAAACGCATGCAATTGAGTCCTGTGTCCGTTCTGGTCTGTGACAGTTGAGTTCAATGTTCAGTTCAGTTTCAATGTAACAATTACTAAAATACTAGCTGTTGCTGTTTTAGCGGACACATTGACTTGTGCGTGCCTCCCCCAATTGGACTGATAGCATTTACCAGACTATTAAAGTTCCGCTCACAGTCACACCCACCCAACAAATACACACACGCACACACAGACACACACACACACACACACACACACACACACACAGCCCCTTCCTAATCTGCCCTGTGATAGCTTTTAATGTGTGCTGTCTGCTGTAGAACACAATGCATATATTGATATCAATGACAATAAAGACAACTCAATTCAAAATCTGTGAAGCAGTGAACCAGCAATAACCGATGAGCAAGGTAGCGAGTGTCTTTGTACTTGTTACAGAGAAAAGTAAATTGGCAACGTATTAGTCCCAATACTCACTATAACACATCATATACTAGTCATTTCATTATGATTATTCTTTGCTTTTTCAGCTTGTTTTGAACCATTCAGATATTGCAGTGTGTCATGTAGGAAGTGAAGAGCAAAAGATGCTTAAGACTTGCACGTCAAGACTCTTTGTGAAACGGAAATACCGTGTAAACCAGATCAATATTTCTTCAAATGGTACGCAAGCGAATGCATTCTTGAACCGAGTGTACGCTGTATTGAATAAAACGTCTGGATTGTGGTGTTGATTATATTTCTCCATTTACTGTGAGATTGTGAGTGCTTGAAAGCATTGAAGTGTCATCTGCATTTTCTTGATGAGTGTCTCTGAAAATGCCAGGGGAGAAATCGTTCTTTGAGCGTGCGGAGAAATTCCAGAGGATCGATTTATAACCGAGGCTTCTATAACACAAATATGGATTTTTTTTTTGCACCAGTGAATAGATTAAGTGCCAAAAGGTTTCGCTTGCCTCAAAAAAACTCAATAAAGCGGTGACGTTTAGCATGAGACACAAAGTTGCTTCCTTGCAAAATAAACCCCAATACGATTTTTTAAGGAATTTTTCTACCAAGGTTAGTACAGGGGTTTGAAATCCTTGAAAACCATGAATTTTAATGTGTTTTCAGGGATTCTAAAGTGCTTGAATTTTGGTGAAGTGCTTGTAAATGCATAAAACTGTCTCTATGTTTCTCAACAAGTCTGCTTATAAATGACGCTGACTCTGCTCTCGGGTGGCTTTGCACCGCCATTGTGTTTCTTCTTCCATCATGATTAATGGCAACTGCCTTTAGTTTGTATGGCATTTCCCTATGAAGTGTCATCCTCCCCTACGGGTTGCATGCTACTGTGAAACAGACCACTATAAAATGTGTATAAATGCAAGAATTACACATCAGTTATAGACATTTATTGTGCACTATGCAAAAATTTCTCAGTGTTATATTGTAATAAGAAAAACTTCCTGCAACTGAAAATGTAAGCTACCTATTATGTAGTGACGTTCACCCAAATCTATATGAGGAGAGATTCGTCTCAAAAACAAATATGTTTGCGATTTACTCAATATCTATAGTATTGATAAATGCTAGCAAGCTAAGCTAAATATTTTATATGTAAACCGCAAACTACAGGATTCACACTGAATTGGCTTTGATAGTCCTTAGAAATTGCTTGAATCTGGCCATGAAAGAAGTGTACTAACCCTATGCTATATAAAACCAGAGCTTCTGAAGGAGATAAATTTATTCTCCCTTGTTTGTCTGATTAAAAACATCCAGGTTCAACGAGGCTTCATATAAAAAAAACCTAAGCTGTGGAGAACAGTTCTGCTGTGGATTCTATTACAACCTAAAAGAAAAGACATGGACATAGTTTAACAGTTTCTGAGTACAGTGAAAATTTACCAAATGATCTTGTTTTCAACCGTGGCAGATTAGATAACTCATCAAAACTTGTGAGTAGTCGGGCATAAGTCGTGCCGTAAACCAGATCACTGAAAAAGTACAAGGAATGCAAAATGACTAAACGAGGCATCAGATAAACACAATTCTAAATTTAAAGTTTAGTAGACAGTCAAAATAAAAAGTAAAAATACATGAATTGATTTTTAACTTGCAAGGAGAACAGGGGAGGCCAAATAAAAAAAAATAAAGAAAATCAAGCAATGTTCATTTTCACTCCTCTAAATTTTAAACCAGATACAAATGTCACGACCGGAACGGGCAGTAGACCCAAACGTGTAACGTTTCACACAATGCTTTATTGAGGAATCGAGGAAGTCAGGCGCAGGAAAACAAAAAACAATAATCCGGTGCTCGCAAGAAGCCCTCGCGAACGAAGCGTGGTTTGGAGGGAGGAAGCATGTCGGGCAGCCAGGACGGGAGACAGGGCGTGATTGGAGGGCGGAAGCAAGTCGGGCAACCGGGACATGAGAACGGAGCGGTGTTGAGGATTGGCCCGAGTCAGGTAACCGGAGACAATCGGGAAGCCAGAGTCAAAAAATGCTACCCTTGCATGTGCGGAGGTTCGCTGATGGACTGACAAGGAGTGAATGCAAATGACGTGTTTAAATAGTATGAGAACTAATTAGGAAACGAGTGGCAGCTGGGGCTAAACGAGTGAGCGCAGGTGAGAGCAATGGGCAAATCATGACAAAGGCTAGTTCAATACATTCTAGTCCTTAGACAAAGGGTGACATCAGGAACCTATGGCTCACGAGCCATATATGGCCCTTTTCAAGAATACATATGGCCTTGGGTTAAAATTCTACTCATGCAAATCTTATTCATGGTATTCCATTTCAATTGAGTGCGAAGTCGAGTCTATTGCGTGCGTAGCTGATGTAGAACTAACACTAATGATTTGGTCAAGTATACAAGGAGCAGAAACCACACAAAAGTTTTCAGTCAAGGTGTCAAACTAACAGACCCCGTTTTGGCCGTACTTCGCTAATGAGTCCTTTATATAGAAGCTCATTAATTAATGTATACTCACTGTTGAGACACTTTCTGATAAAAACCCACAAAAAAATAAACATCCAGAAACACCAGCCAAGCACAGAGTAATTTGATTGTGTAAGCAGTAGGGGTGGGCAAAGCTATTTGCACTTCTCTCTGCCCAGCGCCGTCTGCACCCAAAATAAATATGTCAAGATTCTCGTTTGCAGTTTTTGGGGAAATTTTTACAATAGAACTCTGCTTGCACCTTGTTTTGAAAACATTATTCATTTAAAAAAAAGAAAAGAAAAGAAAGGTCAAAATGAGCTTCAATGTTCTTAAGTAATTGCTGGAGGGAGACACGTTTAAAGTGGTATATTTGTTGATATGGGACACAAATTTGATACACCTTATCAAATTATCCAACGTCACACAGTGAGAAAAATGCGCTGAAAATTTTTATTGTGTATTAAGAATGGGTTTGGTGGTTTAGCTGAGAATTGTTTTTTACGTATATGGTATGGCTCTATCTCAAAAATTAAAATCCAAACATTTTGCTATTATAGCTTTTTGGTTTGAAAAGGTTCCCGAGCCTTCATCTAGGGCAATAAATCAATATCACAGGTGCTTCATGAAATTTTAGTTGTCATCACTATTTACATTTCAATTACTAGATCCAAAATTTTACAGTTTTTAAACCATACAAACATTTTACAATAAAGTTATTAAAAATCGCTATGATGTCTGCATTTTTTAAGTGATAATGTGTCAAGACCAGAACAGATGGAGGACCCAGATGTGTAACGTTACTCACAAGTTTATTGAGATCTAGAGGAAAATCAGCGCCAGCGATTCGGTGCTCGCTGGACTAGGGAAGCAAGCCGCTTACGGGATCAGAGCATGTTCTGAATGCGGAAGTGGATCTTCCGGAGCGGGAGATTCTAGCGTGGTTGGACGGGGAAAACAGGTTGTTAGCCGGGACAAGGCAGAAGGTGGTTCGGATCAAAAAACGGGTCATACCTGGAGACAAACGAGGAAATCAGGAACGGACGAGTGGAAAACGGGTGACAAAGCGGGACCGAAGGGAATCAGAGTCAAAAATGCTCGCCTTGCGTAAACAGAAGTTTGCTGACGGACTGACAAAGGGAGAGTGATAGAACTGAGCTTAAATAGGAGGGGGAACCAATCAGGTAACCAGCAGCAGCTGGCGCCAAACGAGCGGACACGGGTGAATGTAATGAGTAATAATGACATAATGTCCAAGAACAACCTTTAACCTAAGAATGGCACTCTTAAATGCTATTAAGAAAATGTTTGACAAATATCAAGTTTCTTCATCCATTCTGAGATACCATTTTCATTATTTGGCAAGTCAGTTTGACCATTCTTTATTCAAATAGTCAATTCAATAAATAAACAAAAAAACATATGCGGTTTCATAAGCAGTGTACTGTGAAACATTTGGAGCACCATGCAGTAGAAGCAAGGCTTTTATATTCCTTCCTGTGGCCAACAACTTTTCTTACATTGTTGATCCATACCTTGCCATTTTTCCATTTACAATCTTTGACTGTCTTGGATATTAGGTAGGGAGAAAGGGAGGTATCTTGTATCGATTGTTTCACATGAATGACAATACATTTTTATTTGTTGTTTCTTTTATTGATTTTTTTTCATACAGGTATTCAAGTTTATGTTTATTGCGAGAAAAGTGATATTCAAATACAAAAATATTTGATAAAGTGTGCTGTGAGATTTCATCTGGTGTGCCATAGGAAATTGTCCAATTTCTTTTAGACTGAAAAATTTCTAATGCACGTTTGCAAAACGAGATTTCTGCGTTTTACATTCTGTGCTTCTTAGAGATTATTCAACAATATCAATGCACACAACTGAGTGGTTACCGCATCCGCGGCACTGTTCTGAGGTTATGGGTTCAAGTCCAGCCTACCTGTGTGAAGATTGCATGTTCTACCCCGTGCTTGCGTGGGTTACCTTTGTTGACATCATACAGCAAGCTTTCTAATTCCTAAGTCATCAACATTTCTTTGGAGAGTTTCCTCTTGGATTTTTGGATAAGCAAATGTGAATGCTATAATTTACTATATAATTTAAACAAAGACAGTGCTACCAAATTCTATGAATCTCCCGTAATGTACTACACCAGTTCATAGCAAATAACAATATCCGCATTTTCTTTTACAGTTCCAAAACCGAGGAAAAAAATAAAAACGCAGTGCTTAGTTTTGTATTGAGTATTTTGATTGTTCCTTGGGTATTTGCGGTGGGCAGCACGGCAGCGCAGTGGTTTGCGCGTGTGCGGCGCAGTTCTGAGGTCATGGGATCAGACCCTCCTGTGTGGTGTTTGCATATTCTCCCCGCGCTTGCGTTGGTTTTCTCCGGGCACTCCGGTTTCCTCCCACATTCCAAAAACATCATGTCAGGTCAATTGGCTGGTCCAAATTGTCCCTAGGTGTGAATGAGCGAGTGAGTTGTCTGTCTCTGTGTGCCCTGCAACTGGCTGGCAACCAGTTCAGGGTGTCCACTGCCCGAAGATAGCTGGGATAGGCCCAAGCACCTCCGCGACCCTACTGAGGAAAAGCGGGGAATATAATGGATGGATGGATGTTTTTTTGCGGTGCAATAGTATTATCTGCTGGACACTTACATTAACAGAAGGCTTCATGTGTTTGATGTGCTTTTTTTTCACTCACACGTTTTAAGAGCCCATTTTCACATAAAAATCGTAATGTAAAATGCTACCCCAAAAAAATAAATAAATCTTAAAAATCTCTTCATCCTATTCACAAAACAATGTTTAATATTTGGTATCTCTGCAAAGCGACTGTAAATCATCCATCAGCTCTGATACTCGATAACATTTGATTTTATTTTTGCTGAAAATATTTTCTATTATTACCACATTACATAGAGTACCTGTCGTAAAAATGTAAACGCTCAGAAATTGAGCTGGTTCAGAGAATTATTCTTATTCAAATTTTGTACAGGCTGTGTTTTCAAATCGAAAAAAGGATGCCGTAAAATATGTGGATAAAAGCTTGTTCTTTGGGGTTCGGTTGTGCATTATATAATAATAATAATAATAATTTCCTTTGTATTGTCATTCTGTGTAACAATGTACACAGAACAAAATGTCGATACACCTGACCTGTTGTAGCGAGCCGATGCAGCCGCAGCCAACAGAGGGCGCCGCCATTTTACCAATGTTATAAGTCTTAGGTATGACTCGGCCGAGGCGCGAACCAGCGACCTCCCAGTCTCAAAGCGGGCACCTTACCATCTAGGCTACTGAGCTGGTATACTGTATATATATTAAAATTATAGATGTGGTAATAATTGTATTGTATTGTATTTATTTATTCAGCCAGTATAAACCATAAACATGATATATACAAGAAATCATTTGACACACGAACACTCAATAATGATAAAATAATAGATTTAAAAGAATAAAAAAAATAGAGTAAAAAAGAAATTGTAGTGTATAATACAAGGTAATTATATAGAATAGTTTAAACAGAAAGAATATGTAAATAACAAGACTAGAGTAGAATAGGTCGGAGGAACGCCGTTGGCATAATAATACTATACATAATAACCTAAATAAATTCCCGTTGAACATACGGATAGCAGAGGGGTAAAAACTCTCTTTAAGACGTGAAGTCTAACCATACATACGTAATTTCATATGCATTAAGACTACTAAACTTTTTCCAGAAAAAGAAAGTAAGTTGTATGCTGATAAATTTATAGTTCAGTAGGCAGCCATAATAAGGAAAAAAGACATCAATGTTATTTTGAACATGCAAGGAGAACAGGAGAGGTCTGTACAAAAAATCCCTCACAATGCGAAATTCCAAATGTTGTAAAATCCCTCTCTTGAGCTCTTTCCTTTTTTTTAATATCCCCGGTTACAAAAGCAAATCCACCCTAAAAGGTGTGGCTATCAAAGAACAGTATCATAACTGCCAAAACAGTAAACAGTGCATAATAGTCAAGGTAACAAACAACAGTCAAGAATAACAGTCAATCTGACAAACTGGCATCTGGTTCAACCTCAATTGCAGGTGCCCAACAGCAACAAGTGGAATAAACGTATTAGATTTATAGCAGAGCCTTGAAAATTGATATTGTGTTGATAGAAAACGTGAGACTCAAAAGGATTTTTAACTTGAAAAGAGAACCTTAGATGAGAGGTTTTAACCCGTTCTAAATCCATCCCCTGTGCCCTTTCTTTTGATTAATTCTTCTAGCTTACAAAGGTCGGCCAATGGATGAATGTGAAAATCAGAGCAACATGTTTTGTCAATAGTGACTATGACGTAAACTTGTAGTCCAAACAACAAACAAGAGTGCGCAATAACAAACCAAATAATCAACCGGCATTTCATGCAATCTCCTTTGCAGGTATCCAATATTAAAAACATAATACACTTATCAGAAAGTATTACAATATGATGAGGATAAGACAAACTAAAGTTTATTTTTTGAAAGGTTATTGTAGTTTTGGTGAAGGATGAATACAATCTATCTGCAGTTGGGATAAGTTTTTACAACACTGAATACAAAAACCTCATTAGGTTATCTAATGTTGCACCCACCGTTTTTTTTTTAAAAAGCTGTGAGTCTTGCGTCAGTTGCCTGGAGAAAGCATTCAAGGTAATAATAGCGTTGTGCGCATCCGAGTGTTAAGCGCATTGTGTGAAAGGCGCAGATCCGTGACGACCTCTCAAGTGACGCGCTAATCAATAATCATCCATGCAGCGCCAAATCACTTTCATCTTCGGCAGCCACGGCAACATTTGCTTGCTCTCCCATTACATCCTGTATCCTGGGCTTTTGTGTTGCTTATCAGCATGCCATCCCAATTGACTTTTCACGCTAGCGTTCACAGGGGCGACCGTTATTTCACGCAGGCTTTTATTTAGGAGATACTTTGCAAAAGATGACGCCCAAATGCTAATTTAATGATATATTTTTTTCTAATTTACAGTCATACCTCTACTTGCAGGGCTCGTACGAATGTTTGAAATCCTTAAAAATGTTTTTATTTTGATGTTGTGTTTTTAAGGATTGAAAAGTGCTTACATTTTAGGTAAAGTGCTTGTAAATGCTCTCGACAAGTCTGCTTAAAAATGACACCGACATTTTTCGATGTTGGCTTTGCCTTGCAATTGCATTTCTTATTTCCTTGTTATTAACGGCAGCTGATTTTGGTTTGAAGACAAGTGCATGCTACAGCTAAAGAGGGCACTCTGAAAATGTGTATTAGTGCGTAAATTATGTATCAATTATGTGCATTTATTATGCGGCATGCAAACAAATTAAGGTAGCATTTCCTAGTGCTAACTGGAAGAAATGGAAAAAGGAAATGGGAAGAACTTCCTGCAACAAAAAGTGAAATTGTGTATTGTTCAGATCCACAAATGTTTTTGCGATTTACTCAACATCTGAAAATAAATGCACTCGCAGAATTAGAAATTGCAAATGTAAATCACAGATATAATTGAATATCTGCAAAATACAGTGCATGATTCACACAAGCTTCTTCTTTTAATTGTACTGTTTATTTACAGTCATGCCTTTACATACGAGGTTAATTTTTTCCAAGACGGTACTCATATCTTGAATTGGTTGTTTAATAAAAAAATGTTGATCCTCCTTGATCTGCTACCTTATCGTGGTGGAGGAGTTTGTGTGTCCCAATGATCCTAGGAGCTATGTTGTCGGGGGCTTTAAGCCCCTGGTAGGGTCACCCATGGCAAACAGGTCCTAGGTGAGTGGCCAGACAAAACGCAGATCAGAAGACCCCTAATGATGAGAAAAAACTTTGGTCCTCGATTTCCCTCGCCCGGACGCGGGTTACCGGGGCCCCCTTCTGGAGCCAGGCCTGGAGGTGGGGTCCGCTGGCGAGCGCCTGGTGGCCGGACCCTTACCCACGGGGGCCGGCCGGGCACAGCCCGAAGGGACGACGTGGGACCCTCTTCCCATGGGCTCACCACCTGTAGGAGGGGCCAAAGGGGTCGGGTGCGCAGAGAGCTGGGTAGCAGCCAAGGGAGGGGTCCTTGGCGCGACGATCCCCGGCTACAGAAACTGGCTTTTGGGACATGGAATGTTACCTCTCTGGCAGGGAAGAAGCCCGAGTTGGTGCGTGAGGTTGAGAAATTCCGACTAGATATAGTCGGACTCACCTCTACGCACGGCTTGGGCTCTGGTACCAGTCCTCTCGAGAGGGGTTGGACTCTCTTCCACTCTGGAGTTGCCCGTGGTGAGAGGCGCAGAGCCGGTGTGGGCATATTAATTGCTCCACGGCTCGGCGCCTGTACGTTGGGGTTCACCCCGGTAGACGAGAGGGTAGCCTCCCTCCGCCTTCGGGTGGGGGGACGGGTCCTGACTGTTGTTTGTGCTTATGCACCAAATAGCAGTTCGGAGTACCCACCCTTCTTGGGGTCCTTAGAGGGTGTGCTTGAGAGCGCGCCCCCTGGGGACTCCCTCGTACTGCTGGGAGACTTCAACGCTCACGTGGGCAATGACAGTGAGACCTGGAGGGGCGTGATTGGGAAGAACGGCCCCCCTGACCTGAACCCGAGTGGTGTTTCGTTATTGGACTTCTGTGCTCGTCATGGTCTGTCCATAATGAACACCATGTTCAGACATAAGGGTGTCCATATGTGCACTTGGCACCAGGACACCCTAGGCCGTAGTTCGATGATCGACTTTGTCATCGTTTCGTCGGACCTGCGGCCGCATGTTCTGGACACTCGGGTGAAGAGAGGGGCGGAGCTGTCAACTGATCACCACCTGGTGGTGAGTT
The DNA here is from genome assembly GCF_059441175.1 of Urocampus carinirostris. NCBI lineage: Eukaryota > Metazoa > Chordata > Actinopteri > Syngnathiformes > Syngnathidae > Urocampus > Urocampus carinirostris. The sequence goes on along the minus strand of NC_142362.1, from coordinate 37,068,231 downwards.
GGCTTCGATGGTGGGGGAAGATGCCGGCCCGACCCGGCAGACAAGCGTGTTGTGAGGGTCTGTTGGGAACGGCTGGCAGAATCTCCTGTCAGAAGAAGTTTCAATTCGCACCTCCGGCAGAACTTCACCCATGTCCCGAGGGAGGCGGGGGACATTGAGTCCGAGTGGACCATGTTCCGCGCCTCCATTGTCGAGGCGGCTGATCGGAGCTGTGGCCGTAAGGTAGTCGGTGCCTGCCGCGGCGGCAACCCTCAGACCCGTTGGTGGTCACCGGCGGTGAGGGATGCCGTTAAGCTGAAGAAGGAGTCTTATCGGGCCTTCCTGGCCTGTGGGACTCTGGAAGCAGCTGGCAGGTATCGGCTGGCCAAGCGGAATGCGGCTTTGGCGGTTGCCGAGGCAAAAACTCGGGCATGGGAGGAGTTTGGCGAGGCCATGGAAGCCGACTTCCGAACGGCTTCGAGGAAATTCTGGTCCACCATCCGACGTCTTAGGGGGGGGAAGCGGTGTGCCATCGACACTGTGTATAGTGCCGATGGGGCGCTGCTGACCTCGACCCGGGACGTTGTGAATCGGTGGGCGGAGTACTTCGAAGACCTCCTCAATCCTACCGGCACGTCTTCCTCTGGGGAAGCAGAGCCTGAGGACTCTGGGTTGGGCTCTCGTATCACTGGGGTTGAAGTCACCGAGGTTGTCAAAAAACTCCTCGGTGGCAGGGCCCCGGGGGTCGATGAGATCCGCCCGGACTTCATTAAGGCTCTGGATGTTGTGGGCGTGTCATGGTTGACGCGCCTCTGCAACATCGCGTGGACATCGGGGACAGTGCCTCTGGACTGGCAGACTGGGGTGGTGGTTCCCGTCTTTAAGAAGGGGGACCGGAGAGTGTGTTCCAACTATAGGGGAATCACACTTCTCAGCCTCCCTGGTAAGGTCTATTCAGGGGTACTGGAGAGGAGGGTCCGCCAGGAAGTCGAATCTCGGATTCAGGAGGAACAGTGTGGTTTTCGTCCTGGCCGTGGAACACTGGACCAGCTCTATACACTCTTCAGGGTCCTTGAGGGTGCATGGGAGTTTGCCTGTCCGGTCTACATGTGTTTTGTGGACTTGGAGAAGGCATTCGACCGTGTTCCTCGGGAGGCCCTGTGGGGGGTGCTTCGGGAGTATGGGGTACCGCACAGTCTTATCCGGGCTGTGCGGTCCCTGTATGCCCGGTGCCAGAGTCTGGTCCGCATTGCCGGCAGTAAGTCGGATTCGTTCCCGGTGAGGGTTGGGCTCCGCCAGGGCTGCCCTTTGTCACCGATTCTGTTCATAACTTTTATGGACAGAATTTCTAGGGGCAGCCTTGGCGGGGATGGAGTCCGGTTTGGGGGCCTCAGCATTGCGTCACTGCTTTTTGCAGATGACGTGGTGCTGTTGGCTTCCTCAGGCCGTGATCTTCAGCTCTCGCTGGAGCGATTCGCAGCCGAGTGTGAAGCGGCCGGGATGGGGATCAGCACCTCCAAGTCCGAGGCCATGGTTCTCAGTCGGAAAAGGGTGGTATGCTCCCTCCGGGTCGGGGAGGAGGTCTTGCCCCAAGTGGAGGAGTTCAAGTATCTTGGGGTCTTGTTCACGAGTGAGGGTAGGATGGAACGGGAGATCGACAGACGGGTCGGTGCAGCGTCTGCCGTCATTCGGACCCTGCACCGGTCTGTCGTGGTGAAGAGGGAGCTGAGCCGAAAGGCAAAGCTCTCGATCTACCGGTCGATCTACGTTCCTACCCTCACCTATGGTCATGAACTTTGGGTCATGACTGAAAGAACTCGATCCCGGATACAAGTGGCCGAAATGAGTTTCCTGTTCAGGGTGGCTGGGTTCTCCCTTAGAGATAAGGTGAGAAGCTCAGTCATCCGGGAGGGACTCGGTGTAGAGCCACTGCTCCTCCGCGTTGAGAGGAGCCAGTTGAGGTGGCTCGGGCATCTAATAAGGATGCCTCCTGGACGCCTCCCTCGGGAGGTGTTCCGGGCATGTCCCACCGGCAGGAGGCCCCGGGGGCGGCCCAGGACACGTTGGAGAGACTATGTCTTTCGGCTGGCTTGGGAACGCCTCGGGGTCCCGTCGGATGAGCTGGAGGAGGTGGCTGGGGATAGGGACGTCTGGGCTTCCCTTTTAACGCTGCTGCCCCCGCGACCCGACCTCGGATAAGCGGAAGACAATGGATGGATGGATGGATGGATAAAAAAATGTTCCCAATATGAAATCATTGAAAACTAAATAATCAGTCCCGTCCCAAAAGCAACCAAGTTAACCAAGATAGTTTTAAAACACATCATTCTGATCACTAAAAATGCATTCAAATACTAACTGAACTTAAGAAAATCCAGTACAGTAATAAGATAAATTCGATATTAACAAAATAAAATGTGAGGTTTTTATGAGCACTCAGCATGGAGATGTCGGCGGTTGCTAATGTAAGGGCCCGGTCACACAGCCGTTTGCCTCTGAATCACGGCCAGAAATTTCTGCCTGTGAAGCAGACGCTGTTGGACGCTTTGAGATCGCCATACAGACGAGATACAGCAGTGCTCTACACGCGGTCGGAAATTCACGCGGTTGGCAGCGCGAAAAAGTTTTGCGCTGCTCAAAACTTTAGGGCCCGGTCACCAAGCCTTTCACGGGCGTATCGAGGCTGAATCACGGCCAGAATATTCTGCCCGTGAAGCAGACGCTGTTGGGCGCTGTTGGACGCTTTGAGACCGCCATATAGACGAGATACAGCAGTGCTTTACTCACGGTCGGAAATTCACACGCGGTTGGCCGCGCGAAAAAGTTTTGAGCTGCTCAAAACTTTGAGCACGTGTTAACCGCGGGCGGCACACGAGGTAATGATGCGGAAATGACGCAGAACGACGTGCTCTGGCCGCGGCCAGGGCGTGGTTACACATGGGTAAGACGGGAATTTTCAGCGGGTAATCGTGGGTGGAGCATGGTAATAGCATGTTCTGCGCCTGTATCGCGGTGTTATTACGTGAAATTAGCGTGTTACGCGTGTGACGGTCAAATGCCTTTCTCCGCGAATATACAGCGCGATTTTCCGAGCACACGTTAGTTGTGCTCGAGACGTCAAGGGGTGAACATGGATCCCCGTCACAGTAGTGACCTTGTCTTAATCCATTTTTATTTCTTTACATTTCTTTTCATTTCATAACAAGATAATAAAATACAAATGAAAAACTATTACAATAATAACATATTGGCCTCTTCGGTGCCATAGCTTGAAATCTTGATCTTCACGGGACTGTTTCTTGAACGGTTATGATTTCTACAGCCCGGTGTTATGCCGAGAATTGTATCCCTGCCGAGATTTGCATCCCCTCGCTACTACAACCACTTTTACCTCGTTTTATCTCACTTTTAGGGAATGTAATGGCGAACATATAACCAAATCCACTTCGTCTTGCATTTGTTGGGAATGTAATACAACATAAACCATTCCGTCTTTGTTTTTGTTGTGAACGTAATCAAACGGTAATGCACACCGTATATAAATCACTTTTGAGAACTGTTATGCACTCTGCCGTAAAGCTTATTATGCAGAAATAAGCTTTATGGTAGAGTGCATAACAGTTTCAATACGAGCGATTTGAATAGAAAAAGGCAAAATAAACAAAAGTGATTTGTATACGGCGTGCATTACCGTTCGATTACATTCACAACAAATACAAAGACGGAATGGTTTAAGTTGTATTGCATTCCCAACAAATGCAAGACGAAGTGGTTTTGGTTATATGTTCGCCATTAAATTCCCTAAAAGTGATATAAAAGTGAAATAAAACGAGGTAAAAGTGGTTGTAGTAGCAAGGGGATGCAAATCTCGGCAAGGATGCATTTCTCGGCATAACGCCGGCTCGGCAGCTTTTATACCCGTGGTCCACACGAGAAAATGACGCGGAAATGACGCGATGAGGAAGCGGAACAGTCGCCGGCGTCTGTTTTGCGGGCATACCACCGATGAACAGCGGGTTGGCCAATTTTGCGCATTTTCCATCGCGAGCAACCACGGGCAAAAAAAAAAAACGCAAAATTTTACCCGCGATACAGACGCAAACGGCTGTGTGACCGGGCCCTAACAGAGGTGTCTGTGTAGTGCGAGAGGAGTGGGAGAGCATGAGATACGTAAGCCCTTACTATAAATCTAAAATTTACTATCTAAAAGTTACTATAAAGTCACTGAAATCACTGTTGAAATCATTGTTTCTGCCAACGTCACTTATATAGTACATAACAGGAGAAAAATGGAAGGGTTGCCAGTACTTTATTTACAACATACTTAAAATATTTTAACTTTTTTATCCACAAATCAAGTCCTCAATTTATACATCCGATTGAAGAGCAGTGAGTAATCTTTTAAAAAGGCTTTTGTTTCCTTTAATCTTTGAGGAACGATGACAAGCGAATGTAATTTAGTCCGTTGCCGCGGACACCACCAATGACAACCGCATAAAACAAGCCGGTTTTGCAATCTGGCAAATTGTCCACAGTATGGTTGCCCTGGAACTGTCAACTCCAAATTCCCCACGTGGATGGCACCAGGTTTAATTCTGCGGCTTAAAATCCGGTGCAGTTTGTGCAAATACAAAATTGAGCTTGCTCTCAAATTTGAGCATCCGGCTTTTAATCATGTACGCATTATCTTCAGGTAATAACAGACTATTGAGACTGTAATTGCAATCTCTTTTGCACAACCTAGTTATTGTCTAAACTGCTATTTTTTGCAGAGAGGTCTTTAGCACTCCTTTCTTTTTTCAAATGAGATATGAAGAAAATGACTTGCCCTTGTACCGAAATTTGGGTCCTCAACAATTTACTTTAACAAAAAAATCCATCCATGCATCCATTATCTGCACCGCTTATCCTCAGTAGGGTCGCGGGGACACCCTCAACTGGGGTCCAGTCAGTTGCAGGGCACACAGGGACAGACAACTCACTCGCTTATTCACACCTAGGGACAAGTTGGACCGGCCAATAACCTGACATGCATGTTTTTGGAATTTGGGAGGAAACCTGAGTGCCCGGAGAAAACCCATGCAAGCACGGGGAGAACATGCAAACTCCACACAGGTGGGTTTGATCTCATGACCTCAGAACTGTGCCGCACACGTGCTAACCACTGCGACACCGTGCTGCCCATGAAACTGACACAACCCGGGAAAAAATATGGATTCCAATTCAGAAGTAGCTATATGAGGACTCGTGTTGCTCATTCGCGAAGTCAGTCCAAGCCACGCAAAGTAGTGCTCATGAAAGGCCAGGATGCCAAAGACCTGTGGATGAACAAAAAAATCAATTGACCAATTAAGATGAAGTGCCTAGTTTATTCTTTTCAAATTCAGTCTGCCTTTTTTGATCACCCTTTAAGTTTTTAGATGAGTACCGTAAATTCCGGACTATAAGCCGCTACTTTTTTCCCAAAGGTTCAACCCTGCGGCTTATTCAGTGATGCAGCCAATTTATGTAATTTTTCCAACGGCCGCCAGCGGCGCTCGAGTACAAAAGGTAAGATTTAGACCGCTGGAATATATGCGCCGAGGAAGACTGCAACTTCTCAGCTTGTGCACAAATTAAATTAGTTTAAACTTACCCTCATCGTGCAAATTGCAAAAAGAAAGGCACATGACACAGCTTTCAAGCTAAAAGCAATCGAGCAATCCGATAAAGAAGGAAACAGAGCTATTGCACGTAAACTTGACTTTGCGAGCGTGTTTTGGAATAAGGGAGCGTGGGACGACCTCTATTTGACAAAGTTTCTTTCCGATACTGAGGAAAACGACTTTGATGGCGTCAGTTATAAGGAGGAAGATGAGGATGGTTTACCGTGATTTCTACAAGTACGGTATATTTTTTTAACAGACCCGTTTACTGTTTTGCGAGCGTGTTGCTAGTAGCGTGTTGCTACCTGTCACAGTCACGGTTTGGGATGAAAGTTATATTATTATTAAAGCTTTGAAAACTCTCTCGGTGTACCGTCTTTCTTTGTAAGAATGTGTAACCATGTATAATATGTATTTGCAACTGTATATTTTTGCAATGTATTTATTTTAGAGACTTATTCTGATATGTTTTCCACGGGCGAATCAAAAAGAAGGGGTGAAAAAAACGGGGGCTGACGGGAAGTGGAGTGAGACGTGTTTTTGGACGCAGCGGACACTAGTGGATATATATTTTTCCGACCCTTACCTTTGGAAATATAGACTTTTTTTCCTTTTATTACTTTCAACGGGACCCGGACTCTGCAGGTCTGCATCAAATCTTAATTACCGGTATAATTTTCTATCCATTTTGCCGGCTGTGGTTTTTAGACTGTGTACTTTATTTTCAGTTACAATCGCGGGACTTAAAGTCGGGTTTGGGTTACTTTTGTGATTGTGTTACATGTTTTAATGTGGGCGCATGCGGCTTATATGCAGGTGCGGCTTGTATAAGTACAAAAGCGGTTATCTTCTTAAAATGTGGTGGGTGCAGCTTATAATCAGGTGCGCTCTATTGTCCGGAATTTACGGTAAATCAGAAAAACGGAAAAAAAAACTTTTTGGGGTGATCCTGACACATCCTACACACAACTTTTTACCGTGTTTAATAGTTTAATATACTTTAATCAAGACACATACACACACACTCTTAAATTTATGGAGGTTTTTTTTTTTACTCATCATCTAGAGAAGAAACTTGAATGGAGCACAAAATAAAACAAGAATAGGAAAATAAAACAAATGAAGATATGAGTTGAGATCTTAACTGGCACCATTTAGATAGAAAACAATGTTGACCTAATTATTACGGTTTTGTTATTTTATATAATTCCCCCTTAACGTCACACCAATATAAATGGCTAGCACCATGAGATGGACAGTAGTTCTGTTTCAATTAAATTGTCTTGATGTCTTCGGCGGTAGAGCGGTACGTAATCCCGACGGCTGGAGACCCGGTCAGGAAGGGTACCACGGAATGCATTGTGTTGAAGCCGTGTTTGGCTGCTGGTGGCTTGAGGCTTCTTTGAGCTCTCTGACTGTGTCCCACCAGTTTGGCCGCTGGCTCAATCAGGCTTGGGCACGGGCCAAGCAAGTTTCTCTGGTTGCTTGCTAAGCTGGCTCCCGAGAAGTCTTTTGGCCTCTCATTAATCAAACTTTTAGCTTCTTGGCTTGCTAGAAAATAATTATTTTGGCCCCCTGTAAGCCAGGCCTTTGTCAGCTCGCTGGCTTCTTTCAACCTGAATTTTGAGGTGGCAGGCCTACTGTCTCACAGCTCCGGCCTTTTGGGGTCCGGGGGCCTCCCACCCCTCTGACTGGCCTGTTCCTTTGTTTCACACATGCACGCAAGATAACAAGTCTCCTGCCCAGGTGTTATCATATAGCTCAGTCACTGTGAAGAATTGGGTTTAAGCATAGTATTCAGTTCACATATTCTTAAATTGTTTAATCATTTTCTTTGACATTGAGAAACGTAATTCTGATTTATTGTTGAAAGCGCTACACCTGAAAATAAAACCTTAAAACAATCCTAAAGTATACCACTGCTAATACCAATACTGCTGTTAATTTTGAAAAAGGGCAGTATTTCTTCCACGGGAATATCCTTTAACTTAGCCACAGAATGTAACGGGGAGTTAGATTTCAAGAATTTGTGGGCAGGTCTACAGTCAGTATAAGTGATGTCATTTGATGTTGGGCCGTAATCAGGGATAACCATAGACTGGTATCTGCAGGCAGTAACGCTGTGTAGCAATTTCTTATCTTTCAGGAAGAAATCCATCCGGGAAAAGCTATTGTGCATCTAAGAAAGGCATGAAAAGGGTAGGCCATTCCCAGATGGTCTATGTGGAATTTCAGTGTAGCAGCTGATTTAGATAAGGTTTAGAAGTATTTTGTTCATTGTTTTGACTAAACCATATCTGTCGCTACTGGCCAATAATGTTGCTGGTTTTTTAATCTCATACCGTTTAGGTTGGATCAGATTTTGAATCCTAGAAACTGGAATAAAAACAAAGGGGTGCAGGGGAGAGCCTTAAGAACATGTTAGACTTTATCTGAATGGTTCTCTCCCTGTCCTTCTTGCAAGTTCAAAATCCATTGATGCCTTCCCTCCTGAAGGTGATTGTCTACTAAACCTAATACTAATAGGAGCACTAATGTATCCTCCCCCTGCTGTTTTTTTTTTTTTCAGGAGTGGTCACGGCGGCGGCCTTCATCGGTGCGTGCGCTCTCGTTGCCGCAACGCGAATCTTTTACCAGCGGCGGCAAGCCGGGCGTGAAGAAGTCATGAAACGGGAGGGCACCCCAGCTGTGTACATGGACTACAGGACTGAAACCTGCCCCCATGAATCAGTGCGGGAAAGCGGGAAAGAGTATTACATCTGACTAGCAAGGAACAAAGAGCTCACTTCCTTCCATATGCGAGTCAGGATGCAAGTGTCCCTGCAAAAAGAAAAACAAAAAAACCTCAACATTCACATGGATTTATCCCCGGATTTAATAACCACAAAAAAATCAAACTTTAAGCCCGCTAGCTGGAAAGAAGACCACCTTGAACGTGATTCAGCATGCAGGGACGTCTTTATTCGATGTGGGTGGAACCGCAGTTCTTCTCTTGTACACAACAGAAGATGAATGTTCGCCTTGAGGGGACCACGGCGGTGCAAAAAAGGCACATTATAAGCTTTCCAACGTGCCGGATTTTCTCGTATTTCCATGGGAACTCTCGAGGGAGCGCGCGCATGGCTGCCGTTGGAAAAGGAATAAGGTCAGCGCTGACCTCAAGTGTACGAGTGCCTCATTTAAATGCCGACCTTTTAAAAAAGAAACACTAGAGGGTTTTTTTGCCCCGTGACAGCCGCCCTGTTTGGACGTTGTAACTAGCAGAAGACGCCAATTAAATCCAGCAGGCTCAGCTTTTTTTGTTGACCCTGCACACGGATACAAAGCCCTTCCTGCTTGGGAGCGTTTTTGGGTTTCGTGTGGGCTCCCTCGCTATTTCTTAGTTGTAGGCTGGCGACTCCTGAAAATGTGTTCCAATTTGATGGCTGTGCTCATTCTTCTCCTTGTGTATTCTTATTTTTCCAGTACAAAAAAAGATGTTTATTGTATCTTGAAGATGTGAGGAAGATCGTTTAAGATAAGTAAATAAAGGGTATGTGAATAAAAATTAATAATGAACTGTCATTAACAGTGTTGTGTGCGTTACTGAAAAACATTAATTAGTTACAGTTACCACTTACTTTATTTAAAAAGTGATTCAGTTGCTTCCCAGATTTGCGGTTAACAGTTCACAGATCCTTTAACCACCTGGGTCATCGATAAAGCTCAATTGATTATCAGGCTGGCCGATTATTAGGTGGGCCAATTAACATCACAGATATTTGGGAATTTAACGGATATCTGCATCTGCATTTTTTTCAATTCTCCCTCCCTCTATCCTCTCCCTCTGTCTCGGACACTACTCACCCTGCGCCTTCTAAATGAATAAGCGATAAGGGGTGGTGCCACTTAAGCAGGAATGGTAACATTAGAGCAGAGTAGAGACTGACATATTAGCTCTTATCATAACATTAGTTTGTCAATTAAGCTTGTGTGTTTGTGATTAAGAGAGAACATTAAAGCACACTAGAGGAGATAGCTGACTGATCAGATGTTACCATAACATTAGTTCATTCTGGTTGTAAAACAAGAGTGCCCACACTTATCAATTCGTGAGCTGCGTTGACATTTTTATGCACTTTCTATTTCAAATGAATGCAAGGCATGTTTGTTGTATTCACATTTTTATTTATTTATTGTAAAAAAATATCAGGGAGCTATTTAAGTTTTTATTTACCTTTTATATGAGTTGCTGCTAAGCCTCATTTTGTTTTCTTTTAGTTTTTGGTTTAAGTGAATGATTAGTCATGTTTGTTGTATTGAAATTCAAATTTTTGGTATATAAAAGGTTCTGAGAGATCTTAAAGTTTGGTTGTGAATTTATAATAATTATTCTGTTACTCTTTGCATTATTAAAAATGTCTTACGCCGGTTTTCAAACTTTACAGACAATTAATATCGGCTCCAAAGATCAGTTATTGGCCTCCTCTTCATACTAAGATCGGTATCGGCCCTGAAAAACCCATATCGGTCAATCCTTAGTCAGCAGGGCACCAATGAGGACACCTGTTTTTGGGTCCTGGCAAACAGTCCATTCCTAATGTTGTCAACCCAGTTCTTTTTTTGGTCTTCTTCTCCTCCTGCCCCGTTGGACTGTGCCCGAGAGAATTCTGTTAGACAGTCTTGATGATCTTGTGATGTGACGATAACACTGAAGTCTTGGTTTGCATAGTTGACACCAAAAAGTTGCACATTATTCTAATAGTAACTATTCAGTTCGAAATTACCGTACGTACTATGAAGCCGACCCCCTTAAACTGCTTTGAATCTGACAAATAATTAAATAAATAGAAAAAAAACATGTACACCACCCTTTGGGAGCAGCAAACCCTTTACATAATTCCTTGCTTGAGTAATTTTGAAGGGTTGCAAACAAACAGCTGAGACAATCTATATCCATTTTGTCTCTGGGCTTCAAACCACTCATTGGTGGGCCTACAGAGGCTGCAAGGTCTTCTCTGCTGGCTTAACAAAATATCAAGATCTGGATCATGTGATGGTAACTATATTTTTTTCCATTAATTCTTAATAGATAATTTAAAATTGTCTGTCAGCTTCCTTTCATTGTTCCCCCTGGTTCTGCTGCTTCCAGATGTGTGCTTTCATATAAAAGCATTCAACCAGTCACATTTCATCCATTTTTGTTGATAGGCTCAGAAATGTACCCGGACACATTCTCAAAAAATACTGAAAGCCGTGTACGGTAACATCAGTGTTGGATTAAGCTGTTGGTTTAGCCAATCAGTTGGAGAGTCAGTGCTTGCTAGCAGGCCTTGGAAAACATTACTGGCTTTAAAAACTGATCGGCTAGGGTATAGTAATCCACCAAAGCAATGGCACCAACAAACATTCAACCTAAAAAGAACAAGCTGCAGAAAAAAAAAAAAAATTGTGTTGATTTAGAAGCATAATATCAGACAACTCCAAAGCGACCTAGCCTTTTGTAAGCAGGAAAAGGTTTTGGATGGCATTTTCAGTCAAGAGGGAAGACGTTGAGCCAGAGCCCAAGCCCAACCCGATCCAAATTTTGGCCAAGTTGGACCTAAAATGTCAGGTAAGGTTGAGCTTTTGAGTTTTTCTTTCTATTATCTACCCGTCAGTATTCATTGTCTCTGGACTGCCCCTGGACCCAGAGAATTGGGCCAGGGTCGGCCCAAATCTCTTCTCCTACACCCAAGTCCTCACAAATGAAATAAGAAATTTCACTTCCAAGAGCGGCTCATAGACAAATTACTAATTCAGACTGGAGCTTAAGGCCTAGTTGTCAAATTCACACAACTGTTGTGTACTGTCTAAGATGTTTTCTTTTCTTCTCCAGAAATTATGTATTGCAAAAATAATTTTACAAATAAAAAGAACAAAACTCTGTGGTAGAAAGTGGCCGAAAGCAATTCAACCATTTTCTCAACCGCATCAAGCTTTTTTATTCCACTTTAATTTCAAAATAAACGGCTCGCCTCTTCTTTAAACTTTACAGCAACCATATTGAATGGATGCACGAGATATTAAACAATAAAAATGTCTTAGTTCTTCTTAGTTCTTATTGTGCATAGTGGACATAGAGTATAGAATGTTTACACACAAACTAGGAAGAGGAAGCGGATTTCTTCTTCGGGATGGATGCTAAGTGACCTCTCCCAGCGCCACATTATTTTTAACACTAAAGCAGCAGAAAGAAGCTCTACAGTTCTGTCCTGCACTTGGAAAAATGTGCACACAATACAATATCAAACATACAGCAATGTGCAGATATTTTTCGACATCCGAAAAAAAAATTATCCTATCTACCTAGTCGAATGGTCGTAAGTAGGGGAGGGTCTGTAGTTGTAAATTCACCTTGGATGCGAGTATATATGGTAGGGAGAATATCTCAATTGGAAGAAACTCAGTTATCTCATATTCTGTGCTTTAAAAAGCCCTGCCATAACTGTATTTAATTGAAATTTGTAGATAAATATAAACATGCCCAATTTTCAGAGAATATTGCCGGTGAATCAAGGGTTGAATGTGTCAATGTGAGTGATGCATGAGTATTCAACAATCAGAGGACACAGTGATTTATTATCTGTATTTAATAAGTAACTGAATAATGCAGTAGAGCACCATGTAATAGCGACGGTAGAATTAGACAATTTTATCAATAACGGGTTACATCACTTGTTGCAGAAAAAAGTAATTGCCTTCCAGAAACGCGTTCCTTTGCAGCGAGTTAGTCCCAACATAATCAAGACTGTCATACTAGCAATTTAACATTTAACTTAATTCTTAATTAGTTCATCTTGTAAATTGCCATAGCTCAGAGGTGAGCAGACCGGTCCTTGAGGGTCGCATGTCCTGCATATTTTTGGAGGTTTCTCTTCTTAACTCAGGTGATACAAAGTCATCAGGCCGGAGCTGATGGTTGGAATCACCTCATTTGAAGAAGCGAAACCTCAAAAAAACATGCAGGTCATACGACCCTCAATGACCCGCTTGTACACCTCTGCCATAGCTGATTGACTTAATCTTATGATTCGATTCACATGGATTACAAGGTTAGTGCTTATTTTTTCTTAAAGAGGACATTAGCAACTGAACCAGCTTTTTAGAGCTCTCGGTCAAATTGAAACGCTAATTATCCCACAAAAAATACAGTAACACAGTGTTTTGCCCTCATAACTTTTATGTGAGAAACACAGTACATGTTTGCGCTTTAACCATTGCCCCTTCCATCGTGTGAAAACAGCTACAACATAGGGACCCATTACTGCATGTATTTATTCATCCCCAGCCATGCTTTTGATTGTGATACAAATAATGTTTATCGAGTGAAGCTAATTTGAAAACAAAGTCTAAAAAAGTACAGTATATGCTTGCATACAAGCTGATTTTAGCACTATAAAATACAATGTGAAAGGGCAACAGAAAATGTATACGAATGTATCATTTACCTAGAATGGATTACGTAAACATCGAAATACCAATATAACATACTTTAGAAGAAGCCTTGCAATACAATCAGGCGTTTGGCTTACATGTGTATAGAAAAATGAACACAAGAGGGCTTAAGACAAGCAGAAACACTGAAGTCAGGGTCAAGTCATGTCATGGTTATTTGTTTAGCCCTTAGTCACAAAGAGTCTCAAAGGGCTGCACAAATCAAAGACTATTGCAAACTATTATTATAGACTATTATGACACCATCCCCTGATCTAAAACCTACATGAGGGCAAATAATACACAGATATTGTCAACATAAAATATAGATTATTCATATGCTGTAGAATAAAAGTGTGTTTTAGCTTAGATTTTCCACTGAGGTTGTAGATTGAATCTCAGGCGGAAGAACATTCCACCGCACTGGGGCCCGAATGGAGAACGCTCTCGAACCTGCAGATCTCTTCTTGGCTCTTGGGATCACTAGTAGACCAGCATTTTTAGAGCGAAGGCTCTGGACCGGAACATAGGGCGAAATTAAATCTTTGGAGCTCGATCCTCGTAATCAATCTCCCAGAAAGAGTCAGGAGTGTGTTTTTGACTCTAGCCACCTCCCACTAGGGGGATATGGCTCCGGTATATATATATATATATATATATATATATATATATATATATATATATATATATATATATATATATATAGGCAGCACGGCGGCACAGTGGTTAGCGCTTGTGCGGCACAGTTCATGTCATGGGAACCTGTCGTGGGTTCAAATCCAGCTCCAGACTTTCTGTGCGGAGTTTGTATGTTCTCCCCGTGCTTGCGTGGGTTTCCTCCGGGCACTCCGGTTTCCTCCCACATTCCAAAGACATGCATTTCAGGTGAATTGGCCGGTCCAAATTGTCCCTAGGTGTGAATGAGCGAATGAGTTGTCTGTCCCTGTGTGCCCTGCGATTGGCTGGCAACCAGTTCAGGGTGTCCCCTGCCCACTGCCCGATGATTGCTGGGATGGGCTCCAGCCCCCCGCGACCCTACTGAGGATACGCGGTACGGCTAATGAGATGAGATGAGATATATATATATATATATATATATATATATATATATAATTGATGATCTGCCACAAATGGGAAAGATGAGCTCAGTTTTATCAGATGACTTATATTTCCAGACACCTATGCTGACACTACATTATTTCTGAGGTTCTCTAAGATCTTTTGTACTCTCCACGTGAATGGCCCATGTCAGGTTGACCTTGAAAAGTCTACAGTCCATGTGATTTTATTACAAAACAAAACATTAAATTGAGTTCTGTATGGACAATATATAATATATTACATTATTTTTAACACTAAAGGCTTTTATATTACGGCAGACTAAACGCTCCATTGTGAGCAGGACTACACGTCTTAAAAAGAGTTTTTACCCTTCCGCTATTTGTATGTTCAACGGGAATTGATTTAGGTTATTATGTATAGTATTATTATGCCAACGGCGTTCCTCCGACCTATTCTACTCTAGTCTTTACATATTCTTTCTTTTTAAACTATTCCATATAATTACCTTGTATTATACACTATATTAGCGTTTTTACTCTATTCTTTTTATTCTTTAAAATATATTATATTATCATTATTGAGAGTTCGTGTGTCAAATGATTTGTTGTACATATCATGTTTATGGTTTATACTGGCTGAATAAATAAATACAATACAATACAATAATTCATCATTAAAATGAAAACACAATAATTGAAATGTTTTTTTTGTCAATTATAATAATTATGTGCTACAATTTATGCAACAAGATAAGACATGGCACTCCAGGATAAACATTTAATAAAGACCAGCGAAAAATAAGTCATATTTTTGTATAAAATGTTTAGTGTATCAACAAACATCTCAGACCAGATTGATCCTTCACATCATAGAGTCCAATGAAAGGAAATCGAGGGGAAATGAGGAAAATATTCCTTCTATTCAACAAGTTGTCTCAGAAAGACAGTACACAAAACTCTTCTGTTGATGTGATACAAAAAAAAGAACACTATTTGGTGTAAGGCTTTTAGAAACTTGAGTCCGGAGAATCACTTCGTGCAGGATTTCCCCAATGCCTTTATTCAGCATAAGGCTGTTACCACCCAAACTGTGCCAACCCCCACCTTGCTAACAAATCTTACAAGGAGAAACTACTCTAACGGACAAGAAAAGACTGGAAGACTCATTTCTAAAAGCATAACTTTATTCATGTATTTATGAGTATTTGAGTGTAAATTGATCAATCAATCCATACCTTGTTTGTCAATAACAACTGTATCGACTATAAGAAAAAAACATTGTTATGAGCACCATAGTATTGACAAATATATTGCAGAAAGTGCATAGGTACATGTGTATGGTTACAGGTAAGTTCTTTATGTTAAAATATGTAACTTCTAAACATCATATAAGTTCTTACCATTGTTGGTACTTGTCCTTAATCATTTGCACAAATGCCTTGACTAAGAAAAATAAACTGCTCATTCTGATCAAGTTGTAATATGTAAGCTGTGCACATTAATAGCTACTATAAATAAAAAATAAGTTTACAAATGTTATGATTCATAGAGGGCAACTACATAAAGCCAATTGCAGTTGTGGCGGTATCTCATCTTGCCAAACATGGAGTAAATTTACAGTAACAATGATTTTCTAAAAGAATATATATATATATATATATATATATATATATATATATATATATACTGGACTGTCTCAGAAAATTAGAATATTGTGATAAAGTTCTTTATTTTCTGTAATGCAATTAAAAAAACAAAAATGTCATACATTCTGGATTCATTACACATCAACTGAACTATTTCAAGCCTTTTATTATTTGAATATTGCTGATTTTGGCTTACAGCTGAAAAAAACTCAAAAATCCTATCTCAAAATATTAGAATACTTCCTCAGACCAAGTAAAAAAATAATTTTATAACAGCAAAACTAAATCAAACATTTGAAAATGTCCATTGATGCACTCAGTACTTGGTTGGGAATCCTTTTGCACGGATTACTGCATCAATCCGGCGTGGCATGGAGGCAATCAGCCTGTGGCATTGCTGAGGTGTTATTGATGCCCAGGATGCTTCGATAGCGGCCTTCATCTCATTTGCATTTGTAGGTCTGGTGTCTTTCATCTTCTTCTTAACTATACCCCACAAATTCTCGATGGGGTTCAGGTCAGGGGAATTAGCAGGCCAATCAAGGACAGTGATGCCATGGTCAGTGCACCAGTTACTGGTGGTTTTGGCACTGTGGGCAGGTGCCAGATCATGCTGGAAAATGAAATACTCATCTCCATAGAGCTTTTCAGCAGATGGAAGCATGTAGTGCTCTAAAATCTCTTGGTACACAGTTGCATTTACTCTGGACTTGATGAAACACAGTGGACCAACACCAGCAGCTGACATGGCTCCCCAAACCATTGCTGACTGTGGGAACTTCACACTGGATTTCAAGCAACTTGGATTTTGCTCCTCTCCAGCCTTTCTCCAGACTCTGGCGCCTTGACTTCCAAATGAAATGCAAAACTTGCTTTCGTCTGAAAAGAGGACTTTGGACCACTCTGCAACTGTCCAGTGCTTCTTCTCCATAGCCCAAGTCAGACGCTTCCTCCGTTGTCTTGAGTTCAGAAGTGGCTTGACCATGGGAATACGGCTATTGTAGCCCATTTCCCGGACACGTCTGTGAACTGTGACTTTTGATACCTGGACTCCAGCTTCAGACCACTGTCTTTGAAGCTCCCTCAAATTCTGGAAGCGGCTCTTCTTCACAATTTTGTTAAGGCTGCGGTCATCTCTCTTGGTTGTGCAGCGTTTCCGGCCACATTTTTCCCTTCCAACAGACTTTTTGTGGATATGCTTTGAAACTTCACTCTGTGAACAGCCTGCTCTTTTAGAAATTTCTTTTTGTGTCTTACCCTCCTAATGGAGGGTATCAATGATGGTCCTCTGGACAGCAGTCAGATCAGCAGTGATTTAGTTTACTGAACCAAGCTGAGTGTTTTTAAGGCTCAGGAAACCCTCGCAAGGTGTTTCGAGTTAATTAGATGATTCAGGTGATTAGTTGAATAGCCTACTTGTGTACTTTTTCATGATATTCTAATATTTTGAGATAGGATTTTTGAGTTTTCTTAAGCTGTAAGCCAAATTCAGCAATATTAAAATAATAAAAGGCTTGAAATAGTTCAGTTGATGCGTAATGAATCCAGGATGTATGACATTTATGTTAAAGGGAGCGTCAGCTTGCACGGCAGATGGTATCGTTATGGCCATTCAAATTGCACAATGTCTGACCATTTCCTGTTTCTGCACTATGATGTCTATGTTTGCACCAATGCATATGCTGACTATTTTTGCACTATGATGACTTTGCACCAAATGCAATATTGCACAACCGTTACGATACCAACGTTATCACGACAACCCTGTATGTAACATCCCACATGCCGAATATTGTGATAAAGTTCTTTATTTTCTGTAATGCAATTAAAAAAACAAAAATGTCATATATTCTGGATTCATTACACATCAACTGAACTATTTCAAGCCTTTTATTATTTGAATATTGCTGAATTTGGCTTACAGCTTAAGAAAACTCAAAAATCCTATCTCAAAATATTAGAATATCATGAAAAAGTATACAAGTAGGCTATTCAACTAATCACCTGAATCATCTAATTAACTCGAAACACCTTGCGAGGGTTTCCTGAGCCTTAAAAACACTCAGCTTGGTTCAGTAAACTAAATCACAAGTATGGGGAAGACTGCTGATCTGTCTGCTGTCCAGAGGACCATCATTGATACCCTCCATCAGGAGGGTAAGACACAAAAAGAAATTTCTCAAAGAGCAGGCTGTTCACAGAGTGCAGTTTCAAAGCATATCCACAAAAAGTCTGTTGGAAGGGAAAAATGTGGCCGGAAACGCTGCACAACCAAGAGAGATGACCGCAGCCTTAACAAAATTGTGAAGAAGAGCCGCTTCCAGAATTTGGGGGAGCTTCAAAGACAGTGGGCTGAAGCTGGAGTCCAGGTATCAAAAGCCACAGTTCACAGACGTGTCCGGGAAATGGGCTACAATAGCCGTATTCCCATGGTCAAGCCACTTCTGAACTCAAGACAACGGAAGAAGCGTCTGACTTGGGCTATGGAGAAGAAGCACTGGACAGTTGCAGAGTGGTCCAAAGTCCTCTTTTCAGACGAAAGCAAGTTTTGCATTTCATTTGGAAGTCAAGGCACCAGAGTCTGGAGAAAGGCTGGAGAGGAGCAAAATCCAAGTTGCTTGAAATCCAGTGTGAAGTTCCCACAGTCAGCAATGGTTTGGGGAGCCATGTCAGCTGCCGGTGTTGGTCCACTGTGTTTCATCAAGTCCAGAGTAAATGCAACTGTGTACCAAGAGATTTTAGAGCACTACATGCTTCCATCTGCTGAAAAGCTCTATGGAGATGAGGATTTCATTTTCCAGCATGATCTGGCACCTGCCCACAGTGCCAAAACCACCAGTAACTGGTGCACTGACCATGGCATCACTGTCCTTGATTGGCCTGCTAATTCCCCTGACCTGAACCCCATTGAGAATTTGTGGGGTATAGTTAAGAAGAAGATGAAAGACACCAGACCTACAAATGCAAATGAGCTGAAGGCCGCTATCGAAGCATCCTGGGCATCAATAACACCTCAGCAATGCCACAGGCTGATTGCCTCCATGCCACGCCGGATTGATGCAGTAATCCGTGCAAAATGATTCCCAACCAAGTACTGAGTGCATCAATGGACATTTTCAAATGTTTGACTTAGTTTTGCTGTTATAAAATTATTTTTTTACTTGGTCTGAGGAAGTATTCTAATATTTTGAGATAGGATTTTTGAGTTTTTTTCAGCTGTAAGCCAAAATCAGCAATATTCAAATAATAAAAGGCTTGAAATAGTTCAGTTGATGTGTAATGAGTTGATGGTTCAAATCCAGCTCCCGGCCTTACTGTGCGGAGTGTGTATGTTCTCCCCGTGCTTGCGTGGGTTTCCTCCGGGCACTCCGGTTTCCTCCCACATTCCAAAGACATGCATTTCAGGTGGATTGGCCGGTCCAAATTGTCCCTAGGTGTGAATTAGCGAGCGAGTTGTCTGTCCCTGTGTGCCCTGCGATTGGCTGGCAACCAGTTCAGGGTGTCCTCTGCCCACTGCCCGATGATTGCTGGGATGGGCTCCAGCACCCCCGCGACCCTACTGAGGATAAGCGGTGCAGCTAATGAGATGAGATATATATATATATATATATATATATATATATATATATACACACACACCGGAGCCATATCCCCCAAGTGGGAGGTGGCTAGAGTCAGGAACACGTTCATATTTCTGACTCTTTCTGGGAGATTGATACAGAGAAGCGGATTCCCAGGCCCCTCGCTCAACCCCACTGATGTGTTAGGAGTCATTAGGTGACCAAACCCCCCAATTCCAACCCCTAATGCTGACGGCCAAGCATGGAGGCGATGAGTACCTATGATGTAAGTCTTAGGTATGACTCGGCCAAGGCTTGAACCAGCAACCTCCCAGTCTCGGGGCGGGCGAGACCACCGAGCTGCTAAAAGAATAATAACGTTTATAATATGTATGTGTTTATCTAGAATAGAAAAGCAGCAATGTGATTGAGACACTAATTTGTGGACTTTTGCCCGTAGCTGTCAATCCTAAGCAACGGCGCATTGAAGCAGTCAATTTTGATCAAATTGGCGTTCAAACTGAGACACAATGTGAAAGTGCAACAAAAAAGAACAATTCTATAAACAACACAAAACTCATGTTCACAAGCCCATGCTATCACAACTAAGTTAAACAAATTCTGGGCCAAGCGCTCAACAACGTAAACCTGAGCTCCGATGCCTTGCGCACATGGTAGAGAGGTAGAAAGCAGACACAATCAACTACAGACGCTCCCTTATTTATGACCATTCAACTTACCGTATTTTCCGCACTATAAGGCGCACCTAAAAGCCTTTCTTTTTTTCAAAAGTTGACCATGCGTCTTATAATACAGTGCGCCTTATATATGGATCAATATTAGGTCGCAAGGTCTCGCAACAAAGGCAAGCAGCCGCCGACTAGATTTTTCCTCGTAGGCAATGTGGTCCGCGGTGTATGCTGCAATACGTATGCCGGCGTTTCATTTCCCAGCCAATATGTCAATCATCATTTGAATCAATCACTATTGGCTAAACTTATTCGGAGGTAAAGGGGGCGGATCCTTTTTATCATTTACAGGCTCGCATAGGCTAAAGGAGCAAAACAAAGCCTGCAATTGGCCGAAAAAGATGAATGTGAATAGCAAGTTTGCTTGAACTACAGCATAGAGAAAACATGTTTTATTATTCTGTATTTGTAAATATTTTACTCTCCTGGATTTACTACACTCACGGCTATAAGAGGACCATGGTTGCACATTATTATTGAACGCAACGACTTCGGTGAGCTACTCCGGCTATATATTTTTCCAGTATCTTGTTTCAGACTGATCTCGATGTTTCTGTAATGAGTCTATTTTTAAATTAAACTCAATTCCAAGTGTTTATTGTCATATGCACAGTAAAGTTGTGAGCGAAAAAGAAAATAGAAACTAAGGAATGGTTGGCATTTCTTGAATCCCAAGACTTAAACCTTCCGAATGATATTTGGAACGATGCATTTGAGTGACATCGTACAGACACTGTTTCCGTACATGTCTGAGACACGTATTTACTTCTTTGCAAGCTTTCGGAATGTTAAGGGGGTTATAAGTTTGACTGAACTATCTGACTGTTTTGTCGACGTTCCCATTGTAGAGCCTTACAATCCGGTGCGCCTTATGTATGGAAAATATAGGACGAAAAACTATTTTTTGGGGGTGCACCCTATAACCCGGTGCGCCATATTGTGCGGAAAATACGGTACGTAAAACGGTAGATACGAACATTTTTTTCAGGAAGTCGAAAAATATCTGGACATTGCTGTAAGTTCGATTTTTTTTTCTGTGTGCACCTTTTTCCGAGTGCAGGACATAACTGTAGAGCTTCTTTCCACCGTCACAGCCGTGTAGCGCTGTGAGAGATCACCCAGAATCCACCTGGAAGTTAAAAAAAAATCTGCTTCTTCTTTTTAGTTCGTATGTAAACATACAGTGCTGAATCTCCAGCGTGCTCAGAACTTTGACGTTTTTATTGTTTAATATCTCGTGCATCCATTCAATATGGTTGGTGTGAAGTGTAAAGGAGAGGCGAGCTGTTTCTTTTGAAAGTGGAATAAAAAAAGCTTGATGCCTTTGAGTAAATGGTCTGAACGCTTTTTTTCTGCCACTTTTTACCACGAAGGAAGACCTCTTGAAACACATCTTCCAAAAGTAAGTTAAGCCTCACTTTATTTATCTTTATAGAGCATATTATTTTTAATATGATCATAAGTAAGTAACCTGTAATATAGAGCATATTACAGGTTACTTATAAACGCCTTAAACATACTTATACAAACCTTAAACACAAAAAATATAGCACTGAAGCAACTTACAAACAAATTCAACTACAAACGATGGTTCGGATCACGTTCGTAAGTCGGGCAGTGTCTGTACACAAAAATCACATTGTCGGCTGATTAACTGTTTAAGCGTGGCCAATTACCAGGTGTACAGGTTTTTTTTTTTGTTTGTTTTTTGCCATCAGGCTGTAACATTTTTATCTCGTGCTTAGCAAGGAAATCAGCAGTTATACTTTTCGTGTATTCGCATATTCTTCCGTCCAGGTTGTATGGCATCACTCTACACAGACCGATAACTAATATGTGATATTTTGCAGGAATTCGTTCAAATACAGCGGAAAATCGGTGCCCTGATCAACACAGCATGTAAAATTTTGGATTAAGGAAACTAACATACCCAAGGAAAGCTCAGAAAATACTCAGAAACTCAGAAAATAAAAGAAATGGCAAACTCCAAACAAAGGCTGGACCTGAGAATCAATGTGATGTGTTGAGGCCTCTCTGAAGCAGTAGTGCTAATAAGTAATCCTAATTGCCAGCTGGTTAGTTTTATTGACCACTATTTCATTTCAAGTCTTTAGAGAAATGGCAGGATGTAAAATATTCACACCTGTGTGGTTTTCTAGAAATACTGTATTAGATATTCATAAATTGGGGTTAGGATAGAAACTCTGACTGTAGAGTTTAATAATGAATCTGTCTCCTGAACTTTGAAATATGACTTTGAAACATGCTGCAATGTCATTTACTCCATGAGGTCCATACCATTTGAGACCAGACAGAGGCCTGAAGATTAGTCAACCTTGTATCGAGAATCGACACGCTAGCTTACGGCTACCACTGTAGAAAGATCCCTCGTGTCCTAGCAGCTTGGCAAAGGAGCGTTTTCGGCAACAGCAACGTTAAAGGGAGCGTCAGCTTGCACGGCAGATGGTATCGTTATGGCCATTCAAATTGCACAATGTCTGACCATTTCCTGTTTCTGCACTATGATGTCTATGTTTGCACCAATGCATATGCTGACTATTTTTGCACTATGATGACTTTGCACCAAATGCAATATTGCACAACCGTTACGATACCAACGTTATCACGACAACCCTGTATGTAACATCCCACATGCCGACATTTCTTGTGTAAATACCATGTAAATTATAACTATAGCCTTATCCCCCTTGTCTTATAACATTATCTTCTCTGTTCCTTTATCTTCTTGCTCATACCTCACTATGAATGTGTAAAACTGGAGTGTCATGCCCAATTTCGTTGTCACAATATGTTAGCCCATTTGTAGCAATGACAATAAAGGTATATTCTATTCTATTCTATATTCTATATTCTATTTTTCTTGCTCTCCTTTGACTGGAGTTCCTACATTTAGC
The DNA here is from genome assembly GCF_059441175.1 of Urocampus carinirostris. Taxonomy (NCBI): domain Eukaryota; kingdom Metazoa; phylum Chordata; class Actinopteri; order Syngnathiformes; family Syngnathidae; genus Urocampus; species Urocampus carinirostris. The sequence continues at coordinate 37,045,221 of NC_142362.1, read as the reverse complement.
CTCCCGCTGTCTAAGAGCAAACAACTTGAACATTCATCACAATCTGCGGTCACAAGAGATGCAACAGCTAATTTTTGATAACAGTCATCAGTAAATTGCTGGGAAGTCTGCCGTACCTCTTCAGGGTGACAATGATGACAGGTAACAACAGTGATGAAGCTAAAAACCACTCAAGTGCAGCCTTGCCACTCCAACAAACAGGAAAGAAAGACGCACATGGTGGATAAAATCCTCTTGGTGGTTTTGATGCCATCTGTTTTGACTCGTGGGCGGCCCCCACTCTGGCTCCTGAGAGGAGCAGCGCTGTTTTTAGCTTTTAAACAACTCGCTAGCAACACAAACTCAAACGCAAACACAGCAGTCCTCCCCTCCTGACACCTCTGAGTTAATGAGCTGTGACGTGTAGGATGCACTTTCAAGCCACTTCCTGCAAGAGCTTGGGGACCGAAAATAGCGCAAACGTCAAGACGGGTCTCGAGCTCGGCAGGTCGAAGATCAAAATGAGAATGAAACCCCGTTCGTGCTTCCCAAAGCTCTTGGGAGACTGCGTTTGTGTTTGGTGTGCTTTCCTCTGTAAATTGGCACTGATTAAAAGATTCCGATGCTCCAAAGTGAATCAAGCAGCTCATGCTCAGTGGCTCGTCTATCAAGTTTACTATACAAATATGGAAACTTCCGCCTGATGTTTGCCCTCAAAAGACAATGCACTCCAAGAGTCTCACTTGATCATCACTCTCGTGACAACTTCACAGCTGAGCACTGGAGTGTTGGTACAATCACTACCGCAAAGAGAAAAGAAGCTGTTACACCAAGGATCTTAAACTATAGGCCCACAGGTTAATAAATTGGATAGTAGTTTTTAGCCACAGATGCAGTCAAAAGGAAGAAACCTCAAAAGACTCACTGTGCATCCCACAAGAACATTTATTTTTCCTTTTTCTTTTTTTTGTTCCTTAATGGATTATTGGATTACCTAAAATCTATGTCCTGATAAATTGTCTTCACACCAGTGTCCCCACACCCGTCATGGACAGTTTCAGAATAGATGTGCACACAAAGGCACACAGGCTCACGCTATAAAATGTGCTCAATGACAGCGACATTTTTTTTTCGTTTCCAGGCAGTGACATAACTTTACATACGTATAATAAAGATTGCCTTTGTGGAGTGTGTCATGCTTCATTCTTGCGATTCTTGATGGCGTGCATGTCGAATGAAATTGACTATCAATAAATGAATCAATCAATCAATTTGGCCTCTAGAGAGCTTTGTTTTGCCAAGCTTCCGTACCTTAGCAAGAACACACGCCACTGGTGGTCTATGATATCACTGGGCGTTTAAAACGTGCACGGCAATGCCCGCTCGCTCTCTTTTCTTTGGACCGGGCACAGAAAACAGGCAAACTGAACTGGATTGCACGTGGCTTGTTTTTTTTTTCCCTGGACAGTTGGAAAGGTAGGGAAAGGCAAGGTTATGGGTGTACAAAAGGATTTTTATCCATCCATCCATCCATCCATTGACTTCCGCTTATCCGAAGTCGGGTCACGGGGGCAGCAGCCTTAAAAGGGAAGCCCAGACGTCCCTATCCCAGCCACCTCCTCCAGCTCATCCGACGGGATCCCGAGGCGTTCCCAAGCCAGCCGAGGGACATAGTCTCTCCAGCCGCCCCCAGGGACTCCTGCCGTTGGGACATGCCCGAAACACCTCCTGAGGGAGGCGTCCAGGAGGCATCCTTATCAGATGCCCGAGCCACCTCAACTGGCTCCTCTCAATGTGGAGGAACAGTGGCTCCACACAGAGTCCCTCCCGGATGACTAAGCTTTTCACCTTATCTCTAAGGGAGAACCCAGACACTCTGCGGAGGAAATGCGGAGGAGCAGTGGCTCTACACAGGAAAGGATTTTGAGGTGATTCTAATGTTGTACAGTGGTACCTCTACTTACGGATTTAATTTGTTCTGGAAGTAGCTTGGTAACCTTAAACATTTGTAAGAGACACCTTTTGAATGTAGATGCGCTAATCAGTTCCAAGCCCCGCAAAAGTATGATAGAAGTTGTTAATAAATAATAAAAGTGTCATGGAACAGAACAAGACTCGGATCCAATAGCGTCAGTTAAAGGCTTTATTGTGACAAGATTCGGTGGAGCAGGCTTGGGACGTCGAGCCTTGGCAGTGGAAAGCCTCTTGGGACGATATGGCAACTCCGTGGTGAAAACGCGTGGCGAAACGTAGCAGGTAAGTCGGTGGCCGGGGCGGAAGAGTAGATCGTAAACTTGAATGTTGGAGGTTCACTCAGGAAATGAGGAAGACACTCGAACGTCCATCTCTGGACGCTGACAGCTTATGTAGTAGACTTCCACCAATCAAGAGATCGCGTTCCAGCACACCAGCTGATTACCTCAGGTGACTCCGGTTAGGTAATCACGACAGAACCCCCCCCTCAAGGGACGGCTCCAGAAGTCCCCCAGGGAAAAATAAAAATAAATCCAAACACGTCACATGGCAACACCGGTAATCCAAGGGAAGAGAAAAAAAAAAAAAAAAATCACAGGCCAGCTACAAATAATCCCCCAAAACCCAAAATACATCACCAATAATCCAAAATTGGAGGGCCCAGAGGTCGTCCGATGAACCCTCAGAATTCTTCCGAGTGGATAGAGGCCCCTTCGTCCGCATCTGAAGGGGTGGTAGCGGGTGGGTCTGCCGGTGGAAGAGCAGCAGCGTCAGACCTACGACGACGACCACGGCGTGGTGCTGGTTGGTCAGGATGCAGTTGATGAAATTCTGCCACAAGAGATCGGTCCAGGATCTGCCTGCTGGGAATCCATGATCTCTCCTCCGGACCATATCCCTCCCAATCGACCAAGTACTGGAAGCCCCGACCCCTGCGTCGGGAGCGGAGCAGGCGGCGCACTGTATAGATAGGCTCCCCGTCCAAGGAGCGTGGAGCTGGGGGAGGAGGTGAAATGGGTGCCAACGGACTCTGGCTGACGGGCTTGATTCGGGAAACATGAAACGTGGGGTGCACTCTCATAGATCTTGGTAGACGGAGACGGACTGCTGAGGAGTTGATAATTTTTACTATAGGAAATGGGCCAAGATACCGAGGAGCCAGTTTCCTCGACTCAACCTTCAGTGGATGATCAGCTGATGCTAGCCACACCTTCTGGCCCACCTGGTACTTCGGAGCAGGACTCCTCCGTCGATTAGCTCCAACGGCATGAGTCTTGCTAGCCCGAAGGAGTGTGGCCCGAGCACGAGCCCAAGTTCGCCGACAGCGACGTGCATTCGCCGTAGCTGACGGGCAGTTTACTTCCTCTTCTTGACTAGGGAACATAGGGGGTTGGTACCCATACACACACTGGAAGGGGGACATTCCAGTGGATGAGCTAACCAAGGAATTGTGAGCATATTCCACCCATGCCAATTGCCGAGCCCAGGACAACGGTTCGCTAGAGACCATGCAGCGAAGTGCCGTTTCCAAATCTTGGTTCACTCGTTCAGACTGCCCATTGGATTGAGGGTGGAACCCTGATGAGAGGCTGACAGAGGCACCCAACAGACGACAAAACTCCTTCCAAAACGCGGATGAGAACTGGGGACCACGGTCAGAAACAATGTCCAGAGGGATGCCATGGAGGCGGAACACATGCTGCTGGACTATCATTGCAGTTTCCTTGGCGGAGGGGAGCTTCGGTAGTGCCACGAAATGGACCATCTTACTGAATCGGTCCACGATAGTTAGTACAGTCGTCATCCCCTCGGATACTGGCAACCCCGTCACAAAGTCCAAGGAGATGTGGGACCATGGGCGGCGGGGAACCGGAAGTGGATGTAACAGACCGGCCGGACGTTGGTGGGATGTTTTGTTCTGGGCGCACACTTGACAGGCGGAGACATATTCCCTAACGTCCTTGGCCATGGTAGGCCACCAGAAGCGTCGGGACAAGAAACTGTGAGTCCGAGCCGACCCCGGATGGCAAGAAAAGTGAGAATTGTGCCCCCATTGGAGGACCTCAGACCGTAAGGGTTCGGAGACGAATAGTCGACCCTCGGGACAGGAGCTGGGGCCCGCCTGATCGGGTATCGCCTCTCTGACTCGGGACTCGATATCCCAGGAGACTGCTGCCACCATACAGGAAGCTGGAAGGACCGTTGCGGGACCCTGAGGTGTGTCATTGGAATTCTGGAATTGTCGGGAGAGCGCGTCGGGTTTCACATTTCGAGATCCGGGTCTGTAGGACAGAGTGAAGTTAAAGCGGGTGAAAAACAGGGCCCAACGTGACTGGCGAGGATTGAGCCGCTTGGCCGATCTAATATATTCTAAGTTCTTGTGGTCAGTCCAAACTATGAACGGCACCGTTACCCCCTCCAACCAATGCCGCCATTCCTCCAGGGCTAGCTTGACGGCCAACAACTCACGATCCCCCACGTCGTAGTTGCGTTCGGCCGGGGACAACCGCCGGGAAAAGAAGGCGCACGGGTGCATCTTCTGGTCCTTGTCCGACCGCTGGGACAGGACAGCACCCACTCCCACATCTGAGGCGTCCACCTCCACTACCAGTTGGCGTGCAGGATCCGGTACCTGGAGTATGGGGGCCGTAGAGAAATGGGTTTTTAGACGGTTGAAAGCTGCATTAGCCTCGGAAGACCACCGAAATGGCTCTCTAGGACTGGTAAGAAGCGTGAGGGGAGCTGCCACCGAACTGTAGTTCCTGATGAACCTCCGGTAGAAATTGGCAAAACCAAGGAATTGTTGGAGCTTTTTCCGAGACTCAGGGACAGGCCAAGAGGTGACTGCTGATACCTTGGCAGGATCCATCTGAAGGGTCCCCTCCGCCACGATGTAGCCCAGGAACGAGACTGTCTTGGCGTGAAACTCGCACTTCTCTGCCTTAACAAATAAAGAGTTCTCTAGGAGACGACGGAGAACCAGCTGGACATGTTTTCGGTGTTCATCGAGGGACTTTGAGAAAATCAAGATATCGTCCAGATACACAAAAACAAAACGATTAAGCACATCTCGTAAAATGTCATTTACCAAAGATTGGAAAACAGCTGGAGCATTGGTTAATCCGAACGGCATTACCAGATACTCGTAGTGACCGTTGGGTGTGTTGAATGCCGTCTTCCACTCATCACCCTCCCGGATTCGGACTAAGTGGTAGGCGTTGCGCAGATCAAGTTTAGTGAAGACCGTGGCCCCCTGTAGAAGCTCAAAAGCAGAGGCAAGCAGCGGCAAGGGATAGCGATTTTTAACCGTGATTTCATTAAGGCCCCGATAATCTATACAGGGCCGGAGTGACCCGTCCTTTTTTCCCACAAAAAAGAACCCCGCCCCAGCAGGAGAAGAGGAGGGTCGAATGATACCAGCCGCCAAGGCATCGGAAATGTATTCCTCCATGGCCTTCCTCTCGGGAACGGACAAGGAGTAGAGGCGGCCCCGAGGAGGAGCAGACCCCGGCAGGAGATCAATTGCGCAGTCATAAGGCCTATGAGGGGGCAAGGAAGAGGCCTTAGCTTTACTGAAGACCTCCTGTAGGTGGTGGTAACAGGCTGGGACCTTGGACAGATTGGGTGGAGCCCTCGTGGAAACAGGATGATTTGGGTAAGGAGCGGCTTGCAGACAGGTTTGGTGACAGTCCATGCCCCATTCAAGTATCGACCCAGTGCGCCAGTCGAAATGGGGGTTGTGTTGCACCAACCAAGGATGACCCAGGACAAGGGGTTGGTTAGGGGAGTGAAGTAAGTGAAATCGGATCTTCTCTCTGTGATTTCCAGACAACTGTAGTTCAATGGGTTCCGTTATTTGAGATACGGTGCCTAATAGGCGGCCATCCAAAGCCCGAGCTGATACCGGGTTAGGAAGGGTTTCAACAGGTATCCCCATCTTGTGTGCGAGTGACAAATCCAGGATATTTGTTTCAGCACCAGAATCGATGAGGGCATGGAAGGGTTGAGATGTACCGGAAATAATGAGATTTGCCCGGAGAACAGGTCTATCAGTCTTGGGGGACGATACTAAAGCTGAGCTCAATCGGATGTCCCCTATATCCGACGAGCGTTGGCTTTTAACGGGCAATTGACCACCCTATGTCCCTGGCCGCCGCAGTAATAACATAGCCGTTCAGTACGCCTTCGCTGGCGTTCTTCGACGGAGAGAAAGGTGCGGTCCACCTCCATCATCTCATGAGGTGCGGTAGAATTGGTTGGGGGGTTCGGTATCTTACTAATGTCTTGACTTAGCCGGGTGATGGGTTGGCTGGGATCTTCTCTCTCTCTGCGTCTTGCCTGAACCCTACGGTCGATCCGGGCGGTCAGTTCGATAGCATTGTCAAGAGTTACCGGAGGAGCGTGGGAAACCAATTCGTCTTTGATATAACCGGACAAGCTATGGAGGTAGGCGTCGACCAGCGCCTCTTCGTTCCAGTGACTCTGGGCTGCTAGTGTGCGAAAGTCAATGGCATAGTCGGCAATGGAGCGTCTCCCCTGGCGAATGTTCAAGATTGAACGAGCAGCATCGACTGATGAGGCTCCAGAATCAAAAACTTTAATCATCTCCTGGCTTAGCAAATTAAAAGAGGTGCATGCTGTCGCCCCCCGTTCGTATTCTGCCGTTCCCCAAAGGCGGGCTCTGCCAGTCAGATGATTTATCACAAAAGCCACCTTCGCCTTTTCGTTCACAAAGGCTCGCGGTTGTAGATCAAAAATTAGTCGGCAATTTATAAGAAAGGGGCGGACCTGGGCGGGCTCTCCACTGAATCTCTCTGGCGAACCTACTCGTGGTTCAACACTGCCGACCTGATCAGAAAGGGGCGGAACTGGATCTTGTGCTCGTGTTGCCGGGGGAGCTTCGCACTGTTCAAAAAATTCTTGGTGACGTCGTACTTGCCGGACTAGTGTGGATACGTCGTGGACGATCTGTTGTATTGCGCCTTCGGTGTGTTGTAGGCGCTGTAGCGCGGATTCCTGTTCGGCATTTCCGCATCTCTCAGAGGTGGGACGAACTGTCGCTGGATCCATGCTTTGGTTCGAGTGTTCTGTCATGGAACAGAACAAGACTCGGATCCAATAGCGTCAGTTAAAGGCTTTATTGTGACAAGATTCGGTGGAGCAGGCTTGGGACGTCGAGCCTTGGCAGTGGAAAGCCTCTTGGGACGATATGGCAACTCCGTGGTGAAAACGCGTGGCGAAACGTAGCAGGTAAGTCGGTGGCCGGGGCGGAAGAGTAGATCGTAAACTTGAATGTTGGAGGTTCACTCAGGAAATGAGGAAGACACTCGAACGTCCATCTCTGGACGCTGACAGCTTATGTAGTAGACTTCCACCAATCAAGAGATCGCGTTCCAGCACACCAGCTGATTACCTCAGGTGACTCCGGTTAGGTAATCACGACAAAAAGAGCATCAGAACATGGAACAAATGCATGTTAGAATAAGATTCTTAGTTCACAAATCACTAAACCGCATGGGTTGTTGGAGCACTAATGAGGACGCAACTCTGGACAGCTTTCTCCGCTGATGACGGTTCCTGGCCTGTTTTCAGACTGGGCAAAGTTGGCACTATTCTATGACTTAATGTTGTACCCCAGTTCTGTTTCTGACTTCCTCTCCTCTTCCCCCTTGGACTGTTCCCTCGAGAATTATCTTGGCCTGTCTTGATGATTTTTTGACGTGACCATACCACAGAAGTTTCTGTCCGCCCAGTCCACAACAGTTCTTCGTAGGGTTCAATGTGCCTTCTGATGGTGATGCACCCCGTTTCGTATAGGCTAAGAAGCTGATGCTTAGAAGTTTCCTGTAGCATTGCATATCCATGGCCTGGATTTTCATTTCTAGTTTTGCTGAGAGAGTCCAAGCGTAGAGGACGATGGAAGTAACCAGCGTTGGCATGAGTCTGATCTTCAATTTTTTTCTTGTCCCATGAAGGCTAACGTCTCGCCGCTTGTTCTTTTCCAAAACCAGACCTAGTATTCGGACTTCAAAAAAATCGAGCTGAAGAGAAGCACAGCAGTTGAGGACATTTATTACAAAGTTTCAAAATAAATGTAAAACCAGAGTGCACTCCGGACCAGTCGATGGGAAGCGAATCTCACTAGTGTGGTCCCCCCAAAAGGCATAAAAAATTGTTAACCACAGTTTAGATAGGAAATGGGTGTGGATTTGCAAAATGGAACATGAAACTCTAACAGACACACCTGGGATCTTGCATTACAAGGCAAAAGAAAGGGGAACTCTCTCTACAAGCTTTAGTACTGCACATTCCTGAGACTTCAAAAGTTGTGAAAAAAAGGAGGAAGACCACTGCTGGGAAAGTTTTTTTTTTTTTGGTTTGAACAAATTTATTGACACTAAAAACAGAAAACAATCATGACAATCTCAACAGCAATTAAGCACATTCACAATATTATATTCCAATATTACGTTTTTAACAGCAAACACAAAGTGAGGTTTGAACAAACCTTCTCGAAAATCAAACATATTCACAATTTCATTATATAACATCTTTGTTAGTGTCAATAGATCCGTCCAGGCCAAAGTCGATTGTCCTCGGTCTGAACAAATCCACCGACACCAACAGCAGCAAAACACAGCCATCAAGCATATTCACAATTTTTTTATATTTGACAATATGACGTGACGATATGACGTTTTAACATTTTTTCCTGACATTTTCAACATCAATTAAACAATTTCAGAGTTATTTTCTTTTAACAGTAGTTAACCAGCGTGTAAAAGGCAATACTATTGTGCAAGGGCATAGCTCTGCCATCCCACCCTCCCAAGCAGCATTCTTCCAGTCCTCTGTGTGGGTCCTTTCCCTTCTGCGTGGGTCCTCTCCCTTCTGGGTTCCACAACCCAGGCCGTTGCTGCCGGGACTCCCACAGTGTAGCTCCGGCTCCCCCCTCCGGGTGGGTGCAGACGAGTCTTCTTTATGGCTGCGTCCTAGGCCCGCCGCTCGCAGATTGTATGGTATCTGCAGCCATTTGGAGCACAGCCACGGGGGGGATCTGCCTGCACCTCCATACCAGCAGGTTTCTGGAGGTCCAGATGGCGTCCTTGATGGCGGCGAGAGTGAGCCAGTCCCTGGCAAAGTCGTTCCGATGCCTCCTCGATCGACTCACCCCGTAAAGCACGTACTGTGCATCAGGGACCTCTCCTGCTGGCAAGTCCGGGAACTTTCCTAAGTACTGATAAGAAAGGATATAGCAAGTAGATACTTCACGCAAATACGTGGATTATAGTAGGTGCATTTATACCAACTCAATGAGAAATATGATCATCAAAGCCATGATGCAATGGTCAAACTATAAATTTACTTTGAAACACTCATGCTATGTGACAACATACTCAGTGACCAATTTTAATAATCCAACACCATCCAGATGGGTTTAGGTCAGCCAAGTGCGGCTGTGGTTTGAACTATAACGAAGATAGAACAATAACCCTTAAAAACCCCAATAACGAAGATAGAACAATAACCCTTAAAAACCCCAAAACCCCAAACCTCACTTTGTGTTTGCTGTTAAAAACGTAATATTGGAATATAATATTGTGAATGTGCTTAATTGCTGTTGAGATTGTCATGATTGTTTTCTGTTTTTAGTGTCAATAAATTTGTTCAAACCACAGACCAAAAATAATCGACTTTGGCCTGGACGGATCTATTGACACTAACAAAGATGTTATATAATGAAATTGTGAATATGCTTGATTGCTATTAAGATTTTCGAGAAGGGTTGTTCAAACCTCACATTGTGCTTGCTGTTAAAAAAGTCATATTGAAATATAATATTGTGAATGTGCTTAATTGCTGTTGAGATTGTCATGATTGTTTTTTCTGTTATTAGTGTCAATAAATTTGTTCAAACCAAAAAAAAAAAAAAAAATCCTCGCCATGGTTTCTAGTTCTGACCTCTCTTCGGCTAAAACAGCTTCATGATTCACTCTATTTAAATTTAGTGACAGGTTTCGCTAGGGACTGTATATAAATTGCAGCTAAGTCATACATTTACTTGATTTATGAGTGTGTTCAATTATTTATATGGCATATATTTGCAGGTATTTATTCATACATTTATTTCTAGATAGGGCAGAATTGGTCTTTTGTAATTTTGAAACTTTCCTGATGGGTCCTTTGGTGGTCAGGTCATTCCGTTACGATCAGACCGATATGCAGGTAAGCAGGAACAGAGGCAGGAGTGGTCAAAAAGGTAAGATATTTAATCACTAAATCATGTACAAAGTAAAAATAATTAACAAACTATCCAAACTAGAAACCAAAAAGAAACCCCAAACCAAACCTGACATAGAATTGAAAGACAAAGACGTGACCCAGTGCGTTATCCAAGCAGTCAAAATACAAGGCAGGTGTCGGAAGATTTAACACAGGTGTGTCCAGTTCCACTCCTCCCGTTAGTACACTCTGGCGGCATGTCAGACTGTGACACAATGTTTACGATGTTGTTTTTGCATCGGGGACATACTTTTTTGTTCTCAATAAATCATTTATCTACCAAAAGGGCGGATCACAAGAGTTAGAGAAAATTCCAAGGCACTTCACACCAGTCCTTGGTCTGCACTGATTCTTGCAGGTGGTTTAATAACACATAAGGCAAGACTCAAGGCCCCACTCCCAACGGTAAATCAGAACAATATTTAGAACAAAATAGAGACTGTATAGGAAAGGAGTGGGAAAACAACAGCCCGTAAGGCTTTTAAATCCAGCTCGCCAAACGAAAAAGGTACAAATTAAAAGGTTATATTTTGTATAATTGTAAAATACAATACTACCGTATTTTCTGCACTATAGGGCGCACCGGGTTATAGGGCGCACCCCCAAAAAATAGTTTTTGGTCCTATATCTTCCATACATAAGGCACACCGGATTATAAGGCGCTACAATGGGAACGTCAACAAAACAGTCAGATGGTTCAGTCAAACTTATAACCCCCTTAACATTCCGAAAGCTTGCAAAGAAGCAAATACGTGTCGTAGACACGTGCGGATGCGGTGTTTGTACGATGTCACTCAAATGCATCGTTCCAAATATCATTCGGAAGGTTTAAGTTTTGGGATTCAAGAAATGCCAACCATTCCTTAATTTCTATTTTCTTCTTCGCTCACAACTTTACTGTGCATATGACAATAAACACTTGGAATTGAGTTTAATTTAGAAAAAGACCCATCACAGAAACATCGAGATCACTCTGAAACAAGATACTGGGGAAATATATAGCCGGAGTAGCTCACCAAAGTCGTTGTGTTCAATAATAATGCGCAACCATGGTCCTCTTATATCCGTGAGTGTAGTAAATCCAGGAGAGTAAAATGTTTACAAATACAGTACAGAAAAGTAAAATACTGTTTTCTCTATGCCGTCAACCCAACATGCTATTCACTTTCATCTTTTTTGGCCAATTGCAGGCTTTGTTTTGCCCCTTTAGCCTATGCCAGCCTGTAAATGATAAAAAGGATCCGCCCTCTATACCTTCAAATAACTTTAGCCAATAGTTATCGCTTCAACTGATGATTGTCACATCTTTTTCGGCCAATTGCAGGCTTTGTTTTGCCCCTTTAGCCTATGCCAGCCTGTAAATGATAAAAAAGATCCGCCCCCTTTACCTCCGAATAACTTTAGCCAATAGTGATCGATTCAACTGATGATTAACACATCTTTTTCGGCCAATTGCAGGGTTTATTTTGCCCCTTTAGCCTATGCGAGCCTGTAAATGATAAAAAGGATTCGCCCCCTTTACCTCCGAATAACTTTAGCCAATAGTGATCGATTCAAATGATGATTGACACATTGGTTAGCCAATGAAACGCCGGTATATAAATCTCAGGATACACCGCGGACTACTTCGCGTTCGGGGGAAAATCTAGTCGGCGGCTGCTTTCATTAGTTGCAAGACTTTGCGACTTAATATTGATCGGTAAATAAGGCGCACTGTATTTTAGTGCGGAAAATACGGTACTAACAAAAGATTGTTGTTTTGGTGCAACTTTTGTCCTCAGTGTCCCTTTGTGTAATTCTGGGTGTTTCAGAACCAATTTAATGAAATAAATATTTGTAAACAAATACAAAGGGAAATATAAAATGTACATGTACATGTTTGCATGTATAATAATTCATAAATGCTAATGAGAAGAATAGGATAGGTGCAGATGATCATTTTTCCTCATGTATTGACAATGTAACGGATATAAGACAAATAGCCGATTCAATAAAAATAAAATAAATATTTTCCAGCCCCAATGCCAATTTTTATAACCCAAAGCGGCCCACTATTGAAAAAGATTGCCCAACCCTGGTACACGACTAGAGAAATTAAAATATTGTGGCAACAAGTGAATAAAACAAGAAGTAAATACGTTTATAATGACATTTGAAAATATGGATTATCATAAAGTGCATTTGTTACTACTGAATGATTAGTTTGATTCAAATGTGATGATTTAAAAGACGGAAAAGGATTTACCTGGAGAACTCATCGTGAGTTTATATGCAGTTCAATATTCTAACATCTTTAATGACAGTAAAGGCTATTAAAATAATTCCAATTCTATCTTATATAAAATGGGTATGTACTCAAATGTAACCTTTCCACCTCCTTCTTTAACTGTTTCTAGAAATGTCAAGATTTTTTGTTTTAAGATGACATTTTCTTTAGATGGTGTAGTTTAAATCACATTTCAATCGTTGCTGTGTGAAATCTATTTTAGGAAGTAACTCAAAAAGATCTGACAGCCTGTTGCTGAAACTAGTACTGCCACAAATGTTTATGGGTGACTTCTGCTAGGGGTGGGCTATATCGGTAAATTTGGTATCAATCCGATTCAAGTAAAAGACGCTTTGCTTGAAAAAAACGTGTTCATTAACCAATAGAACCCTCCCCCTTTGAGTTACTTTATATTACAATAGACATACCACACAATATTCTAGGCACTGAATATATATATATATATATATATATATGGGCAGCACGGTAGCACAGTGGTTAGCGCTTGTGCGGCACAGTTCTGAGGTCATGAGATCAATCAGTCAAACCAAAAAAGCAGCAATGTAAAGAAAATAAAAAAAAACTATAGAAAACTGTCAACAACTAAAATAAGTCCTATGTACAACGGAGTGGTTTAAAAGTAAGAATATAAAGGTACAGTGGAACCTCGGTTCTCGACCATAATCCGTTCCATTTCTAACATGAACGTGTAAAAATACAAAAATCAGGTCGTTTACACGTCATTTAGCACCCGGGTCTCCACAACAAGTGGTGAGCAGTTAAAGGACAAAGAAAAGAATTATGAGTAGGATTTCTTACCTTGGCGGTTGTCTGCAGAAGCCATGCTGTGTTCCTGAAAGAAGGGAAACTCGCACACCTTCTTCATATTTTGCTATTATTTATTTCTTAAATGCAATAGTTGTACGCACTACTTCTCTTTTTTCACCTGTAGCAAACTTTGCTGCTTGCACCAACCTTCTTCCGGGCATAATTAGGAGTTAAAACACTCCCTTCACCGCTTTTGAAAAACGAAAGCAGAGAAGGAGTGCGCGTTGCCGTGACAACAGTTCTTCACGAGGGGTGGGGGCAATCTACACATGTACGCCGCTCAGCATCGCCCCTAGCATACCGGCGTTCAAAGTCCGGTTTTTTGAACGAAAAGCGAAGCAAGAATTTCGCAAAATTTTGGGTCGAGAACCGATTTGTTCGAACTGAGAGGCGTTCGAAAACCGAGGTTCCACTGTAGTAGAATGGCCAAGCCAAAATCCAAACCTTAATCCTATAGAGCAGGGGTAAGCAACCTTTTCGGTGTGGAGTGCCACTTTCCAATTTCCTTGTAAATCAGTGTGCCACACCAAGATTAATGACTCACACAAAAACATTTTAAAATCCAACAGAGCTGTCATTTTACACCAGTCCAAATATATAACAGGGATATACATTGAAATTGTATAACTGACCAATTTATCTTCCACTACTCTTGTTCATCAATTAACTAAAAAATGAATGTGAGCATCATGTGGACTGTAGACATCCATTACTTTAACTTCTTACCACAAGAATCCATCGGAATCAACTATTCTTCATCAACAATGAAGTACAATCAAAAAACGAGTGATATGGACAGCTACCAGACCATTCATCAATGATATCTTATGCAGGAAATATCAAATCTTGAAATAACAGCAGCAAAGCAGAAGGCTACTTGAAAATACTGTAGGTGCAACAGAAATAACAGCTGAACAGTAGGGTACACGCACACACAAACGCTTCTTTAATATATTCGCCATAAGTAAGTGGTTTTCTGTACATTGCTATGCAGTAAGCAATGTGATAGCTTGTGTTTTTTGCAGTGACAAAGGTTTTCAGGGTGTGTGTTTGTTTGCCGTGCGTTTTAATGTCTCTGCCTTGTCAGACTTGTCCTTGAATTTATGTTCGTGTCTCGTCTCGTAATGACGTTTAACACTTGATGTGCGAGGTACAACACTCTCGAGGCATAATGCACCAACAGCATGGACATTTTTTGTACAAAGCCCCAGTCCTCTGTCTACACTTGTAGGAAAAGCCTTGATTTTTTTTTCGCTGGAGGAGCTGTCGTGATTCATTCATTTATCGCGCGCCGTGTTTCTGTGGCTGGGTTAAAACACGGATCTCTCCTTGGCGCTGCGCAGACACAAGCTCACACACGGCGCTGAGGAGGAGGGGCACTACTGTAAAACCTCTACATAACACGGCGCGCAACTGCAAATGTCTTAATTTCAGGTAAATATGCGCATTAAAAAAAAAAATGTTATTTTGCCGCGCGATCGCGCGCCACTGGTTAACCCACCAGTCATAGGTTGCCGACACCTGCTATAGAGCGTTTGTGGAAAGATAAAAAAGATGCTATGCACAAACTGAACTTGAGATGTTTGGTAGGAAGAAAGGTCAACAGGACCTTCGTAAAAAAATGTCGACCCCATCCAATCCAAGTAGTAGCTTAGCATTGATAGTATCGATATTTGGATCGATCCTCCCACCCTTAACTTCTACTTTTCTCTTGCAAGGGTGAGTTCAGGGTTTCACTGGAAAACCTTTTGAACATTTTTTACTCCAGGTAATGCCATGTCATCTGACTCAGGAAAGGAAAAGGAACAAACCGGCAGTTGTGTGATTGCCCATGAAGGTCAGACCAAAACTGCAGTATTGTGATTTTAAGGAAAAGAGAGTTTTACAAATGCTAGAATTTTTGGCGATGCCCAACCCAAAAGACAAAATGTAGTTACATGTGAACTTCATTTAAACTTCTCTAAACTTCCAAACTCTATAATGGTTCAATCATTTCAGACCAACTCTATATTCTCTCACAAAGAAGTGAAGAAAATTGACAACATGTTTGATCCCTCATTCCACAAATATTTCTTGTTTCGAGATTTATTTTTTTTCATCGCACAATTCGTTTGATAAACCTTCAGTTTTTTTTATTCACCTTGTGCTGATGCTGGAAGCCAGCCGAATTATTTTCCAATATTTCTTTCGCTTCTTCATATTTTCACAACGGATAGTGCTTACTAGCATTGATTAATCAGTCTTTTTTTATTGGCCGTGTGTTATATCTCCTGCACAGGGTCCCCTCTGGAATCAATTACATCTCATTTGATTGATGTTACACTCAACCAAGATAGCAGCTTGGAGTCCTTGTCAAGTAGGAATACAAAACTGGAGCAGACTACACAAACGGGAAAAACATTCAAAAAGTCATGCTCTGCTATATGTAGCTGCTGTAAGAGTGTAAATCACTTGAATAGTTTTGTATGACGTATTTTTCAAATGTAGTGTTGCATTTCTACCATACATATATAAAATCCATATATATATATATATATATATATATATATATATATATATAGATAGATATATTATATGTAGGCAGCACGGCGGCGCAGTGGTTAGCGCGTGTGCGGCACAGTTCAAAGTTCTTGGGAACCTCCTATGTGGGTTAAAATCCAGCTACCGGACTTCCTGTGCGGAGTTTGGATGTTCTCCCCGTGCTTGCACTCCGGTTTCCTCCCACATTCCAAAGACATGCATTTCAGGTGGATTGGCCGGTTCAAATTGTCCCTAGGTGTGAATGAGCGAGCGAGTTGTCTGTCCCTGTGTGCCCTGCGATTGGCTGGCAACCAGTTCAGGGTGTCCCCTGCCCACTGCCCAATGATTGCTGAGATGGGCTCCAGCACCCCCCCACCCTACTGAGGATAAGCGGTGCAGCTAATGAGATGAGATGAGATATTACATGTAGATAGATAAATTGATGGTTACAGATGCATGTCATACAAATAAACACATTAATAAACCACGAAATACCTAAATAAGCAACAGGTAGCTCTGGAGATTTTTTTCACTACCTTCTAGATAGATAGATAGATAGTTAGATAGATAGATGGATAGAGGGATGGATAGAGAGATAGATTGAGAGATAGATAGACAGATTGAGAGATAGGGGGAGAGAATTGGGGCTGTAAGGGGCAAATACCCAAATAACAATCACTCCTGCCCCTGTTTTTAACTGCATTACACACATTTGGGCGCACATATTGGGACCGGCTACTTCATGGTGTAGGCTAGGGCTCGCCAGCCGGGAACATGGTGAGCCTACAAAACAGGGTTACCTTTTGTACATTACTCGTTAGCGTGACCACTGGGCCTTTACCGGTTCAGCCTGGGGAGTCGGGTTGCGCCAGTAGACCCGGTGCATCATTCCATGCTCGGGCTCCTAATATCCTCCACTTAGGAAAAAAAACCCTCCTCCCATTAGGCCAGAAGTGGGGTTGGGCTGTCTGCCTCTGTGGGGCTATTGCCCTCCACACTGGGCTGGTCTCGAGGTTTCGGGCAACCTTAGGGAAGTAGGTGGCAGGTTGGGCTTTGCGTGGATACGTTAGGGTGGGGTCGGGTCTCGGATTTCGTGGGGTAGTCAGCTCGGTGGGAAGGGGGTGAGGGGGCTTTGGCTGTGTATGGCATGATAGGTGGTCATCTGATGGCATTGGGTGTGAGGGAAGTTTCTTGGGTTGGATGTTTGGCAGACGCAGACCAATCTCATTTTCGATTCCCTTAAGTGTCCTAATTTTAGTGAAACTTTGGATCTGTTGAGGGAAAATGGTCTGGCAAACAAGGGGAAGACCACCGCCCTACCTGACACATCACCTTTTTTCAAAGGAGCAATAATGAATGGTCTGGGATCAGATGCCCTGACCCACTATGAAAAGTGCTTTGTCGTGTATTTTGTCATGTATTTTGTAGTGTACTTTGTCACGTATTTTGTTGTTCGAATGAGGAGGCGGCTCAGTTGCCTGAGCTATCCAGCTATTTGTGGAACTGTGATCAAGAAAGCCAATGGAGTTGATCAGTGCGCTTTTCGATCAATCAATAGGTGAAAAGCTGAGGCCATTAATACCAGGCGGCGCAGTGGTTAGCGCATGTGCGGCACAGTTCAAGTCATGGGAACCTCCTGCGTGGGTTCAAATCCAGCTCCAGACTTCCTGTGCGGAGTTTGTATGTTCTCCCCGTGCTTGCGTGGGTTTCCTCCGGGCACTCCGGTTTCCTCCAACATGCCAAAAACATGCATTTCAGGTGAATTGGCCGGTACAAATTGTCCCTAGGTGTGAATGAGCGAGTGAGTTGTCTGTCCCTGTGTGCCCTGCGATTGGCTGGCAACCAGTTCAGGGTGTCCCCTGCCCACTGCCCGATGATTGCTAGGATGGGCTCCAGCACCCCCGTGACCCTACTGAGGATAAGCGGTGCAGCTGATGAGATGAGATGAGATATATACCAGAGCCATATCCCCCTAGTGGGAGGTGGCTAGAGTCAAGAACACATTCCTGACTCTTTCTGGGAGATTGATACAGAGGAGGGGATTCCCAGCCCCCTTGCTCAACCCAAATGATGTGTTGGGAGTCATTAGGTGACCAAACCCCCCAATTCCAACCCTTAATGCCGAGCGCCAAGCAGGGAGGCAATGAGTACCAATGTTGTAAGTCTTAGGTATGACTCGGCCGAGGCTTGAACCAGCGACCTCCCAGTCTCGGAGCGGGCGCCCTACTTCCAAGGCCACCGACCTATAATGAATGTCCATAATTTCTACATAACCATTGCACAAAAAAAAGAATGACAAAACAAATAAATGTCAAAATGAATTGAAAAAATGCATGAGAGCGGTACATCCTATCTAAGTTGCATTTATGTCAAATTTAGGTATTACGTTATTTATTTCTGAATAAATAGCTTAAAAGAAGGCAGCACGGTGAAACAGTGGTTAGCACGTGTGCGGCACAGCTCTGATGTTATGAGATCGAACCTTCCTGTGTGGAGTTTGCATGTTCTCCCCATACTTGTGTGGGTTTCCTCCGGACACTCCGGTTTCCTCCCACATTCCAAATACATGCATGTCAGTTTAATTGGCAAGTCCAAATTGTCCCTAGGTGTGAATGAGCAAGTGAGTTGTCTGTCTCCGTGTGCCCTGCGACTGGCTGGCAACCAGTTCAGGGTGTCCCCTGCCCACTGCCCGAGTAGAGCTGGGATGGGCTCCAGCACCCCCGCGACCTTAGTGAGGATAGGTGCCGCAGATAATGGATTGATGGATAATATAGATCTTAATTTTAACAGAAGCATTAGTACAGAACAATTGCTCATATGTATTATGCTCAACAACGTTGTAGATGAGAGTTCATTCATATGGCATATATTGGTAGGTATCTAATTCTACTGTACAATAGTTTCTATAGGTCCTACATATTCTCCTCTAAATATTTATTCGTTTTGTTAGTTCAGACCACGGCTTTAAAAACACTGTATCCTTGTGAAAAAAGTCACAAGGATTTTTATTAATTTTTTGCCATAGGTTTACATGTTGTCGCGACCAGATAATAACAGGCGCTGCCCCATAATCAAAACGTGACTCCCTTCTTAGCACCTCAGTCTGGATTTTGAAGTACAAAACGTGTACCTTACAGATAAAGTGTTTTTTTCTAATGGTTCTCAACCATTCGCCTTCGCTAGCTACAGAGCAGCATTGTCACCTAGCGGTTGCAGAGTGAAGCACGGCATTATGGACTGCACTGCAGACTAACAACGTCACATCTTGGTCAGCAGCAGCAGAAGCAGCCCCAAATCGGTAATGGTGTACACCAGGTCTCACGCTTTTTTATTGAACACTGTGTCATTACAAACAAAAATGCACGAAACGGTCTAAAGCTAACAATTCAAGTGGACAAAAAAGTGCTGCGGAAATGCATAGACAAAATACACACACACGTGCACACGCACACACACACACACACACACACACACATTCAAATCTGTGATATACATACGTGATTTTTTTATCTAGCATGTGCATTTATCAAGGCCTATGATTTTTAGATCTTGAGTAAATCACAAATATGTTTGTTAATGAGACATCCCTACCCATATAGAGTGCTCCGAGGTCCTAAGATTACCCACAATGCATTGCTTGCGGGCATTTTGGAAGTCAACAAAGCTTTTCACTTCATTCTTATTGTTTAGCGAACCAGTTAGATTCTACATTGTAATGCCGAATACGTGCGTTATTGTTGGCTGTTGTAGCCGAGGGGAAAAGGGTGGGAAGGGCTTCTTTAGACTTCCGAAGTGTGTTTACGATCAGGGGATTGAAGCTCAGGAGAAAAGTGAACGGCGAAGACGAATGTGGCTGGCAGCTATCAACCGGTCGAATTTGCCAAAGCTTGACTTTGTTCGTGTTTGTTCTGACCACTTTCTGACGGGTAAATTGAATTATTTATGATGTAGAAATAAATTTTAAAAAGGTTATGGGACATGTGTACTTCATGTACATCTGTCGACACCATTCAAGTATGGCTAGGTTAAATACTGTGTGCACAGACACATCCCGAACCCAACCAGACACAAATCTGTCATAGGCTTCCATACTTTTGTAATTTTGAAAATCCTTCAGTTCACAAAAGGGACTTGGGTGGAAAATAAGATAGTTGACAAGTTCGATGTAAGTCACACACGGCAACAAATCGGGATCAGACTTCCAGTCCTTGTTTTTAATTTTGTAGGGATCCAATTTTCCAATAAAATGCAACTTCGCAGCGTACCGCACACGTGCTTCCTTGTCTAAACTCTCCACGTAGTTTTCCATAGTGTTGACAAAATCCGTACACAAAGCTAGTTGAGTAAATAAATAGACAAACTGAGTAAATATTTGCTCCTCTCGCTATCGCCGCTTGTAATCGACAGACTTCCAAGATGGCGGCACGAAGCCGTGTTACTATTTTTAGCACAGAGCTCGGAGCCCTCTATAGGTGTTGGGTAAAAATGTCAGCAATATGTAGCTTCCTTTTTTTTAGCTGCAGGAAGTTCTTCCCTTTAGAATTTACCACTACCTTGATTTTTTTGCACGACATATAATAAATGTTCATAATTGCTACATAATCTTTGCACAAATACACATTTCATAGTGCTCTGTTTGGGTGTAGCATGCACGCAATGACGATTCATAGGAAAATGCCATACTAACTTATGCCTGCTGCCATTAATCTCGAGGGAAAGAAAAAAATGCAATGGTAAAGCAAACCCATGAGACAGCAGTGCCCGTGTCATTTTTAAGCAGACTTGGCAACGATTTTAAGCACAATTCAAGCACTTTTCAATTCTTGAAAACACATCAAAATTCAAGCATTTTCAAGGATTATAACCACACATATGGTCAGTGTATATCAATGTTACTTAATGAGAAGATGTTCTCCTCAATTTGAAAACGTGATTTTAATAATTATTGTGATGGATAAATATTATTCATACTTTTAAAGTTTCTTTGATTCGGGGTGGCTTTAGGTAAATTTAAATATATAGTTCTTGATTTATTCATCACAGCATCTTCAAATTTGTAATGAATTCTATTTTATTTCTCAGGAAAAGGTCCCACCTGTTTTGGCCATTAAAAAAAAGGTTGTGGCATCCAAGGTTCAGACACAATTAGTTGAGCGACAACATTGCTAATTCTCCTTCAGATTAATCTCAATGCCGAGCAAGACACCGTGGGTGACATTTTGTAGCGTTAAATTAGTTCTCAGGGATTTCTTTCCCAATATAAAGTCAACTTTTGGGCGAAAGGCCATTTCAGACTTTTTCATAAGGGCTGGGAAGAGTGTTTTCCTGCTGTTATTCAATGCCACTAATCTGGTCTGGATTCTGCAATTTTGTGGCCATTTTGCTGTCGATGACACTATAGGAGCAGCGGGCAGAAAATGCAACTTTTCCACTATGTCTGGTAAAATGTAGTTTAAGAGAACAATAATAGGAACAAAACGTCCTGCATTCAAAAAAGGTAATACTATGTACTATGGCAAATAAGTTGTTTATTAAGGACTGTCGCGGAAAAATTATGCATTGTAATAAGGTTCTTTATTTTCTGTAATGCAGTTGAAATAACAAAAAAAGCCATACATTCTGAATTCATTACAAATCAACTGAAATATTGCAAGTTTTTTATATTTTTAGTCCCTCTGGTTATGACGAAAACTCAAATATCCGATCTCATAATATTATAATATTAACATCTAAACAATGGGCAAATGTGAGCACGAAATCTGCGGTAAAAGTGCACTTTGATTTTTATTTTTTTTAATTTGTGATTTCATTTTTGCAATACCGTATGCCTGGAGAAAAACTTTCCAAACAGTTCCCATAAATGGAGAAAAAGATCTTTGAGTGGTTGGACACCCAGACACTAAATTGAAATGGAGTGTGTTGGTTAAGTGTTGGTAAGCAAGTTTTCAAGATTGTACAAGAAAAGAAATATGAAGGGGTCACTGCTTCCACAGGTCGGTGAACTTTTTTTTTTTCTATTTCTTTTGTTTGGTGGCTATTTTAAAGCAGTTTTAGGTGAGAGGTGACTTGCATATTCCTCGGCATCACCTGTCTCACGCTTACCTTTTTTGCTCCCTGGTTGCCGTTAGATAAAAGAGGAGAAGTAGACATTGTGGTAAAGAAGTTTGATGACTATTTTGTTCAGCTGAGGAATATCCACGAATGTGCATGTTTTTACTTGCGTGTTCAGAAGCCGGGGGAGAAGGCGGAAAGCTTCATAGGGGCTTTACTGTATATGAACTCTTGGAACGTTGTGATTTCGGCACGAGGCGTGAGGAAAACATCCAGGACCGGATAGCTTTCTGAATATTGGTCTGCTAGTGATCCCAAGAGCCAAGAAGAGATCCGAAGGTTCGAGAGAGTTCTCCATTCGGGCCCCGGTGCTGTGGAATACTCTTCCCCCTGAGATTCGATCTGCAACCTCAGTGGAAATGTTTAAATCTAAGCTTAAAACACACTTTTATTCTATAGCATTTGAATAACCTATATTTTATATTGACAATACCTGTGTATTATTTGCCCTCGTGTATGTTTTAGATGAGGGGATGGTGTCATAATCGTGTGTAGTTTGAAATAGTCTTTGATCTGTGCAACCCTTTGAGACTCGTTGTGATTAAGGGCTATACAATTAAAGATGACTTGACTTGACTTGACAAGGAAGTGTCGCGTAAGCTGCAGTTGATGGCCTGACTCAGACCGTGCAAGTGGTCCGAAAGACAGAAGAGATTGCTGCGTACGTCAACATGCAAGAAGAAGCAGTGGGGACTGTATGAAATCTAAACCACAAGGTAGGGGAAAAAAGACAGAAAATGGGGAAATTTAAAGAAATGTTATAAATGTGGAAAAACACAGCCTCACACAGATAAAAGCTGCCCTACTAAGAAATCCACCTCACATATTTGTCACAAAGTATGAGACGAGGGTACACTGAGCATAATTAAAAGCAGGTGAACAAGATTATGAGCGGAATAAACAGTCAGAACAACTCGAGCAGTCAGCTTACCTTCTGGGTGCTGTGACAAATGTGGGAAAGGGGAAAAAAACAGTGGTCCGCTGAGTTCAAGCTAAATAAAAAGCCTATAGTGTTCAACTCGCTCGCTCATTCACACCTAGGGACAATTTGAACCGGCCAATCCACCTGAAGTGTTCAAGTCCGATGTGAATGTAGTCAGCACACACATGCAACCCAGGAAGTGCGTTTTAGCCACTAGATATCTCACTGGACGGCCCAGGTTCCAGGCCACTGTAACTTATAAAGGAAAAGCATATCCACTAACAGCCTATGTAGTAAGGGGCACCTCTGTCAATCTACTGAGTCGCTCCATGTCAGTAGAGATGAATAGTGTGAGGAGAGTAGACAAAATTAGTTTGAACTCTAGGCAGCATGCGGCCTATGGGACACTGAAAACTGAGCCCATGACAATACAGCTAAAAGACAATGCCAGGCCGTAGCTGTGCATACTGCACGCCGAGTACCACTCCCAATGTTCCAAAAGGTAAAGGAAGAGCGGAAGAGAATAATAATGAGGCAGTGACACAACCCACAGAGTGGTGTGCATCGATGGTGCCTGTCTCAATGAAAAAAACAGACAAAGCTAGCATCTGTGTTGCTCTTAAAAGACTGAATGAATCTTTCAAAAGAGAGCGGTACATCCTATCTACTTTGGATGAGATAACAGCCAAGCTAAGTGGAGGAACCGTCTTTTTATCTCTCGATGCAGCCAGCGGGTTCTGGCAAATTCCACTGCATCCAGACAGCTGCAAAGTCCACCTTCATTAATCCATTTGTTCGGTACAGTTTCGAACGCTTGCCATTTGGAATAACTAGCGCTCCTGAAATATTCCAGAGGAAAATTATAAATACTCTCCAAGGGCTGGAAGGTGTAGAGGTTTTCACGGATGATATTTTAGTCTACAGGAGCACTATGGAGCAAGACAACAGTCGTCTCAACAAAGTGATGCACCGCGTTCAGTCAGCTAGACTTAAGCTGAATATGGAGAACTGCTACATCAGACAGAGCCAACTGAAGTTCCTGGGGAATTTAATTGACAATTCAGGATCGAACCTGATCCTGGGAAGGTTGCAGCCATTCAGAAAATACCAGCTAAAGTGAATCCTAGGAATGGTGACTCTCAATGGGAGGTAGATTCCCAATCTCTCCACGGTGGGGCAGCCGCTCCATTAGTTGGTGAAGGATAAGAATGACTAGAAATGGGGTCATGCTCAGCAGAAGGCCTTCAAAAACAAAGGAACTACTGAATACTGCACCCATGTTGGCTTACTATGATCTCACCAAGTCACCAGTGTCAGTAGATACCATCAGTTCTAGATTGGGGGGTGTGCTGCCACAGCTTTACGGAGAGCAGTGTCAACCAGTGGCATACTGTTCCAGGCGAGTATCTGATGCAGAAAAGTTATGTTTCGATAGAAAAGGAGTGTCTTGCAGGCGTGTGGGCACGTGAAATATTTGTCACATACCTAAAGGCCTTGGATGCATCAGGTTTGTGACAGACGACAAGGAATTAGTACCTCTCATTAACAGCCATAGCCTAGAAAATGTTCCTCTCAGATGTCAGAGTCAACTCATGAGGCTCATGAGGTTCACCGTGTAAAACCCTTGTGGTAGCAGACACACTGACACGCAGCCCACTGACATGCAGAAGGGGGACGCGGATAGACACAGTGATGTAGCATGCAATGTAGCCACAGTAGTGGGGTAATACCAACTTCGCCAAACAGTCCTGGAAAGATCAGGAAGGTCACTGCAACCGACAGTTACAGCTGGTCAGTAAGTTTGTCAGCTCAGGGTGACCTGAACACATAAGTAGCCTCTTTGGATGCCAGGGAGTACACCAAAGTGAGGTTGGAGCGCTCAGCTGAAGGCGGCCTGGTCTTGTGCCAAGTTCTATATGAGCCGAAATTCTGGAGAAAATACACCATGGGCATTAAAGCCTGATCAAATGTAGCGAGAGAGAGCTAAAACATCAGTGTGGTGGCAAGGGCTGTCCAAGCAGTTAAAGGACAAGGTTATGTCATACGAAGTGTGTTTGGAAATGAGGAGGACACAACACTGCCCAATAAACCTTGGCAAAGAATTGCATTAGACCTGTGCAAACTCAACCACAACTATTTGACAATATCCGACTACTACTCAAGATTCCTGGAAATACTGCACCTGTCCTCAAACACCAGTTCACAGATAATTCAGGAATGTAAAACCATGTTTGCCAGATTTAGGGTCGTGGACCAGAGAGTTTGCGATAACGGGCCATAATTTGCCTGTGCATGGTTTCAGAACTTCGCAAAGGAGCTGGATTTTGAACATACAACATTCAGTCCTCAAGGCAGCAGACATGCAGAAATAGCAGTGCAAGTAGCAAAGAACAGCCTTACTGAGAAAGCTCCGGTGCTAGCCCTGATGTCCTACAGATCAACTCCATGTTCCAACGAGGGCTACAGTCCAGATGAAATGCTAATGAGAAGGAGAATCAGGCCGACATTTCCGACCTTGGAGAAGAATCTCCTGCCCAGATGGCCCAGCAAGAAAGCAGTGCAGGCTCACTACTACAACCCCCATCATGGACCCAGACTTTTACCCACTCTACAACCAAGAGAAATAGTCTACACCAGCCTGGACCATGAAAAGTCATGATCTAGACGAGCGATGGTCTCTGGAGAAGCTGCCACACCAAGACCCTAAACTGACTGAAGACACTAAATACACACACATAAGGGACTAATAGTTCTTGTTCTCATGATAATCCTGTTTAGAAAAAAATGTATTGTCACAAAAAAACGTGATATGACCAATAGTTGTGATTAAGATGACATATTGTTTTTGTACTTTGTAGTTGCAATTAGCGCTTTTCTGGTAAATATAGTGTCTGATTTTAATACAAATTTCATTTAATGAAGTGAACTTGACTGATGACTATTTGATTTGTTATTGATAATTTTCAGATCTACCGACTATTTTGAGATGCAAAATGTTTTTCTTTCTTAGAAAAAGGGGGGCGGGGGGTTTCTTATACTGTAAATTATTGTGTTTGCACAGCAGATCCGTTATTATGGTAGACACTGAGCAAGGATGTTTGTAACTCAGTGAAAAAGCTATCTCATGTTCTGAAAATAAACAACGGTTAAAAAGAACCACGTTCATCTTTAAGATTCAGTACTTGTATTTGTTGAACAAATACTTGAGCCTGCAAATTGGATTTGTTCTTGAACATTTAATGAATAAATTAATGGATAAATGAAGGTTTCTACTTTGCAGGTTATGACTATTGCGGGATGTTTTTGGAATCCAACCCATGCGAAAAACAGGGGATTACTGTATTGTTTTTTCATATGAAAAATATCACAATTGTTTGCTTTTATGGGGCCTATAGTCTAGAAAATGGACCGAAAATATTGAATGGGAGGTAAAGGAATGTCTTTTTCACAGCGAATTGCAGAATCCTTCAAGATCAGCTTGCTGGAGTCTGAAATTGGTTTCTGAACCAATAGCAAATGTAGGAATATAAAATCTGTGACAGCTATCGGTGTCATTTTATCCAAACAGGACCACCACACATTATGATAAAATACGGCTACACTGGCTATAAATGTTGACAAATTAGAGTGATCTTGCTTGATGATTACAATTATTTTCATTTCTTAAAAGAAGAGAAACCTGAAACTCAACACAGTCATTAGCGCATCACGCGTGTTGAGGCGTGAACCCATTTTTGGGTGCCATTTCCTCTTTTGGCAGGGTAATTGGAATTTTCACCTCTATACTGTAGTGACATACCTGATTGCTTGTACAGTATTGTGATCCTGGCTTCAGAGAGTAGAATGTCTTTCTGGAAAAGTTTCTGAGTCAGCAGATCAAAAATAGCTGAGTCAGCTTGCTTTAGGCATTTTTGCACATATAGATAGGTCAACCCTTTTAATTGTCAGGAAAACAATGTTGTTCTGGTCATGGAGAGCGGAATGTATTTCTGGGAAAAACGCCAGTCAACCAAAAAAACTGCCCATTCAGCTTTTCTAGCGTGACCAACCTGCCTGTGAAATATGGTGTTGATATTCAATATTGTTCTGACGTGTGAGAGTAGAACGTCTGTCTAATAAGAAATACTGAATCAACAAAACCAAGTTATTTTAGTCATTTTTCACATCTAGGGTAATCAAACATGACTGCCTGTGAAAAAATGTGTTGGTATCAAATGTTATTCTGTATTTTGGTCTTTTAAATATTAGATCGCTTGCTCCTAAAGCTTTACTTGTTGATAACATTATTCGTGATTATAAACTTAACTGTATGGGTCTTTGTGAAACTTGGTTACGCCCGGATGAGTATTTAGCGCTAATTTATGCTTCACCCCCTGACTACGCGAGTAAACATGTAGCACGCACGTTTAAAAAGGGTGGCGGTGTCGCGCTTATCTCTGAAAAATCGCTCAAATTTAATCCTCGTAACTCTAATAATTACAAGGCGTTTGAGGCTTTTGTGATGCGGTCCTCTCTATTGTCAATTTATGTAATAACTATCTACCGCGCACCTGGGCCATACACAACTTTCTTAGACGAATTTGCTGAACTTTTGTCTGAACTAGTAACCTATGCAGACAAAATTATAATTATGGGGGACTTTAACATTCATATGAACTCCCCACTCAGTTCACTTACTATTGCGTTTAGGTCTCTAATTGATGCATTTGGTTTTAATCAACTGGTTGATTTGCTAACCCATAAAGATGGAAACACGCTAGACTTGGTTCTGACTCGAGGAGTTTTAACCTCAAACATTATGGTGTTACCGTGTACTACCGTTATCTCGGATCATTAATTAGTTACATTTGAGGTGCTAGCTAAATGTAGTGTTAAAAAAGCTGAAGGATTTAGCGGACGCAATATAAGCACTGGCACAGTTTGTGAGCTCTTTGAACTCCTTCCTGGAGCAGTTGCGTCCTTTCCTTCATACAATGGCTCGATTGACTCACTCATGAATGAGTTCAATACCACCCTGACTAGTGTCCTGGATTCAGTAGCGCCCATAAAGCTAAAATCACGTCCTAAAAGACGCACGCCTTGGTTTACTGATGAGACTAGAACCCTTAAACAAGAATGCAGGAAATTGGAAAGAAAATGGCGCGCTACCAAGCTTGAGGTTTTCCATCAAACCATTTAACCTTGTTAAAGTATAAAGCGGCCCTTGCCTCTGCAAAATAGGCCTACCTTTCGAAGGTGATTGCGTCTCAAAAGAACAATCCCAAAGTCCTTTTTGACACTGAAGCATCGCTTACAAGGCAACAGACTATTGCAGATAGTTCGACGCACTCTGCTCATGACTTAATGGTCTTCTTTAATAAGAAGATTCAATGCATACAGGAAGAAATTGCTAAAGAAATTATTAATACCACACATATTAAAGGGCTGAAATCTACAGATGCACGACAGGGTGGCTGTCCAGGGAAATTGTCCGGTTTTAGTGAACTGTCACTTGATGATCTCAAACAGGTGGTGAATGCGGCCAAACCGACACTTTTGCTGCTGCTGGATCTTAGTGCTGCTTTTGACACAGTGCACCACAATTTCCTACTAGAACGGTTGGAAAAATGGATTGGTCTCTCAGGAACCGTCCTCTCGTGGTTCAGATCCTACCTCTCAGATAGGACGCACTGTGTTAAATATGGTGAAATGACATCTGAGCCCTTTAATGTTACCTGTGGTGTTCCGCAGGGTTCAGTGCTTGGCCCCCTTCTTTTCAGCATTTACATGCTTCAATTAGGTGATATTATTCGCAAGTACAATATTAGCTTCCACTGCTACGCAGACGACACTCAACTATATCTTCCGTTGGAGGAATCTCCCACACTAAACTGTGGAAATTTGGAGACCTGCCTCATTGAGATAAAAGAGTGGATGTCACTCAATTTCTTGCGTCTTAACTCTGAAAAGACCGAAATGTTAGTCATTGGTCCATCTAAATGCCGTGACTTATTCTCAAAAACTGCTGTGAACATTGACAAATGTCACATCACACAGAGTGACTCAGTTAAAAATTTAGGTGTCATATTTGACCCTGATCTATCCTTTGAAATGCATGTAAAGAAAATTACTAGAACCGCTTTCTTCCATCTTCGTAACATTGATAAAATCCGTTCAATACTGTCTCAGTCGGATGCGGAAATTATAGTTCATGCGTTTGTTACCTCCCGTCTCGATTACTGTAATGCACTACTCTCTGGTCTCCCGAAGTCTAGAATCAGTCTCTTCAGCTGGTACAAAATGCCGCAGCGAGGCTTTTAACTAGGACAAAAAAGTGCGATCACATAACACCGATTTTGGCTAACCTGCATTGGCTCCCAGTTAGCCTTAGATGCGATTTCAAGGTTCTCTTAGTATTATACAAAATCATACATGGACTTGCTCCCTCTTATCTTTCAGATCTGATTTGCCCCTATGTCCCTACGATCTGAGAGTTCCGGTCTTCTGGTGATCCCAAGAGCAAAGAAGTGTTCTGCTGGTTCGAGAGCGTTCTCCATCCGGGCACCGGTGCTGTGGAATGCTCTTCACCCTGAGATCCGATCTGCAACCTCAGTGGAAATGTTTAAATCTAAACTTAAAACTCACTTCTACTCCATAGCATATGAATAACCTACTCTTCTCGTCGGCTGAAAAATAGTCTGTGTAATATAGTGTAATAATCTGTGAAGCCCTTTGAGACTCTTCGTGATTTAGGGCTATACAAATAAAAATGACTTGACTATTGGAAAAATATGTATTTCTCAGACAAAATGCTGAGTCAACAAAACCAAAAGTGCTGAGTCAGCTTTTTGAGGGGATTTTTATCCCTCTTTGATTGGGAGTGTTAACAAGTAAAATTATGCAAGCACTATTATTTTATATACTGTCACTTCAAGAAGTGCAGGAGGTTGTCAGTGCGTATGGTGGATCACCGGAAGCGTTGAGTTTCCAAGGAGGAGCCAAGACACAGATTTAGGGTGTTTCTGGAAAGAAGAGTGGAATTAAAATCACCTGGCGCTCTTTTGCAAAACTGGTGGCAGGCTCCCAGAAGAGTTGTTAGTGCAAATTACTAAATAGTCACCTCTATATATCTGCAGCCGTGTTATTATATGGAAGGTCATTTCATGCCTGTTGGACCCAATCTACACTTTTAATATCTTTTGCATTTTCATCTGGCTCACTGCTAACTTTTTTGATTTTATTCTTTAATAAAATATATTTTTGGCCCATTATCAGTTTATTAAACTAATTTGTTCAGTGTCACGTTGTAAATTATTGAGATTATTCCAAGTCTTTTGTAATCCATGCATCCATTTTCTGCTCCGCTTATCGTCAGTAGGGTCGCAGGGATGTTGAAGCCCATCCCAGCTATCTTCGGGAATTGGGCAGGGGGCACCCTGAACTGGTTGCCAGCCAGTCGCAGCGCACACAGACAACTCACTCATTCATTCAAACCTAGGGACAATATAAAACAGCCAGTTAACCTAAAATGTATGTTTTTGAAATGTGGGAGGAAACCAGAGTGCCCGGAAGAAACCCACGCAAGCACAGGGAGAACATGCAAACTTTGCACAGGAAGGCTGGTAGCTGGATTTGATCCCATGACCTCAGAACAATGACTCGCATGCGCTAACCACCGTGCTGCCGTGCCGCCCAATATTTTGTAATACTGTTTTCAAAATGTATTAATACTATATGGCGGTCTTGGACTCTACTAGCATTTCCTTTTAATTTTTTTTCAATTTTCCAATTATTACAATGTACACAGAGCTGCCAAACATTCAGAATCATATTTCAGACTGGTTTTGAAGACATTTTTAGATTTTGAAAACAAATTTCAGTGGCATTTATAGGGCCCGGTTATAAGTCGAAAGTGGTTCTTAGACATAAAAAGACATTCAAAGATCAAACCTGGAGTTACTGTGTGTCCATCAGATAGCAGTGAAACAAAGTGATGACTGCAATACAAAAGTATGATGAGCTGGTTTCAGTGTCCTTTAACTGTTGGACTAACTGTAGCTTGTAAGGCATTATGTGCAGTCATCTTCTTCATACATGCCAAACAGTTGTTGTAGGACACCAAGTTCACTTACAGGCTGTTCTGACCGATTTTTGGGGGCTTCGCTGGAAAGTGGGTCAATCACATCTTCTGAAGTTAAAGGGGTATCCCCTTCTTTAAGCTGGGCATAAGCGCCCATCTGTTATGAATTTACCATGCCATCTCACTATGGACTTCCTCTCTGGTGGCTCCTTTCCAAATTTTAAACAAAATGCACGTTGAACAACAGTTCATGATTCAGATTTTGCAAATAAAGCACAGAAAATGCCTTTTCTGGTTAGCACCATTAATAGGTCTGAAAATATATTTACCCCAAAAAAATCAATAGCCTTACAAAAAAACCATTATGTAATTAGCTGTAAAATGGCACAACTTTTATCTTACTACTGTTATTAGTAAAGACATATGGGGACTTTAAATGTGCCCAAGATTTTCAGAACACACGGCGCTATGGTGCAAACTTACAATGTCAATTAGGTATGATATACAGTTTTAGGATACAGAGAACGATCTGATCTATTGGCAAAATAACTGAATATAAAAATATTCGCTTGTTACAGCCCTAAATTGAAATTATGTGACTTCAAGTGTTAGCTTCTTGGCTATATTAGTACGATTAAAAAATAAATCAATGTTATTTATATGGTAATCAATGAAAGCAGCTGCCATATAAAGTCTAGCCTGAGGCGCATCTTTGGAAGGCTATAACATTTTTGATGACCTTATTCAGTTTTACAATTAGGTCGAAAAAATCTTTGTAAGATAAACGACTGCTATAATAAACATTGATTGCTGTAGAAAAGAGGCAATTTCTTTGACCAATATAATAGAGCTCATCACCAGAGATGCTTCTAATAAAGTGACCAAACGGATCAGTGTGTGTGTGAGCATGCTCCAAGATCACCTTTTGAATGTTTACGAGATAAATTTATTCTTTCAATACATACATGATAGGATGTACAATTGGAGACAATGTATAAGCACTTTCTGCTGCAAACTGTAGCAAACGTTCTTCCTCACTTGAGCCAAATGTATTTGTCTCCGACATCTGCATTATAGCCCTTAGCATATTTCCTCCCAGGAAGCTTAAAAAAAAAAACAATTCAATAGGTCAGTTTTTGACAAACGGTAGAAGTCACGTTCATTCTTTGTACCGATTTAAAGGCGTAGAATTTTTCATCGAAGTCAAGCCCTCCAACAGTGATCTCGGGCAGATACTTGGGAATTTGTGTCAACGTTGACACACTGTGTTTGTCTGCAACACTGAAAACAGCAAAATATCTCTCATTCTTTTTTTGATGGATAACCCTCAATTGAGTGTCTGCTGTTAGCATCAGTTTATAAAAAACACAAGAGACTTCAGTTTCAAATTGTCACATTTTGCATTCTCCCAAACACAGTAAATAACAAGCAAGGAGTGCAGTTTGTTTATATTTCATTGACCGATATCTCACAGGGTTCTCATGTAATGGTAGGTGACGTCATCCTGTTCCAGCCACGGGCCTTTGTCAAACTTCAAATACTCAATGTCCTCTGCCACCTGGTTGCATTTGAGAATGTCAATGAATTGTAACATGGGAGAGGTTTTTCTTCATAAGAGACTTACCTTTTCAAAGTCTTGGGCTTGGGCTGCATCGTACATCAGCAACTCAGACTGTTCACTGAAATCCAAAAGCCAAAACTAGTTTACAAATGAATTGTGACAATCTTTATTTTCATATGTACCAATTTTCAGTCATTCATTCACTCATTCATCCATTTCCCAACAGCTTATCCCTAGGAGGGCCGTGTGAATGATTTTGTGTAATTATATATAAGCCGTTACTTTATTATCAAGCTTTCAACCCTGCAGCTTACGGAATGATGCGGCTAAAATGCATTTTTTGTAGCGGCTGCAGGAGGCACCCGAGCAGTAAAGGTCAGGGTGATAAACATGGAAAATATGTGTCGAGGGAGAGGCAGGTTTAATGTAATTTTGTGTTTTGTGCAAAAATAAAACTAGCATGTACAAACCCTCATCATAGAAAAGGTGTCAATCGAAGGGGGAGTGCCAACTACCATCTTGGGAATCATTTTACGAGTCTGTTTATTTGTAAATGGAAATATCGTGGCGAAACAAATGAAATAAAAGGACCAACATCCAATAAGGCAGAAACGTTTCAGGCAGATTTTTAGTATTATCGTGTTTTGGAGTATTCAATTCTGTTGGATTGTCCTTGATGTATAAAAGGAATTTTCGCAGACATTCAAATAAGTTGAAGATGGGCAAGGGACATAATGGCGAGTTACAACGGCTTTATAGTTTTTGAGTATCTTGTTTCAGACTTACAGTAATGTTTCTCTGATGAGTTTATTTAAAAATGGCTATCACATCTGGAATCCCAAGAGCTTAATCTTTCCAATAATATGTGACATGACGTATTTCAGTGACTGGTGACATCGTAAAGACACATTTTTGTTTATCACAAGTCCAGCGGCCCACCACAGCGTTAAAGGGTTAAGGTACCGTATATTAATAAAACTCTTTCTGTGTACCATCTTTCTTTGTAAATATCTTATGTTTTTATCTGAACACAGGTGGCTTATGGAAGTTGTGGCTTAGGTATGTAAAATATGTACAAAATGTTTTTTTCCTTTAAAAAGGTACTGGGGGCGGCTTACAATCAGGTGCGCTCTATAGTCTAGTTTCACAGCTCTATAGGTCCAACTCCCACTCAGATGTTTTCTCGTCAAAGGTAGAAGTTTGCTCTTTATGAAGTATCAATGATGATTAAAAAGAAAATCTTTAAATGGATAATACAATTTGAATTGTTTTTATTCTTATTAAAAAAAACTTTTTGAATATTGTTTATAATTAAAATGCATGTGTCATTCCTTGAAAAAAATATATAATAAAAGACGTAAAAGAGATACAATAAAATAAATAATGGGATGTACTGTTTAGGCAAAAAATTGTCTTTGCCGTGGTTGACGCGAATCAAACCAAGGACTCCCTCAGAGCAGGCAAAAATCATACCACTAAACTTTTTTTTCTTATAATTTCTTACACATCTTTATAATACTGCATAAAGAGCTGTTGTTAAACGGACATAAAAGGCAACGGGCAACACTTTTTCATTTTTTGATCCAATATTCTGAGATCAGTTCTGAAGGTCTAGTTGAGGAAACTGTGAACGTGCAATTATCCCAGATATATACAGCTGGCTTGACATTGCCGCCCTGTTTTATCCTGGCGTGGGAAATGTGCAACCGATTGGGTCAAAATGCGCCGGCCAAACTAGATCATGCTGCACTTATTCAGTTAGCCTGGATTTTTTATGCCACTTTTGTGCAATACCCCCTGCACTGGTTGCCAGGGAACAGAGACAATCACACACACTCATTCCTACAGACAATTCAGACTCACAATACCAATAGGGCTGGTAGCTGAATTAGAACCCAGAACCAGTAGGCAGGCGAGTTAACCAGTCATCCACCAGGCCGCAGTTAGCAACATGTTATGTGTTTGTAGTTTGGCTTTTCCCAACAACCACGCAAACATGCATTACGCACCTGATTTCTGGCAAGAAGGTCTTCTTGTAGCTGTCTTCAATGCTCTTCAGGTACGCCAACGGCACATTCTGAAGATAAGGCTTAGAGAAAACAAATATTCAACTTAAAGGGAGTCACATCCACAAACAAAACCAAAAATAGTCAGTGTTTTTACAAATTATTGTTCACCACGAGAAAAACAGGCATAATTTGATTCAAGTCTCATTCAGGAATGGCCAACACCTAGATAAAGGCAATTGAGTTTTTTTAAAAGCTTGATCAGTGAATTTGAAATTAGGAGTCTGTTATCCAAATAAAAAAGGGCGGTTATTATTGCACCTAAAAATCACAATTCGTGGATTGTGGATGAATGCAAGCAGTAAAACAACTGGTCGATTACAAAATTAATCAACAATTGTTTTTATATCGGTTAATATTTGAGATACAGTGCGAAAAAAAGTATTCGGACCCCCTTGAACTTTTTATTTCTTTGCCACAATTCAGCTTCAAATGTTACTTTTTGTTGTTGTCAAGAATCGACAACATCTGGGACACAATTGTGAGGTAAAAATAAATGTATTCGATATTATGTTTTTTTTTAACAAATAACAAAAACTGAAAAAATGGTGTGCAAGATTATTCTGCCCCATTACTTTAAAAGCAGCAAACTCGCACCAAAATGTCACCAAGGATCTCTGAAAGCTCAATGTTGTGTTAAATGAATGATGATAAATAGAATCCAGCTATGTGTCACCAAGTCTCTGCCGGGATTCACCTGCTCTCTAATAATCTCAGCAGTCTGTTTGAGATGTAGAAAGTATCATGAAGACTAAAAAAAACACCAAGGAGGTCTGGGATACTGTTGTGGAGAAGATTAAATCTGGATTTACATACAAATAGATTTCCCAAGCTTTAAACATCTCAAGAAAAACTGCTAGCAATCATATTGAAATGTAACAAACCACTGTGAATCACCAAGATCCAGCCATCCAGCTGAAACAGGGGTCTCTCAAATATTTTGAGGGCCCCGCCTTAATATATGTTTAATCAAAGTCTGCGCAAGTTAATATGGAGACTAACTCCATGTTTATTATTTAGCCAGGGCTAAAAATTAGGAACAATTCACTTGCAAATGCAGCCAAAACAACAATCCTTGCGGGATATAAAAAAAACATTAGCTTCCAAATCATAATTCCGTCTGCCGTGTGCTTTAAAAAGGGTATTTGAAAGTCAGCGTACTTGGCTGGTCGCTCCCATTAAAACCCTGACCTGTAAAATATACAGAAAAATAGAGAGCCATAAAGCAAAAGACAAACAGAGAAAGAGAGATAGTCAGAGAAAGTGACAGAGAGCAAAAGAGAGGGAGAGGACACGAAGGTTACTTATGACTAATAGGATTTTTATTCTCACAAACTATTTGGTTTCTTGATCATATCAAATATTCCCTATAATTAAACGTCTTTAGCACATTTTGACCTAGATTTTTTTGGGAAACTGTTAGGGGCCGGTCACACAGCCGTTTGCGGCTGAATCACGGCTAAAATTTTGCGTTTTTTTTTGCCCGTGGTTGCCCGGGATGGAAAATGCGCAAAATTGGCCAACCCGCTGTTCATCGGTGGTATGCCCGCAAAACAGACGCCGGCGACTGTTCCGCTTCCTCATCGCGTCATTTCTGCGTCATTTTCTCGTGTGGACCACGGGTATAAAAGCTCCCGAGCCGGTGTTGTGCCCAAATCCGACTCCTACGCAACACCCACACCGCCCCACCCCCTCGACTTTTTCATCCACGTTAACAAACGCATTTTGTAGAATATGATCGCACTTTATTGTTTAAATAAACGCGTTATATAGACTAGGATCTCCCAATTGTTATAATTAGCTCGCTTTATAGTTTTAATAAGCGTTTTATATAGAATAC
This sequence comes from Urocampus carinirostris, assembly GCF_059441175.1. Lineage (NCBI taxonomy): Eukaryota > Metazoa > Chordata > Actinopteri > Syngnathiformes > Syngnathidae > Urocampus > Urocampus carinirostris. The sequence goes on along the minus strand of NC_142362.1, from coordinate 37,008,812 downwards.
GATCGCTTTAGTTGGAAGCACAGAAGAATGCGCGTTCACGCGAGGGGGGGAGGATTTACCGTTCGATTACGTTCACAACAAAAACAAAGACGGAATGGTTTAAGTTGTATTACATTTCCAACAAATGCAAGACGAAATGGTTTTGGTTATATGTTCGCCATTACATTCCCTTAAATTGAGATAAAACGAGGTAAACGTGGTTGAAGTAGTGAGGGGATGCAAATCTTGGCACCGGACTGTAGAAATCATAACCGCACAAGACACAATCCGGTGAAGATCAAGATTTCAAGCTATGGCATCATTTTTATTTTATTATCTTGAAAAGAATTGTCAAGAATTAAAAATGGATTAAGACGAGGTCACTACGCTGACGGGGGTGGGGTTTAAGGGTTATTGGTCTATCTTCTTTATTCATTATCGATCAGTTTATAATACGCTACAAAGCTTAGGAGCCGGGACTCTTACTCTCAGCCAAAAGGCCAAGCTAAGGTCCTAGCATTAAAGCCTTGCTGCGACCATTGCGAATGCACCGAAAGATTTATTTGAAATGAAGAGAAACTACGCTGACGGGGATCCATGTTCACCCCCTTGACGTCACGAGCACAACTGACGTGTGCTCGGCATTCGCGCTGTTTGTACGCGGAGAAAGGCGTTTGACTGTCACACGCGTAACACGCTAATTTCACGTAATAACACCGCGATACAGGCGCAGAACATGCTATTACCATGCTCCACCCACGATTACCCGCGGAAATTTCCCGTCCTACCCATGTGTAAGCACGCACTGGCCGCGGCCAGAGCACGTCGTTCCGCGTCATTTCCTCGTGTTGACCACGTGTGCGGCACGCGGTTTAACACGTGCTCAAACTTTTGAGCAGCTCAAAAGTTTTGAGCGCGGCCAACCACGTGAAAATTTCCGACCGCGAGTAAAGCACTGCTCTATCTCGTCTATATGGCAGTCTCAAAACGTCCAACAGCGCCCAACAGCATCTGCTTCACGGTCAGATATTTCTGGCCGTGGTTCAGCCTCATTACGCTCGTGAAAGGCTGTGTACCCGCGCTCTGAAGAATTGAGCAGCGCCAAATAGTTTCGTGCTGCCACCCGCGCGCGAATTTCCGACCTCGTGTTAAGCACCGCTGTATCTCGTCTGGATGGCGATCTCAATGCGTCCAATAGCGTCTGCCTCAAAGGCAGAAATTTCTGGCCGTGATTCAGCCGCAAATGTCTGTGTGACCGGCCCCTTAAGGATATAAAACACATCTGGTAAATTTAGAAAGGTTGTAATCTCACTTTTTACATGGGTTCAAAGATGTTCAATGTCAGCGCCATGGGTCACACGACAGAAATCAAGCAGATATTCAATTTCTTGCCAAACGTGTCCTCCATTGTATTGTCAATGGTTGCAACAGCTTCTGTTATTCATGCTGTTATTTGATTTTCAGATCCCACGCCATGCAATTTCCTTTTGTGGGGAATTATGAACTACAGTAAGACCTCGGTTATCGCGGTTAATGGGGACCAAAACCACCCGCGATAAGTGAAAATCCGCGAAGTAGTACCTTCAAAAAAATTTCTTATTTTTTAGACCCGGTTAATGGGGAACAAAACCACCCGCAAAAAGTGAAAATTCAAATTTCTTCAAAAAAAAAAAAAAAAATCTCATCTCATTATCTGCACCGCTTATCCTTATTGGGGTCGCGGGGGGGCTGGAGCCCATCCCAGCCATCTCCAGGCAGTGGGTAGGGGACACCCTGAGCTGGTTGCCAGCCAATCGCAGCTGCAAATCACATTAGTTCTCGCAGCTTGCTGCGTTCTTCATCGACGCACAAGCCGAGTGATCCACCGCTGAGAGTCGTACAGCAGGGCGATTTTACGTCCGCCCGGGACGATCGGAGACATATTCACGACAGGGTTTTTATCTGCGCTGCACCGCGGGTGCCGTTCGGTTGCTCCCGCGAGCGAGCCCCTAACCCGCGGCGCGGGTACTTTCAGGCGCGATATGCACGACACCGACACAGTTACGGGGGTCCCGCGCACGTCCGCCGCGCACGTCCTCCGCGCGCGGACGGCCGCCTGTCGTCGCGCCGCGCTACTGGGGTCGTCGGACGAGCGGGCTCCCCCCAGTTACGGGGGTAGCCCGATCACGCCCGCCGCCTTTTCTCGCGTCACGCCGTGTCACGCCGCTGCCGCCGTGTGACGCCGCGTCCGCCGAACTCTCTCCGTCACGCGGCCCGGGAGAATTTAACTAGCAGCTTGATGTGTGTTGTGTGACCAGTGGTCACATTGAACATCTTTCAACATTCTATGAATATTAAATACATGTGATCCAAGCTTTCTGAATTTACCAGATATGTTTTTATACCCTTGATAGTTTCTGATATATTCAATGTCAAAATGTGCCAAAGACTTTCGTAACACTGTTTTTATATTATATTATTAATGTATTACTGATTTATTTTCTTACAATTCTACATGCTAGAAGAAGACTGATGAGAGGTGCAGCCAAGAGGCCCATATTCACTCTGGAAGAACTGCAGAGATCTACACATTAGGTGGGTGAGTCTGTGCATAGGAAAACAAAAATTTGTACACTGCACAACTCTAACCTTTATAGAAGAGTGGAAACAGGAAAACGATTTGTCACAGATAAAAAGTCTTCCTTATTATGTGCAGAGGTCACCTGGGAGACACTAAAAGTCAAAAATGGTCCTCTGGCCAGATTACACCAAAATTGACATTTTAGGTCAAAATGCAAAACAAATTGTTAAGCGTAAATGCGACACAGCTCATTGCTCTAAACACACCATCCAGACTGACCAACGGGGTGGTAGTCTTGTTGTTATGGGCATATTTTTCTTCAACAGGAAAGAACGGTTTGAATTGATGGAAAAATTAATGGGGCCAAATAAATGAAAATTCTTGAAGAAAAGCCATTGGAGTCTGCACTAATAAATATATCCCGTTGTTAGGATGGCAATGTCAAAGTACAAAGTTGAATACAATTAAAAACCTTTGAAGCAGAGCTAAAAATAGCAGTTCTCTAACACTTTAGATCCAACCTCACTGAGCTTGAACTGTTTTGCAAGAAATAAGGGGGTTTTCAGTCTCTCGATGTGCAAAACTGAGAAACATACCCCAAGCGTCTTGTACCTGTAATTTCAAAAGGTGGCACTTGAAAGTGTTAACGCAGTAAGGGCGAGTAGTATTGCACACTCAACTTTCCAGGTATTTAATTGTTAAGGGACACTGTAAAATTTGATCATTAAATGTTGCTGTGTTGTGTAGCACCAAACCACAAAGAAGAATAATGTGACCAAACCACACTATATCGCGTGTGAAATAATAATTTCAGCCAAGAGGAAAGAAAAACTAATTAGCATTTCCATAAAAATGATGATTCTAGACTTTAGTAATTTAGGCCTACTTTGTTGCTTTGTTTCAGCTTCTTCTGCACCTCATCAGCAGGTACATCCACATAGATGACGAGATGCGGAGGCAGGAACTCGCAGATGCTGATGTGTTTGATCTCGTTGTAGTGCTCCACACCTTTTTGTACCAAAACCACGTTAAAGACACAGAGTGTGTATATTTGTTGATGTCAAAGGCAATGTAGCACTTACACTCCTTCCTGATGTAGCCCTGCTTAAACATGGCGTCCAGGAACACCATATCACTGAAGGGTGAGCGCTCCAGGATGACACCTTGGCCTATGTCACACAACGTTATAATTTCAATGAAAATTTAATGTACTAACAAGAGACTGTAGTAGATTTTCATGCTACCTGTGGTGATCATGTGTTCAATGGCGTTCGAGTAGTGCAGCAGCCGCATGTTGTACATCCACAGCTGCAGCCTGTAGCTGTTTCCGTCGGCAGCTTTCGGGTCCTGGTAGAATTTCTCTAGGCTGCACATGCCATAAAAGTCGACCGGAAGAGGCTCCTTATCTCCTGACATCTTATCCAAAAAGAAGGTATCAGGTTCGGGCATGTAGAGCATCCCTGAGAAAACACAACATTGTTAAATTAGAGAGAAAAAAAATATATACGTATAGACAATATTAATATGTTCAAAATAAGAAGAAAAGACATCTTTGAATTTTAAAACTGCAAGAAGAACTGGGAAGCGAGCCTTCAGATAAGAAATTCCCACTTGTTCCTAAGATACTTCCCTAATCCCTTTCATTTACTTCAGTCTCCTAGACTAAGAAAGCAGATCTGCTTTCCTGGTTGAGAAAATAAAAAAAAAGCAGCATGATGAGCTGATAGTGACAATGATGTTAACAGTTCAGAAAAGTCAAAATGACAGACAACAGTGTGCAATAATAGTCAAAATAACGAACTCGGATCATAAGCATTACAAATCAACCAAAATATTATGATCCTTTATTATTTTTAATATTGCTAATTATGGCTTATTTTCATCTTGTCCTAATATTTTGAGATGGAATATTTTGCTTTTTGAACATAACTCGCAATATTAAAATAAAATACATAATTTCAGTATATTTGTTATAAATCCAGACTGAGTTTTGCTTTTTTAATTGCCTTAGAGCACAGATGTCAAACAGGCGGCCCGCGGGCCAGATCAGACCCGCTAAGGAATTGAAGCCGGCCCGCGAGACAACACTCAGAGAAGCGCAAGAGAAAAACAAGCTGCAGGTTGATATATGTCAACTTGATGTTGCCAAAGCCAGGTGCCTCTCACAAAGACACTGTATTTGTATTTTTTTCTCTCTGTCTCTGTCTGCCTTCGAGGAAATAAGGAGGTCACGCTTAAAATCAACCTTTTACACAATAAATCTGCTAGTGTACTTATCCAAACCAGTGGAGGCTGATTATGTTTAAAAAAGTTACAGACATTTATTGGGTTATCGTTCTGGGACCTATGATTAGACCTACATGGACATTTGTGATGCTTAAGCATTTAGTGTACACTTTGCACAGCTCCTACAATGACTTCTGGGGATGAAGAAGCCCTTGAATCATCTTGACATGATAAGTATGCTGGGTTTAGGACGCATTTGACACCATCAGGCCCCCTTGTAATAATAAGCAAGAACTGACTTGCAAGAAATACATCTTTTTGCAAAAACCTCATTTCCTCTGAATTGTTCTCAAAAACATGTTATTTTGCTCAAACCTAGCTAAAATCTATAGCAGATTACTGAAAAACGAAACGAATTAGAAACAAACATTTGTTTGAGGAAAGATGATGGTCTAATCTTTTATTTGGTGGTCTTAATTTATACAGGACCAACACATAGTTTTTCCAGGAAAGATGAGTCAAAATGCTCAAACTCAGCCATTTTACTTGGAAAAAAATAGCCTATTTTGGGAGAGTCAGGCGATTTATTTTTGTAAAATGGCTGTCACAAAAGGGTCTTCCTCAAAAATAGAGCACTGTGAGATTAATTTTTTGATTGATAACCTAATTAAACATATATATATTCAGAGTGATTATTGAGAATTTATCATGTTGTTAAGGACTTTGATAATGGTAATTTATTATGCCAGTTAGAAAACATCTATCCGTCCATTATCTGCACCGCTTATGCTCAGTAGGGTCGCGGGGGTGCTGGAGCCCATCCCAGCCATCTACGGGCAGTGGGCAGGGGACACCCTGAACTGGCTTCCAGCCAGTCACAGGGCACACGTGCTAACCACAAAGCCGCCGTGCTCGGTTAGAAAACAGATACTACTAAATATGAAAAACAATCAACGAATCGTTTTCCACCATTTATTTCCTAGAAAATCACAACCCACCACTCGAGAGGTAATTAGGAAACCAGTCCGCAGGCTACCAGAAAGATCTTTATGGGCCACATGATGCTCGCTGGCAACCTGTTGGTGACGCTGCTCTAGAGTAAGTGGTGTTTTTTACAATCAAATATATTCACAAAATGCTTACCCAACTTGTTGGCCAGATTCTGTGCCAGGTTTCCTTTGCCTGACGCCAGGTTGCCATCCACTGAAATAATCTTGCTGTACCATTTCAAGCGTGGCGTGGTCCTTTCGCCCAGTACATACGCCAACCAGCCATATTCCAGCTTATTTGCAGCCGTCGTGTGCACGGACACCTTGGGTAAAAAACAAACCGATGCAGACACTGACCTTAAATCAAGGAGAATAACAAGGATTGTTTGTGAAAGTGCAGCAATATAAATAGTACAGCAGCATTTAAGTGATAAAACCCAAAATTATTTTTTTTCTATTGAAAAAGTATTACGCTAATACTTCTGGATGCAAAACAACGGTTTAGTTCTGCTAATACTGATGACCAGGAATATCCTGCTTCTAGAGACACATACCGATAACCAATGGTGTATTTAAGAAGAAGAAAAAAACAATACCTTTATGTGTACTTTTATATTGTTTACAATTAAATTTTAAATCTCCAGTAAACATCTCTTCAAAAAGAAGAGACAAGATCTTGATATAGTACATACTTTGTCATTTTATGAAGTACAAACATTAATTTGCCAAATGTGTATACAAACCATCAAAATAAGTGAAGTACATTACAAATGTTGGTCATCTTTGAACGAATGTGTAGTACAGAAAAGTAGCACATTGTGTGCAAAAAGATGTCAATCTTAATCAAATCACAGGACAAACACGTTCCACGCACAAAACCAAAATCTCTGTACTTATTCGAATACAAAAGCCCGTAAAATCACAACAGTGCAGTAAACATTCTGGGCCAAGCTCTGCAACATCTATAAACGTTGGGACACTTTCATTTGAAACTTAATGCCTTCTCTGATCTTGGCATCAAAATATAAGCAAAAACAAACGCTTACTATAGAAACAATTTTAAAGTAGTATTGAAATAGAGCGATTTTTTGTTGTAAAACTCATTACCAATCCCAATCTGGGGACGCAAATTGTAAACAAAGCAATTCCTTATATTGCGACGGGTTTTCATTGAAACGATTTATTTGAGGACATAGCTACACATAACGCTTGCCGCTATTATTACTGTTTAAATGAGATACATAACATCAGCAGTATTTTCCTAAAACGTTCTTCTGTGGCTTTCCTCTTAGATTTAACTGACGAGCAGCATAGATATTGAAGAGGCAGCCTTTAGTGCTGCTGGTTTACCACGCAGCTAGCATGCTAGTTTAGGACGTCATTGTAGAAGTAGAATACATAACAGACCAGAGCTCGTGCATTTTGTCTTCGTACCCTCTGAGCAACATTTGCAGTTTTTACGGCGGTTGCCACGGGTCGGAAAACCAACCGGGTCGCCCTCAGGGCCATTATCGATCAACTGTCCTCCAGATCTCCTCCGACTTGACCTGAAAACACATCAACGAGTCGCAGAGTGGTGCGTCAGACATAAAGGGGCCTTCCTTTAATTTTGTCTCAGCCGACATACGTTAAAGGGGTGGCTAACCACTGCCTGAATACAATTGCTGTTTTATAACGTTTATTTCACGGAATGTTTGTACTACGTCAATAATGTAAAATAATAGTTCGTAATCAAATAGCTTGTAATCTAAATCATTTTTTAGGATTACATTGGTGCCTCTTAGCGTTTAAATACAGGTGGCAGTACATAGTTATTGTTACAATGTATGTGTTTCACTCGACAACAGAAAGAACCATTACTGAGCCATGACTTCCAATTGAGGCCATTTCACCGTTAATAATAAATACTACATAGTGACTGTGGACTATTTCTCAAATTTTTGGGAAGTTGATTATCTGCCTTATACCAAGTGCACCACAGTCATCCACAAGTTAAAGGCACATTTCGCTCGCCATGGTGTGCCTGATGTGGTGTTTTCGGACAATGGCCCACAATATAGCTCACAGGAGTTTAAGAGATTCAGCCAGTCTTTGGAATTTGAACATGTAACATCGTCGCCCACATATCCCCAAAGCAATGGAAAAGCAGAGTCTGCTGTCAAGACGGCTAAAAGGTTAATGGGGAAAGCCCTGCGGGAAAAGTCGGACGCATATCTAGCCATACTGGCTCACAGAAACACTCCTGTGCAGGGTTTCCAGGCCAGTCCTGCACAGAGACTGATGAGCTGACGGACAAAGACGTTACTGCCCATGTGTGAAAATCTGCTTAAACCTGCAATTGTGGACACTGGTAACGCTGTGCAGGAAAACAAGCTCAGACAAGCTCGCTATTACAATAGAGGGGCTAGCGGACTACGGCCTCTGCAGAATGGAGAACTGGTGCGAGTACAGTCACAAGTGGCCGGACGCACTGTCTGGACACCTGCAGCGGTGGTACGACAGGACCAGAGAAGGTCCTATTCGGTGGAGCTGGATAACGGGACTGTGCTGAGAGGCAACCGTAGACACCTGAGGCCAGCACCAGGGGTCTCACCAGCAGCAGAGACGGTCATCGCGGTCCCGCCAACCTCAACCCCTAGTGGTGGTGATCACGTCACAGACACACCTCAACCCTGCTCAACAGCTACTGTGCCGGATCCTCAGATGGCCCAGACTGGTGTCACCACCACAAGATGCGGCAGGGATGTTAGGAGGCCTGCACACCTCCGGGACTTTGTTTAGCACAATGTGAAGAGAAAAAAAAGGGAGGTGTTACAATGTATGTGTTTCACCCGGTGCGGTTATAAGGGGGCACCAACTTGCAATGTAAATACTGAAGTTTCCGGTAAAGCTGAGTGACATACATCTGTGTGCTAGTCTTCATTAATTCATGTAATATCTAGCATAAAACAGTTATTTATCTTATAAGGTACCGTAAATTCCGTGATGCGGCCAAGCGACGCTCGAGTACAAAAGGTAAGATCTAGACCGGTAGAATATATGCGCCGAGGAAGACTGCAACTTCACTAAAACTGGCCGCATGCAAAAGGCAACTTTTCGGGAATGTAATGGCGAACATATATCCAAGACCACTTCGTCTTGCATTTGTTGGGAATGTAATACAACTTAAACCATTCTGTCTTGTATTTGTTGTGAATGTAATCGAACGGTAATGCACACCGTATATAAACCACTTTTGAGCAGGTAACGTGTTTATTTAGCCTTTTTCGACTCAAATCGCTCGTATTTAAACTGTTATGCACTCTACCATAAAGCTTATTATGCTGAAACGAACTGTCAAATCATCAACAGATATAAAAGTGAGATAAAACGAGGTACGTAAAAGTGGTTGAAGTAGCGGGGGATGCAATTCTCGGCAGTGATGCATTTCTCGACTTAACACTGGCTGCGGGAGCGTGGGACGACGTCCATACGACAAAGTTTCTTTCCGACACTGAGGAAGACGACTTTGATGGCTTCAGTTCTAAGGATGAAGATGAAGACGGTTTACCGTGATTTTAACAAGTACGGTATGTTTTTTTTAACAGACCTGTTTACTGTGTTGCGAGCGTGTTGCTACCATTAACTGCCCGGATGAAAGTTATACTATTATTATTAAAGCTTTGAAAACTCTCGGTGTACCGTCTTTCTTTGTAAATATGTGTAACCATGTATAATATGTATTTGCAACTGTATATTCATTTAATGTATTTATTTGTATTTATTTTGGACACTTATTCTGATATGTTTTGGACAGGCGAATTAAAAAGAAGGGGCGTAACAAACGCGGGCTGACGGGAAGTGGGGACCGGTAAAGGTGAGTGTTTGTGGACACGGCGGACAATAGTGGATATATATTTTTCCCACCCTTACCTTTGGAAATATACATGTTGTGGAAAAGAGACGTGCTGACATCAGAGTTTGATAAGTTTTCTAAAAAAAACAGCGTATCATGTTGTTACTGTGTTTTTACTAGGATATGTATTGGAAGAGGAGTTAATTAGACTCTGTCAATGACTAAATAAATATGTTTACCAGAAAATTACAATGAAAAAGCCCCGGAGAGCTAATTTCAGAACAGGTCCACGGGCATCTCGGCTGTCCTTATCAGGGTGCTTGTGAGCACAATGTTGGAGACCCCTGCACTACACAATAGAGCGACATCTCGTAGTCAAAGAAAACAAACTGTCTCTTTAGCTTAAAAATTGAAAAAAAACATATCTGTAGTTGGAACATTTTTCTCTGGTACAATGGATAATTTAGTTATTTTACGAAACTGTAATCACTTAACTTGTATTGCACACGCCACTTAATATAAATCAAAATTCAGAACCCTTTGAGACTCTTTGTGATTAAGGGCTATACAAATAAACATGACTTGACTTCCAGTGAAAGTAAACAAATAACAAATGCTACTTTTTTTATTCTTTCATTCTCCAAACAAACATTTTAGGCCGCTTGTTGTGATAGACATATGACATAGCAAAGGTTTGTACTTTTTCTTACTCGTTTAATTTTAATTTTGTTTTGGAATTTTCCCTTTTGAACGTAGTAGCACCTATCAATGGTAAAAATACCTTTATTCATTTACAAAACAAGGCTGCTTTTTACGTTGCTGTTTGAGAAACTCATCAAACTGGGTGCACTTTTGGTGCCGTGACCCGTGACTTCTATCAAACTCTCCGAACCGAGGACTGTCCTACCTGCCACATCAGCTCACAGTATTTGAAATTTTGGTTACATGAACGTTATCGTTAAGCTCATTACCGTGCAGTGTCACAGTGATGCAGATAGCTAAGTGTGCTATACAGTGACGTGTTACGCAGGCTGCTGATTAATTTTGTGATTTTGACTTATTTACATCTTTGAAACATGTTTAATCAGAGCACGAGTGACATTTCAGAGGGTGTAGCTGATCAGATGACAAATATTATTCAGGAGATAGGACATAAATTGGCTGATAGCATTTTCTCACATATACAGTCACACAATATAGTATCTCCTAGCGCTGCTGCCACACAAGATGTAGCAAACAGATTGAGTCAGCCTAGTCATGTGTCAGATGGATCACAGGTACAGGTGGTTACGCAGAGAAAGGTTAAGGAACCACCGTCATTTATTGGGGATGGCTCAGACTCAATAAAAGTACATGAGTGGGAAGATCTAATGAGGACATTTATTAAAAAGAGTAATGTGAGGCTTGAAGAGCAAGCAGAGGAAATCCTTATGCATTTGAGAGGAAAAGCTAAAGATGTAGTTAGGTTTGGCATTAGAAACAGTACTATAGATGTCTATACCCGCCCTGACATGATTTTTAGTCTTCCCAGGAAACACTTTAGCTGTACCAAGTACTCTGCTGTCCCTTTAGCTGACTTTTATTCAACCTTGCCCAAAGACCAGGAAGACCCCTATGACTACTGGCTGAGACTAAACAGAGCAGCTGACCTTGCCTCTGACTGCTTGAGTGAGCAGGGCAAAACATTTGACAACCCTGAAATTGAGGTTACTCGCATGTTTATTAGGAACTGCCCTTGCAAAGAACTTGCACTCACTTACAGATCTAAAACCATCGATAAGTGGTCAGCATGTGAAGCACTAGAGGTGCTGAATGAATACCACGCTGAGAAGAGCTTCAAAGCAGCTTCCCTACAACAACCTGCGAATAGAGCGCAAATTGCCGTACACAAAGCTGAGGTGATCCATGGTCCAACCCTCATGCACGAGCCACCTCAGACTTCGAGCCCACAGTATGTCCCTCTAACGGACGTTATTAGTATGTTGGAGAAAGTTCTGATACGTGTTACCTCAAACCAGTTTCAAGAGAGAAGGCGAGCTCCTACCAGGCGACCTGGAGACAGAATTAATGGTTTCACTTACAAGCCATGTATCATTTGCAAAGAAGTCGAACACAGTGCTCTCTCTCATTGCCGAGACAAAAACCTTTGCTTTCACTGCCATGCCCCAGGGCATTCTCGACGTGATTGTCCAGTGACGAAAGTTGTCCCACTGCCTCAGGGAAACTGACTGATCTGCGCTTAGGGAAGAACAGTGCAGATCAACTGAGTATACCTCCCACCACTAATGTGATGCCTGACATGCAAGATAATAAATTAATTTATGAGTTGTATAGCAACATGATACCTCCATCGAAGAAGCTGATCTTTCAGGGGTTTCAGAGAATAGCGGAGACTGACGAACTGTTTTACACACCTGTACTTGTGCAAGATGGCCCCACTTTCAGAGCGCTGTTAGACAGCGGGTCGATGGCTTGTACAGTAAGTGAGGACACTGCTAAGTCCCTGCTGCAGCAATTCCCTGATATGATGAGTTACACGGCCGATAACTATGTCATTGTAGCCTGCGGTGGACACCAAGTTTCTCCCAGAGACATGTACGACATTCACGTCACAGTTTACGGATGCCAAATGATAATGCCAGTAATGGTTGTGCCAGGCCAGACAGAACAGATGATCCTTGGCAGCAATGCCATCAAACATATTTTGACTCAATTGAAAAGCACTGACGGCTATTGGAGATTATTTTCCACTCCTGACAACGGTCTGTCCGATAACCACAGTCAATTCCTGTCAATGCTTTCTAACACAGAGAGATGGAGAGGTGATTGCATTCCAGACAAGGTAGGGACAATAAAAATCAAGAGTTGCGTGACGCTGAATCCACGGACCGAGTACGTTATTTGGGGCAAGTTACCTGAGTTGGCCGGGACGTCAGCGGGCAGCACAGTGGTCGTTGAGCCAACCCAATCTAAGGCTGGGCCGAGACAAGTCCTTGTCGGACGAGTTGTTACTCCACTCTGGGGAGATGGATGGTTGCCTGTTAAAGTCTTTAATCCCACGGACAGAGTGTTGGTGCTGAGAAGAAACAGGAAAATTGCAGATGTGTCTCCTTGTATCGCAGCGGAAGACCTGCCCAGTGCAGAGGAGGTCAAGTGCAACGTGCAGAGTGTACAGAGCAAAGATGTCCGACCCGGGTCAGAAGAGGATATGATGCGTACATTGGAAGCTCTGGGACTGCAAGACATTGACCTGAAGTCATGCGAGGTTTCGCTGCAGTGTAAAGACAAGCTCCTTCATATCATCGAACAATTCGAGTCAATCTTTTCTCGCCATAAGATGGACTGTGGAGAGGCCAAAGAGTTTGTACATCGTATCCACCTTGTTGATGATAAGCCGTTCCGTCTACCCTACAGACGTATACCACCAAGTCAGTATGAAAAACTGAGGACGACTCTGAACGAGATGGAAGAGAAAGGATTTATTCAGAAGTCGACTAGCGACTATGCATCTGCGCTTGTTCTCAGTAGCCTAGATGGTAAGGCGCCCGCTTTGAGACTGGGAGGTCGGTGGTTCGCGCCCCGGCCGAGTCATTCCTAAGACTTAAAAAGTGGTCGGCGGCGCCCTCTGTTGGCTGCGGCTGCATCGGCTCGCTACAACGGGTCAGGTGTAATCGACATTTCGTTCTGTGTACATTGTTACACAGAATGACAATACAAGGAAATTATTATTATTATTATTATTATATGGAAGCGGATTGGAGAACTAAGGGTATGTACTGATTTCAGAAGGCTTAATGCGAGAACCATAAAGGATGCCTACCCACTACCGCATAAAGCTGATGCTTTGGCCGCACTTGGGGGAAATGCCTTTTTCTCCACGATGGACCTGACGTCAGGCTACTACAATGTCCCCTTGCACCCTTGGGCTTCACGAGTACAACCGGCTCCCCCAGGGACTTTGCAACAGCCCAGCAACATTTATGAGGATGATGATGTCGATATTCGGTGATCAGAATTTCATGAGCCTATTATGTTACCTCGACGATCTGATGGTGTTTGCCCCCACAGAGGAAGTTGCACTCCAACGCCTGCAGATGGTGTTTACTCGCCTTAAGGAACACAACCTCAAGCTCGCACCCAAAAAGTGTTTTTCCTCAGACGGACAGTGAAATTTCTTGGGCATGTCATCAGTGAGGATGGAATTCGGACTGACCCCGAGAAGGTGAGAGCGATAAATGACGTACAAGTCGCTGACCTAATGGAGTCTGATGGCAAGACGCCATGCCCTAGTAAAATCAGATCTTTTCTAGGCATGGTGATGTATTACCAAAGCTTCATTGAAGCATGTTCTGTGAAGGCAAAACCTCTGTTCAGGCTCACATCTGAATCTGGTGCCCAGCATAAGCGCAAGAGAGCCCTTTACCTCACTGTTGGACCAGGTCAACGGAGTGAACAACAGTACTGTGCAAGAGGAAATCAGAGTATCCAACAATTGTCACGCTGTTGTAGACGAGAGTGCTGAGACATCAGATGAGTCCGTGAAAAGGGCAGTTCCACCAGGCACGAATGGTTCTGTGACATCAGAAGAAGTTGCTGCTGTCTTCAGTGCTCAGTCCACTGGCGGCGTGGGTCAAGTGATGGGAACGGATGCTAACTTCAATCTTCTGCAGAAGGAAGATCAGTCAAGGGCACTCCCAAAGAGTCAGTTTGTTGGTTTACAAGAACAGGACAACACAATAAGTAGAACCATGTACTTTGTGCATAGACACAAGAGACCTACCAGGCGTGAGAGAGCTGTCGAGTCGCCAAGTGTGATGAAACTACTGAAGCATTGGAGCAGACTCACCATACAGAATGGCATGCTCTACAAAAAAAGGAAAGATCCTCGCATGGCCAAGAAAATCTTCCAGTTTGTGGTGCCTGACTCATTGAAACAGAAAGTCCTCCACGGTTTACATGACTCAGCAGGTCACCAAGGCCAGAACCGTACTTTGTCTCTGGTGAGGCAACGATTCTTCTGGAATGGCATGGAACGTGATGTTGTGAATTATGTCAAATCCTGTCAGCGTTGTATAGTAGGGAAAACACCAGAACCACACAACCGTGCACCGCTCAAGAACATAGTCACCTCTGAGCCTATGGAGTTGGTCTGTATAGACTTTTGGACTGCTGAGCAAGAGAACAAGTCTGTAGATGTCCTGGTCGTAACTGATCATTTCTCCAAGATGGCGCACGCCTTCCCTTGCAGGAATCAAACCGCCTAACAAGTTGCTCGCCGTCTGTGGCAGGATTTCTTTCTTGTCTATGGTTTCCCACGGCGTATCCACTCTGATCAGGGAGCCAATTTTGAGAGCAAACTGATCAAAGAGCTTCTAGAGATGGCAGGGGTGCAGAAATCCCATACGACTTCGTACCACCCCATGGGAAATGGTATCGCAGAACGATTTAACCGAACATTGGGAGATATGATCAGAACCCTTCCCCCTCAGCCCAAAGCAAAGTGGCCACGAATGCTGCAGCAGCTCACCTTCTGCTATAACTGCACAGAGCATGAGACAACAGGGTTTGCACCGTTTTACCTAGTGTTTGGTAGGATCCCTCGTCTCCCTGTCGATGTCATGTTTCAACATGCTAGTACCAATGATGCTGTTGTCAGCTACTCTGACTTTGTAACCCATCTGAAGAAGGATCTAAGTGAAGCTGCTCAGATTGTACGGAGGAATACTCTCAGAGAACAGACTCGCCATGCCAAGCTGTACAACCGTAGGGCCAAAGGATCACCCCTCGTCGCGGGAGACCGGGTGTTGATCGCCAACAGAGGTGTCCCAGGGAAACGCAAGGTTGCAGATAAGTGGGAGTCGACCCCGTATGAAGTCATATCAGTCAAGGCTGATCTCAATGTCTATAGAGTCAAGGATTGCCTGACGGGCAAAGAGAAGGTAGTTCACAGGAATTTGCTGCTCTATGTTAGCTTCTTGCCTTGTGAGGGAGATATGGCCAACAAATCTGAACACTCAGGGTGTGACGCTGCTACGCATGGAAGTGATGTATGTCCTGATTTACCTGACGCGGTCGAAGGCAGTGATGTCCGTACAGTAAACTGGGTGATACAGTCAGGTGAAGAGCAAGTTCATTCAGAGATGGAGGATAACTCACTAGACAGCAGATCTGATGTCCAGTCTGACTCTCTCACAGTCGGTACATCCAGTCAAGGAAGTCAGCACATCCCCGAACAATATGATGATCATACTGCAAGTGACAATACGGAAAGCCCACCTCAGTGCTATGAAAACATGATCCCTTTGGATATGGACCCACCAGACACTGTCCTCCCAGACGAGACCCCATTGAACACTGACCATCCGGACACTGTCTCCCCTGATACTGACTGTTTAGACTTGACTGTCCCAGACCCTCAAGCTCAGGTTATTTGTACTCAACCTAGCCGTTATGATCTTAGGGTCCGCCAGTCCATCAGGCCTCCCAGTCGTCTTATTTGTCAGATGAATGACCAGTTTGTAGATGACAACTCTGTGTCCGCAATATCTGCTAGTTCCTTGTTTAGGTTCTTTAGAGATGCACTTTCAGTTTGAGTAACAAAGCTTGAGCAAGAAACAAGAATTGTGCCTATGTGAGCACTTGAAACAACAGTAACAATGTTTTATATTTCAGAGATGTAACAGGCATCTTTGAGTCTGTGCTTGGTTAGGAGTATATAAATATAATAAATATTGCATGACCTGTAGTACCTGAGCTACAGTGACCCCAATTAAAAAGAAAAATAGATAAGAAAAACTTGACGCTGTTAATTAAAGCAACAAAAGACAAAAAAATATAACAAACAAAGGAGAAATATTGATAATAAATTTGATCATTTAAAAGTATCCCATTATCTGCACCACTTATCCTCAGTAGGGTCGCGGGGGTGCTGGAGCCCATCCCATCTGTCTTCGGACAGTGGGCAGGGGACACCCTGAACAGGTTGCCAGCCAGTTGCAGGGCACACAGAGACAGACAAACATTCACTCGCTCATTCACACATAGGGACAATTTAGACTGGGTTATTAACCTGACATGAAGTTTGAAGTAAAAAAATAGTTTCATTGGGAAATAATTTTTGGTCATTTGTCGTGAAACTAGTTTTCTAGAAAAACGAGAAATTATATACAAAGTCATGACCGGAGTGGGCCCTTTTTCAGCTGGAAGTTTTTTACACAAAGCTGGCCCACTTAGCTATGAGGAAAATTTTGAACGAATGAATCTTCAGCAAGCTCTCATGATGAGGAAATTTAGGTATATGTTGATAAGTTAACAGAAAATACTTTACCATTTTAAATTTAAAAGAAAGTTATGTAAAGATTCTTATATATATAGCCACTTTTAGAAACGCGTAGACATGCCCTTAAAAATGTGCAAAATACTAATCTTACGTTTTTCAGATTGTGATCAAATTTGACCGTGGACTAGGTAAGGCTTTATGCATTGTTAAACTTGTTTGTGTCATGTTTATCTCTACAGAAACCATATTAAAAGAAAAATATATTCCTCCCCCCATCATTTTCAATTTTTAAACATTTCAGGGAAGCGCCAGGTAGCACTTTTCAGATAATAAAATTCAACCAAATATGCTATATGAAATTAGATGTACACTAACACTAACTAACATGCTGAGCTGCGGGGTGTCGAAGTTGAACATCACCTCTTTTTGTTTTGTAACGTCTGTGATCAAAATTTTAATTAATTAAGGTTTATCGGAGGGAAATAAACAAAGGAATATCGAACAGATATAGATCTTAAAGTGCGGCCATTTTTCTTGAATATAAAGGATCCAGCACTTGAGTAAATCATTCGTCACTTTGCAAGTGGGTGGAACAAATACTACAGTATTGTGGATAAAAACTACTAATAGTCTGTAGTCTGTACAGCCCTTAGATATTTCTCGTGATTAAGGGCTATACCACTAAACTTGACTTGACTGTATGTCAGCCACTTGCGATTGATGCCATGTTGGTTATATAACACCTTAGCTATTGTGGGGAGTTTTGTATGCTGCTGCAGAAGGTAATTGAAAAACATTCGCAGATCTTGTCTTTGAGGATTATCAATATTTTTAAAATCAGTCTCCTCATCTACATACACTGCTGCCTGCATCTGGGGGATCTCCTGCTGCCCTGCTGCTATCTCCTTGTTCTAGCCTCCCTCTAGTCTAACATGTCTGTTCATTTCATGCATTTGGTTTTGTCTTCTTTTTCTTTTCCTGGCTTTTTCGGCTCCACCTAGCACCTTTCTGCCCTCTCTTGGGCAGACACTTATCATCCCAGGGGAATCCAGAACTTTAAGGTCCAATATTCTCGCACAACATTGAAAAGCCTTGCACCATCCCAAAAGCTATTCATTTTGTGGTCTATATTTTTTTAAATTACGATTAAAAAAATCAACCAATTCATCGATTATTTAGTTGCAGCCCTGGTTAAAACTATAGAAAGATCTAAAATTACAGCAAAAATAAACCAAAATGAAGTATAACAATATCATATTACCTCCTGAGCCACCATAACCACTGTCAATTCAGACAGCATGATAATTGTAAATTGAAAAAACACACACATGATACTGGTGCTAAAAACAGATGTGCCTTGAGATTTTTCAATCAATAAGGTTCTAAAAACACTGTTTTCAGATGCTTCTTTATTATTATCATTACTATCACTTGTATTACTATGATGATGATGGTAATAATGGTTAATAATTCATTCAATTTGTGAGTGTATGGGGCTTATGCAAGCTGACATTCAGGCATTGGACCTTGTTGCCAGCTGGACAAACCCTGTGACTAGCTGGCAACAAGGGCTTGATGATGTTTTTTTTTATTATTATTTCTATTTGAACATCATCCATCCATTGCGGCAGGGTCGGGTGGGGTTCTGGAGCCCATCCCAGGCATCTTCGGGCAGTGGACAGGGGACACCCTGAACCGGTTCCCAGCAAAGCTCAGGGCACACAGATACAACTCACTCGGTCACTCATACTAAGAGACAATTTGAACCGGCCAATCAACTTGGAATGCATGTTTTTGGAATGTGGGAGGAAACCAGAGCGCCTGGAGGGAACCCACGCAGGGTGAACTTGCAAACCCCGCACAGGAAATCGAACTCTTGGCCTCCGCACTATGGGACTGCGCGCCAACCACCCGGCCGTCATGCTGCCCGAGCCTCAGGTTAAAAGGTAATAATAAGTAGCCTAGATGGTGGGGCGCCCGCTCCAAGACTGGGAGGTCGTTGGTTCAAGCCTCGGCCGAGTCATACCTAAGACTTACAACATTGGTACTCATTGTCTCCCTGCTTGGCGCTCGGCATTAAGGGTTGGAATTGGGGGCTTTGGTCACCTAATAACTCCCAACACAGCAGTTGGGTCTAAAATGGCAGCGCCCTGTTTGGCTGCGGCTGCATCGGCTCGCTACAGTTTAACTGTACGGGTCAGGTGTATCGACATTTCGTTCTGTGTGCATGGTTACAAAGAATGACAATAAAAGTAAATTCTATTCTAAGTAAATTCTATTGTAATTCTAAAATAAATAGAAATGTATTGACCAACAAAAAGGTAACAGTTCTGTCCTGAATTTGAAACTTTGTTATATTTCTTCCTTCTTGCTCAAGTATGTGCATTTCTTGGACACGTTTAAATGAACTATTTTTTTTTTTGTGTGTGTTTGGTTTGGGGTTTGTACAGTATTTAAAACAGCACTGATCTTACTTTCACAATTTGCTCGCTACACTGACAGAAAACCTGGGGACAAGCTGGTTACCAGGTGGGCAGAAGGGATGGAAATGCATGTTTTAGGATCTGGTCCACCAACTTCCATCCGAGGGCGTCAAACAGGATTGGAACTGGGCATAGATGTGTCTAATGACCACAGACCTGATTATTCTGACCCTTTGTGATGATATTGTTTCCGTTTTTTTTATTTGGATACTTTGGTAGTAGTTTAGTACTCACTTTTAGTTTTTTTTGTTTGTTGAATTTTACGCTTGAGTCTGATCTTTGTCAAGTTTATTTGTTACTTAGTTCCCTGTTTTATTAAAACATGCAATCCTTATTATGAGCACCCCTGCCTCAATTCCTGTTTTCCCTTTACTTGGGTCCACCCACAAAACCCAACAGTGTGTCGTAGATCAAGATCTAAGTGAGAGATGGTGTGGCAATGTGGAAAAGATTAAAAAGATCATGCGAAGCGGACCATATAAGTATAGGTAAATATTTTATATTTAATATGGAATTGGACAGGGAGGTCAAATGGAGTTGTCGTTAAATTAAGTTTGGGGTTGAGAAGTCAAAGGCAATAGAGTTCTTAAAAATTTGCAGTTTTGATATTCAGTTTTATTGGGAGACCTAACAGAAGCAAATTATAGTATAACAGGCAGGTGGTGAAGGCTATGAACAAGGAAGGCAATGTTGTGTGGAGTTTGATGAGCATAAACGATTAACATAAAATATGTGACAATACGCAGATCGAGTGATATTGAGAATGTGCGATAGAAAAGAAAGTGTATTATCGAAAATGACACCAGACTTTTTACCTGTGAAAAAGGTATAACACAGTTTTTATGAAATATATTTCAGCTATGGATATGATATTATTCTAATAACTGCAATGCTTCAAGATAATACATTTGACAGTAAATTGCCTAATTTCTTATTGATGTTTCTTGTCAAATGAGCTCCTTTTTCTAGCAGTAACTGAGCTTTAATCCCTCTTTGCTCCTCACAGTTGTCAATTTCCCCAGAGCAAGTAATCTTCGTAAACTACATTACTGTTTCGCAACATCTATTGTCAAAAAAGCCACAAAAGGGAAAACATGTGAAACAGTCAAAAAGTTTGTTTGCTTCTAGCATTTCACTCAGTTTAGAGACTCATATCTTTATTTTTATATAACTGGAGCTGTAGTAGTCATTTATTCTTTACTTTCAACCACAAAGAAATCAGAATGCAAAAAAAAACGTTTTTTGGGGGTGTAACGAATATGGGTGGTAATAATTTATTCTAACAAACAATTTATTGACCAATGGAATTAAAGAGCTGAGTTTATTCTTTTCAAAACTCGTCTTGCCTATTTGGAGCATCACATACGTTTTTTGATCATTATGTCAGGAACACGGAAGAAAAACCTTGTTTAGTTATTCCGAAGGGTGGCTACACACACATTGCTGAATTCTTTTTACCGTTTTGATAGTTCAATATACTTTATCTAAGACACACACACTCTTGAATTTATGGACTTTTCGTTTACTAATCATCTACTGAAGAAGCTTGAATAGAACACAAATCAATAATAAGAAAATTTAAAAAAGATGTTGGCTTGATTTTTACGTAACTGTATTTTAAAAGAGTTCCCCCTTTAACGTCACACCAATACAAATACCTAGCAACCACGAGATGTTCTGTAATGTTCTGCTTTGATGAAGAAGACGGCCCAGTCATCAGGTCCTCGGCTGTTGAGCGATGAGGAATCATGGTAGGCTTGGGAGCCGGTTGGGACAAGGACCACAGGATGCAGAGTGTTGAAGTGTTGACTCCTGGTGGCTTGAGGCTTCTCTCAGGTCGCTGGCTCTGTCCCAATGGTGTGGCTGCTAGCTTGATCAAGCTTGGCTGCTGACTTGGCAAGGCTCTCTGACTGCCGTTGAGCTGAGACCTGGCCAGGACCGGCCAGGGCCTTGGTCCAGCTCCTCCTGTCAGGACATGCCCTCCTACCTTATGGCTGGCCAAATTCAGACTGCCCTTGCGAAGTGAGATGTGCATCAGCTCTGGGTTCCGGTCTCCTGGGAGAGGCGGAGCCCCTGTAGTGGAGTTGTGACGGCAACCTATGCCACGCGTGCCAGCAGTGGCACACGAGGGGTTAACCAGTGGCACGCGAGCACACTGCAAAATAATAATGATTATATTTTAAAAATGCACATTTTTACCTGAAATTTAGAAATTTTCAGTTGCACACTGTGTTTACGGGAGCACCCCTCTTCTTTGTGTGTGAGTGCGTGTCTGCGCCACGCCTCGCAGAAGAGCAAAGCTCCGTGTTTTAAGGCAGCCAACGAAACGCACGTGCGCGATAAATGAACGAATCAGAAGGGCTCCTCCAGCGAAAACAGCGCATTCTTTCCAGCCAGCGTGGACAGACGAAGGAGGCTTTGTGCAAAAAATAACCATGCCGTTTTGTGCATTATGCCTCGAGAGCGTTGTACCTCGCGCATCAAGTGTTAAACGTCATTACGAGACAAAACATGAACATGAATTCAAGGATGAGTCCGACAAGACGGAGACATTAAAACGCGCAGTGTCCAGGTATAGCAAACAAACACAGACCCTGAAAACATTTGTCACTGCTAAAAACAAAAGTTATCACATTTCTAACTGCATAGTAAAGCACAGAAAACCATTTACTAATGGTGAATATTTTAAAGAACCGTGTGTGTGTGCGTGTAATCTTCAGACGAGGAACTGTAATAGTCATCACCTTGGACTCTCTTCCTCCAACTACCACTGGATAATGGACTTCCTTTCAAACCGCCCACAGTCCGTGAAACTCTGCAACCACGTCTCTCTCACCCTAACACTGAGCACTGGCTCCCCCCAAGGATGTGTACTGAGCCCCCTGCTTTTCACCCTCTACACCTCCGACTGCTCACTGACCCACCTCACAAACACAATTGTTAAGTACGCCGACGATACTACCTTGGTCGGCCTCATCTCTGAAGGGGACGAGGCGGCGTACAGGGATGAGGTGGAGTCACTGACAACGTGGTGTTTGAAAAACCACCTCATACTGAACACCACAAAAACAAAATAACTCATACTGGACTTCAGGAGGAAAGGCAGGAACCCAGCACCACTCATTATAAAAGGAGATTTTGTAGAGAGAGTCCACTCTTTCAAATTCCTGGGTGTGCACATCGCTGATGACCTCTCCTGGTCTGCAAACACCAGAGCGGTGATAGGGAAGGCCCAGCAGGGACTCCATTTCCTGAGAGTGCTCAGGAAAAATCATCCGAAACAGCAGCTGCCGGTGTCCTTTTACAAAGCCACAGTGGAGAGCTAACTGCGGTCATTGTGCTTGCTGTTTACGTTCCACCGGATGCTAACGTTCCACCAGACACTAACGTTAGCATAGCGCTAAATTTCCCACCCGCTGCTATCAATAAACAGCAGCTTGCACACCCCGACGGAGCTTTTATCGTCCCCGGCGACTATAATCGGACATGTTTAAGGACTGTACTTCCCAAATCCATTCAATACTTGGACTGAGCAATTAGGGAAAAACACTGGACCGTGTGTACAGTAAGATCAAACATCTAGTTGGATCCGGCCATCTCTGTCCCTCACCCCCTCATACACCCCCTTCCGGAGGAAAACAAAGCCTATGCAACAAGGACAGTACAAACATCTTCTTTGTTCCTTTATCTCTTTTTTTCTTTAGCCTCACGGTAAAATGTGGACCTAGAGTGCCACGTCCAATTTGGTTGTCACAATATATTCAACCCATGTGGTAACAATGACAATATAGGTATATTCTATTTTATTCTATTCTATTCTGACATACTGCATTACGGTGTGGCATGCTGGGTGCACGGCAGCAGACAGAAAAACACTTCAGAGGGTTATCAACACAGCCCAGAGAATCGTTGGATGCTCTCTACCCAGTCTGGAGGACATTGCCTGCTCTCGCTACCTCAGCAGAGCAGAAAACATCATCAAGGACTTTTCTCACCCCGGTCACCGCTTCTTTGACCTGTTGCCTTCCGGCAGATGCTACAGGTCACACAAAACAAAAACAAACAGACTCAGAGACGGTTTCTTCCCCAGAGCCATTACCACCCTTAACACACCCCGCACAAAAAACTGAAACTCTTGCAAAAACACTACCAAATGTAAATTCGTATTCATGCCTATGCTCACTTTGCACAATGTTGCCTATTTTTGCACTACCGCAAATTGCACTAATACGATCCCAAAACTGTATGTAGCATCCTACATGCCCACACTTTTGTGTAAATATTGTGTAAATTATAACCTTTATCTTCTTTGTTCCTTTATCTTCCTTGTTTTCTTTTATCCTCACTGTTAAATGTGAAACTGGAGTGCCACATCCAATTTTGTTGTCACAATATGTTCAACCCATTTTGTAACAATGGCAATAAAGGTATATTCTATTCTATTCTATTCTTTTCTATTATATTCTATTCCATTCATATCAGTAGGTGGCAGTAGATTTTTATATACTTTTTATGTACTTATTTATCAGGAGACCAGAACAGACCAGGAAACCCCAGAGCATTCGTTTCAGTTCTTTATTTAAGGAAGCGTTCAGGGCTTGCGGGAGACGTGATGGCCGTCAGACATCAGTAGCCGAGCCGGAGAGATAGCTTCGGATCAAGTGGCCAATCGGAGTGCGGAAGTCAGGCAGGTCGAGTTTCCCCGGGCTGGAGAGGAGATCGAAGCGTGGGACGGAAACAGGTCGGATCGGAGGCAGGCAGAAACAGGTAAGCAGAGTTCTTTGACGAACAGGAAATCAGGAGAGTCACACAGAGTTACCAAAGTACACTCTGACGAGGAGGTCTGGGCGCAGCGTGCTTAAGAGCGAAGTGCCAGCCAATCAGAAGGCACCCACATGATTGCTCCAGGTGATCAGAGTTAGTAATCATGACACTAATTATCTGCTCTTGAAGTAGCACAGTACATTTAATCACTTAATTTGTTTGACAAAGCGGTTTAAGATTGCACTGTAAAAAACAAAAACATAAAGCACATCATTCTTTTTTATTTTAAGTATTATTTGTTTCTTTTTATATACTAATTATCTGCTTATGTATTTTCAATAAACTGAAAGAGAGATCAAGAGGTCGCAGGTTCGTTTCCCGGCTCCTCCGTGCTATATGTAAAAGGGAAAAGTGTGAAGCACATTGTAAAGCCCTTTGAGAGGTCTTCATTGACTTATATATATAAATGCAGACCATTACATTACATTATGAGGTAGTACAGTGAAATATTTTACATAACTTAATTTTCAAACATTTTTGAGGGACGGTGTGCCTCAAAACTTTTTTATAAATAAAAGTGTACCTTGGTTCAAAAAGGGTTGAAAAACAATGAGTTATATGATTAAAATGTATATGCATGTTGTATATTTGGACTGGTGTAAAATTACAGCTCAGTTGGATATAAAAAAATGTTGTGCGAGTCATTAATCTTGGTGTGGCACTCCAATTTACAAGGAAATTTGAAAGTGGCACTCCTCACTGAAAAGGTTGCTGACCCCTGGGTGTAAAGTTTAAAGAAGAGGCGAGCCGTTTCTTTTGAAATGAAAGTGAAATAAGAAAGCTTGATGCTGTTTAGAAAATGGTTGGATCGCTTTTTTTCCCGTCAACTTTTTACCACGGAGGAAGAAGTCGCCTAGCTCTTCCAAAATTAAGTCAAACTTAACATTATTTATTTTTAAAGTCAAGTCAAGTCTTGTTTATTTGTTTAGCCCTTAATCACGAGGAGTCTCAAAGGGCTTCACAGACCACAGAATGTTAACGCCTAATGTTTAGCTTTGTATTAGTATTACCGTATTTTCCGCACTATAAGGCGCACCTAAAAGCCTTTATTTTTTTCAAAAGCTGACCATGCGCCTTGTAATACAGTGCGCCTTATTTATGGAACAAAATAATTCGCAAAGTCTTGCAACTAACTTGCCGCCGCCGACTAGATTTTCCCCCTAACGCCAAGTAGTCGGCGGTGTATGCCTGGATTTATTTACCGGCGTTTCATTGGCTAACCAATGTGACAATCATCATTTGAATGGATCACTATTGGCTAAAGTTATTCGGAGGTCAAGGGGAGGATCCTTTTTATCATTTACAGGCTGGCATTGGCTTGAACGGCAAAACAAAGCCTGCAATTGGCCAAAAAAGACGTGTCAATCATCAGTTGAATCGATCACTATTGGCTAAAGTTAGTCGGAGGTCAAGGGGCGTATCCTTTTTATCATTTACAGGCAGGCATTGGCTTAAACGGCAAAACAAAGCCTGCAATTGGCCGAAAAAGATGAATGCGTATAGCACGTGGCTGACGGCACACAGAAAGCATTTTTTTCTATTCTGTATTTGTAATTATTTTATTCTCCTGGATTTACTGCACTCACGGATATAAGAGGACATTGGCTGCACATTATTATGAACACAACGACTTCGGTGAGCTACTCCGGGTTTTATATTGTCCCCTGTATCTTGTTTCAGACTGAACTCGATGTTTCTGTGATAAGCGGTGCAGATAATGGATGGAATGGAGAGTCGATTTTTAAATTAAACTCAATTCCAAGTGTTTATTGTGTTAGGGTTAATATTTTCGTAATAGGTTAAACTGGAGTGATCAGTAAGAGAGGCAAATGTAGTTTTAGAATTTATTCACGGCAGTGGGCAGACGGATTCAAAAAGTCTCACCGTCTCACAAGTTTCCCGCGTTGCAACCCGGTTTTGTTCAAAGCGTGCGCATGCGCAGAAAGTATCAATGACGTCACACATACGTCTACGGTTCAAAGTTCGCACATGCGCAGTAATAACCAACGACGTCATATATCTTTCGGTTCAAAAATAGTACAATAGTGGAAAACGTGTTGTAATATAAATCAAGCTCATCAGGATTATTTGTAACATAGAAGACAGAGAAATACACAATTAACTAAATATGATTAGCTTTGACATTTCCCCCCTGTTGTGGATTTCGAAGGATATCAGTGATAATACCAGAGATTTTCAAGTTAACACATTAAGAAATACAACAGGTTAATAGTTTCGTGGAGGGGCGAAAAACCTTCATAAAGGAAAAAATTCCCCTCCTCCCACCTCATTTTCATGAGGTCGAGAGTGTTTCCTATACTAGGAAATGTAGTAGTAATGTGCGATAGCTAAAAACACAAAACAAAGAACCCTGCCTGTGCGTTGGTCTCCACAGGGCCTGAATGACTTGGTGAGCGGGACTCGATTAGCTTACCCGCTCAGATCTTCGCGTGTGCAATAGAGAGGTTTCCCTTTAGGGATAAGTCCTTTTAGACAATGTTGTCTAAGTCCATTTAAATTTGGTGTATGGGAACTGATACCAATGTAACAAAGCAGTCCGCAAAGTCCAAAATTTTCAACATAACGATAGAAGAAATTGAACCTAATCTCGTTTCTTCCCTCAGTTGTTAGGATTCTAATTTTGGTACTTTTACGACCATTTCTCTAGATATCATTGTAGAATCTAATGCCTATTCTTTCGGAAGAATAGATTAGGGCACTATTGGCAGCTTTGATGCAGTTTTTCATGAGCATGGGCATCGTAAGGATCCCCACACCTCCTGGCGTGATGATGATGTGTTGCTTGTAGATGAGGTGACACCATCCAGTTGTCCACATTGGATTGCTCCTCTTTTCGGATCTGGCAAGTTAGCTTCTTCCCTGAGATTACAACAGCCTCCTGCGTCGAGGCGGACGTGTGTAGGAGACACAGTTGATGGCGCGAGTGCTAGCACACTCCCCAGAATCCTGACCGCTGTCCTTGGAAAGAAGTTAGGTTTGACGCTCCCTGTGGGCTGACAGAACTCCATCATCTGATCAGCAGGGGTCACCTTCTGTATGGATGAGAGAAGCAAAAATCAATACCATAGAACTGAATATTCAGGGAAAGCTATAGTTGGGGAAAAAAGGATAGTCAGGACTTAATTTTTTTTTATTATTAAATAGAATGTGCTATGCTATTTCTTCCCCCCTATTGAGACTTCATGGCTCAAAACGAATTAAAAAAAATTCATTTATAGATTTGTATATTTTCTCAAGTTGTCTTTATATTTTATAAGTGAAAATCAAAATCCCCACTATAAGTTGCCCTATCCATTTTGAGCGTTCTATCCCAAAATGCTAACTCGAAGATAAACAATTTATCTTTTAAATTGTCAGTTCCAGATTTCAAATTTTGCTTTTTCACTAAATCTAGTCACTGAATCAGTTTAACCATTATCCTTGTCAGAATCATTTACCCTGATTTGAGTGATTGAGTGTTCTCTTTTGTAGATTGATCACATTTGAGAAAAACATTTGTATGCACTTTTTATTTGCATTTTCTTTCGATTTTCAATGTGTTATCCTGCTGTTGGCCATTCCCCTCGAGGCAGATGACCAGGATAGATTGTTAAATTGTCAATTTAACCCAAGAAAAGACGTTTTTATTGTTATGATTCACCCTTTGTTTTGCCTTTTGTAAAAATCATAACCTATGTATTATCTTTTCAGTAAGTAAATTTGTTCAAAATGACAGTATTTTGCAAAGAAAGCAGGTAATTCACGTTCAAAGTGAATGATTTTGCCAAAAATGAAAAATACCATCCAAAAATGTTCTCAATGTGGGCGATTTTCTACTGGTAAATGGTTATTTTCATTGATTTTTGTTAATCAATTTGACAAACATTGTAAATTTTGTTATATTACAACATTTCTTCTGTGTAAAATTTTTCTATCCGTCCAAATTTCGTAATTTGAATCTCAAAAAACAGTTATATGGAGAGCTTATTCAGAAGACAATTTTTCATCAATTTCGGAAAAAAATAGGTTTTAACTTATATTTTACTGAATGTCTCAATGTTCCCCCCTGAGTTAAAACCTAAGTTCACAATCTATGAATAGGAGTGAAATCAAACACATTTATAAATTTGCAAGATGAATTTATCAATCTTCCTCAAATACATTTACACTTTGTATTAACAAGACTCTATATAACTTCAAGCAGACGCATTCTTGAATGTTGTTGTCTTTCAGTCTTTTGATTTGCTTATTCCACATTTCATTCACCATTTGAATGTTGCTTTTGGCCCATCAAAAATAGTTTTTCAGAAATGTGTCCATGTCAAACACAAAATGACTTTATTGACTTTTTTGTCAATTTCACTGGCAACGACTGCAGGAATCTCCTGTTAGCTGTCTGAAAAGCAGTTGGGATGTGCCCCATCACTCCCTTGATGTCGTTGTTGATGAGCGTAGCTGGGATGTGCTCCATCTCACTCCCTTGGCCTCGCTGTTGATAAGCGGCGCAGATAATGGATAACTGATGTCTTTGGCTCTTTCAGCAAATGATTTTTGTCCATGGTTTCTTTTTGACAGGGTGGTATGTCCTTTGAAGAGTAAATGGACTTTCAAAAAGAAAGGAAAGAGTCTTTTTGTGGAATTCACTGGCATTTAAGAGTCTCGTTAATTCCATTGTGCTTACGTAGTGGGATTTTTTAGTAAATTGGCCGGATTATTCAATGTCTTAAATTTTTCTCTAAATTTAAGTACTAGTAGACATTATCTTAGTTTAATCAATTTCTATTCATTTATTTCCCATGCAATTATTCTTAAATTAGCCCGATATGTCTCAAAATCAACTAATCCGTTATTTCCTATGACCCTCTTCAAGATTGATCAGTTTCTCATTGTCTTCTAAAAATGCTCTTCCATAGAAACCGTTTCCTTTTAACTTAACCAAACCATAAGTCAGTATTTGTTACACATTTGTTTATCATTTGTCAATCGTAACACTCAATCTAAAAAAATTCAGTGTGTAATCAATTGTCCTTTGGGCTAAATTTGTCAAAATTCCAAACTCTCACACTAAACATCAGAAATCTCAAAAGATCAACAAAAAATTCTCAAAAAATGCCAAATCGAACTTAATGTCATAACTTCTCCAATTGTATGTTCTTCTCTCTGTAACCATAATCAATCTTTTATTGATTCAATATAGAACAATACATACTTGTCACTTATGAATTATCTTGTTGAGTGTATCTATTTTGTTTATTCATTATCTTTTATTTTGCGCAACAATCTTTGTTTCTACGCACTAGTCTTCGTTCTAAGCAGCCTTTCGAGATCCCTTGTGATTAAAGCTAAACAAATTAACGATCTGGTCTGACTTAATACTTGTTTCTTTTTTTTCCTGTTTAAAAGAAAGAAAAAATAGATTCAGTGACTGAAATAGCTTCAGCTACGTTATGATTTCTAGTCTCCAATTCTTTTTTGTGTTAATTTGTCGTCATTTTCAAACTTCCTTCAAAATTTTGATTATTTGAAATGGTTCAAATGACCTATTGAGAGTAATCTATTATTGAATACGAGAACAACTAAGGAAATAACCTTTACATATTACGCCTCTTTTGAATTTGTCCATTTACGAACGAGAAGATGAACACTAAAATTATGGACGTTTTTCCAGTCATCTTCATTGCTTTTTTCGTCCCTGCTTTATCAGGAGCAAAACTACATGTCTTAAAGTTATTACCCTTTGTTATTCGCATATTCAACAAAAAATGATTAGTTCGGTTACTCAAATGTTCTTTCTTTTTAAACTATTCTGTATAGTTATCTTGTATTATACACTCATTGTTTTCATTTCCCCACGTTATTTATACTGGGGACGCAACTTTTTTCCCTTTAAATTGTCATTATCATTTAGTTACTCTTTAACAAAGATTTAACACATTACAATCCTAATCGTTAATTTGGTTTTGTTATATACGAGTTTTATTTTCCTGCACGCCGATCTTAGCTAACGAGATCTCATCGCTTCGAGATTACGTCATTGTTGTTGGTAATTCTTGTCGAGTGAAGGTCAGTCTTTTTATTAGACAAACGGCTTTTTTCCTTGTTCAATTCATCAAAGAGAGCTTGCTTTTACGGCTCATTTGGTTTGATGATTGATGTCACGAATTATGTACTACTAAGATGTTAAAGAGAGAAGTACAGAAAGTAGAAAAGTGGAAAAAAGACAAGCCTGTTATTTGCAATTACCATCAACAAATGCAGAAAATAAATTAATAATTTGATGATCAAAACTGAATGAATACGCAGATATCTTTGTATCACTTAATTTCAGGGGTTATTAGATCTCTCCCAAGATCTATAAATCTTTTAGCAAGCTAGTACAGGGAATTCAAAATCCCTATCATATTATCATTATTGATAGTTCAGTATTAAAATTGTTTCATATATATATATTATATATGTGTGTGCAGCACGGTGGCGCATTGGCCAGCACGTGTGCGACATTATTAAGGACCTGGGAACAGGTGTGTGTGTTCCAAGCCAGCCACTGGCTCTTGTGCGGAGCCTGCATGCTCTCATCGTTTCCGTCCGGCTATCCGGATTACTTACCTCATTCAAAAACATGCATTTCAGGTGGACTGGCTGGTCCAAATTGTCCCTACGTGTGAATGAGCTAGTGAATTGTGTATCTTTGTGTGCCCTGCAATTGGCTTGCAACCAGTTCAGGGTGTCCTCCAATCGCTGCTCGATGGTCGCTGTGATGGACTCCAACAATCTTGATACCCCATTGAGGACAAGCGGTGTAGCTGATAGGATGAGATCTACTCGTCATAGTTATGGTTCATACCGGCCGAATATGAACACAAAACTTTTCTGGTTCTCACCTGTAACACCTTTATTGATGACATATTCCTTTAATATCATAAAAATTGGTTTTTCACTTACCATTGTTCATCACATGGAATATCTTCATCATGTTATTTGTGCTACCTTTCGCTGATCCCATTTTCTCCCATTTTCTCCTCAGCGGGTTGTTGAGTCCAAATGAGACAAGAACCAAAATTCTAGAACTCAAAACATTGTTAGTGCAACACTTTTGCTGTAAAATCAAACTTTACCTTAGGTCCTTTGTAGTGTTTTCACGAAAGTTCCCTAACAATATTCTAGTCTATAATATTTCCCATTATGGCAACGAAATAGTGTAGTGTTCGATAGTATATCTATGTTCGTTTGCCTTCAATTAGATTTATCCCTTAAATAATTTCCGTTAATTTGTATAGCTTATCTATAAAAATACTGTCACATGTTTTGCACAATGCTGACAACTTTTTTACTGTGATGTCTATTCACCAAATGCATATTACACAAACCTCAATTGTATGTAACATCTTACATGCAATTATTTTTGTGTAAATATTGTATCAATTATAACTATAACCTTACTTCTCTGTTCCTTTACCTTACTCTAAAGATGGATTGTTATGCCAAATTTCATTGTCAGTCACAATATGTTAACCCATTTTGTAACTATGTCGGTAAAGGTATATTCTAATCTATTATAAATGGTTTGCATTTATATAGTGTTTTTCAAGACCCTAGAGGAACTCCAAAAACACTAATGTGATGTTTTTCATACTTTTGTCTCAAGTTTTTCATATCCAATTTTCAGCGAATTGTTTTTTTCTTTAAATAACTTTTCCCTTTTACATTCCTTCTTTCTCTTACTTGTATTCCACTTGCTCTTTTCCTTAACGATTCACTTTCTTTTCCCTTTTTTACTTCCTTCTACCAACTCTCATTTACTTGCAATATCCTTTCTTCTTTTTTCGCTCTGATCAGTCCACATCTTGTGTCTCTTCCTTTCCTCATCTTTTCTTTCCTTTCGTGAACTAATTCAGCCTTCAATCTGATCTTCGTGCCTACTTCCTTTAAAACCTTTCTTCAAAAACTTCGAACTTTCACTGTCCCTTCCACTCATAAATTTCA